>NW_017728910.1:16723796-16799053 GCF_001723895.1 Crocodylus porosus | reverse complement strand
ACTGTGTGGGTGTCTACACCACAGCCCCCCAGTTTCTTAATGAGAACGGGGTGAGAGACAGTGTCAAAAGCCTTCCAGAAGTCCAGGAAGACTATATCCACTGCTACCCCTGCATCTTGTGCCACTGCTTGTCCCCAGGGAATGCCTTTGCCATGTGCGCTCTGGAGCATGGCAGGTTACCCAGGGTTGGGTAGGGGAGATAGCACCAGCAACTCCGTTGGGCCCAGCAGACTTAACTGGGCTCCTGGGGGCCTTGAGGAGGTGTAGTTGTGGCAACCCTGCCACTCAGAACCTGGCTGCCAGCCAGAGTATGGCTCTGGCTGGCCAGGCTCTGGTTTTGGGTGGCACATACCGCCCCGTGTGTGCAATATGCTGCTTTTTTTTTTTCCATATGGGCTTTTCTTGATCCCAGGATCTCCAGTAAGTATTCATGAACTGATGTCAGAATGGAAGGAGGTCTCAGGTGGGGTACTACCCTATCCTGGCTTTATTGCTGTTTAACTTTCTTACTGGTGACTTGGACAAAGTGGGGAAAAAAGCTTACTGATCAAAATAAGGAGATGACACACAACTGGGAGAGACTGCATGAATTCTAGAGGATGGGATTACAAATTTAAAAGGATCTTGATAAATTCAAGAATGGGGACAGACAAAAAATTTAATTTAAGAAAACCAAGAGAAGAAAAAACAAATTCTCAGATGCACAATGGGTGATAACTGGTTTGGCAGAAGCACAGTCTAGACTGATTTAAAGGTGATAAGTCAGCAGTGTTGTCATGAGAAAATAAAAGAGAACAAGACACGGGACAGGCATCGGGGTGGGGGGAGAAGCAAGTAGTGCTATTCTATAGGATAACAGGTAGGTCTCAGAGGGAATATTGTTCAGCTTTAGGTGCTGCGTTTAATAAAGATGTAAGGAAAATTTGAATTTGTCCAAGTTAAGTAACAAAAGATGATAAAAGTGAAATGTCAGGAGAACTAGTTAAGTTCTGTTTAGAGACAAGGAAATTTACTGGGATGTGGGAGCACTTAGCAAATATTTGAAGAGCTACCAAAGAGAACAATTTTCTTTTCCTTTACTTGCCACAGAAGCAATAGATTTAAAATTTAGTAAAAGGAGATTTAATCAAATCAAGGTAGAGGGGGGAGTCCTAGCTATAAGAACAGTAGGACATTCTACATTACCTTTGGGAGATACTTGTTTCAGTAGACTGTCATCTGCATTGTGTTCTGTACCTTTTTTGCAGGGGGAGGGGGAGGTTACACAGTGAAATACAATGCATTTTTCATGGTATAAACAATACTGAGATCAATGACATTCTAGTATTCAGCAGAAGACAGTTAGAGCACCATTATGTCTTTGACAGTATACTTCCAGCCACTGCTGCCAATTTAAAGGGCAACTGGAGTTACAAAAAGATGTTAAAACCATTCATAAAGGGCCTTTTTTAGGTCAGTTACAAGAATTTGAAATTCTGCACTATATTAATGCAGTTTGTTAACAGTATTTTTCAGTAGCTCTGGCATAAGCAATTTAAAACTGTTTGCTAAACTAAGGATTCAAATTGTTCTCTGATGGACCACCAGATGCTAGCTCTGAATGATTACTGGACATTACATATGCACAATCTTATCTCTGCTTGCAAGACTCAACCTCTGGTTTCAAGGAGAAACTTTAGAGCTTGTGGTTACTTCAGTGCTGCATACATAGAGAAAACTGAGAAGCAGCATTTACTACACCAACCTGATTTTTCTTTTCCTGGCCACCCTGGCACAAGCCCTTTAAGATCTAGGGCAAATGTCTTTTGCCAGTAACTGATCCAAATCAGTTGGTGGGAAACTGAGAATGTCCCATTCAAACACTGACAACTGAATTTTTTTCCCTACAGAATTAGCACACCAGCTGAAACAACAACACCGAGAAAAAGATCCATTGTCAACAGAGAGCTTCACTTTCCAGTGTTCTCCATTGGGTACCCAAAAATTATCCAAATTTCATATTAAGACGACAGAATCATTTTTAAAAAGCAAATTTACAGAATTGCACTTAATGAGAAAAATATATAAACACAACAAATATAATATTGTAGTAATTCATTTTCTTAATAGAGTGTATGCCTAAAAGTTATGATTAATACTAACAAGCAGCAACTTTGATGGGTTGTCAACAGCATTTTAAGTTAGGATTTCAAAATGACAACATCATACAAGTACAGACCTACCAAATTCATGACTTTGTGATTTTTGCAGAAACTGGTATTTGGTAGGTCCCCCATGAAAAAGCCGGGGGGGGGGGGGAGGAAGAAAGGGAGCTGCAAACAGAGGTGAGAAGCCCTGGTGTCCTGAAGCAATGGTGGTGGGGAGGGAGAGAGAGTCTCACAATGGAGGTCAGGCCCCCCAGAAACCTCTGATTGGCAGAGAGGCCCCGGAAGTCCTGCCTCTCCACGGCCATCTGTCCATCTCCAGAGAGGAGCAGAAGCCTAACAATTCTCGATCTTTAATCTTCTAGAAACCAAATGAAAATGTCAGCTACCCAAGACAGCAAAGGGAAGAGGAAAAATAAGACCTACATTGTTTTAGGTTTATGGATCAAAGAGGGATTGCAGTTATCTTATTATCTATAAAAGACATTTTTCCCCTCTGAAATTCACAAAATCCAACATATATGTCTAAAATAAATACAAATAAAATCATTTTCAAAATGGACTCTTCAAATCTATTTTTAGACAATGTGGCTCCACCAGCAGATAAAAACTGCTTCCTACATGGACTGAATAAGCACCAAAGTTGTGTAGCTGGGGAGGGGAGAGAGAAGAAGGAAGGACATGGGCCCTAAATACTGAAGGTATTTTATACTTTAGTACAAAATACAATTTTTTGCTCCATTCACCCTTAACCAACATAGCTGTTTTAATATTACAAATCTCATTATCAACTGAATCTTGCAAGAGACTAAACAGGGGTACTGCTGCTGATCTCATCTGGAGTTCCTAAATCAGAAGCAAGTGTCAGCTTAAGAAACTCCTCAGTGGTTTAACACACAAGGGAAAAATGCAATAAAAACAATCTTTACAATTTTTCTATACAAATTTTTTTTAATCCAAACTCCATTCTGAGTAACTAGTTAAACTGAAACAACTTAAGTCAAAGTATATGAAGAATATTCATTATGGGGGGGGGGAGGGAAGGGGGAAGACAGAGAGAGAGCATTACATATTTCAGAAATAAAAATGTAGATTGGTACAGGGTGATGATGAAAAATCTCCTTTTGTTAAAGTACAGTAGATAATTTTACATGATTTGCATGCTGAGATGTTCGTATGGTAGGTGAGGGAAATGCTATAATAGTATTAATTAAGCCTGAAAGCCTAAAATAACTAAGTTCTGAAAGAGAAATACTTTGAAGAGTTGCCTGGATCTGATCTTAAAGAAATCTGTCAGCAGTATTAAGTTACTTAAAGGTGAGGAATTCCAGGAGGAACTCGCCTCTTATAACTGTGTTGTAGCTAGTGAAAGGGGGAGCCTTGGGGACAGGCAAGCAGAAAGAATGGCCCTGCATGGGAAGTTAAGCAAATGCCTTAAATGTTAGGTGACTTCTGCACTGTTTTCAAAGGCTCAGTTACAACAGTTCAAATCTCGTATCTTTTTATTGGCTTTTGGCGACTTGGGACTTAGGAAGAACATGCTTGTTAATATAGAGTAAAATAAAATATAAAAGGGGGCAGGATTGTGAACCCATAACTAAGAGCAAAAATAAACTTCCATTCTAAATCCTTGCTTTGTACCCTCTCTACCTTTCTATATGAATAACCAATTTGTTTGCAAATCTAAATGCTTGAAAAGAAGACACTAGAAGAATTTGCTCTGAGAATTTGGAAAGTGTGGATTAAAGATACTTATGCTATATTCCTTTGATTTTATTTTTTCTGGGCATCTCATGTCTTTGTCTGCCTACCTATTCTTATTTTTTAATAATTTTGGCAGAGCAGAATTTCAAGGTGATTTATTTCACATAGGAGAACAGTGGGTGAGTGAACAACAAAAAAAGTTAGTTAAGACTGCAGAAGAACCTTGAAAAGGCCCCAGAAGGCCCCAAATAAGTAAGGAATCCACAATGGGAGGTGGAGGTCAGGGCTGGCAAATACAAAACATCATTCATTAGAAGGAGTAATTTGGACATATTCTTTCACATTACTGAGTCCTAAAATAAATATAACCAATTAGGGAACACACAAATCTCAATGAGAGCTTCTGTTTATTAGGCAAAACAACCAAAAATACAGAAAAGTAGTTAGGCTGAATAAGAAATACAACAAAGCATAAATACCAAAAACCTCACAAAAGCCATTCTCACCAGGAATAGTGTGTTTGGACATAGACAGGGTCACTCACGACACAATTATCAAACAAGTACCACTTTGGATTTTTTTTCTCCTAACTATATAGCCGGTTCTAATTATATATATTTTAATTAGCTAGTGAAATTATATATATAATTAGGACCAGCTACATAGTTAAGAGAACTGTCAATGAAATTCTCGGCATTAAACACCCTTCTTCAGATGACACGATGTGATCTGAGGAAGACCATCGTATGCTTAAAAATCTGTCCATCACCTCTCCTAACCATACACTTGGTCCAAAATATAACAAAATGTTTACCTTGTCAGTTATCCCCAAAGGACACCATATGCATTGCATCTTCCATATAACTGGTAGCATAAAGGGGGCACTTAATGGAAGTGAAAGATGAAAATTCTGCCATGTTATAATTGATTGGTGGAACAGTCTGTCCTGGACAGCTTCAGCTCCTTCAAAAAGTAATTAGACATTTATTTGGATAGCAAAAAAAAGTTGGAACCAAAACATATAGTATATGGAATAATAATAATTCACACACACACACACACACACACACTGTACAAGAGTGAGAAATCCTCATACTCCAGGTGAGACTGAGGAGGAAGAAAACCCCCTCTTACTGAGATAGTTGAGTCATAATTATCCACTGTGGAATTTTTTACACCTTCTAATGAATCATCCAGCTTTGAGGATGGGCCAGTGGGATAGCAAACCAACTGGTTCACTTGCAGATTCAACAACTCTTATATGCGTGTGTCTAAAGAAATGTTATACTAGCTTTGGATCTGCTATTGTACTTTGTGCATCATGTACTCTATCAATCATCGCCGCCCCAAAAGTTATAAAGTCTGCAGTCCAGGACACCATAAATATTATACAAAATGATTCAGCTGTTTCTATATGATTTTATTATTGTACATGTATGTGCACTTGTATGAATGATCTTGTGTATTTTTATTGATCAAATTACACCATTTGTCATGAATGAATAAGTGTGGCCTACGGCTACTTTTTTTTCTTTTAGTAAAAAGAATGGTTGAATTACGGCTTTCTGCCTCTTGTCTATCAACACTTTAAAACATTTGGTTTTTAAAGCTTAATCTGAAACTTAAATTTCCTTGGTTTCCATTGTTTATAGAACATGCTTCAAAAAGGGCTTTGGGGTTGTTGTTTTTGGAATGGTTAGATTACTGATGTACTCTCAGCCTTAACTACATTTAAAAGTTTGTTTGTGACTCTAATTAGAATTTGTGACTGGAAATAAAAGCACTGAACAGGAGAGCTGCAAGTGTAAAGAGGTTTGGTTCTGCAAGATGTAGGTCCTTTGCTATCTTGTTCTGAGAACCTACCTTATATATGCATCAGTTCAACCTATCAGTATGCGATTCTTAAATACTCAGCACCAATATCACTGATCTTCTCAGCCTACAGCAATTTTTTTGCAATAAGACAGAGCATACTGGGTGCATCTACATGTGAAATTAATGCAATGTTATAAACTTAGGAGCAGTTTGCTTCAGAGCACACTGCTCCTGGATGCAGCATCTACACGTGCACCCAGGACAGCAGCATTTTGAGCCAGGGTAGAACAGCCCTGGGCTGGCAGCAGGTTCATGAAGTCAGCCCCAGGTAGCAGGCAGGCACTGTTCCACCCCAGCTCACAGCATTACTGTCTCAGCCACTGTCGACACGTCTGTTGCAGTACAGTAAACTACTCTGCCGTAAGATAGTACTGCCAGAGACTAGTTAAAAATTACTTTACTGCACCTTAATACTAGTGCTCATGTCGATGGTGACTTTACCATGGAGCTAATTAGTCAACTCTGCAGTAAAGTGCATGTGTAGATGTGCCCAGTGTGTGCTAATAAACATCATATAAAATGAAACTCTAGCCAGAGTAATGTCTTCTGCACTGAGTATAAGCAACAGAAGTAGCCAAATATTCTTAGGGTATAGAAAACCCTAACTATATTTCCTCCATTTTTTTTTCAAATGAGACAGATGCTCCGAAGACATTTGCTGTGGTATATTATACATCCATCACATACCTTAGCGCTGTCTGTAGACATTTTGCTGTTTGAGGTAGTGTCATTAAGGTACATCTTCCTAGAGTTTGGAATGGTGTTGACTCCAGTCTAATGAACACTGGACAGCATCTGGCAATCATGCCCCTGAGAGAGGCTAACTGATAAATTAGCAACTTCACTGCAGAAGGGCTGGCAACATCTAATTTTTAAAATTATCCTGCAAATGATAGCTAGCATGGACATAACGGGGGTGGGGGGGTGGGAAGCAACCATGAACAGGCAACTCCCGTTTATTTGACAAATGTTAGTAAGACATTAAGTACTAGCCAAAACAAAAACATAATTAAGTGTAAAAAAACCTTATCCAGGTTGCACAGCCCCTAATATGGATGTGCAGATGTCTGGCAAGAAATCTGGGATCACCAGTGATGACAAAATATAGCCACATGAGGCCCCAAATACATAAAGTATGTTTGCTACTATTCCAAGACTTTAATTTGTTGGCTATGGTGAACAAGTAGAGATCAAAACAATGCAATAAAGGGCTCTGTATTTGAAGCAAACTCAAGAACGGCTTCAAAGAGCAATTGCTCACCACTCACATACTAGGTGACCTGTTGACGCCCCAGGGAAATATGAATGATAATGTTTTAGGCAAATTAACAAGGATTCATGAACGTCCAATGAAGAGAGCTTGTTCAGTTTACTAGGAAGTTATCATTTGTATGAGTTTAGTTCTAATTGTCTTCCAACTCTGTTCCAGAGACAGCATTAAGAAATTAAAGACCACAGTACAAGAGTGCAGGATAAAAGAGCCACTGGAAACTATATTCAGAGCCTACAGTAACAAGCCATTTGCAGTGCAATAAAAAGGACCTGTACTGGATGCAGGTACATTGGAGATAATATTCTGGTATCCTATGGGTGGATCATTTTTCCCAAATCACTGCAAATATGAAAATGTTCATTCAGCATAAAATTAAGTGTGTGCACATTCACAGGCGCTGCAGGGTGCCAGTGGTAATATTTCTTCAAATTTAAAATGGGTAGTATCTCCTGTATTTTCTTTTGGAAATAGAGAGGAAAAAAAACAAAAAGTGTTGATTATTTTATTTTAAGGGGACAAAACAGGAAGGTCAGGAGGTACTTGGAGTTAGCTCAAGAAACCCTGTACCTTGGGAGCACTAACAGGCTAATCTGCACAGTAGTTGGACCTATTGTAGGAACACAGCATAAAATCCAGTGTTAAAGTGACCAACAGAGAATTAACAACACTGCCAGAGATGTAAAAATGAGGTAAATTCTGCTCACACTTAATGGATATAACCACACCATGATTACACAGTGGCATCCAAATCTAGAAGGTGGCCCAGAGTGTTTTCTTACATTCCAAACAAGAACAAAGTGATAAAATGCTACAAGTAAGAGCATAAAGCTGGACGTAACCTCTCCACCAAGTAAGCAACTGTTAGGCAGAGGGCTGAAAACAACGCTAAATTGCTTAAGCTTGTTACATCAAAGAGCTATAACACAAAGTCACAAAATGTGTCTAATGACATCCATTCCTATGCAACCCGTAACAGAACAATAAAACAGTAAAGATCAAAGTCAAGTTGAACCTACATAATAACTAACTTTGGGAAACTTCTACACTGGCAGTGTATGAAACAAGGGAATGATTATGATGAATGCAAACACTTTGGAAGTTAGAAAATAGAGACATTAGAAAAATAAGACCATAAATGGCACTATAAGGGGTATAGTCTGGCCACTGGAGCCAGCAAGCCCATGAAAGTTGGCCCTAACTAAATTACAGTTTGTCTTGTGAGATGCCAAGAGACTCCTGCGGCCAAGAACAATTCCAGCGGCTTGCAGATTTAACCACAAAGACAGTAGCCGCAGCCTGTGACTTCAGTGTAAAACATGACTAGAGCATGCCAAACTCATGAAATACAACTATATTGAGGCTTAAATTAGAAGTCTTCTGAGCCACCTGCACATAAGACAGGAATTCTCAGCTCAAGCAAATATTGATCTTCAAATAAATCTTCCTCACGAAAAGCCAGCACCTCCTCTGCTCCCAAACGGGTAGAAAGATTGGCAATGAAACCTTAACACGCGACTTTAAGTATTGCTACGAGAAGGACAAGAGTGAGCGGGGGACACAAATGCAAGTATTGGCCCCCGGGTGCCGGAGACCCATGGTACATCACTGAGCTGCTACCTCTCAAGCTGCTAAGAGCATTTAAGTGAAGGTATACATGAGATTAGTAAATTCTGGAGTTGTTTAGACCCTATAAGGGAAACTTGGGGCAAATCTGTATGTTCAGTTGCCCCTCTTTTACGTTACAAATCTACAATAAGGCAACAAGAAACCTTGTCCTGCTGCTATCAGGCAAGAGCCATGACTGTAGGATCATGAATCAGATCTCATCATACCTTACTGCTGGTACAATAAGGATCAGGCTACTACTGTTTCAGCAAGAAGCCAAATGCTCCCCACCCCTCCACCCTCCAGCTGGGAGCCCACTCACCTGACGGCGCTAGCAGCTACGGGGACACCACATGCAACTCCCCCATGCGCCCTCGCTGCTGGGAGACTGCAGTTGCTATGTGATCTCCCAGCCATGGGAGTACTCCAAACTCCCCTCACAGCTGGGAGGTCACAGCAGCTGCAGTCTCCAAGTTGCACAGGGCACCCACAGCTGGGAGCTCCCAGGTTCTGGGGTGCACCTGATTCCCTCTCTCCTCCACCCCTGCCCCCACCAGCTGGGAGCTCCAATCAACTGACAGGGTTCCCAGCCACAGGGGCCACTGGCCACACATCAATTAATGTCAGAACAGGAAGAAGCTACAAAATTATTCAACATATTTTTGTAACTTATTCCTCTTTTTATCACTCCATTACCTGGTTAATCATGCCTTAATGTAACTTGTAGATGGGGTATCAGTGAAACCACACTTTTCTCACAAGGAGCCGGGTAAGAAGCTTTCATTCACATCAATCGCATGGGTGGCTTTGCACACTACTCTACTAATACTTCCAACTAAAGTGATTCATGCACATTTGTGATTCATCAAGTTCTTCTTTCCCTGTGTGATAATAACTAACTTTTAAGTTACATACCCAAAGACTGAGTAATCTAAAAGCGGTAGGCCAGAAATAACCAGTGCAGCCATTTATGCCCACAAAATATACCCACAATATATTTTTTTTTAAATCCAACTCCCTAGAATGGCAAGGAACTTGCACACTAGGGATGAAATAAAATAAAATATCTTAATAATATGAGTCACTTTACATACAGTTCAGGAGTACCAGCAC
Organism: Crocodylus porosus; assembly: GCF_001723895.1. Taxonomy (NCBI): domain Eukaryota; kingdom Metazoa; phylum Chordata; order Crocodylia; family Crocodylidae; genus Crocodylus; species Crocodylus porosus. Next base: position 16,789,339 of record NW_017728910.1, on the reverse strand, counting down.
TTATAGTAGAAATCAGACAGCCACAAAGCACTGTTGGCTAAATTGTGTTCCCAAGTGACATCAGAACAAATCCAGAGCAGCTCCATTTGATTAACTGAAAGCAAGATTTGGCCCACTATGCAGTAGATTAGGGCTGTCCAATTGGCATCTACAAGCCACATGTGGCCTGTGAGGCTTATTGGCGCAACTGCTGAAGCTGCTGCTATAGTACAGCTCCAGAACCAAGGGAATAAATGCTACTGCCGCTTGTTGCCCCACCCTGTTGGCCACCAAGAAATTCAACATCTGGAGTCACTGTGCTGACTAAAATCAGCAGCAGGGAAAAGGGGGCAAGTGGCAGCTGTGTGCAGCCCTTGGGTTCAGCAGCCATGTACACCAGCTGCCACCTTGCAAGGAGCCCCAAAAACCAGATCCAGTCTGTGAGGTCAGATGAGTTCAACATGCCTGTAGTAGACAGAAAATAAAGCAGTAGATACTATAAGTTAATAGGAATAATATTAACATTCCTGAATAATGGCTAAAATGAACAGTAAAGAACCAGAAGATTATTATGCCCTTTACCACAAACTATGGCATGTGACACACCGTTTCCCAGAGGGGAGGCAGTACGAGTTGGATGGAGATGCTGGAGGACTATGTTTTCCTTTAAGAGAAGCCACAACGTATATAGACATTTGCTCTCCCAAGAAAAGCTCTCCCAGGAGTAATTTAACCTTGGTTGTTCTCAGGTTATTTGTCTCGTGGATCAGCCATTATACTCTGGGAGAAAGAATCTGAACATCTGTATGCAGTGACTCCCCCACAAGAAACTGAATGTCTGTATGAGGCCTCTGTATGCTACTGCTATTCTTTTAACACTTTCTTCATCCTTTCTTATGTGGCTTGTAGAACAAAAACAACTCTTCTGTTCTACATTACCTCTTCCTACTTTGTCAAAGGTTTTAAATCAAGTGAGCTTTAAGGGTGGTATCTGAATTCCTGGTCCTTTTAGCCTGGGAACTGCATGTAAGATACCATCCCAGTGACAAGACAAGACTCGTGATAGACATGGATATCATTTTGATAATTTTGGATTTGGACTTGGCATGACAATATTGCTTTAGTCTTTTCTCTGTATCTCAGAATAATTGATTAGATGACATATTAGAATTCCAATCACAGTTCTTAGAATTTTAAATCACATGCATACGTATATCACATATCAGTTGTCAGTTCTGTTACATTTGTAGGCCAGCAGAGACTGACAGTGGAAGAAAAGGAAGTTAGTCATTAGGCTTGATGTAGTGTTTTTCTCACGTCTATCAGGTTTAAAAAAGTATCTTTAATTTTCTACAATTTAGTTGCCTTTCTTTAAAGACAATTCAGTATTGTACTAATTCACTTGGGGGGGAGATTAGGCTACTGTTAATGACATAAAAGTTGATAAAACACAAAAACAAAACAAAAAAGTTCTCTGATAATTACGTGAAGGATTCTTTAACATCATAATTTTAGAATTCCTTTCTGCATAGCCTCCAAGGTAAGTAAGATGTGCATCTTAACTGCAACATCCAAATGAAAAAGAAACACAGAAAAGGAGTAAAATTAATCAGTAATCACAATAAACTTAATTTAATACAGATTAATAATACATTTTATCCACCTATGCAAGAGTTTTAATATTACCACTAAGCAGTGCATATATTTAGATGAAGATATGCGAGAGAAAGAATGTAAACATAAGGAGTAGGGACAGAAATTCTTATATAATAAAGGACTTAGTCCATCTGTCTGTCTGTAACACTCTTGCATCACTCTGGTTAGTAAAACAACCAGAGTGCAGAGCGCTGCCATGACGGTAGGGACAGAAGGGGTGGAGCAGGCAATGCTGGCCTTCCCCACCCTCCCCCAGGCCCTGCTGCTAGGAGGCAATGGAGCACTGCCATGATGGAAGGGATGGAGTAGGGGGGAGGGGCAAGGCCAGCAGCACTGGAGGCAGCAGCAATGCAGGGTGCTGGTGGAGAGGGATGGAGGGGCAAGCATGCCTCCCCCCCCCCACTCCTGGGAGGTAGCGATGCGGGATGGTGGGTGGTGGTGCTCCGTCCCTGGTATAAGGGATTGGAAATCAGTTGAAATCTGTAACACACCAGAAGTTCAGTGTACATAAAATAAAATTAAAATAGGTGAAACCAGTTTAAAATAAACCTGGATGGATGTAGTATCAGACTTCAACTGATTTAGGTTAAAACAGTTTATTGAACTTCTCTGTCCCAGATCCCCTCCAGAGCCCAGTTAACTCACAGTCCTCAGCATCCCCAGATGCTTTGCACCTCTCCCACAAACCCGCCCCTCCAGGATGGGCAGGCTAGCTTTGGCCCAAATTCTCATTTCCAGTGAGCAGGGAGGTGTGCTTCACAACCTCCTAGCTTCTAGCCTGGGCCACTGCAGGCATGTCTGCATTTCCAGAATCAAAAGTGAATGCCTGTTCACTTGCTTATCAGTTCAGTCTACACAGTTTAAACTAACCTGTGAAGATTACAACAATAATTCAGCCTCAGACTTTCTGACTGTCTATACTTAGTCAAGAAGTGCCATACTGGGTCAGACCAATGATCTATTTACCCAAATATCTCATCTCCAACAGTGGCAGGAATGGATTCTTCAGAGAGAGAGCATGGGAACAGGGTACATCTACAGTGATTTCTCCCCTGTCATACCCTCCCTGGCATCCACCATCATTGGTTTTAGGATATCCTAATTGTTCTACTTAATACCTATTAACCATCTATCATCCATGAATCTGTCCATTCCTTTTCTCAGCCTCGCTATGCTATCTGACTCTAAAACCTGTGATCATGAGTTCCACAAGTTAACTGTGCCATGCATAAAAATGTACTTTGTTAGTTTTAAAACCCATCTCCTGCATACCCCCTCAGTCTGTGATCCCTGCTTCTAGAATTCTGGGACTTGGTGAACAATAGTTCTATATATACTTTGCTCACATCCTTCATGATTTTATAGACCTCTTACCTTTCCCCATCAGCTTCATCCCTGAGATAAATATATAGCCTGAATTATAATCCGATTTTAGTGTTTCCTTTTAATTTCCAGTTTGTTAAAATACATAGATGAGATTCATTCCCTGCAAATCATACTGTGCTTAATGTTGGACAACCCCTCTGCAGGGTAAAAAATACTATGCTTTAACTTTTGCACATGATGAAAGGAGGTGTAAATGTTACAGGAAAGAAAATAATACAGTTCTAGAAACCATACAGATGTAGATGGTGTTCCTAATCCTCATCTCACGTTAATTTATTTCAACACAAGTGCAATTCACTTACAGCAGCGTAAGAGGACAAACAAGTTCAATGTTATTACATATTTACATGGCATTTTTCATTTTAAAAGACAAAGACCTGTGTACATTATACATATTACAAAACCAACAAAGTACAGATATATCGGGGTAAAAACCAGCACACCCACACAAAGTGTGCTGCATAACGGTAGGGGAAGAAAATTCTCTGTCCAAAACAACCTCCTACTTGCAACATGTTCACTAGTAGAGTTAAGTGATTAAATATCATATTTCTTCTCCCCACCAATTTTTTACTGTAAACATTATAAAATTATGCATATACAGATTACTTTCCCTTTGCTTTTATACACACATTATAGATATATATATCTATATAGATCTATCTAGATATATATATTATCTAATAGATATCTATCTAATAGATATATACACATACACACACACACACACACACACAATTATCTACATTAGATAGAGTACTGTACCTAGACAACAGTATCAAACAGAGACAAAACCATATGATAGGGATAAGGTTTATGTTATATATATTTTAATCAATTGCTCTTTGTTTCCTCTTTCCTTTCAATTGCATCTGACTTCGCTGCTGCCTTCAAGTAGTAGTGCATAGTCATTCAGTTTTTAAAAATGAATGCACTGATTGTTCATGCCTCTTGTATTTGCATTTCTCTAATATTCTAATAGGAACCTTGATGGCAGAAATGCTTGCAGATAAATTACTTTTTTTCAAGGAATACTAGAATATTAATGGGTAAATGTACATATTTGCACCAGAAATCAGAGTCTCAGAGGAATCATGTACAAATTACACAACAGAAACAAAACAATGTGATCTTTGCTCAGTTGAAAACCAAGAAATATGGCAAACCTTGAATAAGCTCAGTGAACAGTTTTGCAAACAATCTACGTTTGAAGATTCACTACTAAGGATCAGTGTTATGATTCACATCACCCAGCACCTGTCAGAAGGGGACACAACACCTGTTTTGTCTGCTTATGAATGCAAGGGAACTGTTCATAGTTTCAAAATATTTAAGGCAAGAAGGGACTATTAAATCGTCTAACCTGGTCTGTATCTCACAGACTATATATGCCCATTTAAGCATAAAGGCTCTAGTTAGACTAAAGCTTTTCAGTCATCAAGAAACCAGCTGTTTACCCCAGACAAAGATCAAGACAAGTTAAAATGCCACGAGTGCCCAAAGCCCTTACACTGGGCATGAACTGATGAGGTAAGATGCCCTACAATTGTAGAAGCCAGACCACATGCCACACTGCAAAATCCAAAAAAATGATTTCCCCTTGGGCCAGATCCTTTCCAAACCTAAATCAAGCACTCTGTATGACCTTGAGCAAAGGACAACAGCGAAAGGATACCAAATCCAGTGTTTTGACTCCAGCTGAAGCCAATTTTTGACACGTCAGAAGATGACATGTAGCCAGTTCCCTCTCAAGGAAAAGCCAACCGCACAGGTAGTTACTCAAATGACTCCTTTCCTACAAGATTGGATGTAGACGTAGGAGAGAGAGAGTTTTTGGGTGAAGCCAAGTTCAGGGATCTAAGGCATCTGGATTCCACGTCACACTTTGTTGTGGCAAAAAGAAATAGTTATGCCCTCGTAAAATGCAAAACGTGATTCCTCAGGATCACGTCAAGTGCAAGAAATTTCACAACAGGATGCTCTTTTCTGCCATGCAGATCTCCAAAAGTAGAGTCTGCTTTCTAAATTCTAATATTTATACGAAACAAATACAGAAACTAAAAATATCAGGTTTTATTGTTCAGTGAAAGGCTTTCATTATGAAACCCAGATGCAGATTCTTGATATTAACACAGCCATTTATCATTAGAAAACCACCGTGAATTATGATATTAGCAGTCAAAATATTTGTTCTGTAATACCCCTGCAAATACACATGCACACAAAAATCACACCTGTCATATTCTTTCTAATAATACTCTGTCTGAATCTGACATAGGGGGAAAAATAGAGGTCTTTAACAGCTGAGATAAGCAGAGCTGAGGCACTTTCCTTTCACTGGTACAAAATCCGACAGTCTTATTTATGAGTGGCTCCAGGACATAGTGTGAAACCAGCAGAGGCTGTTGTCATCAGCTTTCACTTATAATAGACTATCCCACATATTTTGGCAGCAACCGCAGAAACAATCAAGTTAGTATTTGGAGAAAACTAAACATTTCCCATTTGCATTCTTATGCGCCTTTTTTTAACCTTCAAACAACTTTAAAAGATAAATTTGAATCTGCATTTTACACAGCACCCAGATACCTCATCTCCAAAGTTGAGAAAAACATATGCTGTCAGCAAAGAACAAAATGATCTCCTTGATTCTAATACCTGTAATAGTAGCATGATAATAACCATGTGTGACAACTTCTCCCTCCTCTCAAAATAATTATGGCTCTCTACAATTCAGCATCTGGGTTACCAGATGTTACTGTCAAACACGTAAGCAATGGGCAGAAGCACCGCATAAACCTGGCCAGCCTCCAGAGTTTTTTTTGTCTGAATACCTCAGCAGATGCAGGTGGTTTCCAGGAGGCCAATATTTGGAACACCACACCATGCAAACCCAGTTAGATAAGCAAGTAAAAGAGCATCAGTGAATAACGCACTGTATCCAGAGGGGTTCATCATAATCACTTTAGTTTGACTGAGACTGACATTTCTACATCCGTTATTACTAGCTTATGTCAAAGGATTGCTAACAACTGATCTCAGACCAAAATAAAACAAACACAATTAATTCATTACTATACATTTCTAATAAACTGTACATCAAATGAAGGCACTTTACCACAGGTTAATATATGATTTGAAAATAAATGGTTTAATATTTGATAGCTGGATGAGACATTAGCTCTTTAAAACAAAGTAAAAACAAACAAACAACCCCAAAACAAAAAAACAAAATAAGTGCATACAGCAGAATTTAAGTGTTGTTAAGTCAAAGTAATTTATACTTTTAAGACATATACTTGTATCTTGGCACAAAACCTTTTTCATGAAGATGATTTTCATACAAAGTTTTCATAGCATATGCCACTAAACCGCTGCAATTTGAAATTAAATTACCTTCAATGAAGAAGGAATCCAACCCTTAACTGGACTTGTTGATCAAATTAAAAACAAACAAACCAAAAGACTAATTACTTGTAGGCCATGTGTCCCAGGCTAAGGAGAACATGCCTGTTTGCATTTTAGAAATAAAATGTTACTGAGTGGTAAATATTTAAAATATACATAATTAATATAAGAGCTAAGAAAAGTGAATGGGTTAAGGTATTGATTTTTATATGGGACTTCTCACAGTAATCTGTCAAAATATTTTGTTACAGAAAAGTTAAATTTTGAAAACTTTTAATGAAAAATAAATCACATTTGTAAACATTTCTTAAAAAAATAATTTCTTTGCAAGTGAAAGGGGGAAAAAAAGGATATTTAGCACTGGTGTGAAATAATAGTAAGAGGACAATAAATCTTCTACACTTTTACAGTTCTGCAGCCAGAGAGAAAACTAAAGCAAGTTTGTTAGCAAAAGATTGCATCCATTATTTAGGGGCTGATCTCAGAAAGACATCAGGTATATACTGGTGGAGGACTACAGATACATAATCAAGGCACAAATCATTAAGGACGTTATTACAGCAGCACCCGCTGGCACTACGACATTCAAGGCCTGTCAAATGTTTCTACTATCAACTTTTTTCATGGGTATAAACTTGGCTGCAGGAATTTACTCTAGGCTGAAACATGGCTTACAAGCTCCTGATCTTCAAGCAAATGACATAAAATATGTCCAACCATTTTTAACTGATGGAGGGAATGGCAGGGAGACAAGAGATGTGCTTTACTAGATTTTAGATACGTTTTGCGGTTTAATAAAACAGGTTTGGGTTTCTTTAAACAGAAAGAGCACCTTGCAAGCTTTAACTCCAAGCTAAGGAGTAAGTCTGTAGACTAAAGTCTAAAGAAAGAAGTAAAAATAATTATGGCTTGATGATCAGGGAAAATAATCACCCTGACTTCAGATCTGTGACAATTTGACACAAATTATGTAATTTTCCTAGAACATGTGCAGCAAACAGTTCTGCATTTAAATGACATAAGCAATGCCTGCAGTTACAGGTCCTAGCAAAATGAAGGGATTATTTCAGCAGCCATCAGCTATTCCAAATGAAAGCTGGGGGACCATGGTGCTGGGAAATGCATATCCATATGTAAGCTTCCTTCTCCAGCCCAGGTGTTCTGGGTTTCCACACAGTTTATTTTTTCATGGGTCAAAGTTGTGCCCACAGAAACAAAGCAATAAAACAAAAATGTGTGCAAAACAAGGAGACAAAAACAGATAAACCAAATCCTTCAGATCATTGTTCAGACCCTAAGAGGGGAACCCAGGCTCACCAACACCCTGCAGTCCCCCCTAGCCCCCCGATTCTTCCAAGCCTCTCCCCTCTGCAGGCCCTGCTAGCCCCCCCATCCCGCCCAACCCCTCCCCTTCCCCTGATTTTCCCTAGCTCAGGCTCCAAGCACCTAATTACCTAGTTAGACCAGGCAGCCATTTTTAACTCAATCTAACGCCACTGAACTTCTGTCTGTAATGTCTATACAAAGTTCATTTACCACTTACCAGCTGCAGATGGCCTTCCAGCCCTCTTGCCAACCAGGCTGAGAACTGGTGTTAACTGCAGCTGGTGTTTCAGGCTTTGAAGGCTGTACCCCCTTAAAAAAAATACAATTAAACACATTTCCTATCTCAATGTCAAAGACATTATAGCTTATATGCATGACATTCCAGATATCAACTAATTTAACTACTGAGATAGCTACTTCAGTCATTGCATACAACATTTAACAAACAAACACACACACGGAGATATAAAGGTTTATATATCAGTGGTGGTAAATACCTTTGTGTGCAATTTGGTTTACACGGTACCCAACTAACCCCAGCACAGGTTACTGTGTATAGGACAAAATCCGCTAAGATTTTCTAGGCACAAAGATTAGGTTGTATCCTGTATACTATGCTGCATCTCTAATCTTGCCCTGCTACAGATAACTTCCTACATAGGTACTGAGGTGCCTGCTACTTGTGGAGCAATAAGTAAGGAATCCAGCTGCAGGTTGCCAGGGTAACCAATGGGAGTCAGCTGACTGGAAGGGGCAGGGCCTGACTCCCATATAACCCCAGGCCGAGGCCAGGCAGGGAGTTCTCTGCCAGCAGTCAAGGGAGAAGGAGCTCTGCCAGAGCAAACAGTGAGGAGAAGCCTGACTGCACGAGCAGCTCCTGATTGCTGTTATGGGGTGGAGAATTCCCAGGTAGGGACTGAACGTTGTTTAGCCGGATGGCATAGATTTTATGTTATAGCCCAGGGGCTTGTGCTTTTGTGTTCGCTGTTTAGACCGGAGGACCGCGTGAGGCTATTAGGGGTTGGAAGAGGCCTCATAGGGGCTTCACGGTAGCGTGGGGACACCGGCGCCAGACAGGGCGCAGCGTTTTGAGTGCACTGACCCCGGCGCCAAGGAAGGGGCCAGGCACGGCTACAGCCCCCTAAGCCCCGAGGCTGAGAGAAGCCCCAGAGCAGAGGGAGTGACGATTGATGAGCCCCAGAGGGGGTGCAGTTGTGAGACAAGGCTACAGAAAGCCTGAGCGCCAGGAAGCGCAGAGAGCAAGGCTGAGCGAACAACGCCTGGTACATTACTGAGGTGAAGGCTGCGGTATAAGGGGAGAAAAGGAGCCACAGATAGCGCACCTTGGCATCGGGGCAGAAAATGGGCAGCCTCCTGCTTAACTAACATCCTCTACTTAAGCAAGGAACAACAAGGCATGGCAGGCGAGGAGGTGGATGGTTGGCCCATAACAGGTGGGCGGGGCCACTAGTGGACAGACCCCGAAGAGACGCACCTGTCACAGTATCCCATGTTAGTATATTTAGCAATCAATTATTTATACCCTATACTGTCCGTATTGATTCTTCATAGTACTGTTGTTGTGTTAAGGATGTCATGCTGTGCCATAAGTGGCCACGTCTGGTGGTCACACCTCAGGAGAAGCCAGGAAATGAGAAGACAAAAGATGTGTCTGGGAAACTGAGTTGGAGATCCAGAGTCAGGCAGAGCATGAGATTAGGAGGCCAGCCAGGCAAGGCATCCAGGAAATCCATCAGTCAGTAGAAGCACAATCCAAGAGTACAGCAGCCTAGGTACAAAGTTGCTCCTTGCTGCCCAGATACTTCCCCTTCTAAATCAGGGGCATAGATAGGAACAAGAAAGAGGCAAGCCAAGGCCCCAGCTTCAAGACCATGGAATGACCAAGGCCAAAAAGTGAAACAGTTACCAGATAAGGCTGAGATTTTCAACCAGGGTGCTATGTGCAAACCCCTACAGGATTCACAAAATAAACCCAGGGTTTTCAAACAGGAATCCATAGTATCAAAACCAGTCTGACTTCTTGTGGTCTTTCCGAGTTCGCTGCAACAAAGCAATTGCTCTAGTACTTCTCCATGGCTTGATAAAACAAGTGACAGCTAGAGCTGGCATTTTCAGAGGGCAACACGACTCTAACATAAGGTTTACTGAGCCTAAGTCATCTAAAAATCACTGAGTTAGGGAAAAGCATCCATGTCCCCGACCAACATTTCTCCTGCTTGAAGGTCTGCTTTTCCTTCATATAAGAAACTTAAGCTGACATTGCAGCAACCCGTTTCCTGGACCCTTTTAGAGGTTGCCCGTGTAGGAAAGTACTCTGGGCCATGTGGAGACCCTAGGGCTTAACCATCCTTTCCAGGGTCCTAGAACCACCAATTCTCTGGAAGTGCAGTTGTATTGGAGCTACAATGCTAGGGAGATAGCCCAGACTACCTAGAATGGCAAGGGCTCAAAGGGCTCCCTCCAATAAATCCCCATGAAATCTGGAGGGTTTCACCACATAGCCTAGTCCAGAGAGTGAGGGAAAACCTCCTTCCATCCTAGAGGAAATATCTCTAAAGGGGTTCTCACAGACATTTCATAAAGCGTAAACCAGCTGTAGAAAGGGTAATGTGGTCTTAAATACATTTATGAAAACAGGATCCAGTCAGACTAAATGTTATCTGAACACAGATTCTGTCCTTTTTTGGAGCCTGGTTTAACATTGAGTCATTGCAAAGTCAGGAGAAAATAAAATGAGACTTCATTTTATTTGTGAGATTTGCTCTACCCAAGGGAACCACAGATCATTGTTACTGCCGCAATTCGAACATGTTACAATTTCTGCAATGGCACTGCTGGCAAAGCTGCAAACACAAAATTAGATGAATCCAATCACAATGTGACAAAAGCATGCAAAACCAATTCACAAACTCATGACAAGGAGGCAGGTTGTTGTTATTATTATGATGTTTTTGAAAGGGTAACAAAAATCCCTTATTTTAACAGTACCTTAAAACTTGACAGTAGAGAGTTGTAAATTCAAAATAATGCCATCAAACTCCTTATATCATTGAGAATGGCCGTAAGACACCATTCTAAAGGAAATATCGTAGAGCCAAGTTTTGCTTAGACATCTGTTATTGTCTAGGACCAAATCTTCCATCCTACTACAATATAAACAGCAGTGAAAGGTAACTTCACATCCATCAGACTCCCAGTTTATAAGAGCTCTGTACAATACAGTGAAGGTAAATAAGATGTGGCAACTTCAAAATGTTAAAAACTGAAAACTTAAGTCCTTCATCAGGCAAAAAACTCACTGATTTTTTTAAAGAGCTTTGCTTGGTGAAGGGCTGCAGAATATAATCCTGGCTAAAAGTGACAAAAAAACATGGAGAAAGGCACGAATTCTTGTGGATGATAACTTTTACTGGGCCAGCTGCATAGTTGGGAGAGACGCAACCAAGTTTTTGGGTATCACAGTATCCTTCCTCAGGCCTCTGAAAGCCTGCCTATGTCTAACCCAACCACGCCATTGATCCAATAAAAGATATGACCCACAAGCACTCTTGCATCTCACCCATTTCATGGACCATCACGGAAACAACGTAACCCCAACACCACCAACACATGGAACAATTCTAGAAGGTGCAAAAACTAGAAAACAACAGTTATTACAATTAATTTGGGATCAGACCTCTGACACACTTCAACATAAATTTCCTGTTCAGTCAAACCTATTTACTAGAGTAAGGAATTACCTCAATGTGAGTAAGGATGAAGCTACTCTGATGGCCTTTTGTTAGTCTGAAGTAACCTTACTATAATGAGAACCACAGTATGCTATATCCATACCTTCATCCCAAAAAGGCTTTGTGCTACAGTGCATGGAAAACACCTGTGACTGAAAATTAATCACTCCCTCATCAGAACAAGACAACTAATTAAAGTGAACATCAAGCTTATGTGATTAGAAAGAATATCCTATCCAGCTGAACCGGATGCAGACTTTTGGTAGGTAGAATATAAACTTGGTCAAGAAATCAGCCGATATTTCTATTTAAAAATCAACGAAACACACACACACACACCCCTCTCAAGATTCTGGTTTTGTCTCACCATAAGCCAGCACTTCAGTACCACTAATATGCCTAGTGCCACGGTATCTTATCAGTTGAGTGCGGGATCAGAAGAAAGGTCACTGGGCACTGAGAAACCAATACCATTTCCTTCAGCATTACAAGTTTTCTCAATAATTTTCATCAGAGTAGCGACTTGGTTCAGGCCTGCTTAATTTATGGCATTACAAGTCCAGCTGTTCACTTCATTAAAGAAGAAAAAGCATCTTAAACATTAAAGGCCTCATCTTCCCTACTGGAATCATATTAAGCTCTAGTCTCCTGTTGTCCAAATGCCATTCCAAGAGAAACAATTATTTTACAGGGATTGCAATGACTCTTATACGTGTCATAAAGAATCCAAAAAAACTGAAATATACACCAACTGTATCAGACTCCTCAGCCATATCATTTTCATGCACGCACCAGTCTAAATCACTACATTCTCTGTTTTCAAAATGCTGAATGCTTTTCATTCATCATCACTGGCAGTCCCTCGCAGTCGAGGATGATTGTCTTCCATGATTGTTATGATCTGTGGGTTCAAAGATGACTGGCAAGACTGATCTGGGATTGACAGATTCTGCTGCAACTCAGGCATGTGTTTCCATGCAGGGTAGGTGGCTCTGGATTCTTGATTCAGTCCACAGCATGTCATTTCTGCTGCTCCCACTTCTATGTCTCTTGCTGTCATACTAAGGTTTCAAGTACTGAGATCCTTGTAGTAGACTTTCTCCATTTGGGGTGGTCCTAGGGAATCTTCTCCCATGAGTTGATGTCAATTTTGCATTTTTTATGTTGGCCTTGAGCACAGAGGCAGAAAAGGATCTTGGAGTCACTACTGATTCCAAGATGAACATGGGCCACCAATGTGGGGACTCAGTCAGGAAGGCTAACTGCACCTTTTCATGAATCCATATATGTATCACGAGCAGGTCCAAGGAGGTGATCCTCCCCCTCTACGCGACATTGGTTAGGCTGCAGTTGGACTATTGCATCCAGTTCTGGGCACCGCACTTCAGGGGGGATGTGGACAGCATGGAGAAGGTCCAGAGGAGGGCCACTGGCATGATCAGGGGACAGCAGGGCAGGCCCTACGAGGAGAGGCTATGGGGCCTGAACCTGTTCAGCCTACACAAAAGAAGGCTGAAAGGGGATCTGGTGGCAGCCTATAAACTTGCTAAGGGGGACCAGCAGGCAATGGGAGAGTCCCTGTTCCCCCGAGCTCTACCGGGGGTAACAAGGAACAACAACCATAAGTTGATTGAGAGTCAATTCAGGCTAGATATCAGGAAACACTATTTCACAGCTAGGGCGGCTAGGAGCTGGAACCAACTTCCAAGGGAAGTGGTGCTCACACCTACCCTGGGGGTCTTCAAAAGGAGGCTAGATAGCCACCTAGCCAGGTTCATTTGACCCCAGCATCCTTTCTTGCTCAAGGCAGGGGAATCGAACTTGATGATCTGCTTAGGTCCCTTCCTACCCTACCAACTATGAAACATCCTTGGAGGTGCTTTCTCTGTCCTCCGAGCATACACGTTGACTGGGCTGGGAGAATAACACTTGCTTTGGGAATCTGGAGTCACACATCTGGATGACATGCTTGGCCCAGCAAAGTTCATGTTAGATGATTATTGCCTCAGTGCTCATTGTGTTTGCTTGTGAGACAACAGCAATGTCGGTGCATCTATCTTCCTACTGGATTTGAAGAATCTTCTGCAGGCAGCATTGATGGTACTTTTCCAACAACTTGAGGTCTCAACTCTGTACAGCTAGGTGGGAATCACAACTGCTTGATAAATCATTAGCTTTTATTTTGGATCTGAGGTTGTGATTTTTGAACACCCATTTCCAGCAGGCATCTGTAGGCTACACTTCATCAGTGAAGCAGAGTAGGGCCAGGGGCCCCAAAGAATTCGCACCAGCAGGTCTGTCCCATGAGGAATAGGCCTCATTATCCTCACAGAATCAGAAAGCAATGTTTACCGTGTTCTCGCCTGCCATGTCTTGATGTAATCTATAAATATCAGGAAGTGTTCTCCTTGCTGAGAGTTCACTTCAAGGATATTAGGCCTGCTCCTCCTGCAGCTCCAACCTGCCCTTACACTCCAGCCAAACATTAACCAGATGTTCAGATCTCACCAGAAATCTATCAGTTGTTAATGGGTGTTCTACTTCTCTTCTGTTCTTTTTCTTGGCTTAGAATGTTCTCAGCATCGCTTCTGGATGAAGGGGATGGAGTGGACTCAGAGAAATGTCTGGACATCACTAAAGTAAAAGGCAACTGCAGCAACCAAAGAACAGCACAGCCCAGGTAAGTATTTGGCAGTCCCCAAAGTCCCGGGATGCTATGCATTTTCTTTATCACAGGAATAGATTCCTTTCCCTGAGGGCTGGGGGGGACGATCCTTGTCTGTTCCTATCTGTGAGGCTGTGCCCAAATTAAATCAAAGAAAAAAAAAACTAACCGCAGCTAGGCAATGTCATTGCCTTCCCCAGCAGTCCACTATTATAGATACAGCTTGGGGTTCCTCCCCCTTACTCAACAAGGTCCTGATCAATTAGTCAGCATTCTTTCTATTATATAACATCAACTCAAGTACAAAAGAAAAAAAGAAACAACCTTCTGTCATGCTGAGTGGCTTGCAGTTGCTTTGTCCTTTCCGGCACTCTTGTATCCGCTTATTGGAGAAAGCTGATGAGGGTATCCTCCATAGTCAAAGCTCCTCTGAGTTCTGGGACTGAGATCTGCTCTTCTCCTCTTCCCCAGGGTTCACACAGCTGGGACTTCAGACTAAGTTAGTGGAACTTGCCTACTTCCTCCATCTGCCTTTCTTTCCCCTCTGGCATGGCCACTCCACCGAAAATTGGTGTTCCTGCACCCGATGTTCTATCTGGAAGGGCTGAAAACTGATAAGGCAGTGTTCTGGCAGCCGTGGCATTCCCAGAATAGGTGCCATTTCCTGTAGGTCCGGTAAGTTTCCCAGGTTTTTCTTCTTGTTCTCTGAAGCGGTGGAGGAAGCCTCTTCACATGCTTGCCCATTTGAGGCGACACTGACAAAGAAATCCAATGTCAACTTTCTCCAAGAGATGCCTTCCAAGGTATGAGAAATATTTAATGTTCTCCAAAGTCTCACCATGAATCTGAATTACCAGAGCTGGGTACTGCTCATTAAGAGTTTGTTGATAGAGTTTCTGAATGTTAAGCACAAGTCCCATTTTTTTGTATGCCTCAGTAAAGATGCTGATAATTACCTGAAGGTCTACTTCTGAGTGAGCACATGCTACAGCATCATCAGCATACTGGAGATTGAGGCTAGGGTGGTATAAAATGCTGAATTATTTTGACTTATATTCAACCATTTGAAGAACTTTAAATGCATTAGCATTTAAGTGCGACACCACAACTTCCAACTCCATTTTGATTACAGGAATTCAATTCAATTAAATTGCCATGTTCCAAATAGAAACCCATAGTTGTATTATTGACAATGTAGTAACAATATCTATATCTTGATATTTATACTATTAAAATTACTGCATAGTCATGCATGACGCAAGGATTTCTTAAGGTAAAATCTTTTATTATCCAAACTATGCAGCTGGTTTACAGTTAGATTTTCATCGGGTCAGACCAGGAGTAGCCAATACAGCACAGTTAAACAAACAAAACAAAAAAAACACACAAACACACATGCACACAATTTTAAGTGGGGGAAGAAATTACAAGGGGTAGCAGACAAATAAATTAGCCTCATGGCCACAACATCAGTCTAACACTACTATGCATACAGAAAAGCTTTCCAATAAACAGTTATTTTACTGTAACGTTTGTAAATTGTTCACGATATTGTTATATCGATGCTAAACATACAACTGGACAAAGCACATGGATAAGAACAACAAGAATAGGTTCTAAAACATTTAATATCACTCACCAACATCAAAGCCAAGTTGTAAGGGTTTGGGGAACATAGTTTGACACCTACAAATGTATCAAAAGGTAGGCATATTTTTATAGGTTAAGTCAAAGAGTTTGTCTCATTTTGCTACAATGAGCTTTACATGTTTTAGAGATATCCCAAATCACAGTAACACAGTTCATTGTGCATTAAGACCAAATTTTGAAAAGACTCAATAACTATGACTGTAGACAATTTTTTAAAAGTAGTTACGCCATTTAGATGCCTAGAGAGTTGCATGTTGGATCCTGAGCTCTTTTGAGAACCTGATTAACTGTCATAAAGGGGAGCTACAAAGGATTGATTACTATTTCCAACTGACTGGTCACTTCTGACTAAATTGAAAGAGACTTATTAGGAAATTGATCCTATTCCTCAACTCTTGTTGTTACAAAAACATGAGATGACCTGCAAACCACTCCAGTTATATTTCATAATGTACCAAAAGAAAAAGTGGAGTTTATGCAAAAGAGCTAACACCTAATGGTGATATTTCCAAAGACTTAAATAGAAGCTGGGTGCCTCCAGGGCCAGAATGGGTCTTTTCTTCACTTTCAGATTGGACGATGCTGCTGAAGCTTCAGGGGACTTGTTTAAAAGACCCCAACGTGGAAGAGAATCCCCCAGCCCTTTCATGCTTAGTCACATCCAGTCCCCTCCACTTCCTCTATCCCCTAACTGCTATGATTGCTTTCTCTGCTGTCTGGGGGTGAAGGGATCTACAGAGCTGCTGCTGCCCACTCCAGCTGGGCTGTACATGACTGGATTCACCTAGGGCAGTGACAGCAGGAGTGGCTTCCCACGCTTATTCCTGGAGGGACTGAGCAGTATGGAGGAACCCAGATCCTCCCCACTGCTGCTGCTGCTGCTGCTGCTATTCATTCAGTCCATCTCCTCTGCAGCCTGGCTGGAGCAAGCAAGAGCAGCGCTGAAGAGCAGCTCTAAAACTAGAGGAGAAGGAGGGGGGGAGAAGGGCTAAAGGGAGGCATGGGAGAAATAGAAGGAGGGGAGAGAGAGGGGGGGGGGGGAAATATGCCTCTGAGCATGAAGGGAGAAGGTAGGGGTGCTCACCTGCTTTGGGGACTTTAAGAAGTGCCCAAAGGCTCCCATATCATCGTCTGCCTGCACCAGTGGGTTAGGGGGTTCCGGAGGGAAGAGCCTGGAAACAAGGGTACAGCCATCCATGTAGCTTCACTACCCCTTTTTACCAAATCCTGGATCCACCCTTGGGTCTCTCACGTTACTTGTGCCAGAAAAAAAAAAATCTCTCGTTTAGAGGGAGGAAAAAGAATACAGCAGTCTGATCAAGGCTGAAATAAGAGTTATGACTTGGGGGTGCCAGGGGGAGGGGGGAAATGAAGGGCGTTGAGAGACCAACCTTATCTATGTGTATGAGCAAAAAAAGGGACAATAAAGAACCTGGGTATCTGCTGATTATACAAGCATAAGCAATACATACAAGCACAGCTCCACAAAGCTTTTAAGTAGATGACCTCAGAAATGACCAAAAAAATATTATTATCTAGATCCAAGCGGTGCTGGAGAGAAAGGAAATCCTGCAGGAGCATTATGGAAATGACACATAGTATATGAAACGAGGCTTTTTTTCCTGACAGAAAACACTTCTGTAAGGTGAACCTTTAGACAAAGAAAGAAAAGCAAAATAATTATCTCATTCACAGTCCTTAACCATGGTTGAACTGAGACACTGACACTTTTTATACCATAAAGCTCTGAAAAGAAATCAAGAAAGACCTTTCTGAGGGTCTTAAAAACCCTTATTGAATTCGACCCCGTTATCTGAGGAAGTGTACACTTTCTACCTATATTAACAACGTTTTCATCTACCACATTTAGAATCAGTTCCAGCTTGTACCATTCAACAATTGCAGCATTAAAACATTTGCTTGTGACCTCTTTGTGAAAGAAAGATTTCCACCATGCAAACACGTAATCCCCACTAGAAATCACAATGGCATCCTCCAAAAATAAGGCATCAAAATACAAAAAGTAAAACACTCAAAAATTAGGAACACACTTCAAATCTCCTTAACCTAAAGAATGTAAACAAGAATGAAAGCAATCACATGCTACTTTTCCTTTCTTATCAGGCCCAGTAGTTTCAAATGAAGAACAGGAGTTTTTCATTTCCTTGAAGACAGAAATTGTGAAGGGAGGCGGGGGGGCTATGCTTTTCAAGAAACATTACTACACTTCTGGAGGGCAGCCAGTCTGAAAATTCAACAGATTAGCAAACGGCAAAAGGAGATCCCAATATGCTTTCCACAACTCATGGCTTGTGGAAGACTCTCCCTGCATGAGTTCTCACACAGCATATATGCTGGACCGAACCCTCTGCAAATGCTCATTTGAGCTTTGAACTGTAGCTCGTTAAGATCTATTCAAAAACCAGGTTAATTCCGTTAATCATGGAAAACACATCAGAGCTGCTATGCTACTCATACTTACTATAATGACCTCTTACTTCAAAACTGGGATTCTGTCCAAAATCTTTAGAAATCAAAAATCTGCTAAATCGGGCTGTCCTGAGCAAATCAAATTTTATTTGCTATCTGGAACATAAAAACGGAGGATAAGTTCTGAAGATCTGGCTTCACTACCTCCGCTTCAGGAATATAGGGGTAAGTAAATGTAATATCAGAATTTGTTCTCTCTTCATAATATACCTTTTAGATAAACTCATTTTAATGAGGTTCTGTATCCAGAAAGGATTTTTTAAAAACAAATATTATTTTCTACACACAATTGATATGGTCTAAAGGCTTCCTGTCTTGCAAGAATTCCTCTCTTTCTTTGGGTTAAAAAAAAAAAAAAATCTTCAGAAGAGAGATGAAATTCATAGATTCATAAAAATTTAAGGCCAGAAGGAACCATTAGATCATCTAATCTGACTTCCTACACATGACAGGTTCCTAAATTTCACTCAGTTACTGCTGCACTGTGCTTGATAACTAGTGTTTGACTAAAGTATATCTTCTAGAAGGCCTCAAGCCAGGATCTGAAGACTTCAAAAGATAAGAATTTGACACTTTTCTTGCTCGTTTTTTTTATAGTAGTTAATCATACTCACTGTTAAATGTGTCCATTTCTATTTTAATTTTTCTGGCTTCAGCTTCTAACCACTGTTTCTTGTTATGCCTTTTTACTACTAGATTAGAGGCTGTTAGTGCCTGGCATTTTCTTCCCAAGAAGGTACTTTTACACTGCCATCAATTCATCTCAATCTTTTTTGATAAACTAAGCAGATTGGAGCGCTAAGTTTTTCACCACAGGATATTTCCCCCCTTGCAATGTTGAATTTCATTTCAAAACCAGCTAAAAGAAAAGCCTCATTCACCGACACGCCAGGCTTGGTATATGCTTACCAATTACTAATTTAAGAGAAGAGCCTGTTGCAGCGAATACAATGCTAGCCTACAGTTGATATAAACAGAAATAAGAATGCTAAATCTTGCAGACAAACTATGACTCCACCTGCTATTGCTCTCAGAGTCAATGGGAGATATACCACCAATTTCAACAAGAATGAGGTGAGGTACTACATATAATATGCACATTATTTGTATGTATATGCTGTATGCATACATATTTCATATAATGGCAATAGGCAAAATACAAAAGGACTTGATAAAATGCATTTAACATGCACCTTCCTTGAAGTGTGAACAATAGGGCTGTGCAAAACAGCTGCGTTTTGATTTGGTTTTGGCTGTTTCGGAGGACAGCAATTCATTTCGCTGTTTGGGATCACTGTCCTGTTTCGTTTTGGCTGAATCTGTTTTGGAGATTCAGCTCTGCCGAATATCCTCTGAATCTGTTTTGAATGGGCTGTAAAGCAAGCTTCTCACAGCCTTACCCAGCTGGGCAGGGCTTGGGGCCCCAGCGGGGAGCAGGACAGGGCTGTGGATGGGTTGTCTGGGGGAAGGGGAGGGCCACTGTCCTCTGTGCAGACAGGGAGACCCCCACACAGATCTCTGATCCCTGTCATGTTGGGTCATGGGGCAGGGAAGCAGCGCAGAGTAGCAGGCAAGCCTGCTGGTGCCTGCTGCATGACTGTCCTGCACAGGAAGCAGAGATCCATGCCAGGGGTCTCCTTGCCACCGCTGCTCTCCCCAGCAACACGGAGCTGTGCTGGAAACGCAGCAGCAGTGAGGAGACCCCAGCACAGATCTCAGCTCCCTGTGAAGCCAGGTTACGCAGCAGGGCCCAGTACTGCCCTGCCACCTGACCTGGCTCTGCAGGGAGCAGAGAGCTGTGCTGGGGTCTCCTTGCTGCCCACCCAATGCAGTCCCTCATCTCTGCTCCCTACAGAGCCAGGGCATGCAGCAGATTATGTCCTGCCACCCAGCCTGACTCCACAAGCAGCAGAGATCCACGCCAGGGTCTCCTCACTGCTGCTGCCTGCCCCGCACTACATACAGTTGTTTCCCTGCAAGTCTGTCTCCAAAACTCTGAAATTTTCTGAAACATTCCAGATTTCATAGATGTTAGGGCTGGAAGGGACCTCGGAAGATCACAGTCCAGCCCCCCGCCCAAAGGGCAGGAAGTCAGCTGGGGTCACAGGATCCCAGCAAGATACCACAGTAAGCTGAAGGCGTTCCATCACATAAAGGACAATGATCCTCGGTCCAGTGCCCCACGTAGAATGATTTCATTTTACAATAAGCTGTCTATCATCCTTAAAAGAGATGCTTCAGAGGCTCGCGTGCCGGAGTTTGGGACAAGAGGTATGCATCACCAGGAACCAGAAGCTCCCCGGCGCCAAAATACTTGCCAAGCCCCAGCTACTTTGCAAGTTCCACACAATCAGCCTCCTCAAGAACAGAAGAATCGGTCACAGACCAGAGACCTCATTCGGTACTGGCCAAGGGACTTCTTCGGCACAAAGCCACAAATGGGCTCCTCCTCTACTCTAGTGAACCCACGTGTTTTGGTACCAGACACCCACGAGGCTCAACAGACACTCAAAAGAAATAACTCTCCTGTTTATGATGAGGAAAAAGGACTCCGACTCTCTTGTGTCAACAATGGTGCTCGTCAGGTTGCAAAGGGACTACTGTGTCAAGGAGGCAACAGCAGAGTCCAGAGACTGAGACTCCACTGTCCTCACAAAGGGTGACTTGTAAGTATCAGAACTGGTATTAGTACTGTTTTGGATTTTCAGTTTTACAGATTTACACTCATATAAAATTCAGGGTAGGGTAGGCAGAGGGAGAACACGGTAACTAACACTCCCCGTGGCAGATGCTGTACCCAGGCACTCTGCATGTGCCCATGGGGCTGTAGCCACTTCCAGGGAGAGCAGAGCTCCAGGCTCTCACCCCCAGCAGGGTCGCTGCCTCAGGTAGCTGATCAGGTACCACCTGCAGAGGTAGCTGATTTTTGGTGCAGGGTAGACGCATGGCTGGGGTGTGGATGTTGCTTCAACACGCACCCTGTGAAGCAGGGTGCATGCTGTGGTTCTGGGAGAAATTTTTTGCGGGGTACAGACTTAATAAGATGGTTAGATGAGAGATAGTAGGCAGCCAGTGGTAATTATTGAAGTGGTAGTCCTGTTAAAATAATTTAAGAATGATTTACTGTTCTTTACAAATGTGCAAGAACTGATGAGAGCTTTCTTTGAGTCTATGGACAGCTGCTCCTTCATCTTCATCAGCAGCTGCTAATGCTCAACGTCAACGTAATTATCAGGGGAAAAAAATTAAGGAAAAGTTATTGAAAGTATTCTTCATCTACTGACAGACGAATCCAAAAGCATGGCTATGTCCTGTGCAGAAATGACATCTGAATTTAAAGATGTGTTAAAGCGTAGTGAGCAAACCAATTTGGAGGTTATGAAACGCACTAGTAATGACATGGTACAATGTTTTAAAGAATTAAATAAAATTAAATAAGAAGGTTTATCTCATGGGGGGGGTCAGAGGTTCAGACAGGAGTTTGTAACAGATTTTCATGAATGCTGATGTACTGGGAGCAGCATTGAGAGTCTCACCCAAAAAAACCCTCTCCAATCCCTTGCAAAGGAGAGCCGTGCCTCAGGTAGCCACAAGAGGAGAGTCCCAAGGTGCTTTGGGGAGGAAGAGGAAGGGGATGCTGATGTGCCCCACTCCTGCACCCTTCCCGGGTCATCTCATTGGGGAGCAGGTTCTCATGACTAGAGTTTCCTATGACCCCCCAGGATTAGTGTGCCTCTCCTCCACTTCATGTACTGCCAAACCACTATTAGCAAAGCAGATTGCACTTTGCGTACCGGGGGCTGCGTGGGATTCGAGATACCTAGGTTAGGTTCACAATCTCTCTCTCTCTTTTCGCTCTACCTACTTTAGGAATTTTTTTGAAATCTGATAGAAATAAAGTATTACAAAAGGACTTAACAATACAGGTCACTGTTCAATTTTCCATACAAGCAGCTGGATGAAAATCTTTTGTGATGCTGAGTGGGGTAATCCAGGGAGGCACCCGATAATATGATCCTCAAAGCTGGTGACAGCCAGCGTAGGGAAGCATGACCAAGGCTACTGTCTTGTAACTGAGGGCACTTATTAAGTAGATCACCAGCCATTAGGGCTTTACAAAAGGCATTAGGGGAAATACCCTATATTATGTAGCATAACGTAGGTACAGAGTACATCAGAAAGACAGACAGCTGCAAGATGCGTTTGGGCTGCCTAATGAGTCAACCTTCTCAGCAGGCACAGGCAGCCACTTGGGGTACTTCCCTCCCCGCTCCATGGGTAATAGAGATAATCTCCCCCTTATCCCTGACAAATTGTAGTGCGCACTACTTTGTACAGGCTGCGGTACAACCACCTTCCCAGCATGGGACCAGTGGGAATGCCATGGACACCTGTGCTTCGGGGACAATGGAGAGTCCAGGGCAATGGTAAATTGGCAGATGGTGGGGTAGCTTGCAAAAGGACGGCAATTTGGCTTTGAATTTTTGGAATGGGGTAACTGCTCAATGCCATATCCCCTGACAGCTTTTCAAAGGCCTTACAGCAGAGATGAGATGAGGACTAGTGATGTTAAGGGAGATACAGATGCATTACTTTGGTATGCATGTAATGGAAAGAATTTTTAAATACAGTTATGTCCTGTGATAAGAAAGTCCAAGTATTTGGATTCTCATATTTAGCAGAGACACTACACATTGTACAATACAAATTCCAATTTTTTTGGTAGAAGTGAAATCTGGCAGAAGAGCATGATGATGGAGGAAGAAGAAAATTAATCTTCTGTCAGTGTAAAGGTTAAATTATATTATTAAATAAAGTATTTGTTAATATTTACATTAACTTAGGTTATTACTTTTTTTTAATACAATACAGCCTTCTGTGTGCTTGCTGGAACTGAGGAAAAAGCAAAGAGGGGTGTAAAAGGAGCAGGAAAATGGGGGGCAGGACAGCACCCTCATGTATCCCTAAGTCCCAGAAAGAGCAAACAGGAGGGAAAAAAGTTTAGGGTCCAGGTGGAAAGAGGCTGAAGTGAGGTTGGCTTGGCCAGCTGGCTCACTGTGCTAAGGGAATAGTGGTACTGTTGGGGGGGCAACATGGAGATGGAGGTGGAGGTACCCCCCTCCCCACCCCAGCAGGAGCAAGCTGGGGGGAGGGAAAAAAAAGGTTTCGGGTCTCAGTGGAAAGGCTGATAAGGACAGCCAGAAGCGAGGTGTGTGCGAAAAGGCAGAACATGTTTTTTTAGAAATCTCATTTTTCATTAAATATAAGCAATAAAATAATCAGTAAAAAATTTGCAACATTAGCATCTGGCATCCAGGGTGGAGAAAACAGTGCAGGAGAAATTAGGTGAACTTCCATGGATTTACAAGTGAACCCAAGAGGCTGGTGGCGCAATAATTGCAAAGCAGGGAAAATCATGTTTTGGGGCATAAATCAGAACCACGTTACAAATTTTAAACTATAAAAATAACCCTCACAGAAGAAAAAATAAGAGGTAAAAATAAAACATGTTGGAGGCGTTTAAAAATAACCAGGAAGAAAAAAACTAAAATGATAAAATCAGCTGACAATGTAGATACATGGATGTGATTTAGCTAGCTTAATGGCATTTTTTGTAACGTGGTAACAGGAGTAATATGTACAAGGGTCCGTGGACTAGCTGCAATGATGCATAATCTGAGGTCATACAGCCCCAAAAGAGGTATAAACTGGCAAGGGTTAGACATTGGGATTAAACCTAGGCTACATATTTAGAGCTAATATTTATCATCTGGATGCATGCACACCTTCACACACCACACACACAGGCCCCAACTACAGAAGTGACTAACTATCCATTTCTACCGTGTCTTAGGAAATAGCTTTATAAAACTCATTTCAAGTAAAAAACCCAAAAAGTGATTAAGTTTTCCATTAGGAGAAAAGGCATACCTGTATTAACTTCCAAAACACAATGTCTTATCAATCTTCCTAGCATGTACGCTGAATAATTTAGAAACAAAATCCCCCAAAGGTTTAGAGCTAGAATTCTGAACCATCATGTACACTTAACTCTTTCCTTCCTGTGGAGTGTAAGATTCATAAAATAAATATGCTCCAGAAATATTAACAGAGAAAAACAAGCTCAGGAATATTGGAGAAAATTATCTGTATTATATAAAAAATGATTTGCATTGCTAGCAGCCTAGAGGCAGCTTCTATTTCCCTTGCACTAAGAATACCATGAATAATTCAGTTTCTTGCCTCAATCCTAACATAGTTGACAGGGAATGGAAACTTTATTCATAACTGTATGCCTTTTTACTAAAAGCAGATCTTCTATTTAATAATGTAGATCACTGTGCCTATCATACTAATACCTGGGTGCATGTTTTAATGATAAAAGCATTCAATAGCTGTTGCTAATAAATGGCTATGAAAAAACCATTTCCTTGCACTGCAACCCCTTCCTTATGAATAGTATTTGCCTAGCTGTTCGATTCAATCTTTTGGCATTTTAGCAAACAGACGCATCTGAATCAGATTTAGCCTCAGACGGCTTTCAAGAGGAAGTAAATGCCAGAACTATAGAGAACACTTTCTTAATCTCTGCTACAACACCCGAGTGTTGTCAGTACAGGCTAGGAGAAAAAAAAAACCCAACAACAACAAAACCCCTCACATTCCTGTTGGGGAGCTGGGGACGGGATGCCGAAAGGAGTGCTGGACTTCTAGGTCTTAAACTATTTAAAGTTTTTGTAAAAGAATAGTCAACATCCTGAATTATGCTCAGGGTGTGGACAAATGAAATGCTTCCAAGTGAAGCACAATTGAGAAAAGAAACATTTCAACCAGGGGACCCACACAGAACCCACCTCAGCTCTTTACCTTTACACCCACGTCCCTCCTTCCCACCCCTCCCCACAAGGAGCTAGGAAGGATGCAGAGCTGGAGAGTTAAGCCCAGCCATGGGTCTAGCCGGGACAGAAGTCCCAATGGGGGATGTCTCATAGTGGCCACCCAACAGCACCCCAGGACCCAGGGTGGGACCTGACATCAGGCAGGCTGTCCACTCACTCTCCCTCCCTGCATGCGCTGTCTCTGTATAGATGCAACCAAAATACACTCTCCAAAGCAGTTCTTCATTTTAAAAGAGATTATATTTGGCACTTTCAGAGCATTTCAAAGGGCTAGTACACGTGGGATAGGTTATCAAGTCGTGCTAGTGGCAATTGATTAGACTCCAGAGAAACAGACCTACTGTGTTAATAAACTTTTGTTAATAATTTTCTGTTGGGGAGTAAGTTGGACACAGTTAGAAAAAAAAAGGGAATATTACATGAACGCTAACCTCATAGTATCTTGCTCATCTTTCATAAAGGGTAAGAATGTGCACATGGACAGATTGCAGATGAAGGTGGTCATTGATCCTGTTTATATTGAACTACCCCGTTTTTAAACCCTTTGTGCCTGTTCACTCCTGAATGAGGACTGGACTGCAAAGACTCCAGGTTTTTAGTTCACTGGTGGAAATGCAGGTTTCTTCACATTTCTATTGACTGTGCCCATTGGTGACACTTAGGAGGTGCACATGCACCCCTTAAGTGTGGCAGTGCACCCCCATGAAAAGGCACCGCTGACAGCACCTGTGGGCGGTCGCTGCTTGCCCCCCGCCCCCCGCCACCAACAGCATCTGCGGGCAGTCCACAATTATTGCTGGCCACTGCTGGTGGCATCTGTGGGTGGTCACTTAGTGCTGGTCAGCGCTCGCCACCACCCTCGCTGCCAGCGGTGCAGCTGCCTGCAGCAGCTCCACACTTACCAGCACCACACTCCTGCCGCGGCTGCCTGCTGGAGTTTGCTGTACCCTACCAGCTGCCAGGGGCACGCGGTGTTCATGGTTGTGCCTAGAGCTAGGGCGGTGCCCAGCCAGGAGGAGCAGGGCTCTGAGCCAGCCAGAAAAGAAGGGAGTTGGAGGATTCCAGAGGTGGGTTGTTCTGTGCCTGTGCAAGGAGCCCTTGCTGCAGTGAAGGTGTAGGCATAACAAGACCCAAGGCATTGTTGCAAGCCTGAGCTCCCTGACCCTGGGCAGGGCAGGTGGGGCGGGGGTGGGGGGGCTGTACTCCAGGAGCAGCTGAGCTGCCAGGACCATGCACTTGGTCTGCCTACACACACTCCCATGCCACCATGACACAAGGCAATGGCTTTGTACAGCAGACAGCTGGAACACCAGTGGGACTGGGGTGTGGCTCTTGTCACCATCTTTGCACCCACGGAGAAGCTTGGCGAGTCCCTGGGGTGTCCTGCTGTGCAGGGCAGGGGAGCTTTGGACAGAGGGGCCTCTGGGCTTCTGGGTGGCTGGGCTACCTCATTAAGCCATTATTCCTTCTCCTTCTCTGTCTGTCTCCTGGGTAAGGAAGGGAAGGACCTGCCAGGCAGCTGGTTGTACTGCCACAGGCATGCAACACCCACTGATCCCACTCAGCTCAGCTCAGACCAGAATGTGCCCAGGGCAGAATCTCAGGTGCCCAGCTTCTATGCTGAATGCTGGTAGAGGGGTTGAGGGAGGGTCCCTGTGCAGTGTGTGCCCCTGACTTCCAAGCATGGAGCTGGGCTACAGAGACCAGATTCCAGTGTGGGGAAGGGATCCTCAAGCCTCACATCTGCTATGCCACATACTCTCAAGGCTTGATTGTCTGGAGAGAATGGCAG
Organism: Crocodylus porosus; assembly: GCF_001723895.1. Lineage (NCBI taxonomy): Eukaryota > Metazoa > Chordata > Crocodylia > Crocodylidae > Crocodylus > Crocodylus porosus. The sequence goes on along the minus strand of NW_017728910.1, from coordinate 16,762,336 downwards.
AGCCGTGGGATGCGAAACCATGATGCAGGGGAAGCAAGGCAAGGCTCCCTGCTGGCTGAACTGCAGAAGCTCACAAACTTGCTGCTGATCCTAGTACTTGTGCTCCTTTGTATCACAGGGTGCCACACATTCATCAGCATCAGGTTTGTGGACTAAACAGCAGTCTCGATGGCCCCGCCCCTTGTGGCTGATTGGCCCTGGGGTCTAGTGGCCCCACTCCTCACTGCTGATTGGCCAAGGGGCCAGTGCTTCTGTCATTCACCAAGATATCCTGTATTCTGGGGATGCATCAGTGGCTACCCTACTGCAGATTAGTTGTCACACTAAAGCCACGCCCTCTCTTACTTTAAATACTTACCCAAACATGCAGCAATTTCTGTCATTAAATCTACGGTAGCATTAGAATGATGCTGTAGCTGTGATGGTCCAGAAATTATGCAAGAGGCAAGGATCTCTTACAGTGATGTCTAGCTCTTTCCCAACTATTTGTATGGTCCAATGAAAGATAAGAACTGGACCTGATAAAAGAAAAGCTTTTGAATGCAAGACGTTCAAGCAAGACCATATACAGTTGGTCCTGTCAAAAAAACAAACAGCCCTCCCCCCACCAAAAAATCCTTGCTTCTTGCCTTAAAGTACTTTGTATGTTTGTTTGGTATAATAACTACTGTACCTCGGAAGTACATCAGCTTACAAAGTGAATTGAACTGGGTATAACCGTCTCTTGCTGCAAAGATTGTAACCTACAATTATTAAAATTGATTACTAATCAGATTTTATCAATTTAATTATCCCAGATAGATTCCCAGCAATGCTCCTTAACAAGCTTTGTTCTTGTCATTCTGGTAATGGATGCTACACAAACAATAACTTAATACCGCACAACAAATTGCAACCCTGCTAGTCTCAATGAGATTCGTAGTAGTCTGCTTTGCTAGTAGGCCTCAAGTTAATGCCTGTCATAGGTGCTAACAGGGAACTGGATGCTACAACTCCACAAAAGAGGGCTAAGAACAATCCCAATCTCCAGGAGGCTTTGTTAATTTGATTTATGAATACAAGGCAGGAAATTAATTGCTAATTGTTACACTGCATCCCATGAAATTGCAGCACTACACTTAAATGCTATTGCTCCAAAGCACTAATAGATTTCAGATACCAGTAATGCAGCCTAGACAGAAGTTTAACTGCTTTGTGACAACTGTGCCAGGACAAGACTTGGGACATTTTCAAAAGCCTTTTCAAAGGGCCATCAACTAGCATCTATCTGGGGGGGGGGAGAAGACAAGTTAAACCCAAACTGAATGTTAGAACAGAGACACTGGGAGCTAATGCAGTTAACTCAGCAGGACCAAAACCCTTATAGTTGTTCTGGCAACTAGCAGACAGTCAGCATATTCAGTACCACTAATTAAATTGCTACGAGTTTTTGTTCTGAAAGGGTTCCTTTTCAGTCTCTCCAATTACACCCCTGGGACTGCTAACCAAAACTGCTGACTCTTTTCCTCACATTAATGCTGCTAGCACTGGCTGGTGAAGAGCAGCTTTGTCAAATTTTGTTGCTCTAGAACAAATGGTCCGTCTACAAATGTGCTTCCCTCCCTCCCCAGATTTGGTTTCTTCAGGAAATTAGTAGCCGAGTACATCTAAGAGATTGGCAGGTGTGACATTACTTACGAAGATAGACAACAAATAAGGCTAACCCTAAATCCTGCCACTTAGTCAACTTGTGACAATTAAAAAAATAGGAGGGGGCTTTCCTGCAGACAAGATAATATTATAACGTCTGAACAAGTATTTTATAGTCAAATGTCGACCCCAACAAGTGTGGGAGGCTAGAAAGGGAGGGTATAAACAAAATGGCGTACAATCTGATAATATTTTGTGATTCACAGCTAACTGCAATCTGTTTCCATGCGCCTTGCTGCAACAGAAGCCATGCTCATAACTGCTTTTTCAAAACAGTGTTCACTTATCCAACACTAGGGATAAGTCTAAGCATAGGCCTTGCTCTTTAAAGGTATAGAGCTGAAAGGGCTGCCCAAGAAAGAACAATAAGTCAGAGAACTACAATTCATTGCCTGGTTTCCCCTTCAATCCAAAGGAAATTACTGCTCCTTTCACAATGGCCTAGCTCATTCTGTTACTAAAGACAACACTAGCAGAAATCACACACAATCACCACTGGGCATTTAGAGAGATACCCGCTCATCCTGCGACGTGCCGGAGATCCGCTGCTTAATTAAAATCAGAGTCTGATTAATTAATTAAATCCACCACTTAAATCAAGATCTGCCATTTGATTAATCAAGTCTGTTCTGCACGGGAGCAGATGTGCACCGCACGGCGCCGCATTCAGGTGTATAAGTGGCAAAATGCATGTCAGTGTGTAGAAAGTGGCAGCAGTGCACTTTTGAACTAAAGCACCTTTTATGATTTAGTTCAAAAGCGTTCTGACGCCATTTTCCTTGGCACTGACACGCATTTTTCTGCTTATAACTGCAATTGATGCAGCGCCAGGTGCTTTTCAGAGCGCCTGGCACTGTGGCACTTAAACATAAAAAATGCCCGTTGAGACCAACTGGCATTGCTCTTCAGCAGTCACTGAAAAATAGGCTGGGTACTTAATACCCAAGCAAAATGGACTTACATTTAAGCCCCAATCATAAATTCTGCCAAAACAAGTTTCAAGTACATAGGCAAGGTAATACCTGAATGGATAAAGTAAAAAAGTCTGGGTGAACCCCAAAATATAAATCAGAGAAAAACTACTTTAAATATTCAAGTTAGAGGCTGGGTGGAAAACAGGAATGCTTTTTATAAAAAAAAAAAAAAAAATGAGGTTTTTGCCCAAAACAGAGATATGTGAAAGAGAACAACAAAACAGAAAAGGTACAGACAAAAAAACACAGCTACCCACTCAAATGGTTAAGAAAGTCACCGGAGAAACAGGACACAGACTCAAGACCACGCTGTACCCGATGCCCATCTCCCCCACACTCCACTGACCTTGCTTCATAATGCCTTCCTCAGGATCCCATCTGGAAGAACCTGAAAGTGTTTCACTGAACGTTGAGAATCCGAGACATTTTTTTCTTTTGCATATCTATCACGTTTTCATTTAATCAAATACACATTTTCTGATTTTTTTTTAAACTCTACCAGAAGATTAATAAAAACACCGCAAAACAAAACCAACAGCTAGCTCAACACCACAACGATTTCATGATTCAGTCTAGTCTATTCAAGCTTGTACGAGAGGAACAAAATGCGCCAGACCACCACATGTACTTTCTACCTTTGTTGCATTTGTACAGAACAGTCAGTCTGTCTATAAAAAATGTTGCTGCTCTTCCACCTTTGAACAGAGGCCTCAGAAGGCTTAGAAACCACGTCCTTTGTCTTCAGTTCCATCAACATGTGATATGCACATTCCACAGACAAATTAAAGGTATCTTTGTGATTTAAAGAGTTTATAAAGTGGTAATTTGGCCTGAAATTGTGATTTTCTATTTTCCCCTTGCACAAAACTACATATTATTTGAAAGCAGCAAGTCATAAGGAAACCATTAGGTGGGGGTGTGATATATAAGGGAATTCAACAAGGGACTAGTTACTTATTATGCCAATATGAACATAAAACTCATTCGGATTTAATTCATTACTATATCACATTGGTATATTGCCTAGGAAAATAATTTTAAGCAATACAGTGCACTTCATTTAAAAAGGACATTAACTATAACACAAAATCAGTTTTTACAGAAAATGATTTCCCAAATCAAACATCTAAAATTCAATATATTTTTTTATGATTATCATTAAAAAAAAAAAAAATCAACCAAGGGAAAAATTCTCTTACACTGTGAACCTCATATGAAACGTTGTGTATTGGGGATGTTGAATATAGCCTTGCACAAATACAACTGGTGTGAAACGCCGACCTTCTCGGGTTACCAGGTGGTAGAAGTTCCACGAGAATAAACTGTTCTTGACGCTGCAAGGAACTGAACAACACTCTTGGGTCACCTCCATCATAGCCATGTCAGACTGCAACTAAACCCTCTCAAAATGTTTCCCAGTTTCTAAATTAGGAGAATGAGAGGCACATTTGACCTGGTTTATATCTTTTGGCTCTGCACAAAGAAAGCACTTCATATACGCATCTGGATTTAACAGACACACTGAAAATCATCAACTAAATCAAACAGAGAGTGCCCCCAAATGACTGAATAGTTTACAGTATAGAGATTTGTAGCATGCATCTGACAAGCGGCAGCATAGGAAGGCGTTAGCTTCAATTTTTTAAGTGCTAACAGTCAAGATGTCACTTCCAAGCTACCCTTGTTTAACTTGCATTGTTTTCTGCCAGGAAAAGTTTAAAAACCTGCAGTCCATGCTGAAGCTGCAAATACAGGAGCTGGCCGGTGTGAGACCTGGCATTCTGGAACGCCTTTCCAATGTCATACGGTGACCCAGATGGTGAATTCACGTAGTGAATGCCGTCAGGTATGTTATCACTTGTGTTTGCCTGAGAAATTGCTTCTGGGTTTGAAGTTCTAGCCCAGTTTTTAAACAGTACCAAATACCCTCACAAAAACCACGTGGATGAAGCCACATAGCAACTATGCACCAGAATTCAGGTGTGTAGGTTGTAGCCGCGTTGGTCTAAGGACACAGGCAGACAAGGTTCTTTGGGTACATCCGATATCTTTTAATAGATTATTTCAGTTGGTCTAATAAAAGATATCGGATTTACTTAAAGAACCTTGTCTGCCTATGAACCAGAATGAACTTTCATAGAAAAATATAAAAAAAAGGACAAACACCAGTAGGAGCACACTTTGCAGAACAACCTCTCCTTCTCTAACCTTACAATCCTTGCACTAGAGGGAATTTACAAAACACCTCTAGAAGAAGGGCCTAGGAACAGAAATTTATAATCCTACCAGGCAGCAAAAAATCTGGATTTTATGTGAAACTATGGCTTCCCTCCTTGCCTTCACTGCTACCACTCCCCCCTCAGAAAGATAGTAGAGTTACATTGTATTCTGAAGCAAGGATCGGTAACCTCAGGCCACTAACTGCAACCCAGCGCCTGCTGCAGACCATCCCCCATATTTCTCTCTTCCAGCCCAGTAATCAGCAAATGCTGCAAAGGGATAGATAGAAAAAAGGCACTGGGCCACTGCTATAGGTAGCTGTAGATTCTTTGAGTAACCACAGGCTGAATCCAGTCTCTTGAAAAGTCAGATCTGGTCTGCATGCTATAGAACAGTGGTCTCCAAAGTGGGGTGCGCGCACCCCGGGGGGTACACAAGATGATCCACTGGGGTGCGGGAAGAAAATATTAGAACTTCTATTTATATTTATTTTTTATCTAAAAAAAAAAAAAAGAAAGAAATTAAGCTTTACTAATATTTAATATATTGATTGACACTGGCGCCCTCGCTCAGTCAGTATGTCAGATGGTCACGTACGGTACATGAGGTATCCTGAGGGAAGAGTGGGAGCTCCACAACGTGGAGGGGTTGACAGTGGCACCCTCAGTCATTCATTCACTTTCAGCATATTGCGACATATTGGGGGTGCATGCTTGAAAAATTTTTACCTATGGGGGTGTGCGATCAAAAAAGTTCGGAGACCGCTGCTATAGATTGCTGACCCCTGCCGTAAAGTGTGTTGGATGATGGAGGAAGGCAAGGATTCCTGGTCTTACATGTACATGGGAGCAGGAGAATTGTGGGGTTCTTCTTTCTTGTGGTCTTTTGAGTCGTTAGACACTTGTACACATGACAAAATTGTCTTTAAAGCAGCTTAATTGACCTTTTGCACTGCTTTAATAGTGTCACTATGTACACATGCGGTGGCACAGTCCACTTTAAATGACCTTGTTATGAAGCCAGGTAAAAATCATCCAATGCATTTTTGTTTGCTACGTAACAAATTGCAACGGTGTACTGGAATTCCAGACGCATTCAAAAAAAGCTCAGGCTTGGCAGACTTCCAGCACCCCATACATCATCCCCACTGCCTGCTCCTGCTGCCAGCACATCCAGCCACCCTCCTGCCACCTTCCCGTGCTGCCCCAGGGCCAAGCCAGCTTGTTCCTAGGCAGTCCCAGGTGGCAGGAAGGCAGTGGGAATGGTGCAGAGGGCACAGGAGTCTATCTGCCTCTCTCGCAGCCAGGGAGCAAGCTGCTGATGGACCACGTGGCCCCTGACCTGCAGGGAACACTGGACCTTCTCCTCCACAGCAGCGGCACCCCCACCCCCAATGTGCTCTAAGGACCAACTATTTTATAGTAAGAATGCTTTTTATCCTTCCCCATAGAGTTTAGACAGTGGAGTAGGAATCTGTCATTGCCCTCCAGAATGGGAAAAAGATAGAAAAATTCCTGAAATAAGCCCCAAGGTACAAAAAGGGAGGTTTAGCATTCGAACTAGCTACTCAGAGAAGTGGAGGAATCGCCATCATTGGAAACTTTTAAAAGCTGGGTAGTTAAACACTTGACTGCAATGATTTAGTCAGGGATGAGCCTGCCCTGAGCCTGGCATTGGACTAAATGAACTCATGAGGTCCCTTCCAGCTCCAATTTTCTCTGATTCAACTTAGTTTAGAATGTTATGTAACTGAGTGAATAGGATGCAATAAATTATTAGGCCTGTGCAAGTAGGCAGCTATTCTATCCAGCTTTGAATCCAGCTGTTTTGGATGCCAGGGATCTGATCTGGAGCTCCGGACCGGGTTCCTGCTTCGATCCGGCCGAAGCAGCTCCGAAGCTTCAGAGCCACCTTGGAGATCCAGCCACAGGGTATAATAGGGAAGTCAATGAAATATGTATAACTTTGTTGTTTTTTTTGTCTGATTTGGATGAAACTTGCAGGGATGCTGGCCTCTGGTGAGAGCATGAAGCCTGCCAAGTTTTAAGAAGATCAGTGCAGGAGTTTGGGGGGAACTGCACCCCAAATTCTTGAAAGCCAAACTCATGTCGTGCGTGTTACACCACAATGAGGTGAAAGCTGTAGGGATGGTAGCCCCTGCTGTGGCCATGAAGCATGCCAGCTGTCAAGGAGATAGGTGCAGGGTTTCTGGGTTCTGGGGCCCTGCACCTCTAGGTGCTGACAGGCAAAACTTGTGACATGGGTGCTTGTGCAACTGTGTCTGTCTTGGGGCATGGGGGGGAGGGGGGAAGGGAGAATACTGCAGGCCTCGCTGCTAAGCTACTGTTTTACTAGTTACCAATTAATCATGATTCACTCAGGGACTAGCTCAACGCATAATACCTAGCTATTACATAATGAATTAACAAGAAAGGATTAACACCTACAAAACCACAGGCTAAGAATAGGAAGTAATAAATACACAGACAAATCAACTGGCCCAAGACAGACAGCGTCAATTGCACAAGCACCCATTCACAAGTTTCGTCTGTCAGGAGCTAGGGGTCCAGGGCCCCAGAACGCCCTTGCACCCATCTCCTTGACAGCTGGCAGACTTCATGGCCTCAGCAAGGGCTAGCAGGCCTGCAGCTTTCACCCCATTGTGCCTTAACACACACAGGGTCATCTATGTCATGAGTTTTGCCTGTCAGCAGCTTGAGGTGCAGTTCCCCCCAAACCCCTGCACCTATCTTCTTGAAACTTGGCGGGCTTTGTGGTCTCACCAGGAGCTACCACCCCTATGGTGTAACACAGATGTGACATGAGTTTTGCTTTCAAGAATTTGGGGTGCAGTTCCCCCAAACTCCTGCACTGATCTTCTTGAAGCTTGGTAGGCTTCATGCTCTCAGCAGAGGCCAGCACCCCTGCAAGTGTCATCCAAATCAGACAAGACACAACAAAGTTATAGAGATTTCATTGATTCCCCATTATACCCTATAGTTGGATGTCCAAGGTGGCTCTAAAGCTTTTCCGAAGCAGTTTGGAAGCTCCAAACCACTCCAGAAAGCCTAAGGAAGCCAGCACTTCAATCCAGACATGCTCCTTTGAATGCCAAAGTATCCGAAGCTTCTCTGGGTCAGAAGCACGGTCTGAAGCCTCGCACAGCCCTAATAATTATGATCCATTTGAATTTAATCTAGCCTGGAAAGAGATCAGAGAGTGCAGCAATACATGGGTGTTAAATTGTAAGAAAATCAAGTTTTGGGGGAATTAAGAAATTAAATTAAAGGTACAAAGGGAGAAGTATGTATATCTTTTCATGTGGGAGAATACTGAAGGCTCCCAAGCAACCCTTGAAATCCCCGTAGATAGGGACCTACTGACTACAGAGCAGCTGCCCCCCAATTTCATGGTCCAAGTGCAGTGCTGAGTGCCATTTTCGTGGTGGAGTATTATGCCCCCCCTCCTCCCCAAACACACACACTTCTGATTTAGGCCAGAAGTCCCACCCCTTCACAGAGACTGACAGATGGCCATCTGTTCATCTCCAGGGAAAAGGTGGTACTTCCAGGGCCCCATAGTCAAATCTAAGGGAAGGTGGGAGGGGGAGGGTAACCACACTTTTGCTAAAATCTCCTCCCTACCCCTTCCACTCATGCATCAGGACACTGGGCTTCCCATCCTTTTCTGTTTTTGCATCTTCTCTCCCTTCCCCTGCTTGGTTCTGATTTCATGTCTTTCTGCAATCCCTGAGCTTTTTTGTGGAGTTGGATGAAAAATCATGGTTTCTGCAAAAACTGCAAGAATCACAAGTTTGGTAGGTACCTACCCATAGTCCACGGTTTCTCTGAAACAGAAGACAGTAGCAACTACAATAGTTCTAGCATAGCTTCCCATGGTGATGCACAAAGATAAGGATCAATGAAAATCTAATGAAAGCTGAAAATGGTAAACAAGGTAGCAAGAATATTCAGTTAGTCACAGATGACAGGGAAAAGAGAAGGAAAGCAAAACTCAGTTAATACTGGCCAAAACAGTTAAGGGCAGCATGAAAGGTTTTCACAATTATATCAAGTGAAAGAACACTAAGAAAAAAAAAGTAAATCCAATAATAAATGACTAGGAGATTGAAGTTAATGACAACTCAAGAAACAGCTGAGACAGCTAGGCAAAAACTCCTTCTTAAAATCTGTCTTGGACATGAAACATATGGACATTTGTATTAAAAAAAAAAAATTAAGGAAAGCTAGCAAACCTCCCCTCCCAACTATTACAGATAAAGAACAAAAAAAGAAAAAGAAAGCAGCACATCATGAGCTTAGTATAAATTAATACAACTACATCTGACAGCAATCTGATAAACATGGCTAACTATCTTTCTTTAGATTGAGAGAAACCAGTATCCCATGCCTTAGAAAGAAAATAATTCTACCTTTACATGATGCCTTTTTGGGATGGAGCCTGAAGCAGTTAAATAGCAGTGATCTCTGAAGCATGAGTCACTTGTAGATTTGCTCTGAAAATTATCTTTAAAATACTTACCAAAAAATACTATTTTTATTGAAAGATTATATTATTTATTCAATCAAACCTTTTACAAACTAAAATGAATGTCCTATTTTGACATTTTTAGAACAGAACATTCTCTCTCTTTTGGGGAAAAAAAATACTGAAAATGAATTCTTTATAATATAAGTTTAGAAAGGTCAAACCCAGTATGTGTCTCAATTTGAGTAAAATGAAACATTCTGAATGGCCCAGAAATCCAGTACTTGAGGGACTGCTGTTCTTTAAAAAAGTTGAAATTCCTGGTCAGAACAAATAATATTATCTTTAAACACAGCAAAACATTTGGATAGGGGGGAAATGTAACAGAGACAAACAGTTCCTTTTGGAAACTATTAAACTGGGCCCAGGCATTAGTTCAGATACATTAAAGTCTTTGTAGAGGACACATTTTTAGGCTTTCATCCTTTGACTGCCTTGTCTGTTTGGACTGAAAGGTGTTCAAGGCAGGGACTGTTTCTTACTATTGTTACTTCTGATGCCCAGAACAATGGGACAAACACTTAATTTGAGCCTTCTGGTACTACTTTAATGCAACCACATACAGTTGGGAGCTTAGGGAGCAAGAGGAGGCTGACTGGGCACATGTGGGGCTCTCACTATGTGTGACCCCTTTAACTTCAAGTTACTGGCGGCGGAGGCTGAGGACCAGCAGCGGGGGCAGCAACAGCTGATCCCCTTAAGAGAAGTGGAGTAGGAGCTGGCACAGCTGCAGAGGACCCAGAGGGGAAACCTCCTGGAGCCCTCTTTGCCGAGCTGGGCAGGGAGCCGTGAACAGAGCGGGTGGAAGCAGCCAGAGCCGAGAGCCAGTCTTCCCCGGAAGCAAGGAGGCTCCAAGGAAAGAGATAAGTACTACCTACAAGCTATGGTGTGGACCCACCGTGCTATCAGGGGCTCTGCCCTGGTGGTGCCACCCTTCTGGGCTCCTCTGAGGCCGCCACCCAAACAGAGCCCATGGGGGGCCTGGTGCTTACTTGCCCCCCATTCTGTGGGAGCAACTGGGTAGGGACCTTGGCGGTAGGGATGAGGTCTGGCGACTCCCCTGCCTGCCCCTCCTGTGACAGTCTCCAGGCTCTGGAAGGGCACGTGGTAGAGGTCCAGGCTGAGGTGAGCAGGCTGTGGGGCATTCAGGCAGCAGAGGATAAAAATTGATATGCATTTTCATTCTCTGCAGGGCCAGGAATCCACAGGAGAGACCCCCCCATGCAAAACGTCCAACTAAACAATGGCCCCAGACTTGACAGGAACCTGCTGCCAAGGTGGCTCATACTATCGCTGTACCTGCCTAGATCCCCCTTGTGAACAGGTATGCGGCCCTGGCACCCAGGAGGAGAGGGTAGAAGAATATATCCCCAGAGCCATTGAGGCTACTCCACCTACATCACAGGTGGTGAAGAGGCAGCCCCCGAGAAAGAAAAGATGCAGAGTTCTGGTCATCGGGAACTCAATCCTTAGGGGAACTGACGGCCCAATCTGTTGCTCTGACCCCTGATCACAGGGGGTCTGCTGCATGCCCGGTGCGAGGATTCGGAACATCACAGAGACCATCCCAAAGATCATTAAGCCTCTGGACTATTACCCTCTCGTTCTGGTCCATGTGGGGACTAATGATGCATCTAAGGGTAAGACTGACCCATCATGGAAGGCTCAAGGCCATGGGTCATCTACTCAAGGAGATGGGAGCCCAGGTGGTATTTTCCTCCATCCTTCCAGTAAGTGAACGGAGTAGATGCCACGAGGCCTGTATCGGTGTAGTTAACCAGCGTCTTTGGAGCTGGTGCTACGAGGCGGGCTTCGGATTTCTGGACAATGAACCGTATTTCTGGGCTGAGGGTATGCTGGGGTGGGATGGACTACATCTCTCACTCAAGGTAAACACATTTTCTCCTCTAGGTTAGCTGATCCATTCAGCAGGGGAAGGGGCTGCCTGAGGAGAAAGGGATGTTTCACCAACTAGCAAGGCAACAAGAGAAACAGAAAACTAGGTAAGCAACAACGGGCACAGCAGTCTTGGGAGCAGGGGGAGGTACATACACTCTCAGGAGGCCTCACATGTCTGTACACTAATGCACGTAGTATAGGGGGCAAGGAGGAGGAACTTTGCCTTCTGATAGCAGAGAAGAATCCAGACTTAGTGGGACTCACAGAAACCTGGTGGGCTCCTACCCAGGACTGGGCAGCGCGCATTCAGGGATACACACTATATAGAAGGGACGGGACTGGGAGGAAAGGCGGCGGGGGGAAGGGGGTCGCCCTCTACATCAAAGAGCAACTCGCATCATCAAGAATTAGCCTTGGGCGGAGGAAGGTCAGGCAGAGGCACTATGGGTCAAACTTCAAGGGGGACAAGGTGAAAGGGATCTTACGGTGGGTGTCTACTATAGTCCACCTTGCCAAGGGGTTGAGTTGGACCAGGATTTCTCAGTACAGTTTATGGAGGCAGTTGGGTCTAGGGATGCCATTGTCATGGGGGACCTAAACTACCCAGATATCTGCTGGGAGGAGCAGTCAGCCAGGTCTGACTGTTCGTGTAACTTCCTAGCTGAAATACAGGACCTCCACCTTATCCAGGAGATACACAGCCCCACTAGGGGAGATGCCTTGCTGGACCTGGTCTTGGCCACTGGGGATGACTTGGTGAGGGGACTGCAGGTCCTTGACCACCTGGGTGACAGTGATCATCACCTGCTGGAATTCATCATCCAGTGCAGGGTGTTGCAGGCTTACACCAAAACTAAAACCCCTGACTTCAGAAGGGCCAACTTCAACGAACTTAGGAGATTAGTGGGGGAGGCATTGAGGGCCCAAAAGGTAGAGGATATGGGAATCCATGAGAGATGGTTGTACCTTAAGGGGATGAACCTCCAGGCTCACAGTGTGACAGTCCCCGAGAGAAAGAAGGGGGGTAAGAGTGCTCTGAAACCCCCATGGCTCAGTAAAGGCATTCAAGAATGCCTGAGGGCCAAAAGGGAGGCATGGAAGAGAGGGGCTATCACCAAGGAGGAATACTCCTCCTTGGCCCATGAGTGTAGGAGGGCTATTAGGAAGGCCAAGGCGGGGGTGGAGTTCAGGCTAGCGACCAGGATTAAAGACAACAAAAAGTCCTTCTTCAAATACATTGGGAGTAAGAAGCAGGCACCGGGTAATATAGGGCCCCTGTTAAACTCAAATGGTAATCTTGTGGCTACGCCAGATGAGAAAGCCGAAATTTTTAACCAGTTCTTTGCCTCCGTTTTCCTGGACAAGGACCAGGACAGCTCTCTCACCACAGGTAGGGGCAATCTTGAGGATAGCACTGCCAGGGCTTGGGTCTGTGCATAAGTAGTTAGGGATCTTCTGGAAGGGCTGGATGTTTTGAAATCTGTGGGCCCTGAGGCCCTCCACCCCTGGGTGTTGAGGGAGCTGGCGGGGGTCATTGCTGTGCCCTTGGCCTGGCTGTATGAGCTATCGTGGTCCACGGGCCAGGTGCCCAGAGATTGGAAACTAGCTAATGTGGTCCCCATTTATAAGAAAGGGAGAAAGGAGGACCCAGGAAGCTATAGGCCCATAAGCTTCATATCAGTCTTGGGGAAAATCCTTTAAAAAAATTGTCAAGGATAACATCTGTGAGGGGCCAGCAGGGGAGATCATGTCCAGGGGAAATCAACATGTGTTCAAAGGCAGGTCCTGCCAGCCCAACCTGATGGCCTTTTACGACCAGGTAACTAAATCCCTGGATGATGGTGTTGCCGTGGACGTAGTCTTTCTGGGCTTCAGGAAGGCCTTTGACTCTGTCTTTCACCCCATTCTCATTAATAAACTGAGTGATTGTGGCATTGATGCCTACACAGTTGGATGGCTCAAAAATTGGCTGATGGGGCGCACCCAGAGTGGTGGAAGACGTACTCGACCTGGCAGGATGTTAACAGTGGGGTCCCACAGGGCTCAGTCCTGGAGTCTACACTGTTCAATATCTTCATCAGCGACTTGGATGAAGGGGTGGAAAACACATTGTCCAAGTTTGCCAATGACACCAAGGTATGGGGAGAGGTAGGCGCACATAAAGGGAGAGAGAGAGGCTGCAATTAGACTTAAAACAGACTACAGAAGTGGGCGCATGGTAATAGGATGGGCTTCAATGTAGCTAAATGCAGGGTGCTGCACCTGGGGAGAAGGAATCCACAGCATACAAGCTGGGGAGCTCCCCCCTTGTGAGCACAGAGGCGGAAAGGGATGTTAGAGTCATTATTGGACTCCAAGATGAACATGAGCCGCCAATGCCAGACCGCAGCCAGTGAAGCCAACCACACCTTGTCGTGCATCCAAAGATGCATCTTAAGCCAGTCCAGAGAGGCGATACTCCCCCTCTACGCAGCATTGGTCTGGCCTCCATTGGAGTGCTGCGTCCAGTTCTGGACACCGCACTTGAAGAAGGATGTGGCCTGCCTTGATGGGGTTCAGAGGAGGGCCACCTGCTTGGCTGGAGGGCAACAGGGCAGGCTGTATGAGGAGAGGCTGAGGGACCTGAACCTGTTCAGTCTCAGCAAGTGGAGACTGAGGGGGGATTTGGTGGCTGCCTACAAACTCATTAGGGGAGATCAGCAGCAAATAGAAAGGATCCTATTCCCCCCAGCAGCACCTGGGGTGACGAGGAACAATGGCTAGAAGCTGCTGGAGAACAGGTTCAGGTTAGAGGTTAGGAGGCACTATTTCACCGTTAGGGTAGCTAGGATCTGGAACCAATTTCCTTGGGAAGTGGTCCTCGTTCCTACCTGGGGTAAATTCAAAACGAGTTTGGATGAACACCTGTCTGGGGTCGTGTGATCCCATCATGTGCTCCATCTAGTGGCGGGGGGGGTTAGACTAGATGATCTATTCAGGTCCCTTCTGACCCCTTACTCCTATGAAACTATGAAATACCAGTATTAATTTAATTTAAAAAGGGGGTGGCAGATATCAAATGCTTCACAACATAGTAAAATGAATCTCCACATTATACCTAGCACTAATTCATGTTGACATTACTGCAAAGCTTCTGGAACAAGCACAATAAAATGCACAGAGATAGCAGCAATGCAGAGAAGTGTTACCAGGCAGCTCTAGCAATCAAAGCAGACCGTCTGAACATCACGCAAATTCAACAGATATGTTGACTATATATTTCCTAAGCAGTATTACTCATTATACATTGTCAAAAGCTGCAGCCATAAAGCTGACTTTCAAATTAATCACAAAAAATGAAAACATTGCATTTCTAAAAAGGGAACTGAACCAACAGATCCAAGTTGTTTGCTAACTGGTAATCTTGCCCTGTTCCTCCCCCATACACATGCATCTGTCCAAAATGCTTGTAAAATTCAATTAAACCCAACCCAAAACAAAGAATCTTCTCAATACATCTGGTTAAAGAGTCTAGGCTATATTTTTATATTTATGGAAATGCCTGCTTTTAGGGATCCGTTCAATGTTTAAAAAGATAAATTAATACATTCCACTCATACAGGATTTTCTGTTATATGTGCAGCTGCCCTGAATTTACTTGAAAGTGACTGCAAAAAAAAATAAAAAAAAAAACCATGAAAAGGGAACGGAGATGAGTAAACAGTAACAAAATCACAAGAGTTCATTTCCATAAAACTACAAGTTTACTTTGATAGTCTTTGCAATTGTAACCCATATTTTATATATATATTCATTCCCCCTGGACTTATGTGATTTATTATTAATCTCATTACTTATTGCTCACAAGAAATGGTAGGGGTGACTGGCATTCCATGATACACTTAGGAGAGTTTGGGAACTGTGTTCATTCCCAGACCAGAGTTAATCAAGAAACAAAAAGGTTATTGACATTTAAAAATGATTTACATGAACTAAAGTGGAGTTCAGTATAAAAGGTCCTATAATCCCATTGGTTAGAGATACTTGGGACTACTCAAATAATATACTGGTCTCAAGTCATATTTAGAATTCCATTTTTCCTCTAAGAACGGCTTGGAAGTTTATTTTTTCTTCAAAGAGTTTTCTTTCTTATTGCTCTTCGGTATTTGTCACCTGGACTCAGTCGTGCCAATAAACTGGTTCAGTTAAATCCTCACCCCCACTGAAGGCAATTGCCAAAATGTCACCGATTGAATTATTTTATTCATTACTATTTTTCTGTAAAAATTTTATAAGCAAAAAACAATTATGGTATAGTGGGAAAGGGTTTATTTATTTTACAGTATAGAGGGCACAGTATTCCTTAATTTACAATGACAAGTTCAGTTTACTTGTTATTAACGTGACCCTGCAAAACTGCACATCTGATAATAATTTGACATGCTATAAAAGAGGAATTGTGAGGCAATATGAGATTACGTAATGATGTCAGGGTATAAAAACCTTCCTTTTTTCAGCACTTTCATGCCCCCTATGCACAAGGAGAAAAAACAGGGAAAACAAACAAACAAAAAAAACCCCAAAACCAAAAACCCTTAAGTGTTTAGGAGAATTAGGAACAAACACCCCATTTTCAAGGGCGAATTAAGCACAAAGAGGCAATTTTCAATAGAAGCTAAGCACCATGCTTCAAATATAAGTATTTTTTAAGTTCAATGAAGGGCATGTCTAGGCATTTTCCAACTTTAGAAAAACAAAGCCCTTAAGTTTCACTGAATTCAATAGGATTTAGGCTCTTAAAAGGCTAAGCCACTTTTGAATAAGCACTTTATTCCCTTTTGAAAATTGTAACCAGGATCTTTCTCGTACCACCGTTACATCCCATCATACAGGTAAGGACTAAAGGGTAGTTACTGGCCCTGAACTTGGAAAGAAAAAAATCCCCTCTAATTGTGCCCCCACTGGTTCCAAACTCACCCAAGAGGGGTGCAAACATAAGATAACAGAGGATTACAGAACCAACCCAATTATACCACATCAGCACATTGTAGCATTTAATGGGACAGCAAACTGCACCTCTAACTCCAAACACGGATCATTTCTGTTCCTCCTCCCCCCGCACACCGATCAATTTGCAACAACACTTAGTTGCCTGGGGGGTTACTCCCAAGTAAGTGCTTTTGAAAATGAGATTTAGGCCGTGTTGCGATTTACCATATATTCAGGTGGGAGTCAAGGTATGGTACAGACTGCCCCTATCGCTTCCTTTGAGTTCTCCCGCAATAAAGTTAGTGGGACATAAGCAGATACAATTCCACTAAGCTGCCATAAATTTGAGTGGTGGCTGCAGACCTGTGCATGTTTACACCATCACTGCATTAGTCCAAATACAAGATGTCCCTTTCATATACATTTAAGCAGGTTAATATTTAACTTAAATGATTTTAGCGAAAGCAAAAGTCTGGGTCATACATGACTAAGCCGATTTCTATTTTTTTTTTGTGCGCGCACCTTTTTCAGTGTTTTAAATACTTTACAAAGGTAATCTTTACCTGGGATACATCACAAAGCTAAATTTAACCAAAGCACATGTCCTAAATTGCACTGAAGTTCTGAACGGTTTATGTAGCATGGGAAATAAGGTGTAAAGCACAAAAGATTGTCAAGACTATTTCATTATCTGATGATGTCTAGAGCATTTGTTGAGGAAACACTTAGGCTGGAACCCATCCATTTACACAAACCCACAGAAGCTTTACATAATACCTGCTCTAAGAGACCACCAATTGTGAAGCTGAACAAAGATGTGCAATGGGACATTATTTGCTACCCCGAGTCCAATATAAAAGGACTTAGTGTGGTCAGGCCACTAATGAACAACAAAGTGGGTCTAGTTGTGTTGATGATCTGTGCAACTTGCAGAGAGAGACTACAACTGCTACCCTGCGAGACACACTCACTGATCCAACTTTTTACAGATGGGTTTCACTCCCATCTGATCCAAGGCCTAGTGCAAAAAAAAAAAAAGAAAAAAAAAATCAATAGAAATATTTCCAAATTACTTCAGTGGACTTTAAGACTGCAAGGCATTTCTTACTTATGAGATGTTCTTACACTGGACTTCATTCTGCACCACAATTATATGAACCTTGTTCTGAAGGAGATTCATGCTATCATGCACTCCATAAGTTCTCCTTCTAAATCATTTTTCATGACAGTTAATAGATCCTCTTATCATTGTTGAATCTGGTCCAAGAAGTAAGTTCCGAAAATTAAATTAATGCCATTCTGCCTAGGATTTAGAAAATGCAAGTTAAGCGGCTGTCAGTTATCCCAAGTAATTAAAAAGTACCATTTTAAAAATAATTCTGCCAATTAATATATTCATTCTTGCCAGGTTTTTTTCCAGCCACTTGGTGTTCCTTAGTGTTTAGACAACACATGTACAAGCTTCAGTGCTCTAGTTCTGAGGATTGCCAAGCAGCTGTTGAGAAGCAACTTAAAACAGCATAATTTGCAAAACATCTCAGACTGAAGGACTGGACTTCGGAAAACTATCGTCAATGTTATAGAGTCAACTCAAAAGACCTTCGCTTCATGCTACTCTTTTAAATGACTAATACCTTATAACAAATGTTACACGACCTTCAGTACACGACCTTCAGAATTAAGACAGGTTAAAAATAATAACGGCAAAAGCAGCATATATATATATATATATATATATATATAACTCCGATTGCTACAAGGTCATCAATGCAATTTGCATATGGCCCAAGCTCATTCATGTGCTCTCTCAGGCCCAAACAAACAAATCAAATTATGCATTTCTGGTTCGAAACACAAGCTTTAGAAAGTAGATTCGATCTCACCACCTGAAACAGCAAGATGCCAAACCGTTCTCTTCTGACTTCAAAGAACCAGCTGTCTGTCGGGTTTGCCTTCAATTTTATCTGAAATAATAATCCTTAATGCCCAGCTCCTACAAAACTATTTGCAGGACTGGGGCCTTAGACCAAACTGTAGAGTTTACCCCCATTTCCTTCCTGAGCAGATTAGACTAGACTTTCAGAGCTTCCAGACTCAGAGCCATCATTCTTCCCATTTTTACTCTCACTTCAAAGAGCTCCAGCCTTCTGATCCTTTAATAAGCCATAAGAGTGGCCCAGAGTTCAGAAGCCCAAGACAAACTCCACTGGCATATATAATAGGAGGTCCTTCTTACTAACATGTGATGAGAGAAATTAAATTATGGTTTACCAAGGTCAAGTCAGAAAAAAAATGTGTATGAATTCATATGTAATCCAAGCTCAGACTTCAGAAAAAGCACCAAAATGCACCGTAATTCTGCAGGGGCAGGCAACACCTGCTTCAAGTGAACAAGCTGCACCAGACTGGGTCTAACAACGTGGTACACAGTATATCAGTTTACTTCTTGATTCTCCAACCTTGGCACCAGAAGGGTATCTGTTCCTAGAAATATTTGTTTGCTTTTTAATACCTTTTTCCCCCCCACCAGAATCTAGAAAACAAATTGATATGCGACTCCTGTCTGAAACTTATGTAAAAAAAAAGTAAGAGACAGCCAATTCAAATACTTGCTTTCAACTGTCTGACTCACAGTCATGACCATGCAAACGTTTTAAACAGAAAAATATTCCCTAATTAAAACCACCAAACAACAATGCTAAATCTTACCATAGGATTGCTGCCCTGGTTTAAGCCATTAAAACAATTGCTGTAATGATGACTCTCGATTATAAATTTATATATAATTCTTTTCCCAGGCTAATTTGCTTAAAAGTGCATCTGATGCAAAGCTTCAGAGTCTCATGAGAAAACATAAATAGCACAACTCAAGGATTTTGAGGAAAAATACCATGCAGAACATACCAAAAAGGGGAGACATTCTTTGACTATGATCAAAAACACAGTAGGCACTATTAAACAATGACATATCAAGGTACTTACCTGAAAATCTGTTGAATATTTTCAGCTTTGATTTCCTTGAGGACTTCACCATAGGGGTGAGGATCATTGGGTTCTGCAGTTGCAGGGGAAGGAGGGCATTGTGTGTGTGCATAATACCCTACCACAATTCCAAAAATAAATAAAGTCAAAACAGTGCAGAAAACTTTAAGTATCTGACAAGAATTGCAGCGGTTACTCTTTGGTGCCGGTCTTGTATAATGCGAGACATAGTCTGGGTCTTCCTGAAGTCGCTGAAATCTTCCTTTAGGAGATGCTGAAGGCTGAATGGGCTCGAGGTCAAGATCAGTATTCTGTGAGATTCCCAAATGGTGCTGGGCTGTGCCATCCAGTCGGAAATGGTCAAAACCAGGCTCCTCCAGTTCTTTCTCCATGTCCCATTCCAGCTCCAGGGCAGTAGCCTGAAGGTCATCACTGTCAAGGTACTGAGAGGGCCCCTGTGGTCTCTGGTCTGCATTTACTTTGTGATAAGCCATCTTTTTACCTATTTAAAAAATAATGGGGGGGGGGAAATATCAGTGTTTGCTCCAGTGTGCATGACAAATATTTAAAATTCTGCGGGTCCAGTTTCTGTCTTCCCAAAATGTCCAAATGCACAATTGTGCATGCATACCTGAAGGAAGAATTAGGTCTGCAATACTTCATTCTGTGTATAAAACGTAAATCATATTGATCAGAAGCATTTTAGAGTCAGCGCTTCCAGCGTTCAGAGGCACCATAAGTCCCCTGAATGGAATTCTGGCCTCTAATGCAACCATACAGGCTAAGGACAGACGTTACACACAAACCGGTTTAACTGATCAGAAACCAGTTTAAACCTGTAACAGAAAGAGAAGTTCGTTGTATACAAACCACTTTCAAAATGACCAAAACAGGTTTAAGACAGACCTGGATGAATGCAGGATCAAACTTAATTGATTTAGGTTAAACTAGTCTATCAAATTTCTGTCCCAGATCCCCTCCAGATTCAAGTTAACTCAGTCCCCCAACATCCCAGGTTGCTTTGCACCTCTGCCACAAACCTTGCCTTGCAGGACGGGCAGACTAACCTCGGCCCCTGCTGTCTGGCTCCAGCCAAGGAAGGTCACTCCGCCCCTGGGCTGTCATGGAGCCGAGGCAGCGAAGCCTCTGTTGTTCAGCCCTGGTCCAGGCTGTGCCTGTTCTCCTGGTAGGACAGCTGGGGTGGAGAAGGGGGAACAGAACTTCCTCCAGCTCATGCCTAATCCCTAACATGTGAGGGTTTCCCCTGGACCCCACACAAGTCACCAACATGCAGGTGGGAGGGAGGGGGAAGCGGTCCGGGGCCAGCCCAGATCCCTGCGCCTCAGAGGGAGTCCCCCTGTACCAGGCAGGGTACCCCAAGCCCTGCAGCCAGTGCAGAGAGGCAATACCCACCTCCCACCCTTCAGCATGGTCCAGCTTAGCCCCACCCTCAAAAGCGCTGGGGGAACAGTCCCTCTAGCCTGGGGCTGGCCTGGCACTCCACAACAGCCTACATGGGAGGGATCCCCAAGCCTCAGCAGGGTTCCCCTGTCTTGGGCAGGCTCCCCTGAGCACTGCTGCTGAAGTAGGGGGGAATTCCCACCCCCATTCCTCAGCATGGTCCAGTGCCACTTTTGCCACACTTGTGTGCGTGTGTGTGTGGGGGGGAAACAGTCCCTCCAGTCTAGGGTTGAGCCAGCACCTCACATAGGGGGATCTCACCACCTCATGGGGTATTCCCACTCCCCCTCACTGGCACTGGACTCCACTGAGGGATAGCAGGGGCAGATTACACCTCTGCATCAACCACAGGACTTGGGGGGACCCTGACCAAGGTGGGGGAAGCCTCCCAGAGGCACAGGGATCCCTCCCACGTGGACTGATGCTCAGTGCTGGCTGGGCTCTGGGCTGGAGGGACTGCCCCCCGCCCCCCCGGGTGAGGACAGCAGGCTCTGGGGGGCACATGCTGGGCAGCCAGTTAAGGATGGGTCCTGCTTGGCTGCATTCGGGTGCTCTCAGCAGTGGTCAGCAGGCTAGGAGGCATACTCTAGCGCCCCATGGCTTCCGGTCTGGGCCACTGCGGGCATCTGGCTGCCTTTCCGATTCAGAAGTGAACATCGGTTCATTCATTATCGGTCTATTCTATGCAGTTTAGAGAAAACTGTGAAGATTGAACTGATTAAGCCCCGGGCTTTGTGACTGTCTGTACTTAGTCTCAATGTCAATCCTCCGTTTAGTTTCAAAGAATAAGCATCATTTAATGCCATAATGTATTAGGGGGATATAGAAGACATTCCAGTACTGACAAGGGAACTTTCCTCTAATTTGAATAATATTTTATGCCTTTAAAATGTCTATAATTCTCTAATCTAGGAGTAATCCAATGAATCCCCCCCACCCCAAATAGTTATAAAATAAATACGTATAAATGTCCTCCAAAATCATTTTGGAGCCATCAATGGTTTCACACATTCATTTTTGTACAGAGATTTCGTCTTACTTGCTATCTAAATAATGCTACTATGATGTATAAATACAGTAACTTCAAACGGTCTGACTTCAAAACTGGAATGTTGGGTTAAGAATGAAATTTCAGTCAGGGCAACACTTTATTGTGCTTGCACATCAATAAAGGGCTGCTGTTTGGATCGAGTGAGCTATAACTGAGAGGTATTTAAATGCAGAGTTTCTGAATGACTGACAAATTTGTTTAGAAACTGCCCTGGCCGCTTTGCTCCAGTTACTTTTTTCCAATTTAATAAAGCAAAATCATTGCTAAGTTGGTATTCTTACCTAAACCGTTTATTTAATATTAAAGCATCTCTGTGGCACTTCTAGATGTTTCTACGGAGGCATGAGCCTTCTAAGTGGAACTCTGACCTCTAATACAAACATTCAAAGTCAATTCTCTACAAATCATTTTTAAACTGACTGCAGTGATGAGGCTCAGTTTTCACCCATACTTTGACAATAGACATTCCATCACATGAGCATCAGCAATTTAACGCTTTTCAAACATCAGACAGACCCATCAATTAGAATGAAATGCAGATACACATATTAACTCCTCACAGTGATGGATAGCTGACTGACATCCATACTACTACTTTCCCCCTCTTGTTACCCATAGATATATTTTCTTTACCTAAGTAAAGTGAAGCATTTCCAGAGAGCATTTTTGAGGTCGCATATTGGATGAACCTACTTTGCATGGCAAGATAGAAATTTAGTTTATGTTTTCCAAACATTATTCCCATTCCAGAAGAAGAAATGCATCGACATGTTGAAACAGCCTGTACTATTTTTTTTTGTTTTAAACTGCATCGTACCCTATACAATACTCGATTTACAAATCCATTTCCCTACGCTGCACCTGCCATTTATTTAAATGTCTCTTAACATCGAGCAGGCTTGCAACAGCCAATGGAATACCCACTTCAGATACACAGCAATAAGTGCTAAGCCACCACATGCATTTTCCACCCAAATGTACCAGTCCTAATCAGGGAGGGGAAAAAAGAAAACTCTCCCAATGCCTACCCTGGAAGCAAGTAAAAAAAGTATCACTGTAACTGTCAAAGTTACAGGCAGAATAGCAGACGTGAGACTACTCAGAGAATTAGCTTCAGAAAGTCCACAGCAAGCCTTTCTGTTAGGAATTTAAAAAGACAGGACGATATTTAAACGATCAAGACTTTGAAAGGAATTCAAAGTCTTGCCAGCTTCCAAGGGTTGAAACTCCATTGCTAGTTTTACTTGATGCCACTGTCTCACCTTTATTTTTCACTAGTACTTCCCAATCACTAGGTTATTCTTCAGTCAATCACTGCAAGGTAATACAGAAGTTGCATAGCTTCATCTACTTGGAATATAATCCTGAAAAGCCATCCACATGTGATTTAAGTTTAGGTAGGCAGCTGGTTGCAGTTTGCTCATCAGCAGACTGAAACAGTTTTAAAATAAGAACAAAGTGCAACTAAACGGAGGCCCTAAAACCTACATTTAAATAAATTTCTAATAGAAAATGACAACATTCAGAGGTGATCATGTCTGTCTTAACTGTTAAAGACCCGCTGGGGGTGAGCTGTCCTTCAGTAACAAGGACATGATAAACTGGTTCTTAGCCGGTTGCCAGTTCTAGAAGAGTTATAGGCTCGATCCGGCAAGCTGCTGAGCAATGTGACACCTTTCCCCCGCAAAGCACCTAGTTACGAGATAATGCATGTGTTTTGGTGCATCACAAACCAAAAACCAAACTGTCAACCAAGCATCATAACAGGGGGGATGGAAGGGGGCACAAAAATAGCAGCAATGGCCACAGCCGGCCTGGCTACTGCCATCGCTTAGGCACAAAAACTGCCTTGTTACACTTGTACTGCCAGCCTCTTTGCAAGATTGAGCAATAAGGGCATGATCCTGTGGAGACTTACATACCCTCTACGTGTGCGGGTAAAGGCATGATGGGATCTAATACACAATCCACACAATCACACCTCCTGCCATGCCATGTGACTGTCGTATTGAGCATTAGATCTCATCACACCTTAGCACTGGCACACGGGGAGACCGGTCCCAGGCTCCCGCTGCACCAGAAAGCAAGCTCCTGTGGCTGGGGGCTTCTCAACTGAGGGGACTCTCAGTCACAAGAGTGCCCCATGCATGCTAAGGGCTGGGGAATCGTGGCAGCCACGATCCCTAGGTTTTGGGGGGTGTCAAACCCCCAGGCCCTGTGGATTGTAGCTGCCTCAATTCTTAGGGCCCAGGGGTTTCAACCCCCCCAAAGTCTGAGTGTGGCTGCCTCAATCCCCAGGGTTCATGGGTTTTCACCCCCAAGCCTGGCAGGTCATGGCTGCCTCGATCCCTAGGGCTTGGGGCTTTCATGCCAGGCATGGTGCTGCACCACTGCAGTCACCAGTCAGCAGCCCCAACAGCTGAAAGGGCTCCTAGCCACAAGGGAGACCCTGCTACATGTGCAAATTAAAGCCCAATAGCAGCCAGCTATAAAGTTAATATACATTTTTGAGGTCTAACTTTACAGCTGGTTGAAGTTTTTTATCATGTTACAGCTACTGCAATGTGTAGCTGGTCTTAAGGTAACTGCGCAATGCACTGGGTCAATTGTGAAATACCCCTAAATGTGTCGAGGGGACCTTATATACTCATACTTAATTCTATGCAATGGGTTTTCTAATGAGACTCATAGGGCACATCACCACAAGCATGCACACGCAGGAGCGTGCGTTTCCTACAGGACAAATAGCGGCACAGCTTTGAGGCGCTGCAAACTGCATGCATGCACTCATGGGGATGTGCCCATAGCATTCTTCTAGTGGGTTTGGGCTTGGGTTGCAAGACAAGTATAAAATTATCATCCTTAAAAAGGTAGCACTTAGTAAGAGCTGGCAAACACAACTTTTAGAACTCCCATTTTTATTGATTTCTCTTATAGATCGATTTGAATGTATTTTTTTTTTTATGTGTGTGCCTATGTTCCTTTGAAAATAAACCTAGTCATTATGGGCGATTTTAAAATACATATTTTTCATTCTAGAGCTATTCTGGTCATTTTAAAGGCCATTTTAAAAATGTCAGCATTTCCCAGCAAGTCCTACAATATCACCCTCCATGTGGAATAGGAAATAATAGCAGAATTTCAGCTCCTGTGGTGGGGCAACTGCTCATAACTACTGGCTTTGTAATGGTAACCACTGTACATTGGCAGCATGCAAGTACCCTATGCATTTATGACATTTTAAAAGGTATGCTATTGCTCAGTGAAATGTGTATTAATAAAGGTCACTTAAATATGTACTTAACCACACCATATAAAGACTCTTATGAAATTTCTTCAAATGGTTGTTACTCTGCATGAGCACAGCCACTTTTTAAAGTTTAATCTCTCGGCTGTTTTACTTTTCTCCCCGCAAATTACCACAGCTAGTTGGATTAACTGAAATTCAAAATTCAACTTATTTTTAAAACCCCCAGCCTATATCCCTCATACAAATTCACTGTTGGAGTAAATAGGCATAACTCCAGTTATATTCGAGCAGAGCCCAGAGTCCCCAGCCAAGACCAGGGCTCATTATGACTCTACCTTTGCCAACTGTAATTTTAATAACTAGTCTTTTTCTAGTTTCAGTTCATGTCCTAGGTGGTTATGGAAGATAACTTCATCTCAGAGATTATAAATGAGACCATAGAGAACATTCAAATATATTGAAAGGTAGAAATAAGGAGGGGGAAAAGAAAATAGTACAAAGATGCTGACATAATGTGCTTAGGCACCAAGAATATTAGTAGATCGTAAGGCTCAAGAAAGGTCTATTATGATCTCTTAGTTTGAACTCCTGCATAATATAGACCATCATGTGTACTTCCATGAATACCGCCCCCCCCACCCCATTAAAGATCTCAAGAGAAAACCACCACCTATCTTGGTAAGCTGCTCCAATGGCTATTTACTCTCACCATTAAAAACGTCCCCCATTGTGATTTTTTAAATATTTTTACAAAGGATCTGAGCCCGAGTTTGCATGATGTGACCATTAAAAGCTATCCTAAAAATGCAGCTGAGATTCCCCTAATACACAGTAGCCCAAGATCCTTTACAGTTTACGTTCATCTGCAACTGCATTTCACTGTGGACATAAATTCTAATGGTTAGACACCAGATTACTACTATTTTCCTTGGCAACTAACTACATTAACTTCTTGCACAAGTGCTGTGTCAGAGCCACAATCCCTGACTCTGGGCTGTGGATATTTAGCAAGAAATGCCCCAAGCTCCCCATTGCCATATCACTGTTTGGCAATCTTGGATCCTGCAACAGCGAGATCTTTGACAAAAGCTTCCAGATTTAGACTGATGCTATTAACTGTTTCTGCGGCAAGTTATAAGAACAGCCCTATACACCATAAATAGTTGAGAGATCAGTAGTGGGCTGACTCACAGGAAAGGGTTGCAATGCTTAACACTTCTTCAATGATATACAGAAGATTGGAATTAAGAGAAAAAAAAAGCCATTTAGAGAAGGGATGTCAAACATGGTCTGTGGGCTGGATCCAACCCATGGAGCCATATGATTTGGTCTGTGGATCGCTGGTGTGACCCCATGCCCCAGCCCCGACCCTTCATCCTGCAGGCAGCACAGAGATCAGTCTGGGATGCCACATGTAGCCCATACCCCAGGCTTCCTGTGCTACATACAGCACCAGTCCAGTCCATGCTCACTGGGCCACACAGAGCCCTAACGCCACCGCGTGCTGCATGTGGGATGAGACAGGCTACATACCCTGAAGGCAGCAGAGGGGTCAGTCTGGGGTGCACACTGCATGCGGCAGGCTGCTGGACTGACCACAGATTGCCTCCGTGTACTTCACAGAGTGCCAGGTCAAGCCCACGGTGGGGAGTGCATGTCCTGTGCTGCCCTTGATATACCAAATGCAGCATATGGGCTGGACCCGGAGCCACAAGTGCTGCATAGGGCGTCAGTCCAAATTTAGCCCTCAGACCAGCCCAGTAGCCAGATGAGTTTGACACCCGATTTAAAGTATCCTATTACTGAGAAATCAGTCTTTACTAACACATGTCCACACAAGGACTCTAGAGCACTTCCCTTTCAGTTTGCAATAAGAAATAGCTGCAATGCTTGACAAATCTCATCTTAAGGGTGCTTTTTAGTCCTTATTTTTCCTGTCTCAGTTTATCCAGAGTGTTTTTGCTTTAACTCCCTGTAATAATTGTGCGTCTGGGCAATCCCCAAAAACTGAAATAATGTCATCTGTTTAAACGCCAAATGGCTGCACCTGTTCTCGAAATCAAAATACATCTTGCACACGTCTTTAAAAATGGTATGACAACAATTCAGTGCTCTATCAAATCAGTCGATGCCAAGTTTCAGTCCTAGCCAGATGTGTTTGCTAGAGTTATAAATCCCTGAAGCTAAAGGTTTGCAGAGGAAGTGGTAATAACCTTGACAATAGCAGTGCAAACAACAATGCTACACTGCACAGTAATTCAGATAATTGTGTGTTATTTCCATCATCTCATCCTTAATTTTTCATGATAATGATTTTTTTCCCTTACTTTCTTTTGTGAAATGGCCTTGGCAATTGTTTTAGTTACAGTAGGAACATTAACAGTCCTTTATTTAAATTGTCAGTCTGCATGTCGACCAGATAAAAACAAATGACAATAATTATTTGTTGTTCATGCTTCACTAGCTGAATAAACAATATATACACAATAGGAAAAATGTGTACCATTGTAGCAGCAGACATTAGACTTAAGAGAAAGAACTCATGCAGAACAGAGCTAATTGTAAAACTGAATTTATCTTTTGGTATAAAACTACCATACATTTTCTGGCATTTAAAAGTGGAAGTACAATCTTTAACAGCTCAGTAGCACGTCTAGTATTATTTTATTACTGGATTGTCAAGAGCCGTTGTTTGGGATGCGGCACCATCTGGCTGAACACTTAGACATCTTGTAGCTTACACATGTAACTAAAGGGCAAGGACAGACCTCCACAAAATGCCTCAAAAACAGCAACTAGTGTATAGTTTCACTTGTGGGGAGGCAAGATGAAGAGACCGTCAAATATCAACCTCAAAGTCAACCTGGAGAGTTTAGTTAATGCGCATGTTGTCATGCACACATGCCATTTGGTGTCCACTCACCCCCTTCATGAAGAGCTCAGAGTCCTATATCTAAAGACACGACACAAGTCAAACACACAGTGTTACCCTTAACCACGCATTGCCTTCTTTTGAGTTTCAACTTTAACATCAGCATCCACCTTTAGCCTCTGGACAATGCTTCCAAGGAAACACAAAATAAAAAGACTTCGTCCCAGCTGGACATAGTTCTCACTCACCACTGAGGTTATCTGATTTGGGGGTTCAGCTTTCAGATCCCACTGTTTCTCCCCCTCAGGCACACCCTTTGCACAAGCCTGAATTAAACCGCCGTTGGGGTCCACATAAACCCAGAAGGCTCAGCACTGAACTTGCCAGCCTTCCTTCCAAAAGGGTTTTTACATAGACTCCTTCCCTGCAGCCTGCAAATGAGCCAGGTGTCTCCTTTTGCTCCTTTTCACAGGCCTGACACAGGTGCAGGGAGTGGGGCTGACTGAACTCACTGCAGCCTGTTAACTCTTTCCACCCGGTGTAGGGTTTGCATACCATGTCACAGGCTCTTGTGAAGTTGGTATGTCCCGTAATATACAAAAACATCTAGGCAATATTTTAAATATTTACTATGTGTACAAGTGGGGGAAAAATATTCGTTATTCAAATCTTTCCCTCCTCCCCCTCAAAAAGTCATCAACTGATTATGGGTTACAAAATGTTCTAATGTCTTCCCACATGCATTTTTTTCCCCCTTCAAATACAAACTGTTTCGGAATAACATACCACATCTTTCTTCCCAATGGCCTGAGGTTTTAAAGATCCAATCAGTTACTTATTTGTTCAAGAAATAAATCATTGCTGGGGTGAAGGTCTTGTATGCCAAATTTATCACTGAGCTTGATATAAAAATAAAATCACTACAAATGGGGCTTAATTTGAAAATGCTGACTCTGTTCTAGCTGCAGGAGCAAGCTAAAGCATAACTTGCTCTTACTAGGTCAAAGTAAGTAAGTACTGCACAGGATTCCTTTGTGCTCCTTTTTCTCCCCTTCCGTGCTAATATTTGTGTAGGAGAATTTTCACTTCATTTTTTCTGGTGACCTCTTTGCTGTTTGATTCCTACAATTGAATTATTCAGACTCACTCATCTGAAAGTCATTATTAAAAATAAGTTAGCTTAAGGCTACAAATCCTCCACTTGCATTCCAGTATATATAAACTCTGTCATCTTACACATCTAAAATGCTAAAAGAGTTGTGAAATAATTTAGGAGCCCACATCCGATTTTGAAAAGTGATTTAAACATTTTGGCTGAAGAGGTGCTTCTCTATATTCATGTATAAGTAGTCTATGTTGACCTGAATGTTAGGATTTTCACTGTATAACCATATTGATTTAGTGTAATAGCAGGTTGGAAAGAAAACAAGCACTCAAAATAAATCACCCCACAACAAACGTTTGATGACTGTTATGCAACAATGGACAAAGCCATTGGCTCTAAAAAGCCTGGTACCACTTCCTGAAAGCCAAAGATCCCGGGTTTAAATATAATATGGAGAACTGAAATCCTGGAAACAGAGAAGAACTAAAAAACCCTGGATGGATTAGAGACAGACAGACAAAAAGGGAGAATTTTTCTCTTTCTAGAGCATAGGCAGTAGGGCTGTGCAAAGCTTCAGGTGCTGATAGGATTTGGAGGAGATCTGGCCTGATTTGGCAGCTCAAGCTCTGAAACCAAATCCAAACAGGAGACCAATAAAATGGTCCGAATTAATTCAAAGCTCTCCAAATCAGTTCGGAAAATATTTGGAGAACTTCCGAGAGTCAAACAGTCCCCATTCGCTGTCGCAGGGAGCTGGACCTGGACTCCATACCAGTAAGTAGGGGGTGGGGGAGGGGACCATGAGGGGACCCCCGCCAGGCCCCATCCTCTGCCTGCTTCCCCAGCTCCCCTGACCCCCGCCCTCTCTCCCAGTCCCCCCATGGCTGCCCCAACTGGCCCCAGCTCTGTTCTTTAAAAAAAACAAAACCAAAAAAACCCACACTCACTGGCTCCTGCCAGGTGGGGAGGCGATCCCCACTGCCTCACACTGACTCACGCTGTCTGGGAGGCTCTGCCATGAACCCCCATCCCCAGCCTGCTTTCTCAGCTCCTGCCCCTCATGGCTGCCCCACCCAGCCCCAGCTCCTGGCTCTTTAAAAAAAAAAGCCCTGCACTCATTGGCTGCTCCACTGGCCTTGGGGCTTCTGGGGCCTCGTGGCAGAGCCCCTCCAGACAGTGTGGGGCAGTGGGGAGCAGCAGGGTTTTCCCCCCTGCCTGGCAGGAGCAGTGCTTTTTTCTTTTTTTTTCTTTAAAGACCCAACACTGGGGCCAGGCCAGGCAGCCATGGTCGGGTGCTGGGAGAGCAGGCAGAGGATGGGGGCTTGTGGCAGAGCCCCCCACACAGTGCAGGGCAGTAGGGTGCAGTGGGGATCGCCCCCTACTCCCCACCTGCAGGAGCTGGTGAGTGCCAGGCTTTTTTTTAAGTGCCAGGACACTGGGGCTGGGTGGGGCAGCCGTTGATGGGACTGGGAGAGAGGGTGGGGCATGGGGCCTGTTCAGTTCAGAGATTCAGCTGATCCTGCAGCAGCCAAATCTCTGAATCAGATTCGGCTGAATTGATTCAGGACAGTGCTTCAAATCACTGAATTGAATCACTATCCCCCAATTCGGCCGAATCCAAATCCAAAGCGAATACTATCTGCTTCGCACAGGCTGAATAGGCAATTATTAAGGAGCCATTTGTGGTGACCAGGCTGACCCGGGCTCCCAGTAGTGTGTCTAAACAAGCTCAGGCTGCCTGAGGGATGTCAAATTTGTTTGACCTAGGGGCCAGATCCAGACTGTGGGGCTTCTCATGAGCTGGATCTGAACCATGGGGCTTCCAGTGGTCTGAAAGAGCTGTTCACCACTGTGGTTGCCAGAGCCAATGTTTCGCACAGCTCTAGAATATAGGGAGTTAACACTGCTGTCACTTGTCTCCCTCAACCATCACCCACCAATTTTAGTTGCCAAGGCAAACTGAAAACCCTGATTTCAGTGCTGGGGACTAGGGAGGCCTTAACTTCCTAGGTTCTGGAGCCAAAACAGGAGGGATTAACACTGTTCTCTTAGGGGTTCCAGCAGCTGCAGCAATGAGCCCTGCAAGGAAGATTCAGCCTGCAGAGGTGGGGGGCCCAGTCCATGAGAACCACTATGGGCTGGAGGACTGGCCAACCCACCTCTTTTAGCCAGGTCCAGCCTGTAGGCCATATGTTTGACACAGGCTCAGGGTATGATGAGCTTCTTTCTTCTCTAAATGCTTAATGCTCAGTGGAAAAGTAAACTGCCCACCCAAACACACACAAAAGTACAATAAATAAAAAACCAAATGAGATGGCTGCTCAATCCTCGTTCTTATAGGGAAGAATTGCAACAACTAAGTTGGCAGACCAGTTAGAAAAGCAGAGCAGATGAGCAAATGTGTTATCAGTGAGATGCAATTAGTATGGAGCCCCACAAATTTGCTAACTGTAGAGACTGCCCCCCCAACCCCGATATTTAAAAATTTGAAAACATTTTTTTCCACGATGTTTTAAAGAACCTTCCCCTACCTCTTTTCCCCACTCCTCCTTTTTTGAGGTCACCCTGGTTTTACGGTGTTTCATGACTTTCAATCCTGAGGTGAAACCCTTAAAAACAAGATATTATGGAGCTGAACCCGGCATTGTTTACAATTTGGCTATATTGGTGTTTCACTCTGTTTTTGATGGATGGTCGCCTTAATGATTTCCTGCACGGTTTATAACAGCAAATAAAATGAAACAGTAACATAATTTTCCGCTTTTCTGAACTATTTGTATCTGAAAAATTCAGAGCTGAAGTAAGTTTACTCCAGCATCGTACAAAGGGTATTTTCTGACTGAATTTCATGTTCAAGCTCAAGTAAGTACAGTAAGTTGCCATGACAACTGGGGCTGCAAACCAAGCAGAGAATAGAGTTATGAAAGCATATTTGTGTGCACGTACACATACACACACGCACAGACAGGCTAATGCTCTGTAATTCTATCAATATTCAACCTATCCATCTACCCACTCCCATGAATTGGGCCTGATTCTGTTGTAGGCCTATCATTAGCATGTTACTGAAGTCAGCTGAGTGATCTTGACTCATAAAAAACCAGAGTGAAAGCAGAATCATTCTGTCAATGATATACAGCAAAAGACAGTTTCTAAATATCCAGTTAGTAAAGCCTTCAAGCAACAACCACTGTTTCCATGAACTAAACACAGAGACGAAAATTTGCTGTAAGATACAATATTGCAAGGTTCGGGGCTACTACAGCTATGGGCTAAGAGTAGAGTAGTAATGTGCCTGGTGACCCTTGACCTTTCTTCTGAGTCTCTACTGAAATAAGCTGTCAAGTTTGAGAAATGTCAGTGTTTGGTCATTTGGGTCCGCCTAGAGGCATAATTTCGCATGGTGTACCATTCCTGTGAATTTATTACAACGTTATTTCTCACAAAGACAAAAGTGGTGTGACATTCAGCATCCTGAATGAAACTGAATGTCCTAGTGCACAAATGCTGAATTGCTTTTATTGCTTCACTTTAAAACCAAAATGAATACGTATCAAACTAAACTCAATAGAGGTCATTACCTGTGTTAGTCTGAAGTCAGACAAAGCAGGTTGTTGCCTATGAAAGTTCATGCCTGTGGCCGTGCCTATATGTGTGGCGGACTGCACAGTTGTTACAGTGCAGTCATTTAGTACTTGCAAAAGCAGACCTGCCCATAAGCAAGTACTAAATGACTGTGCAATAACTGGCATTACTGCACTAGTACCATCACCACATGGTTTTTTCCTGATGCTACTGGGCAGTAGCAAGGAGCAATACTGTCACCGCAACATTAGTGCTCGGCAACGCTACTGCACTGTAGCATCTTGTGTAGACGCTTCGTGTTAACCAATTAGTCTACAGGATGCCACCCTGCCCTACTGTTGTTCTACAATGTAATACAATTCCATCGGTTTTTCAAGCTTTCGCTATTCTAAGGAAATTCAGTGAAAGCATTAATAACTTGGAGATATATACACACACACACACACACACACACACACACACGCACATATATGACACACCTTGTATGTATCGCAGTGTTACATAGAAGAGTGAGCAAAGAGTAAACAGGCAAAACATTATTATATATCGGTAAGATATCACCCAAAGTCAACTTAAAAACAGCAGGTGTTCACTGGATCCACTTTCCATTCAGTAACTTAGCAGCCATTAATTTCAAGAACTCAGCATGTGACAATTGTGTAGTTTATGCAGGTGAAACTCAAGGATTTTCACACTGGTACTGAAATTGTTGAGAGTTTTGCCTGAGTGAGGACTCTCTTAACTTATCAGTCCCTTCCCACAGGCTTTTGGCATGTTAAGCCTACCCCTTTATTCCATAAACCACAGAAACTTTCCCGGCTGCTGTTACTACCATGACCATGGCCAACACCCTTTATATATCGGCTGCTGGTTAATGTATATCCAATATCCTGTCTCAAGAAACTGTGGACTAGCTTTAAAACAACCACAGTCATAAGAATCATGTATATTAAGCAATACTTGCAAAAGGCAGGCATTTTTTCTCTCTCACCCTTTTATTTATTTGCTACCAAATCGGCTACAACAGCTAATCTCAATGGGCAGAGAAATAATCAATCAGCTGGCAGTACATTTGGTGTTAAAGCCAATCTGATTTCCTTCAGTGGTGCAAAGGAGGTCTTTCACAACAGCGTACTGCCCTTCACTGCAGAGATCTCTTGACCTCAAACACATCAAACTACACCAGACTATAAAGCGAGGCATCCACGCTATGAGCAAAATATGGCTCTCTCTTCCATATCGGGAGACATAAACTAGCTCCGTAATATTATTTTTCCTAGTAAATTTGCAGGGATTCCTTAATTTTGCAGAGGAGGAAAAAAGAAGCATGCCTTTGTTTACTGGGAATGTGCACAGTTTAAAACACGACTCTCAAGATATCCTAAGGATAAGTTCTGCATATTTACTACATCTCATAAAAAAGAATATCTCTGCATCTTCTTTCATTCTGGCTGCATACAATCCATCAGCCCCCTGTGAATACGTTCGTAACCAGAACAACGCAGTCCTGAAGTTCTTGCCTTGAAATTCCACTTGCCCTGCAGTGCTGCTCTGTCTCTCTCTTTTTTCCCCCCTCAAATGTTTATTTCATTTCTTTTAAATAAACTATTTTATTCAATGTACTTTACACCGCAGGAGAGGAAATTCACTGCAGGACCAAAGGCATTACAAGGCAACTGGACCACAATTTTATTAATTTTAGATGTCTGCATTCTAGTGCAGCGTTCTCGTAAGACGGAAATGGGAGAATCAGCTATCTTTTCTCTGAGTATCTGTTCTCATGTAAGGGTCATATGCGTGTAAATAGAACTAGTTGGGAATGAAGTTTTCCCAATTGTTTTTATTCATTGGAAAATGGCAATACATTACAACCACCGCTTTTACAATGGCCAAAGACCCCAAAATATTCACTGCCCCAAGCGTTAGGGCACTCCCCCGCTAAGACTACTTCTAGCTCCGTCTGATTTAGCATAGTATCCTCCACATACCAAGCAAGTGCCCCAACTAGGGGCTAGGGTTTACTCTGGGCATCCTTCTGATGTCCTTCAGAGGTGCTTTCGTGAAAAGTGTTGAAAAGTCTTGTTTCTGTTCTGCATTGGAACTAAAACAAGCTTCAAAACCTTTCCTTTTTTTGTGAAATAGAAATCCTGGCTTTCCAGTCAGCCCTAATTAAAACCACCTTTCTTTTCCAAGATGATTCATTTATTCAGACCTGAGGACAATGGGACTCTGATTAAATGCAATTAAATAGTATGCTTCTGTAAATTGTATGGCTGGCTATGTGAAATCCAGCAGCCCCTATGATGCATGACAGGGTAAATTCTCTGCAGTGCAAACAAGATATTCTCATTTTCATCTTGCCATCTTCCAAGACTTAGTCATTTTCTCTATACAAAGCTTCAGCTAATACGCTTAACCTGAGTGATGGATCCTCTGTAACTGGAGTCAGATCACACAGCTTCTCTAAAAGCTGCTGTTATGATTCCAAGCTGTAGTAGCCTGCTTTTATATCCTGGTAGTGATGTGGCCCGCCAGTGCATCAGTACGTTCTGCAGACCCACTGCTCATGCCCCGCTCCTCCTCAATCCCAAATCCTTCTTACTTAAGAACCAAACACAAACAAACAGGAAAAAACCCACAGGAGCAAGGCTAAATAACTTCTTGAAGTCACTTTTCAGCCACTGTTTTTTAGGCCAATAGCACAAGAGAGGGAGGTTTCCCATGGCATCTTCACTGGGTTTCCATCAAGGAGAGACTGGTGAAACAACACTTATAATTATGCACTGTTTGCATCACTATGAGAAAGAAACATTGTGAGCACCTGACGTTGTCGCTCTGTTTTTTTAGATTGGCCCTTCTTTGGCTGTATTTATTACATTTTACTTTTACATGTTTCTACATTTTATTTTATGGAAAATAAAAAAAAACCTTTCATGAGCAGTTTTAATTTCAAGAAGGTTCCAAGTGAGAAGACGGCAGTTTAAGTTCTCTTTTAGGGCACGTGTAAATGAAACCAGGTCCCTAAATTGAAGTGGTGAGTTTTAAAAAACACCGTTTCAATTTAGGGCTGATTAAACCCCCGTGTCATGCACAGACCTTACCTGCCTCTCTGGCAGGGCGGGGAGGGTGAGCTGCCGGTAGCTGGAGTGGTCCCTGGATTGGGGGGGGAGCAGGGGGTGAGGCTTGCCACTTTTCTTGGGCAGACCCTGCTTTCCAGGGCTGCTGCCAAGCTGCCTGCAGGTCTTCCTGTAGAGCTGGCTGTAGGGGCAGCAAACTAAAACTTCTTGAAGGAGCATCCCAAATCATTTAAGGCGCATTACTCCACCAAATTTTCTACAGCCACTGGAATTAATGCACAATACACCGTGGAGGCGTGCAAACACCGACACCATTAAAGCGCTGCAAAAGCATTTAGCCCGCTTTAAAGTGTCGTGCACACACACCTCTCATTTTGTCTACACACAGCCTTAGACGGGTACAGATAATACACTTTTACCAGTATAAGTGATCAGAAACCAGTCTATACCCATAACAGAACAGAACTTCAGCCCACAAAACTGGTCTATACCTGTAACAGAACAGAAGTTTGGCATGCACAAACTGGTTTAAAAATGGTGAAACCCAGGCTCAGATTTGCCGTCCCACCAGCAAAAGGCAAACGCATGTTCTGTTCACTACCAATCTAAACTATGCCACTTACAGTAAACTGCCTTAAGTTGTTTCTGCCTCATGCTTTTTGAATGTCCGTACCTAACCTGACAGACAGACATAAAAACGGTCCATTTTACAGTACGACAGAAATAACAACTTTCAAACAATCCTATTAATTCTTCAAATGTTTTATTGAAAGCTCACAGGAAGCCTCCAACTGAGTTCAGTGAACACTGAGCCATGTTCAAAATGCTAATATTAATTGATATACATATACATATATGGCAGTTTTGTTTCCTGGCTGACAAAGTTAAAAAGAGAAGGCAACTTCTTATGAAAAAGTCATACAAGCAGTCTTGCCAAACAACCCAGGGAGAAGAGGGGCAGCTGCTATAGTATTTATGGACTGTAAAATAATTTCTGTTCTTGGGGGATGGCAGTTTCCAGCCCAGAGCTTTATATATGTGAACTATGTTAGTCCCCTAATATGACCATTCACCGGAAACTCATGAGAGAGCAAACAACTATAAGTGTACAGAAAGCACAGCAGATTGGCAGTTTGCTAACAACTGCCCTCTGCTCTGTGCTTGACTTGTAACCCTAGGACTGAATTAATGCTGCAGATTTCCTGGATCACTGAGAAAGCAGAAAGAAAGTAGATATTTTTTACTTTCCTAATATTATATCATAGCCTACGGTAACCTGAAAAATGATATTTTTCTAGGACATTTTTCTTCTGAGGCAATGCAGACCAAGTAGAGAAATACTGATCTTGTAATTTCCAGGCACTGTACATACTTACCTTGGAAAAGCATATTGTATCCCTCTAAGATACCAAAAACATCTTAACAACCTCTACTGGACTGGAAAAAGGTAGATGCATGAGAAATCCCATAAGGACTACCTCAAGTTTTTGAATAAGTGTACACAGCCCTTTCCCTTCCTATACTTGCGAAGGAATCTGATGACCTCTTGGAATATGCAAGGCAGAGGTGAGCTACTTGATCAATGGACTTTGTCCATTTTTAAGGAGTTGTTGCTAGACAAACCCTGGATGCTGAAAGAGAGAGAGAGAGAGAGAGAGAGAGAGAGGGCAAACCTAACTGTTTTCTTGTTTTGGCTGTAAGTCCAGTTTTTTCCAGTGACAGAGATGAATAGGGAGTTTCTCTCCTTGAGACAACGGGGAATTGGAAGTACCGGAGAGTTTCAAGGATCCTTCAATTTTGTTGGATCTGTGAAATCTTCTGACTTTTTTTTTTAGAGTGTTTCTCAGAACTGGATCAGAATGCAACTATTTAGAGTAGCTGGCCGACTTCTTCACTTATAGCTTTAACCATGAGATAGATCCATTGACTTCAGCACAGAGAGCTGGTGGAGAGTTACCCAAGTCGATAAACTTTTAAAACAGCTGAATTTATAAAGAAGGTGATTCAAGAGGATGACAAAAGGAGGAACTTCGTACAATTAGCTGCTGGTGCTTCAAGGGTTAAAGTTCTGATTTACTACTTGTGTGCAGTATGCTTAAACAGCATTCATTGTTTTTTAGGAAATTTACAGTATCTATATGAATTAAAACTATAGAAAACCTACCGCACACTATTTTAAGTACTCTTCATAGCTTTTATACTTTATTTATGAACAGGGACATTATTAAAAATAAAAGATCTCCAATGGCACATAAAAGTAATGCTGTTATGAGATTAAATGTCAGGCAAATGGCATGAAAATGTAATATTCAGTAAGTCATAAAGCACAGACAGCATTATCACAGGAACTTTATGTTATTAGCATATAGCTTGAAACAACTATGTTTATTATAATGTAAATGCAATTATTACTTTGCCTCTAATTTCATGTGTAATTGTTATATTAAATAACTACTATATTATCTTCTTGTTTGTTCTCTGTCTTTCTTCTGCAAATGCATCCAGTTATAGCTAATTTCTGGGTTGCCCTTTTATATATATTCAAAGAATTAGCTGCACTGTAAGTATAATATATGGTAGCATAAAGTATATGCAACAAATGCATCAGCTTTATTTCCCAGTTTCATTTCTTTGACAGGAAGGCAAATATAATGCCATTACAGGTATGCTAAAGGTATATACCTTTAAAAGTACCTGAAAATATACTTAAGCCTTATCTTCAGTTCTAGATCATAAAAATCATAGGAAATTACGGTTAGAAAGGAACTCAGGAGGTCATCTATTCCAACCCCGTGCTCAAAGCAGGACTAGATCATCCCAGCCAAAGCTTTGCCTAGCCAGGTCTTAAAGAGCTTGAGA
>NW_017728910.1:16712052-16723696 GCF_001723895.1 Crocodylus porosus | reverse complement strand
TTATTCAGGCTATAATGTATTTTAAAAATTTGCAATGCCATTACTACAGTAGCATATTAAACCTATCTCCTATTAAAAGAAGACTCAAAACTTAGATATAGATGGATACATTTGTATTCACTGATGTCAAATGGATGGAGATTATGGTCAGCATTTTTAAGTAGGGGTGGAATAAATATCCAGCATAGTATATAATCCTTATTATGCACCTGAAGTAGCTTAGTAGTGAGAGCTCTGATTTGGCACTTAACAGAACTGGTAACAGGATATGAATACCTGTCCTTCTTTCTAAGGCATTGTTACGTAGGTCTTTTCACTCATCAATCCCAGATCTACTCTTAATTATAACTGGCCTGATTATCAGAGCAGTAGAAGTCCTGGCACCCCTAGTGATTTCCTTGTACAAGCACAGTAAAACATGCTTCAGGTCTATCATTAACCAGTGCTATATCCCAAGGTTTGTGCAACATTACATAAGTATATGAGATATACAAACCATATATAGTCTGTTCTAATAAGGCCTAGCTTCAAAAGACACTTAACTCCTTTGAAGTGCGGAGGTTTCTTAACTCTCAACAATATCAAGAGAAGTCAAGAATACTCAGAATTTTCTTGCAGGATTCATAGATTTTACAGATTTTAGGGTTGGAAGGGACCTATTCGATCATCGAGTCTGACCCCCTTCCCTGGGCAGGAATGAGTGCTGGGGTCAGATGCCGATAGTTTTCCAGTATACAGCAAAAAATGTCTTATCAATTAAACTGTTGTTACCTACATCTTTGGCATTGTTCCATAAGCACAGGCATAAGGAATTCTCACTTAGACTTTTCGCTATTTACGGGACCTACAAAACTTTGAAGAGTGGGGAAGTTGCAGGTAATTCATAACAAGATGCAAAACTGTTATCCCTAGAATGGACTACGGCAACACATTTTATTTTTGTCAGACACCAAGCATATGCTGGACACCCAGCATGAGTGTATTACCAAGACTATCATGCTCCTAATCTTGTCCTCAAATTTCTGAAGAGATTGGTATCTAGATTGTGAAAGCAGAGGTCATTCTGTATTCCATGTATCGTACCATATGCTATGGAGGGCTCTTCCCCTTCCACTTTGCACTTCAGATCAGACACCCCCAAAAAAATTTTCACCCCCCCAAAAAAATTGAATTAAATTCCAGACACAACAAAGTTAATGGTAGTTTTTCCTCAACTGGAGACAGGCTTTTGCTGCATCTTACGTGGAGACTTCAGATTTGTATTTGGTTTTTAGCTAAAGCCGAAGTTAAAGCCAGTGTTAAAAACATATTTTTTCTTTTTGTTTCATTAGATAGCTGGAGGCTTGAAGGCAACTACCAGGTCTCCTCAGTCACTGCATTTTTGAGGATATTTAACTTGGCCAGACATGTGCTTAACTTTAACCATGTGAATATTCCTAGGACGCTGTCACGTTAAAGAAAAGCAAATGCTTCAAGTGCTTTGTTAGATGAAGACCATATTACTGACCCA
This sequence comes from Crocodylus porosus, assembly GCF_001723895.1. Lineage (NCBI taxonomy): Eukaryota > Metazoa > Chordata > Crocodylia > Crocodylidae > Crocodylus > Crocodylus porosus. Next base: position 16,722,186 of record NW_017728910.1, on the reverse strand, counting down.
CTTTATGTATCCAGTCCAGTTGCTCAGCTTCTCTACTTGGCCAACCGCACAGTGTAACAAAGAGCTAGTGGACTGAAATGTCTTTTTTTCTGGAGGAAAGTGAGTAAAGAATCTTGCTGAGTAGAGAGTTTTCTTAGTAACTTACTATGCGATACATAGAAAATTAGACACCTTTATATAACTTACATCCCCAAAGCAACAATTTACAATTGCACACAAAAATACCTCGTCTCCACCTTTTTGTGGGGGGTAGGGGTAGGATGGGAATTTAATCTATAAAAAGTATGCTTAACAAGACTGATTGGTTAGAATGTGACACTTCCCTGTCCACCTTGCTGAGTAGATTTACTGCTTTTTTGGCACTTCCTTCAATTAATAAAATGCATGTGGGGGGAAAACAAAGCTACAAATATTATTTCTAAAACATGTAAACAGATGGTGATACAGCAGGTAATAATTTAATTAACTAATTCAAAGGGCACAAACAAATTGTTCCAAAGATAAATAAACATGGTTTATTCCTCCAAAATAAAAAATGATAATAAAAAAAAGTGTCTTTTTTTTTTTTTTTTTTTTTAACTGGGGTGAAATGCTAGTATGCAAGTGTCTTGAACTGGGCAAAGATTTTCCACCTTGCTACCACAGATTTGAAAGCGGTAATTAATAGCAAATGAATTTGATATCACATTTCATTTTGATCAAAATATTTGAGATCACAAGAAAGGGAAAAAACCTGTATAGAGACAACTTGTATAAGACAAGAAAATAACTATAATCATATGCAACTGAAAAAGAAAATGCATTAACTATTTTGCAGACACAAAGAGGTCAGAAGGATTCATACACAATACAGTCATTTAAGTCAGAACAGAACATCTTTGCTGCTATGGGTGAAAAGCATCAAGGAAATCTTACTCCTTTTGCAACAGAAATAATGATAAAGGCAAAGAGCAAGAGAAAGGCTAAAAATGACGTTTAAGGGAAAGAAATCCACACACACACAGATGCACATGCACACACACATATAACTTCTAACTTATATTCTACAGACATACCAAAAACATCATGTATATGTGCGTGCATTTGTACACACACATGCGCGCAACAAAGGGAAACAAGAATTAAAAAACAAAATATTTGCTTCTGTTGAACTGAGCTAATTCGAAAATTATGTTCCTAAATGAGAACAGAAGGGAAGATATTAAGGCTGTTTGAACAATCTCTAAGAGATAGACTCCTAGAAAGAAAGGCTCTAGAAAGAAAGGAAATGCTGTAAGAAAAGAAATGCTATCTATGACACAAAAAGTGGAATCACAGGCAGTCAGAAAAGCTAACAGGTGGACGTGAAAGCATATCGAGCTTGATTCACCGCATATTAAAAACACCTTGACTTTTTCTATTAATTTCAATAGTCTTTGGCTCACTCTCATAGAGAAGCTGGGTGTCCCATGGGGAGGTAACGCTATAAATAGGTAAGAAAGAGAACCAAGAAGAAAAGGTGAAAAAGCTAAATTAGGGAGAGGTAATACAGGAGAGATTTAAACTCTTAATTTAGGAGGAGATGGAAGATGTGACATCATTAAAGGTTCCCATTGTCTGCCTCGTGCATACTTGTAGTAGTAGCAGTATCTCTGTATCCCTTAGCAAAAGCAGCAAATAACAGGCCCTTGTACACACTGCTAATGGGATTTCATCTTTTGAAAAGGTACAAGGTGCCAAGATGCGTACATGATACAACTTAAGGTCTAGTAATGGCACACTACCATAGAGTTGGAGCCCGGAGGTATCTTGGCCTTGTTAGAGAATCTCTCTCTCGATAAAGGTGAAGATGAATTACTAGGGTTCACTCAAGGGGGGCTGACATTCACGATCTACTATCATTTTTGATTAGCTGTGCTACACTATAGAAATATATGAAATTATATAAAACCATTGGCTAAAAATCTTCCATTAGTCTTTTCACAGAATTTATAGTTGTGTGAAATGTTGGTCAAAAATTATTTGCCTAATGATTTGAGCAACTAAATATGCAATTAAATGCAACTAAAGAGCCACTGAATAGAATATGTAATACATATTATTTGACCAGTTTAATTAAAATAAGTCCATTTCTCAGCAAGTTTGGAGAGAGCCTAGGATATTAATAGGTGTATTCTGGATTTTATGAGGGTATAATTTACCGTATTAATGAAATTTCATAATGTTATGTTCTACAGATAAGCCAACTTCATCGAATTTATTCTAATGATATGTCCTTTAAGTTCCAGATGGGCCTATGACTCCCTTGCGTGATAAACAGTGTAATAAAGTGCCATCTTGTCTTAATACAGTCATTTTTTCTACTCTTTTGTTCAGTGGGTGCAGTGATGTCTTAGAACAAATAATATACGAAAAGCATAGGAGAGGACAATAGGTGGGATAAATATTTGCAGCTGTTTTGTTCTAATTTTGTTGTGTGTATTCTTACATTTTCTTTCCTTTTGAGTTAACAAAACATTGAACACAAACATCACAAAAGGTCACTTTGATGTGGAAACAGCAAAATCCCCCAGTGCCTCTCCAAACTGGTTTACACATTTGTAGTTTGAAATGTTAAACAAACTGTGAGAATGTATTAAAAGATTTCTCCTAATGAAAATACATCCACATAAATATTTGTGCCATTCTCATCTCTTCAAGAGGCAGGGCAAATCAGATCTTAATAAATATGACATATTAGTTCATAGAGTCCTGGTCCATTTAGCATTTCAAGACAAGAGGATTTTTTAATTGAATACTGCTTAATGAACCTTTAATTTACTTTTCATTCTGGCAGCACTGAGCAGCGTAAAAAGGCAAAATCTGAAGTCAGAGTATCTAATTAGAGCTGTCATATGTCATAATGTCCTATTATATAATCCTATATGCTGCTTTTCATAGGAATGCATAGAAATATTGAATAATTGTGGATAAAATTCCTCCAGTGATTAATAGAGTACCACTCATTCACCACCCTATAGTGATATATATTAGTGGGGGGGAGGGGGGTGTACACACCAGATCTTAAACTTCTGATGAGAATGGCGTGTGTGTGTATGTGTGTGTGTGTGTGTGTGTGTACACACTAGATCTTAAACTTCTGATGAGAATGGCTTGTGCCGTGACCTGGAAATCTGTTCTCACTAATCAGCTGAGGACTCTCCCTTGGTATAAGGGAATCACCAGCTGGTGATAGCCAGGATAGTCAGTTGTAAATAAACTGCTCCCTGCCCTCTTCTAGTATACAGGATACATCAAGAATACAATATAAAACATATCTATACACACATGCTGACACACATGATAGACAGATCAACGGTATTCGGAGTGAGAAAGAAAAATATAAACTATAACCACCCCCCCCCAGACAGCTAAAGTACACATTTCCATACGCTAATATGTAAAACCATATAGCACCATTAAAAATTAGTAGAGTCAATAATAAAGCCGTTTCATGAAGTGCAAAAACTTCATCATTCTGGTTCTGAACAAGGGTCACATTAGTAGTGTTGCCAAAGTTCATAACATCCCAACTATCCCTGTGGATGGCCTTGAGGCCATTGTAACTTATGCCAGAGGCCAAACTGAGTGCCTGTCTCTGAGAGGGAAAGCAGTGGGTAACTGTAAGGCCAAATATGTTACTCTCTCCCACTGTGGGGCAGGAAGAAATGAAAATCTGGCCCCTAACATCTCAATGATTGATTTCTCCATGTGATTTGCATGGTTCAAACATTATTTCATAATAATGCTCAATAGCAGTAAGTAAAAGCATGAATTCCCAGCATTCAAATGACAACAACATACAGCAGTGATTCCCAAAGTGTGTGCCACAACACACTAGTGTGCTCTGAGTGTGACAGAAGTGTGTTGCAAAATCCCTGTGTACAAGGAAGTAAATGCTGCCTCTGCTGCGAGCGGGTGGGCAGGCGGACAGATGCACAGAAAAAGAGCAGACTTGCCTGGGTCAGGGATGCCAGGGGGCTGGGACAAAACTGGAGACGGGGCCTGGCACTCAGAGAATGAAACAGAGCCAGGGGCCTGGAGAGCAAAACCAAGGCAAGAGGCTGAGGCTGAGAAAGCTGGGCCAGAACAAGTGGGCCGTGGCTGAAAGCCTGTAGCCCAAATACTGGTGGGCTAAAGCCAAGAGGGTTGAGACCACACAGGAAGGTAAATGTCAATTGAGTAACACCTGTACAGCATGAGCATGATGCAGGGGTGGATGGAGGCCATGATTTTAGCCCTTAAGGCAATTAGGACCAGAGAGGTCCAATCCCCAGGTAGAAAGCTGGCAACCAGAGCGGATGGAGCCCCACAGGGAAACCAGTGTTGAGGGGAGTCAGAGCCCCAGAGAGCAGTACTGTAGCAAGGGGGGGCGAGTGGGGTGACCACTCTGGGTTGCAAAGCAAAGGGGCAACAACAGGTGCTGCCCAGCTGGGGCAGGGTGCAAGATGGAGCTATGAGTGGCTCACTTGGGGGTGGGCACGGGGATGGAGGGAGGGCAGATCCTGCTTCTGTGTGCACTCCCAGGCAAGCATGGGGGGGCGGTGTCTGCCCCTGGATCTGTGCACAGGGTGAGGATGGGCTGCTGCTGTGCGCTTGCCCCGGGCACCAAACTTCCTTGCTACACTGCCAGAGAAACTGTGGACTGCAGGGTTAGAGACTGTGACCAAGAGACTGTGGGAGGCAGGCGTGGAGCCCCAAACCAACCAGGCCAAGCTGAACCCAAAGAGAGACAGGATATAGACAGAGTACCCAGAACTCACCTGCCCTTGAGGACAGCCTTCCCTCTGTCAAGGCATGGCAGCGAGACAGCAGGCTGAGACCCAAAGTGGCCAGAGTGAGAGCAGGGCAGGACTAAGGCAGCCACCTTCTTGCCACAGAGAGGTAGTGCCCCTGCCAACTTTCAGTGGCACCAGCTAGACCAGTGGTTCTCAACTTTTTTAGCCACAAGCCCCTCTTCACATCTTTTCTGAATTTAGACCCATCTCAGTGACTTTCAGTTGGGGTGTTGCAAAATTCAGAAAAGTTATGGAGAGCTGCCTTGAGGCTAAAAAGGTTGAAAACCACTAGTATAGAGACTAGTCCTTTGGTTAAAAAAAGATGTATTTGATATCATTTTTTTAATAGTACCTCTCAGTACTGGTCTGGTTTCCTGTGGCAGAGGAATAGAATATGTTACATTTTGAATACACACACCTTACTTTTTGGGGTGTACAAGTGAAGCTCCTGTCAATTCGAATCGAGAAAAGTGTGCCCCAGGTATCCGAAGTTTGGAAAACACTGGTATATAGGCTGATAGCAATGCTACATTTAAATAAATAAATCTATGCCCTACAAATATAAGTAATCCCATTACTAAATCCACAATGCAATGTCGTTCTCTAATACACCCACATGCCTTTAACAGATGTCAAATACTTGCAATTTCCTGTCTCCCCGCCTTGTTCAGGCTCTCAGACCTGCTCAGTTATTACAAAGCACTCTCCTTAGTTGCAATAATGTTACAATGCATTATTTTGGCAAATGAGATATTTGACATACCTTTATTGAGTATACCATTCTAGTGTCAATCACCCTGTGCAAAAGAAAGATGGCAATGACCAGAAAGTTGGAGGGAGTGGATTATATAACAACATTATTATAATTTAGTTATACTTTCTGGGATTTTTCATGATACCTATACTGCTACTGAATATTACTACTAAAACTCAACTGCGCTTAAACTAAAGTAACTCACATAGCAGATCCTACTGTAACCATCAGAATGTATATGCCAAATGCATTGTCAAGGCTGAGAAAGCGATCTCAACGGCATGAGTATGTCCCCATATGGATATTTATTTTTATATATATTATTGTAAAATGATAAAAATACTCTAATTATATTAAAAATGGAGTTAAAAGTTAAAATGCACAATTTAAGATGCAGCTGAGGTGGTTAAAATGTTTCAGTTTAAAGTTATTTTTCTATGGAAAAATACATTTTGGGGATTTTCTACTCCCTCAAAATTCTGATGAAAATTACATAAATTATATTACATTTTGCTAAAATTCCCAAACTGCTGGACTGACTTCATTAAAATGAGAACCTCAGGTTTTATTTAAAGTAAGTTTCTTCTCCTCCTGATTGCAGGGACAACCTTAATAATATGAATTCTCAAGACTCAAAAACTAAAAATACAATAAAACCATCAAATGCATGCTTTTTTAATAAAGGCCATTACTTCTAAGTTGTTCTTGAATTGTGCAGGTCCTAGCATTTAGGCTTTTGAATAACTGTATCTGATAAATATAGAGTGGTTAAACCTAACAAACAAGAAGCTTACCCCTCAAATACAAAAAGGAACAGAGAGGCATAATGTTTCAAGAAGACCATTACTTTTATAAACTATATGTTTAAGTCAAAAAATTGTATATTCATTAATAGAAGTAGGCCATATGCTGAAAAAGTCACTGGACTTGCTTCATCAGTGGAGTCGAGCAATGCTATATGATTAGAAAGCCTTGGCAGTTCAAAGGACCTTAAAACCAAGTCCAGTGGTTATAAAATGAATTTTTAATGATATTTTTAACCATCTGGCAAATTTGCTTTGAGTAGTGAATGGGCTAAATAAACTAAATATTTTTAGAAAAGTCTACTTACCTACAGCATATCTAATTATTATTTATTTATATTACGTATGCAGGTAATTATTTATATTTATGAAGACAGGTAAAAGGCTATGATCAAAAAGTAGTAAATGCTTATTTTAATGTGCCTTGGGTGTATCCATCTCCTCACGTTTAGGGGTGTGTAACATGTATATCATAGAAAACATTGATTTATATTGATGATTTTGAATGCAAAAGTTAGAAGTTCTTAAAGTCTGTGTTTGTCTGGCAATCTGATTTCATTTTAACATACGGCTGCATAGCAGAAAAACATTCAGCATGAAATCAAATCAAATCATGTAATGCAGTTTGGATTGAACCTTTATGCCCAAAGGAAAGTAACCATGGAAGATTACATCTCCTAGGTACCACCAGAAATACATACACAGCCATGCAATGTACTTGTCCACGGATGGCCATATTCCAGTCCCTTTGAGGTCAGTGACAAAATAGGACAGAATCCTAGGAAGATGGCCTAAGCAAGACCAACATTAGCAGTTTCAGCGCTATGGGGAGGGCAGTGATGAGGGTTGGTAGGGGAACAGTGCAAAGCTGCTGCTGGTTGGGGGCCCACCTCCTCCTGGCATCAACTGTAGCTTGGTACCTGGGGCTCATGCCCAGCTCACTTACCCCTAGTTATATTACTGCACAAGACACTGAGGACCTTGTTACATGGTATTTTTGGGTGGCTCATGGAGCTCTTAGCCCCTAGACTCTCTGCACATTAATACCTGAAACTAGTTTTAAGCTCTTGTTAGGCGACTCAAAGTTACACAACTCCAGGACAGGATTATCTCTGATCTGTGTTACCCAGCTTGTCTTACACTAAAGTATAGCCTAGAGTGACTACACCTTTGTGTAAACACCCTACCCAGCCTTGAGCTAGCACTAACACCAATCAACATTTCTGTGGCTCACAGTATAAGGTGTAACAAGGCTCTTTTTTGTCTCCTTTAGACATTTAATCAGCCCTCCAAAGTTGCCTGACACACGCACCGGGCTGTTCTAACACATCCTAGCCACTGTTGCTACTCTTCTGTTAGCAGCCAGGAAACCAACCATTCTTGTCACTTTCAAGGCCATCAATAGGGGCATAAGTTGCTTTAAGTAACAAGATAAAGCATCTTAATGAGGTGTGAACAGCTGGGCACACTGTTCCCTTGTGAATTACCTGGAATGGTTCATTTAAATGATACTTTTCATAATGAAATCAATGGCATATTTCAAATGGCTAAAGCCATTAGACCAATTTAAATGGCTGTTTCCGATACGTATTTTAAGTGGTTTATATCGCATATCTAAAATCCTGTATTTTCTGATCCATTAGAAAGCATTTGCCTCTGCAGAGGCCTGTTTGGCTACTGAAGTACATTCTTCTTCTATACCTGGAAGTTGCTCCTCCTCCTGCTTTTTCCCATATTAGTGGCTGAGTGGGCATGCATCATCCAATCACCACACAAACATCAGTGCCAGCATTCTGAATGCGCCTATATGGAGAGCGTCTCCCCCGATTTTGTTCAAATATCTCTTCTTTCTTCTGTGGACTGGACTACAGGAGTTGTTGCAAACCCAGACTTTGCCTCTAAATAAACCTGATTGATTTTTTTCTTCTTTTTTCTTTTTTTGAGAGAAAGGGAGAGAGAGCAGTTTTCACTTGAAAAAAGCAATTTCTTCACAACTGAAATACTTCACAGCAATGTGTCATTTTGATGAAATTTGTAAGGGTAAGAGTTGACATATATTTTAGATTACTTTTATTTCAACTTTCACATTAAATTATACTGAATATTTTAATATAAAAGTTGGTAGGAAACAATTTGACATTACTAAACTGAAATGTTCCAACGATTCCATACCACCATTTTTCACAAGCTGTATTACATAGGAATTTTCAGGTTTGTATTGCAATTTGTAATGTTTTATGTAGAGGATTAATTTTTTATTTTAAATAATTCTCTACGTATCATATTTCTATATAATTCACATTTCTATATTTTATAAACATTTCTGAAAGGCATTTTATATACATATACTAGTTTCAGAAATCCTCAAAGAATGAACATGCTAGGTTATGAAACGCTCTAGCCCTGGTGGGGATGCTGTTATGCTGACCAGCCACTTTCTTTTCAAATCTGTCCTCCTGTCTGTTCTGAAAGAGTCTGGAATTGAAGTGCTTTTAAATTGGGCAGCTTACTAGATACGGATACTCAGGATTTTTTCCTTCTGTTCATAAGCTTCAGGCAACTAACAGCTACACACCCTTTCTTCAAAACATTAAGGCTCAATGAAACAGATGTGTAGTAAACTAGTTTAGCAAGCTCTTTGATCTGGCTTGGGGTGGGTTGGGGGGCAGGAGAAAGAGGGGAAGGGATGGGGAGCAAAGTCTTTCCTACCTCTTCTCTCTACACAGGGGAGGCAGGTGGATATTGCTGTTGCTGCTGCTGTTGTAGCAGCATTGGCTGGTTAGGCAGCAGCCCCATGATGCGAGTTCCCTGGAAGCTTCCCCTGGTGCCCACTTAGTTACACTCCTGGTAACAAATTTCCCATACTGGTGTTACACTCAACACATGATCAACTAGTTAATCTGGATTTCAGCAAGGCTTTTGTCAAATTCCTGCACAACCTTCACATAAACAAACTGGAGAAATGCAGGCTGGATAAAACTACTACAGGGTGGATAGGTAATTGGCACAATAGCTGTAAGCAAAAGGTAATTATTAATGAGCAGGGATCCTGGTTTTCTCTAATAAAAACATCCTCAATTTTTGGATTAAAAAAGGAACCCAAAATCCACATTTTTTCCATGATAAAAATGAAACCTCTCTAATATATAGATATATATTCGTGGTGTTTCATTCTGAGCATGGAAAAATGTGGGCTTTGGGTTACTTTTTTTTAATCCAGAAATTGAGGATGTTTTTATCAGAGAAAACCAGGATCCCACTTAATGAGTCCATGTCAGAACTCATTAATGGCTGAAGGTTTTGAATGGAGTCCCAACAGGAGTCTGTCCTGGGCCTGGTGCTATAAAAAAGATGATCAAGCGCTTGGAAGGCAAGTCATATGAGGAAAGCCTGGAAGGAGCTAGGCATGCTCAGCTTGCAGAAAAGGCAAGGAAGAGGGCACATGATACCAGTCTGCAAATACTTAAAGGGCTGCCATAAAGAAGAGGGAAAGCACCTTTTCTCTCTTCCTACAGGGAGAAGGACTCAGACCAATGACTTGAAGTTGCAGCAAAGTAAATTTAGACTGTATATCTGGAAAAACTTCCTCACCGTGCGAATTTTGAGGTAGTGTAATAGAGACTGACTAGGGAAGTTGTGCACTTTCCATCACTGCAGGTGTACAAGAAGAGGCTGGACAGCGATGGGTTGGGGGCGATCTAGGCATAGCTATGCCTTCTTTTTACTTAGGGTATTTCCCATGCTTCTGGGCCTTTCTGGTTGCCCCCATCTCCCCTGTCCC
>NW_017728910.1:16707151-16711126 GCF_001723895.1 Crocodylus porosus | reverse complement strand
CTCTCGAGTATATATTGACAACATTTTATAGAGGCAGGACAGTGGCTGCCATGTGTCCCCTGCTTCACCTGTGGCAGGTTAGGATGTTAGGTCTATTTTGTGTTAGGGTTGAGGGTAGTCTTATGTAGAGTTTAGATTATGGTGGTGAGGGGTGATTTGGATAGAGACGATCCAGCCTCTGGTAGAGGGGTGGACTAAATGACCTCTGGAGGTCCCTTCCAGCCCTACTTTTCTAGTAATCTAATTACATTTTAGTAGTAAACTAGCCACACAATTCAAGCAATTAATGGCACAATAAAACTTGGAATAAGTCACAAAGTTATTACAAAAAATAAATGTAATAACTTTGTAGCTCTTCATCGTACCTAATACTGAATGCACGGTCACTCCTAGCCTTGGGATACACCAAAGCTCTTCAAGACTCCAGAGCACTGCTGAGGTTGGGCATGCCAGCCAGCTGGTAGGCAATCCCAGCCACAGAAGGACTGGGTTCCTGGCTTGCTACTTGCTGGTGTAGGGTTCATGATCCAGGGCTCCCACTGCACCAGCAATAGGGCACAATTGGGATTTAATCCCTGATCCCACAATCACCCCTTCTGCCATGCTTGCATGCATATGTGGCATGGCAGGTAGCCCAATATTTGAGGTCACAGCTCAGATCCCATTATGCCTTTAACTGAATGTCTGCCAGGGGCCAAATGCAATGAAACAGAGTTTCAACAAAGACTGCCCATTACAAGAATTTTACTACTTTAATCTGGATATTTAATCCTATTACCCAAATGTAAGACAAGGTAACAATGCTGAGATTTCATATGGAGACCCCATACCAGTTTAACTTACTATTCAGAGGAAGGTCTGTTACATTATTATAGGACTTAAATTACTGCACAATGCTGTTCTAGTACAGGGCAATATTTTATGGGTATTTCTTCTGCAGTCATCTTCCCAGTGAATGAAAGAAACACTCCAACTCTATTTCAACAACCTTAGCTAGAAAAGACAGGCCAGTTGTCAGCTACATCTGTGTGGAAAAAAAAAACAATTAGCAACATGACTGGAGTAGTGATGCCTTAGGCGTTTACTTCCAAATGAAGAGAGTTTATTAGTATAGCTAGGCAGGTGTATTTAGCTGTTGCATTTCTACTCAGTTGAGAATTATGTCAGGTGAATTGGGAAGTAAAGAGCCAGCATCACTACAACCCTGAGTCTTACTTCGGTAGTGAGATCATTTCCCGTGTCATAGGATTGTTTACAATAATACACCCAAACAAGGTGCTTCACAGGGAAATATGAGGTTATGAGTAGAACTAATTGTGAGTTTTCTAATATTCTTTTTTGTGGTTGCTGTTGCTGGAAAATGACAGCTCTTTTACAAAAAAAATTGTTATGGAAACAGAAGAATCAGTGTCTCCTTGAGACAAAGGATATTAAATTATTCACACTAAGGGGAACAGTTCCAACAAGTCAGACTGGAAGACACCATCTTTAAGATCCTTCCCTGCCTGATTCTCTACCTGGGTCAATGAATACTTAATAAATCCAAGCTCTGCCTGACTCAGAGCAGGAGCCTGGAGCCTGGAGTTCACTTCATCAGGCTCATGGGAATTTCATACAAACATCAATACAGACAGAGAACCTGCCTACCTGTTTTACCTCCACCCTGTGGGTTTTACTGTACTATATTAGGACCAAGTCTACTGTGCCCAGTTTCACTGACTGGATTGAAACATAGTAGCTCTTGGTTACTACAAATTCCAAAAATCCAGATATAGCTGGTATAGGAATTTTACCCAGCATGATGGCATTTTCAGGGTGGCACCATAAAAGCCATGTAATTGGAAAACAGTGGTTGCCCAATGCTATATCATAATTCTTTTAGATACACAAATTCTTCTCCAGTTTATGTTTTAATATTAATGCACACAGTACAGGCAGCAAACAGAAATTTTCTACAATCTGGACAAAATGTCTGAAATTTGCACTCTTTAGAGAGAAAATCAGCATATTTACCTGAAGGGAATTAATAAACAGACATCAATTACTTTTTGTTCCCAGTTTATGAGAAAGCTACAAGAATTAAAGTGGAAATTCACACTACCAAAACATACAGTTAAAGGTTGGAAGATTATTATTTGAAAGGTCACATTATCTTAACAAAGTGCCACTTTTTGACAACATAGCATTGGCACTGAAGTAATATACCCTATTTAAGAGAAAATACTCTACAAGATCCATGCCCTCTGCACTCTAAACAAAGACATTAATAATTTTCCTAAAAGGTCACACACATAATGTGTTATTTAAAACAAGCATTTTCACCAATGGTGAATATCACTGTATGAGGAGACAGACATCAGAAATGGGGTCTCTGACTTTTCTTTTAAAATGCCACAATCTTGCGCGTCTCCCAGTGGAAAAGAACTTATTAAAATAAAAAAGTCAACTTCTCTTTAGGCCACACACTTCTATACCAGTGGTGCCAAAGGCCAAAAGTCTACCCAGTAGGTACACACAATCCCTGAAGTTGGCTGTTAAGTCTAAAAAGCAAAATAAAACATGAATTCCTGCCTTAGGCCTCTACAATCCTATGCTATATACAGAACTATTTCCCATTTTTTCACCATTTTGTTTTCCTAACATATTTTGTTCTATAGCTAGGGTGTCAAATGCATGACCTAATCCAGCCTAAAAGGAGAGGTAAATTTGACATCCTGGTTTTATGGCCTCTGTCTCTTTTTAGCATATTTGCAACACCTTCACTTTTTAAGTGTTATTAAGGTCAGGTGTAAAAAAAAGTGGACACAATGGTAATAATGTATCACCAATTGCCTTCCTGTTCTGTTCTGAATATGAAAGTCTGAATGCTAGTCTAAAGTTAGGAATGTGACATAAGGAATCACCGATGTGGAAGAGTTCATGGGAACTCTTCTATAACAAAAGGATACCCAGGATATTACTTAATGTGCCACTGAGATGATGAGAGTCAGATAATAACACATGAGAAATATAATGCAGCCTAGAACACTCTATTAGATTCTATTACAGTCCCTTTTAAAACCCTTGTGCCATAGCAGCTAGTATGCTAGCTAGGAGTAGGACCATATTTAAAGGTTATTAAGAGAACAAAAATCAAGAAAACAACAAAGTTCAGGTCTGAGAGGTGCACCTTTTTAATGCACTGACATGCTTGTATAAAAAAAATATAAAAACTTGACATGGAGAGAATAAGTTGAATACAGATACAGACAAAGACCACCCATATGGAGGCACTATGGAAAAAGAGAGTCAAGAAAACAGATTTTAAATATTCTTTCATTATTTTTTAATCTTAATGTTTCAAGCTTTTTCTATTTGTTACAGTTGTTTAACAGCAAACAAACAAACCGAACAGATTATTATGAACGATCAGATTCTCAAGGGAACACAAATTCCAATTTAGCCAGAAAATACTGTTTTCATCCAAGTAGTTTATTAAAATGATACTCCCTTGATTACTTTCTTTATCTAACCTTATTGGGATGCTTCTATTTGCATTTTAATGAAGATCTCTGGGAGAAAGAGCCTTAATAGTTATATAGAAATATTACTTTGGTGATATAGTATTAGTTATGTGGATATACCAAAAAAAACAAAACAAAACCCCACCCTCCAAAAACCCACCCGCAAAAAATAAAATTAGATTTCAGTGAGAAAATATATGGATTTTATATAATCTGGCATTAACTATAATGGCTTTCCCTTGACCCATGATGAAGACCACAGGGCCCAACCTGAAACACAGCAGAGAACCTAGGGTGTCCAGAGCAGTTTGTGTGGAGATGCTATGTCCTTTCCTATCCCTATTAGGCCCATACTACAGAAAATATCATGTGGCCATGGATTTCATAGATTTCATAGACATCAGGGCTGGAAGGGACCTCGGGAGATCATCGAGTCCAGCCCCCTGCCCAAAGGGCAGGAAGTCAGCTGGGG
>NW_017728910.1:16706848-16707051 GCF_001723895.1 Crocodylus porosus | reverse complement strand
CCAAGCACCGCCAGGAGTGACCAGGAATAATGGTCACAAGCTGGCAGAGGGTAGGTTTAGGCTAGACATCAGGAGGCGCTACTTCACAGTCAGGGCGGCTGGGATCTGGAACCAACTTCCAAGAGAGGTGGTGCAGGCTCCTACCCTGGGGGTGTTTAAGAGGAGGTTAGATGAACACCTTGCTGGGGTCGTTTGACTCCAGT
>NW_017728910.1:16697402-16706773 GCF_001723895.1 Crocodylus porosus | reverse complement strand
TGAATCCATGAACCACCAATTAATACAATTAAAAAGAAGCATGTTTGTATAGCCATAGAGGCCTTGTCAGTGAAGCAGGATTGCAACAGAACTGAGTTCTAGTTCTCTTGGTTCCACTGACCTTTCTACATTTCTGAGCGTATCAAGGACTTAGATTTCCAAAAATTACCTCTAATTATAGGTGACCAGCTTCAGACATAAAAAAATTAGACCATATTCCACTGACTAGTTTTCAAAGTGAGTATTTGGGTATCTAGGACCAATCCTATTGTACCTTACTCAAAAAAAATTACTAAAAAGGCAGGTGGATCTTCCTCTTCCTTGAAGATTTGTACAATTTAGTTTTAAGGTTAAGATGAAGGCACACTGGAGAAATGATAGTTTTTTAGGATGGAATCAGTTCTGGCCTCTAGCATCTGTTTCTCAGAAGTGCTGGGCATTCCCAACTCTCAATGATTTTTTAGACTTTAATTGGAACAGTGGACTATTAATACCTCTCAAAGTCAAGCCTTAGGCCCAGTTTACCAATGAGCGTATGCACTGTAATGGTGAGAACTGCAGCATCCTTAACTTTTTCAGTACCTGTCCCCATAGCTGAATCCACAGATCTGAATTAGGCACTTAGGCTCCCTACATTATGTCCAGGATAATTAGGGCCATTATAAAGGGCTCCACAAAAGCCAGTGTGCAGAACAGGAAGCCACCTGATTTATCCAACAAAACTGCTGAGGGGCCTTAAATCTTGCCCCTGCTTGGGATTCTGGGAGTTAAGTGTTTTTTTTCAAGATACCATTGGAAGACAAGGGGATATCCTTCATTTTATACCACAATGACACAGTAAAAGCACTCACATAAGTTGTGGAATACCCAGGTTCAGTTGCAAATTTGGACTGAAGCACCTAAATCCTACATAAAGGCTGACTTTAGGGGCATTTCTACATGCGCTCCTGGGCACAGCACTGGGCACTTTACTTAGCAAGTCGCACTAATTAAAAGCACCCATGCATGACTTGTATCAGCGTCCCCCCACTGAAAAAATAGCAAATGAAAGCTCATCAAATGTGTTTTATTTCAAAGCCCACCATTTTTTCAGTGCAGAGACATGCAGCAACACTGATACACCTGACGTTGAAGACTGACACAGTGCATCAATTTTCCTTCTCCAGCAGATTTGATTAATCTAGTGTGTCGGAGCGCAGAGCGCGTTGGATTTCCACCATGTGCATAGAAGCCTTAGGTGCCTAAATCCTTTTCTTGTTCTACAATGAAGTTTCTAAAACTGAACCTGCAAAATTAAGGCGACTTTCAACAGTCTTGACCTCAGTGACACAGCATTTATATTTTCTCTGTGAAATGACCTAGCGGTACATGCCTGACAGGGGTGTAATCTACTTAATCTACTTGATTAAACCTTATGTGAAACTATGAGATCATGAGAAAAAAGGGGACTATGGAACCAAAAATGTTATATATTGTGCCTCTAAGGGATTTAAACCTCAGAGATCTGCTACTAGTAATACAAATCCATTCCTTTAATAAACAAATTATGTGTGATACTGTTTCTTGCCAAATTAACAGTTCTTTTTATTTTGTAGCACATTTTTACAGCAAACACTTTTTAATTTCATGCTTCCATAATTTTACTATCGCTAATTTTACTCATTTAATTCTATCTACCAATTTTATACTATTTCTTGTGAAAACGGGAAGAGCTCTGAAGTTTTCAAACAGCACTGTTAGCAAACACCTACTAATACAGTATACATATTTGCCCAGTGGGTTTATAACCATCCACAAGTCTTCTCAGATCCCACCACATTGCATGTATATTTAAATAAAGCCTGGTCAAAATCTGTTACAATTAAAATGGAAGCAAAAAATTGTATCATGAACAATCAAAAGGAAACTACTACCAAATTAAATGAAGTTTTCAAAAAGATTCCCATTGACTTCACTGGGTTCTGAATCAAAAGCAGTTAATCTTGACTAAGTGTAGAGTTTTGGACTTTCAAACTTTAATCAGGCTTGCTCACACTCCAATGAATAAATTGATTATAGCTAGATAGGTCTGATCCAAGCTTCCCACACAGATTTTTCATTGGCAAATGTGCTTTTTCATATATAAAACCTTTATGAAAATATCTGGCACAATAAAAAAAAAAGATTTTCACATTTCACATTTCCCAAGATATTTTGAATCAATATTAATGAAAATCATTTCTTTAATTTGAAGAAAATGTTATTTTTGGTAAACAAAACACTTAAAATATTTTGATACAAATCAGGAAAACTTATCATAGAAAATGATACAAAAATGAAAAATAATGAACCTGTGAAAAGGGAAAACCTGATTTGCAAATCTTTTCTACTTATTTATTTACCTGGCTATACTTTTAGCAATGATTTTGGGAGGGGTGAGTATTACATAGAATAGGATATGTGGTTTGTTTTCAGCTTGCATTCTTGT
Organism: Crocodylus porosus; assembly: GCF_001723895.1. Classification (NCBI taxonomy): domain Eukaryota; kingdom Metazoa; phylum Chordata; order Crocodylia; family Crocodylidae; genus Crocodylus; species Crocodylus porosus. Next base: position 16,704,306 of record NW_017728910.1, on the reverse strand, counting down.
GTATTATTTCAATAATTTTCCAGACATAAGGGATGCTGGCTACATATAGGCTACATAATCCACACACAGCCCCATTGGCAAAGAGAAATAAAAGCATTATTTTTTTTAAGTAACTGAGCACAGTATTATAGGTTTTTCTTATTCAAATGAAATCAGTGACCTTATTTGTGAGAGCAGCTATTCATGTAAGTGTTTTACAGGATGCGAATCTAAGTTGTATTACACTAGTCCTATTCAGTATAGACCATTGATTTACCTGCATTTTTCTTGATACCAAGGAAGATGACATTTAACCATGTTATAAAAAAAGTGATCAAAATCAATGCCAAATCAAAACTGCTCTACACCACTGCCTGTGGACACAGAAGAGCAATCTGAAACCAAGTTTCCAAAATCTTTCAGTGTGATTTTATTACTGTAGTTTCTGTACAGGCAACCGCATTTCTTGTTAGCTTTACAATGGTCAAAGTGTACTCTGAGCAATATCTAATTATAATGATTACATGAGGGATTATTATGAATATGCTGATATGGGAATGTACAGGTTTCAACTTCTTTCCTTATTATTTTAGTGTGCGAATTCAAAGTATTAACATGATTTGGACTTTTTGTACCATTATTTAGTGCCAAATTGAAGGGGGAAAAACCCCAGAATGTTATTTCAAATTCAACACCTCTGGGATATTACATCATTATCATAAAGTTGTTTTAAAAAGTGAGCTCTGTTGAACATTTTGGGAATAAAAAATCCTTTCAGTAATTCATGAAAAGACAAGCCACAAATCATCTGCAAATAAGGATGCATTTATTGGTAAGCAACCCACAAAAAAGCCAACAATTTAGCAAACCTAACTGCAAGACAACTATTTTCTTCTGCTGAACATTTACTCAGATACTAGATTAGATTCCTAGTATACTTGCGAGGTATGTGTGGTTTATGTATAATGGTGATAAGGTGCTGAGTGGCAGTATAGGAGATCTGTGTATTAATGTGCATTAAAGTGGCCAGGAATAAAACAGTCATTTCTAAGGTTTTACATCTAATGATCGAATGCATTATGGAAAAGGATTTGCAGACAACTGAAAAGACCATTGTTACGTTAAAAAGGGAACAAACTAAGTGCTGATCCATTAGTGTGTCAGAGTTTGCCATCACTTCATCTTTATCATTTCCTAAATTAATGTGAGTATAGAAGGGAATTGTTGTATTTCTTCTGGTCAACCAGTATGATGCAAAGTATTATTAATCAGTTTAGTAACTTGCTGCCATTACTACTATTATGCTGTGAACACACTGTGTTTTTGTGTTTGCAACTTTCTTCTGCATTATTTTTAAAAGCTATTCCAGTAAGAACATCTCCATTCAAATGACCAAACTGGCCATTCAATATAATTTTTCATTTGGTTCCTAATTCCCAATTTGCATTATGCTCTCCACATGCAGTATAGGCTTTCTGCCATGCAAACATAAAGGGCTCTATTAATTTGCCTTTCCAGTTCCTTTGTGCCCATATAATGAAAAGAAGGTTACTCACTGCGCTTAAGTTCTTTGCTGTTGCATGTTCCCATTCAGGAGAAGCTATGACAGAGCAGGTTGGACGTTACAATATTTTTGTTACACCACCAACAGAAGAGCTCTCATGCCCTTCCCTGGACTTTCTGAGGGCAAAAGTATAAAAAGTTACACTGGAAACTTCAGTTTCTCTCACTTGCCCTCCAAGAACAAAATTATAATTAGCACTCTGAAGAAGAGGAGAAGGTTGCAGGGAAACATGGATGTGCTTTGATTAGATATGAATAGCCTTCATTTGTATTTTGAGTGGTCTCCTTACCTTTCACTTATAGGATGGTTTGATAAGCAGCGGTACTACAATCTGAGGAAGGCAGGACATGGAATCTAATTAAAGTTACCTAGGTACCACTACTACCTTACCAAAGAGCACAGGTCTCAGGTGTAGGTCTAGAGTGAAACGTTTTCTAAATGTATGGAAATGGTTCCTTGCTGCTGCTCCACAAATTGCTAAAATGGGAATATGCGATCTATGTGTGCAAGACATCTGCCTTTGAATCTGTGGCATGCAAGGATAGGAAAAATCTCCAATGCATCTCCACTTAGTCTTTGCAAAGAAATTGCCTGACTTTTATTATTTTTGTGTATAACAAATCAAAGTTTTAATTACTTTCTAAACTCTTTGGTCTTACACAAGTAGAGAGCTGAGGCCCTTTAAACCTCTCTGAAATTAAGTTTACCTTCACCTGAATGAGCACGAGAAAGACTACTGGCAGGTTAACTGACTGGTTGAGATGGAAATCCCTTACCAATCTGGACAAAAATCTGTGATGGAAATGGAGAACTGCCTTGTCCTTCTGGAAAACTGTGAAGGGTGGTTCAAATGGACATCAGGAGTTCTGGTTTGCTTATTCTTCTGGCAGATCTTATGACTCTCATGAATACTATCTTGAATGGCAGAAGCAACTGAGTATATATCTAAAGGCCAAAGGGATTCTTTAATCAGATGAGGAAGAACTAGGTTAAGATCTCCCAGCACAGTTGGTTCTTTGGTAAATAGATATTCACTTGTCACTTCAGAAATCTCAGTACTGCACCATATGTTTTAGTGGTTAGGGTAGACCATTGCTAACAAAACTTTACAGCTGATAAGGAGAGACTGGGAAGTCTTAGTGAAAGCAAGTATTTAAGTAGAGACCAAGTGAGAGGTGAAGCTGGGACTACATTATTGAATGCCCAACCTCAAATCTGTTACTACTTGAGAAACCTAAATAAATAGGTACTTGTGAGCTAAAGAGCTGAATGTCCCTTTAAATGGAAATTGCATTTTCATTCTTGATACATAATTTATACCTATTTTCACATTAGTCAATACTTTACTCACTTTTGACCACTGCATTAAATACTTGTGCTTATTTTCAATGGCCGCATTTACACGTTCATTTACGCGCCTTAGCTATTGCACATTTAGTTTAGTACTTGTTTAATAAAGTCCTAACTATATGCACAGTAACTACAATTACTGTACAGTAGTGCTGGCACACAGCTATTTTGTGATGCTAACTGTACATTAGCCTAATAACAGTGCACAATAGGCTATTAGCACTGTTTTTAGCAGCCATGCTACTGCACACTGTTATGAGCAGACATCCTGGTTTTCTCTGATTAAAAAAAAAATCCCAACTTTTGGATTAAAAGAAAGTAACCACAAGTCCACATTTTTCCGTGATTGAAATGAAACGCCACTAGTGTGTGTGTGTGTGTGTGTGTGTGTGTAGTGGTGTTTCATTTTAATCAAGGAAATATGTGGATTCCGGGTTACCTTTTTTTTAATACAAAAATTGCATATATTTTTTCCAGTATAACCCAGGATCCCTGGTTATTAAGCTAAGCCTGTGTAGACATGCACAACATCTACTTATTTTCAAACATTTTTTAAAAAGTTGAATTGGTAATGAATTTCACAACTCTTATGGGCTGCACATTTAGCTCATAATCCTGATTTGAGCATCCAGAGTCCCCTTTAACACAATAGACCTAGAGACATGTTTAAATCACTTGATAAAATAGAAAAATGAAGAATAAGGCCACTCATAGGCAAACTCCATTAGCGGTCCCATTGACTCCCACATGGCTCCATAAGGACACAGGAATCATATCATAGACTCATGGAATCATAGGCGTAGGGTCGGAAGGGACCTTGTAGATCTTCAAGTCCGACCCCCCACCTGGGCGGGAGAAAAACTGGACTCAAATGAGTCCAGCCAGGTAGGCATCAAGCCTCTTCTTAAAGACCTCCAGGGTAGGAGCCAGCACCACTTCCACTTCTCTTGTGAAGGCTGAACAGGTTTAGGTCCCGCAGTCTTTCATTGTACGGTCTGCTCTGTTGTCCCCGGATCATGGGGGATCCATACAAGCAAAGTGCATTATGGAATTGGAGCTGAAAAGGTTCTGAAACAAGACTCTGGTGCTACTCACAGGTATGTGCTGGTGCTTCTGCTGTATCAGAGGTGGAGCTAATTGGGGGAAAAAAAAACCTACAAATTATTTATTAGAATTGGTGGATTTGTTGCAATTGAAAGATTGGGAGGGGGAGAGTTTACTTTTTAAAACGTTCTCTCAAGACATCCTCCCAGGCAGCCAAAACTTGCTTGGGCTTCTTTCCAGCTTCATATGAGCAGCTTTCCACCTGCTGGTTCACTGGCAGTACAACCAGCAACCTGATGGGGTGCAAGGACTCCCGGGCTCTTCAGCGATTCAACTTCCCAGAGTTTCTAGGGTATGTAACTCTGAGGCAACCCTTCAAGCAGACTGCCTGTAAGTCAGGAGCCTCAGGGCTTCTGATATTGGGGCAACATGCTGGCCTACAGTCCCTTTGGTGGAGGTTTTTGGTTCTCATTCTAAATCTAAGGCCCCCATCTCCACATTACACTTAAAATGCGATTAACTAATTATCACATCTTAAATTTTAACCCGGCCACACATTCAATGGAGGAATAAAAGAAGGAACAAGCCACAAAGATATTCCAAAAAATGTGTAATAACTTTGTGGCTTGGTCTTATCATGCTATTAATTGAATGTGTGGCCAAGTGCTTGCCTGTGGCTGGGTGCCCCATCGCTGATGGGACTCCTAGTCACAAGGGTGCACCATGTCCTGCCATCACTGCGAGCTCTGTTAGTTGAGGGACTCACAGCTGCAACAATGCTTGGGGCCTTCCCCTGGCTGTGAGCCCAGTCAGCTGTGGGCACTTGCTATGTGCTAGTGCAGGGGAAGCCCAGGATCACGATCCCAGACTCCCCTTGCACGAGCAATAAGACATCACTGGATCTGAAGTTGGGTCCCACAATCACACTTCTTGCCATGCACATGGGTCAAGGCAGGAGGTGCAATTGTGTGGATCGTGCATCAAATCCTATCACACCTTGATGTGAACATCTGGCCTAAATCATTGAAATCCTCAATGAAACTGAATTTCCTTTCTCTGTCTGACTCGAGTCATAATTCTAGTGTATCAAAACAGGAAACAGATTCTGCTTTACCTCATATTAGAAGGCACTGCTTATGTCCCCGAGAGGAAACAGATTTGTCCCAGCAGACCAATTTAACAGACAAACCTCCAAGCTGAATACTGCCAAGTAGGAAGCATTGTGTATTTTCCTCTAATTTGGGAAGCATATTAATAGTATTATAGCTAACTACTAAATCACACCGTTGTAGCTGTGTATTTCATATTACACAGACAGGTTCAGTTTCTAGAAAAATCTCGTTTGGGGGTTGTAAAAAAATTTGATTGGGGGTTAAATGCAATGTCTCTGTAGTCTTCCGTGGCTCTGGGCATCACATATGTGGGTTCTTCTCAAACCTTGCTGTGACTCTTTCGGATGGACAGCTTGATTATTGGGGTGACTCTTGGTCGGTTCCCCAGGAGCCTCACCTGCTACATCTTTGATGATGATTTTGTTCAGATCAGGAGGACGATGTTTGGTCCCACCTCCCCTGGGCGTCTTCCCTTGGTCATTCTTGCTGTTCCTCCTTTATGGGGCTCCGTCTCCCTCACACTCTGCCTAACGTCAACCACGATGTTGCCACCTGTGTCATCAAGATTGATGTCCTGAACCCTTTCGGTGCTCAGGCTCTCGGGATCTTAGAGCCGCAGGTTAGTGGTGATCTTTCTATCCCAAGCATCTCCTATGGCCCCATTCTCTCCACCTATATGGCGTCTGGCCTTGGCACCGTTCTGTCCCCTGGCGCGTCGCCTCTTCCCCCGGTTTGGTAACTGCCATCTGTTAGTCGTGTCTGGATCTGGCCAATCAGCCCCGGCACACTCTTATAAAGCATGCCCATGTGGATGCGGGAGCTGTTCCCAGCTCCTCTTGGCTCAGCTGCTTTTTTTCTTTTGTTCTTTTCCCACAGCGGTTCCACCCACCATGGTTTCACTTTTCCTGTGTTTGGCTCCCGGCGTGGCATCCCGTCACCTCCTTGTCTTGTTCAGTAAGTCTTTTCCACAGTCTCACTTGGCTCTAAAAAAAGTGTTTCGTGCTGGATGCAGATGTTTTTAAAGTGTTTTCTTTCTTTCTTTATTTTTTTTAAATTGATCAGAAAAAATAAAACAAGGAAATTTGGAAACAATATTTCATTTTGAAAAAAAATAAAAACAAAAGATTTGTTTTCAATGATGCGGAAACAAAGCATATTGGTGCTGGACATAGAGCTTGTCCAGACCTACATGTGAAATTTAAATAACTAAATTATAATATCAGTGCCTTTTTGCACAAGAATATAAATTTGTGACTGGGACCACCTGAAGCATAATAATACAGTTAATCTCATCTCTGGCTCTAGTATCAAGTACAACCCATGACCAACTACGCTAATGTGATTATGAACAAGCTCCCCTTTCAGAGTGATTACTTCTCCCTTGCTATCACATTCCTTGCCAATCTAGGTGTCTCTGCCGGTTGGAAAATATTTGGGGTTCTGCCCTGCTATCACAATAACCTATACAGCATCTAACAATTTAGGGTCTAAGGTGCTCAATTCAAGAAACTAAGTCCTACTGAAATTAAATCAAGTAGCGTGCCTCTGGTTTTGGGTGTTGGGCTCGAGCAATCAAACCATACCACAGTTAAGCAAATGATAAACCTCCGGAGCAATCAGGAGTTTTATGTACATCAGTTTCACCCACAACAACCAGAGATGGATCCAAAAGGCTAACATTCACATCACAACCAAAGAACAATAACCCTCCACCCCACCAGCTTTGTCTGGACCCTGATCTTCAACCCATTACGAGAAATATGCTTTGAAGAAGGTGCATAAGAGAACAAGGAAGTTGCCAGCAAGGAGTGCTCATCCAAGAAGGGAAAACACTACGCTGACCCCACCATAACCT
>NW_017728910.1:16629463-16696512 GCF_001723895.1 Crocodylus porosus | reverse complement strand
TAGGCCACCGTTCTCATAAATAGCTTTCTTCTTTCTTGTTAAAAGCTGATTTGCATTCAGCAATTCACCACAGAAATACAGCAAACTAAATATCTGTGGTCCCAACCAGAGCCAATGATTAAAGGAAACACTCAACTTAGACCAAGTCTAACTGATACGTTTTAACTTCAGGCTGCACCTCTGGGAGAGTTGCAAGTAAAAATGTCATTATTCTTGCAATGAAGCTTTTCGAGTGTACTTTTATTTTGGAATACCATTATGCCACTTTACTGTTCTATCTTATTATATGACTCAATCAATGCAAAAGAAAGTAAAGCTTTAAAAATTCCCTTCCCCTTGCTTTTTGAAAAAATATAAACATGTGCAACTTCCCAGAAATGAAACGAGTTAGCAACGATTGCAGCCAATTGACTGCAATATTTTAATTTGCTACAAAAGCAGAGAAACAAATGCACAGAAGTCACTACTAAACCAGCTAACTATGATGGACTGTGAAGGACCCTCTCTCCCTAAAGGCACACCGTTGAATCAGAGACAAGCACAGCAACAAACTTATTAAACAACAAGTGTGCAAAAGCAAAAGGCAGAAGCCTCCAGGGCCATGTTAATTATCTCAGGGTCGAAGTCAGTAGGAAGTCTGTCTCGTAGATGCTAAGGCAGTCAGATGGCAGTGCCAACATACTAACGTCCCCAAGGTCTTGCAGTTACAGCACTGTCATATTTCAAATGACAGGTAATACTTATGAACACGCCGACACTAACCTCCTCAATTATATTCAATGTCAAGGTTTTACTACAGAAGGAACTACTAATTTCCAACATATATATTCCCTGACAAAAGGTACTTTATCAAAGAGGGGAGTTTAGGGTATCTATTGCAAAATGCTAAAGATAGCTTTTTGACACTCACAATGGGAATAATGTCCTTTATACAAGCTCTCAACTGATGAAATAAATATTGCCTTAACTTAGTCAGGCATACAAAATCATGGTGTACTATATTTGCTTTGCTGACAGACAGTGCCTTCGCATGTAAATCTCTCTCTGCCTTTAAATGCCGTGTGGATGAGAAAATATTCACTTGATGTTTATTTGAAATTCCTTTGAACAAAAAGGCATAAGAAGGCGCATGTTATTGTAATGCCTTAGGTGCACCATGAGGCAAGACCAAAAAGACACAGTATCTTCCACTACTGAAGGAGTGCAATGATGTGTGCCCTTGGACAGTTTAGTGCAATTACAAAGAAGAAAATAAGCATTTAATTTAAACAGAGACAAGCAAATATGCTTTCCCACTTACCAAATCCGTTCCTTATATCATTTAACTGGAAAAAGTCACTAGTGGATCAAGCACATTTAATTTTTCAGTAAATAAATTAGCTAACACAGATACAGTTATGAATGAAAGGACTCGCTTTCATTTGGATTTTCTATCTGCTCAGGATGCACCTTACCTTATCACCCCACTTGCCCTCATTCAAGGCAACGGGAAACAGATTCTACTTTAAATTACAGTGACTTAAATTCAGAGTGACTTCTGTCTGGCTGCCAATTTGCATTAATGGTCAGAGGTATTACAGTGACATACGACATATCCAAAGCAGACTTAAAGCTTTAAGAAGACAACAGCATTAGCAACAATAGAGTTGCTTTGAATTTAAAAAGGTACATGATTGGTATATAAAAGTCACTTCTGATTGAGGAGTGCTGTTGTTTTTATCTGCCATTGTTAAATCTATGACACCAATAACTGAGAGTACAGGAAAAAAGTATTTCTTTCTGTTCCTATTTTCTTACTTTGCATCAAGGAAATGTCTGTCTTTTCAGCATTACTGCTTGAAATTGCTGGAGCAGAGATGGTGCTCTTACTTTACATGCTAAATACCCCAATTTCAAGCAGTAATGCTGAAAAGACAGACATTTCCTTGATGCAAAGTAAGAAAATACATACATAGAAGTAACCTTACCTACTTAAGATATAAAATCTTGGCCAAGTAAGTGTGTACACTACTAGATCCTGGAGGTCAGTTTTTCTTCTTCTTTGGGTAAAATCTTTCACACTGAGACAAAGAGTGTATTATTTTAAACAGAAAAATGTGATACTTAAACCATATAACGTTGACAAAAAGTTAAGGGACAGATGTTTTAGCCAGAACATATTCTGACTTAATCTTTCTTTTTAATTGTCTATGTTTCAGGTAGACGGTAAGTAATGTCTCCCTTTCACAGACACAGGAGATTTGACCCTCCTCTTTATGCTAAGTTAGAGGGATGCAAAGGGAAGGATTTCTGAAAGTCCTTGTTCTTGTTTGGGGTAATCCCACTGGCTCTGCAGGATTACCGGGGACAAGGTTTTAGGGACAGGAGCTAATACACAATGCTGCAGACATTTTGTATGGCAATCATGGGATGTGCTGCCTTAGGTTTGTAAAGAGTTACATTCCACTATATCAGATTAGTTTGATAAGCTATCACTGAATTTCTGTAACCCGTTACATTTTTATTATGATAAAGTGTTGCATATATGAAAATGAAAACAGAAGCAAGTATGATAAAAATATCATATAGCATAATTGCTATAACACTGTCACAGGCCTTTTTCTCTTTGTCGTTATAGTATTACAATGGCCTATTTAAATTCATTTGCGACACTGACAGTGAAAGTAAGGTAACAACATGCATTTTTATGTTTTGGAATGAAATTTTGCCCACGTTCCAGATGGAAACATGGGTAACATTTTTATGTTGCAACAATAAGATCGCTCTCCAGTGCTAACATATTCTACATAAATTTGAATACATTAAACTTTTTGAAACGAAGGGACAAAAACAGTTTGTCTGCCTTGTTCATAATAAGAATCAGACAAAAGAAAAAAATATTAAAGCACCTGAAAAATATAGGCAATTTGAAATGTTTAAAATGGACTTGGGTAAATGAGAAAAGTGACCACTTTGCTCAAAAAATATTATAGTTGCTGCTGAAAATCCTTTTAGACATTCTGATGGGTTCTCAGTTAATTGTGATTCTCTTTGTTCTTCATTTATATTTGATAAACACGTTACATTTAAACACATCTGTGTTTCTGAGCTGATGCATCAGCTCTCCAGGTAAGTACGTATCTGTGATTTAAAAAGTAGATGCGTCTGCAGTGCAGACTCATTCCAGATCTCATCCTCATAACACTCATAATGGTCAGGGCCCTTCATTAGGGCCCTGAGAAAATCGCAGATTTCTTGTAGAAAATTCACGGCACATGTGCGGGCGAAGTATCATTTTTCATGGAACTACAATTGGTCTTGGCAAATGGGTCCCGGTAGGTCCGGGAATATCCCGTGAAAATTGATATTTTACCCGTGCATGTGCTGCATGTGTGGCAGGCATAAGTAGTGGGAGAAAATATTATTTGCGGGGGCTGAGCCCTGCCTCACCCCCGCCTCTCCCTCCCACAGGGCTGTTGCAGGGCCAGCATGCGCTGCAGCTGTAAACTAAGCCCTGTTAGCCCTGGCCTTCCACCGCCTATGGCAGGCATGCACACACCACCCCTCCACCCCACCACAACAGTCCCAAAGTCCTGGTCCTCCAAACCCTCTTTCCCTTCCTGCTCCCTATACATTTATCTTCATCCAGCTGCCTGGCTGCAACCTGGTCGTGGCCCTGGCACCCACTTGCAGGCTGGGATGCTGCGAAAGCCCGAGTTTCCCCTCGTAGGTTGGAACGCTGCCAGACTGCAAAGGGAAACCTGAACTTTCGTGCAGTTTTCTGGCACAGGCTCACGATCCTTAAAAATTGTAGTGTGGGGCTGATTTCACGGTATCTGCGCAGTCTGCAAAATCGTGATTTTCTCAGGGCCCTACCCTTGACCTATTGGCTTCTAGTGCTTGTGATGGTGGTTGAAAGTCTAAGAACTATAGTGGGTGTTGTCAGAGGCCAAAAGGAGTTAGCCATACTGTTTCCCATTGCTTTTCAATACCTGGTAATGAATAGACTTGTTTGGAATTTTCCTGAACATTTGGCTGAAAACCACAAAAAACAAAAGCAATGACATTTCTCATCTATCCATCATCTTGAATTTTGTGCAACACTTGTCCTGAGTCAGGACCAGGTACCAATAAGATTTTTTTCCCTGTAAGACAGGAGGAGACAGAGGATGTCAAAGAATGAAACTGCCCGTTGGAACAGGGAAACTAATATAAAAGATCAACAAAAGTAAAAGAGATAATTGGGAGTGGATAAAAACCAGCACAGAAATCTTCAGGGACTTAAACATGAGTTGCTGTGTGTATTCTTAGAAACCGGATTTGGTCTGGAGTCCCTTTTTTGTTGGTAAATATACAAATAAATTTAAAGGGATGTGGAGGGCTTTGAAAGGAAGAATTATAAAGAAACAAAAAGGCCTACTCTCATAAACTCCACACAAAATCAAACTGTACATCTAGAAAATTCAGAATCCTTCCCATGGGGTTTCTTACTACTGTACTGCTTCCTTATACATATTTATATAGTCTCATTATGTGTACATCTGCCTTGTATATATTGCAGTATACGCCTAACATACTATATTAGAAAAATTACAATTTCATGTGTGTCACTCCTTCATTTCTTAAATTGGCTGAGGAAGAAGAGAAAAAAATACACACAAATATCTTTATTGGCCAGAACCAGACACTCATATTCTATGTTGAACTGTGATTTCTTTGAGGAATAGCTCCCAATTTCTTTGGAGTGAAGCATTAACATAGAACTCAGCAAACCATTCATTTTCTTCAGTGACACTCCTTAGGAAACAAGGATAGCTGAATCTGATCTTACTTCTCTTCCAACCTACAGCTTTTTCTCCCATCCCGTTATGTAACTTATATTATATACCATGAAGTTCCCGTAAAAACAAGAAGTGTATCATCTTCTGGCAGTACAGGTGGAAAGTTAAAGTTCTAGGAATTTATCAGGATACCACAAGGTCACCCAGCTATAATTCAATATTAACACATACTCTTGAGGGCTTATTTGAGATAATATCTGTCTACTGAGTCCTTTTCAAGAAAACAGTTCAACCCGTGTAATAAAAAATCTTCACAGGTTTTCTATCAACAAATCTGACTTTAAAAGTCACTGCTCATAAACATGGGATCTCTTTTCAAATTTGTTCAAGATCTGTACACTTTGCCTCCGTTGCTCTTAGTTAAGATCAAAACTCCTTCCTTCTTTATCTGAACATCTAGAGACACTAAGGCTAGGGACAGACATCCAAAAAGCCAGAGCCTGAACTGATTCAACCTTTGCAGGTTAGTTTAACCTGCCTAGGCTGAACTGGTTTGTAACCAAACAACCATGCTCTCTGCACTGAGGCAACGCGGGCACATGCCTGCAGTCGCTCAGGCCCCGGGCCAAGAAGTGGTAAAGAAACCCTCAGCTGTAGGGAAGCTGTGGGGGGGCATGGCCAACCCAGGCTGAACTGGCCAGCGAGGGGTTTAATTCTCGCCCCCCTGTGCCACCAGCAGGGACCAGAGTCGGGTCTGGCTGGCACTCCCCCATTGCTTCCTGCCCAGAACAGGACCTCAGCTGTCCCCTCCACTGGAGGCCAGAGGGAGAAGGAATACCCCATCCCTGTCCGCCAATGCCTCCTTCCTGTCACTGCAGAGGGAGGGGCAGGGCCCGTTTTAGGGGAAGCAGCCCCTGTCATACTGCGGGAAAGTGCGAGCCCCTTCCTGGTGAGGGGCTGTGCTTCAGGGCCACCAGAGCTGTGGCCAGCTGCTCATGACAACACTGGGGTCCTGAGCGGGCCAGAGCCCTGCAAACCCCCCGCAAGTGCTGCACAGTGCAGCCCCCAATGGGAAGGGGCTCACACTCCAAGAAGCCGTGATGGGCTGCTGCCTCTCACGGGTACTAACCAGTTACTGCTCCACCTGCCAGGCAGCGCCAGACCTGTTCTGTGCTTCGGGCAAGCCCCTCCTGGCAGGAGGGGGCTTATTCAGCTGCTGGCAATGGAGTGCGGTTTGCCTGGCCAGGCTGCAGCTACCACTACTCTGTACTGGGGCAGTGGCTGAATAAGCCCCCTCTGGCCAGGAGGGAGCTGGCCCCGAGCACGGAATGGCAGCAGCTGCAGCCTGGCCCAGCAAAGCCCGTTGCCATGTGAGCGTCCAGCGATTAAGCCCCCTCCAGCTGGGAGGGGTTTGCCCTGAGCGGGGAGACACTGCTCACATGCCAGCGGGGTTTGCCAGGCCGGGCTCCAGCCACCGCTGCTCCATACTGAGGCTAGTGGCCGAAGGCGTCCCCTCTGGCTGGAAGGGAGCTGGTCCAACCGCAGAACAGTGGCAGCTGCAGCCCAGCCCAGTAAACCGTGCTCCGGTGCCAGCGGCTTCTTGGAGAGTGAGCTCCTTCACAGCCGGGGCTATGCTGTAAGTGGTGCGGGAGGGGTGCAGGGCTCTGGCCTACTTGGGACCCTGGTGATGCCGTGCGGAGCTGGCCACAGCTCGGCCAGCTCCTCAGCACAGCCCCTTGCCAGGAAGGGGCTTGCACTCCCCCGAAGTATGACAGGAGCTTCTGCCCCCAGTAAGGGCCCTGCTGCCTCCCAGTGCAGTGGCAGGGAGGAGGCATGGACCAGGCAGGGACAAGGTTATTCCTTCTCCCTGCGGCCTCCAGCTGAGGGGACAGCCAGGGGCCTATTCTGGGCAAGGGTGAGGAGGGAGTGCCAGGTAGACCTGGCTGCAGTCCCCGCTGGTGGCTCAGGGAGAAGAGAATTGAACCCCTCTCTGGCCAGACCTCCAACCCTGCCTGCCCTTGCTCAGGCGGGGGAGTTGAGGGGCAGGGCCAGCTGGGCTAGGCTGGAACAGAGAGCCCCACCCAGCCAAGAGAGCATACAGGGATGCTGGGGGGTCTCTGATTTAACTCAAACCAGCAAAGGGTTTGTGACAGACAATGCATAAACCATTTTGATATAGTAAGTCCAATACTATATTTTACCAGGTTTATCTCAAACCAGTTTCAGCCATTTTCAAACTCGTTTATGTGCACTGAACATCTGCTCAGTTACAGGTTTAAACCAATTTTTGATCACTTAAACTGGCTTATGTGTAATGTCTGTCTCTGGCCTCACACTGAGTACAGACATGAATAAATATTCCCAACACTTTAAGCTTAGGGAACCACTGTGCATGCCCAATACAGGCAATGAGTTAGTTCAACCCAGACTGTCCAATGTCTGTATAGATTGGGCTTTTTGGTACTTTTATCTAATAGCTGATTCAATCAATTCAATAGCTGTTTCATTCTCTTCCAGTAGCCTTATGTTTTTTAGGGCATAGGGGTCTCATGTCTGTCAGCACCTTAAAAGTCCAGGCAGATATTTAGTTCCTGATGCAAAGTTTTCCTGCAAGCCATACAAATTGTGTTACATTTTTAAAATGTCTATTAAGATCTGGTTTTGAAACAGCACATTTTTAATATAATTCATATTTTTCAGCATTTTGCTAATCTTCCCAAAAATTAGACACCAAAGCATATGATGTAGCCTGTGCTTTCAACCCTTTGGGGGTCGGACTCGATGATCTATTGAGGTCCCTTCCGACCCTAGCATCTATGAATCTATGAATCTATGGCTTTTTAAAAAATAGCAGGCAGAACAGATCAAAATATCAAACCTGTCCTGGTGGGGGACATAACATGTGGGTATACAAAATTGCACCTTTGACATGTTCATTTCTTGTAGATGAATTCCCTGATAGTTCTCTCATTGGGCAGAATCAGGTTTAGAGAATTAGTATTTTGCTGTCCCTGTCATTGAAATCATTTGTCCTAAACTTTATCTGTTGTAACTGTCAGGGGAAAAAAGCTGCAACTATGCTACTGTTATTTATACTTGTTCTTTAATGGAGACTGTTGGTCCACATTAATTATGTAGGGAAAAGTTAATTTTCCCCATAAATGTCATTATACTCTTGTCATTTCCTTTCCCAATTTTGGCATGTTCCAAGAACCAAATTTTTACTGCTGCTTCATTTTTCCCAGCTACATAACACACCTTCAAATCACCTGGGAAAGTTCTCCCAGTTTTGTTCTCCTGGTAGAAAACAATTACCCAGCACAGCACGTACAGACATTTACTCTCCTGGGAGTGATTTAATCCAACTTGTTCCCAGGTTTTTTTTTTCTTTTGGGGTGGTCATTCTTACTCTGGGAGAAAAAGTGTAAACACCTGTGCACTTGTGGTTTCTCAGTGACTCTCCCAGAAGAAACAGAATTTCTGTATGAGGCCCCTACATATGCTTATACATTCTAAACACTACAGTTTTCTGTGTTAAAGAATTCTTTTTTTTTTTCTGGCCATTGCTGTTTGCAGATCAGATAATGCTATTTCTAGAGCTGATAATTTTTTATGAAGGTTTTTCATCAGAAATCCTGATCCCTTGAAACCAACTCCCTGCATGAAGGGCTGGGGGTTGGGAGTTGGCAAAGAGAGAGAGAGAGAAAGAGAGAAAGCAAGAGTGAAAGTGAGTAGGTACAGAAGCAGAAAGGCCAATACTATCTTTTCTGTGTGATGTATAGCAAGATCCTAAACTTTTTGGCTGTTTCAGGATGTGGGGGTTGGGGTTGGGGGTGGACAAATCAGGGTGTATTTGAACAGCTATTTTCTTCATTTTCATGTGTACTGAAAAATTCTAAACACTGTGTTATAGAATTCTTTTTTTTCTGGCCATGGCTGTTTACAGATCAGACTTTCGCATACCTTTCTACAGCATTCTTCCCTTGACCCACTCAGTTATCCCATGTAGTTACCATGGATGATATTGGCTCCCACCAAGACTGAGTCCTCATTGTATTCGGCACTGAAAAAAGCATACAGAAAGAGAAGTTCTCTACTCTCACACGTTGGCAATGTTAATAGAAAATACAGATGAAAGCTGAGCTGCAATCTTGGCCAATGAAGTCCACAGCAACGCTGCCAAAGGACCAGAATTTAGCATTGTCTGAGAAGTATTATTGTTGTCCTCTGTTCTTAAGGGCATGTCTAGAAAATGTAGAGCCTGCTGGCTTTGACCTAGAAAAACCTAAGCAGCTCTATTGGTTTACATGATATGATTGACATGAGCACAGCTGAGTATGTCTTTTAAGGACCCTTAATGGGTAGAGGCCAGATTAATCAGCAGTTTGTAGACCTAAGGGTGCTTGTAGATGTACTGGGAGGCTGCTCTGATGTAATTACTGTGCATTGGAGTAGACTTGATTAATTGAGTCAACTGGAGTGTGCTTATTAGCATGCTCCAGCCAGCCTCCACATCTCATGTATCAGTGTTCGTGCACTTCAAAATGGTGGCAGGGGTGCTTTAACTAAAACTCATTCAATGAGCTCGAGTTAAAGTGCCCCACCACCATTTTGAAGTGTGGGGTCAATAATACACAACACACTGAGGGCAATTTCATTAGAGGAGCTTTCATAGATTTCATAGACATCAAGGCTGGAAGGAACCTCAAAGATCATCAAGTCCAGCCCCCTGCCCCAGGGGCAGGAAGTCAGCTAGGGTCAAAGAATCCCAGCAAGATAAGCATCCAAGCCTTTCTTGAATGAGTCCAGAGTAGGTGCCTCCACCACTTCTGGAAGGAGCCGATTCCAGGTCTTAGGGGCTCAGACAGTAAAGAAATGTTTTCTTATGTCCAGCCTAAAACAGTCTTGTAGGAGTTTATGACCGTTGGTCCTTGTTTTTCCTTGGGGCACGGTGGTGAACAGACATTCTCCCAGATCCTGATGTACACCCATTTCATACTTATAAGCAACCACCAGGTCCCCCCTGAGCCTGCGCTTTTCCAGACTAAAGAGTCCCATGGCTCTCAGCCTCTCTTCATAAGACCTATTCTTTTGCCCTCTGATTATGGGCACAGCTCTCCTCTGGACTCTCTCAAGCTTCTCAACATCTTTCTTGAATTGTGGAGCCCAGAATTGGATGCAGTACTCCAGCTGCGGCCTCATGAAGCAGGAGGATGACAACCTGAGATTTACTTGAGAAGAATCTATAGATACAAGCCAGAGTTTTGTTTACTTTACCAGCTGCGACATTGCATTGGTGGCTCATGTTCATCTTGTGGTCAGTCATGACCCCCAAGTCTCTTTCAGCAGTGGTGCTAACAAGTGTAGCATTGCCAAGCCTGTAAGTATGCTGCGGGTATTTTTTCCCTGAGGTGGAGTACCTTACATTTATCAGTGTTAAACATCATCAGGTTTGTGTCTGCCCACTTACTAAGTTTATCCAAGTCACCCTGGATCACTACCTGTCCTCAGGTGTGGATGCTATGCCCCAAAGTTTAGTGTCATCGGCAAATTCAGCCAGTGCAGTTCTGACACCAATGTATACATCGTTGATAAAGATGTTAAAGAGAACCGTTCCAAGGACAGAGCCTTAGGGGACGCCACTGGTCAGGGAGCGCCATAATGATTTGCTGCCATCAACCACTACTCTTCTGGGTCTGACCTTGGAGTCAATTTCCCAGCCCTTGGACTGTAGTGTAGCTGAGGCCACAGTTGGCCAATTTTTCCATGAGGAGATCATGGGACATCAGATCAAAAACTTTTTTGAAGTCCAGATATATGATGTCAATTTCCTCTCCCTTGCCCAGGTGATATATCACCTGGTCATAGAAGGAAATGAGATTGGTGAGGCAAGACCTACCTGCAACAAACCCATGCTGGCTATCCCTCAGGATATGGCCTTCAGCCAGCTTATCCAGAAGGGTCTCCTTGATAATTTTCTCAAGAATCTTACCAGGGATTGATGTCAAGTGGATTGGCCTGTAGTTCCCAGGATCTACTTTCCGCCCTTTCTTGAAGATGGGTACCACACTGGCCTTCTTTCAGTCTTCAGGTACTTCACCTGAGCACCATAAGTTTTCGAATATTTTTGCCAATGGTCAGGCTATGACACCTGCCAGCTCCTTGAGTACTCTAGGATGTAATCTGTCAGGACCAGCTGACTTGAGGGTATCCAGCCTCTCAAGATGACCCTTTACTAGATCAACACCGATGCTGGGTATAAATACACCCTCACCCTGGCCATCCTGTGTCTTGCTAGGCAGGGCAGTCCCATTGGATTGATGAAAGACTGACACAAAGTACCCATTAAGCAGGTTGGCCTTTTCCTGAGTGTCAGTTATCAGCTGTCCCATTTGGTTCAGCAAGGGTCCAATGTTGCTTTTTTTCTGACTCCCTACATATCTGAAAAAGGACTTTTTGTTATCCTTGATATATGAAGCTGGGTGGAGCTCGGTTGCAGCCTTGACTTTCCTGATCCACTCCCTGTAGGTACGGACCAGTGCTGAGTACTCCTCCTTGGTGGTAACTCCAGCTTTCCATCCTTTGTAAGTCTCTCTTTTGAGGTGTAGGAGGTCCTCAAGTTCCCTGCTGAGCCAAGGGGGTTCCTGAGCCCCTTTGCTACCCTTCCTCCAAGATGGGATGGCCATCCCTTGTGATGTCAGGATTGCTCCCCTGAGGAGCAACAACTCCTCTTGGATTCCTCATCCTGTCGAGTCATGGTCCCTTAGGGCCTCGACAACGAGCCTCCTGAGCTTGTCCTGAGGACTTCTGTATTGCTGACTGACTTGCCAGCTTTGCGATGGATAGTAAAGGTGATCAGCTCGTGGTCACTATCACCCAGCTTTCCATCAATTCTTAGGTCAATAACTAGGTCATCCCCTTTGGCCAGTACCAGGTCCAGCAATGCTTTACCTCTGGTCGGCCCATAGACTTCTTGAGTCAGGTATAGCTCATCCACACACGTGAGGATGCTTTGCGACCTATTGGATTTGGCTGACTGCTCTTCCCATGACATGTCTGGGTAGTTAAAGTCTCCCATGACAACCATGCACTGACAGCATGCAGCCTCAGCCACTTCCCTGGCAAATTCCTGGTCCAGCTTTTGTTTCTGGTTAGAAGCTCTGTAGTAGACTCCTACCATGATGTTCCCTGTGCCACGTTCCCCACATATTTTGACCCAGAGAGACTCCAGTCATTCTTCCTGGGTGCCAATGTTAATTTGGAGGAATGTGTAGCTGTCCTTGACACAGAGAGCTACACCCCACCCCTTTTACCTTCACGATCTCACCTGTACAGGGTTTAGCCATTTATACCTGTGGCCCAGTCATACGTGGAGTCCCACCACGTCTCTGTTATCCGTATGAGGTCAAAGTCATTCTTGTTTTGTTGGAGGACCAGTTCTTCCTGTTTATTCCCCAAGCTCCTGGCATTGGCATACAGGCAGGCAAGTGTGCCATTGGGGGCCCCTATCTTCCCCATAGATCATTCCGGGGCTAGGGTAGGGATGGATTCCCTTAAGTGCCTTAGCCTGCTGGATTTACAAGGGTTGCCCAGTGGGCTTGCAGTGGCGATAATCCCCCCAACCTCTGGCAGGCCTGGTCGAGCAAGCCAGCCAGTCTGGCTAAGAAAAGCCTCCTCCCCAGTGGAGGTGGAGGCCATCTCTCCCCAGCAGACCACTGGCTCTCTCACCAAAGAGCGGACTGTGGTCGTGGAAGCTGAAACCTTCAGCGCCGCAATCTTTGGTTGACTACCTCAACCCATCTCTCCCTCCTCAGCCCAGGACCCACAACTGGGAGGAACAAGGAAGACCACCTGCACCCCAACCCTTTAAGCCCTGCTCCCAGAGCTCTGTAGTCTTTCATGACCCAGCTGGGATTGCTTTGAGCTGTGTCATTCGTACCCACATGGATAAGGAGCATAGGGTAGTGGTCAAAGGGACAGATAATCTTTGGGATCCTCTCTGCTATGTCCTGAATGCAGGCCCCCAGGAAGTAGCAAACTTTCCAAGCTAGGGTGTCAGGGCAGCAGATTGCCCCCTCAGTCCCCATCAGGAGGGAGTCTCCCATGATGACCACTCTGCGTTTCATCTTAGGGAGAGCAGGGGTGGGTGATCCTCCCATGTCTGCAGGAGCTGGCAGCTCTGCAGGCTCTACGGGGCTGCAAGAGTTTCATACCTGTTGCAAAGCTCCACCTGCTTTGGAGACACTCTAATTAAAGTACCCCCACCTCCACATGGCGCACATGTAAAAATGCCCTAAGTAACTGCCCAAGATCATACAAAAAATACCTGGTAGACCCAGAAACTAAATTCAAATTCCTGAGTCATAGCCAGTGTCCTAACCAGAAGGCCATCCTTCTTTTTGACATGTCAGTTGCTAAAATACACTAACCGTCTGTCTCTGGAGTCTCAGGTTCAAAGAGCACATATGAAAACAGTAAACATAAATCAGAATTTGTAGCCCATTAACTCTCTAACACTCAACCAACACTCTCTGCTTAGCAGAGAGCCAGCAATGGAAAAAAGAGAGATTTAATTTAAGCTGCAGTTGGGGATCAGTAGCAGAGTTGTCTGGGAACACGGTACACCATGAAATACTTTCCGTGTTTTCGGCTTTGCTCTGAAGTATACCAAGTTCACAGACAACCTTTAAAAGAAAATACTTCCTAAGGCACATTTTTTTGCAGTCCCCTATAACAGGTGTTAAAATAAAGACATTCTGGCACATCTAACTGAAGCTGACTGCCAGAAATATTCCAAACCATTTAAAAAAAAGGAAAGATAAGTTTCAAACACAGGGAATTATAAGCAATCACCCTTACCAACTAAAGAGAAAAACTGTTTAAAAAAAAAAGCCCTGAAGCAATTTCTGAAATGCTGCTTTTAAAGTTCTCTAACTTTAAGATGATTTAAGATAAAACATGCTTTTAAGATACCTGTACGTTCCATTCCTTTTTTCCCCCTTAATAAACATTTTAAACATAAAATCCCATTTGCATGTCTAGTGTGGGTGGCAATTTAAGCCAGATCCTCATCACTCTTTTTATTGTATTCACTTAGAAATCTCAGTGGATCTACCCCACTATCCCATGCTCCAGAAGATATAGGTTGCTCTGACAACCAAAAGCCTGTATCTTCTACTGTCGCGTATATAATTTTGTCAGCCCAGACTACCTGTCAACAGTTATTAGAGAGCAAAATAAGAAGAGTCTCGTATCTTTTTCAAGCGTACTAACATCTTGTCCTATGTTTGCAAAACCTTTAAACATTAATGGAATACTTAAGCTCCTTTTGCACTCTAATGCACATCCTAGGTAGTATGACAACTTCCCCCATTTGTGTGTTACGCATGTTGTTTATGTGCTTTCTTAATGCTTTTTGTTGCTTTTGTGTATTGATTTCTAAAATTCCTAAATTAAGGGATTTTATACTTTGTTTTGTTGTACCCATTCTTTCTTTGTTTTGCAGTTTCCAGCCAAGTACACTTATTCATTTAACATTTTACACACAAGATGAAAAACATGACTTCAAAATGCATTACAGTGATATACAGTACAGATGGGTAAAAAGGTGAACACTCATACCTTGAATGGAAACTCCATTAAATATTTTCTGAGAAGCTTCCTATGGAGTTTTGACTGCAATTTAAAGCTATTTCCTCTTAAGGAAACCATAGGGGAGAGCAGGCAGGCATCCCAGTTTATATCTTCTTGAGCAAGCTTAGCTAAAAGTACTCTGTTCATGAAAATGTATTAGTCCATGCACAAAATCTCACCCACTGTTATCATGATAATGATAATTGTGGCAATAAAATAAAATTTTATTTTACTTGCTGGTTCAAAAAGAAAAAAAAGAAACCCAAAACCAAAAAAAAACCCAAACCCCTCAGCCTAAGCAAGTAGGATTTTGTAAGTCTGTGCAGCAAGTGTTCTTGGACACTGCCACTTCCAATAACTCTTTCAATGTTAACAGTTTCCTCTTCCGGGTTCACTTACTATGCAATTTTCATTCCAATGAACTGGCAAGGTTAGCTGTAGGGATTTTCTTCCCCAAATAATCTGCATCAGATTTGATTTACCGTTAAGGAATTCCTACCCCAATTTTCAAAGATACTGAGCCCCAGAATCCACATCCCCTCCCCGCCCCCGATTTGCAGGTAGTCAACAATTTTGCAAATCAGGCCAACAATCTTGAACATGACAATATGGCTATTTTCTGTTATTTTGATGGACAAAAAATGTTCCATGGAGTGCCAGCTGATATATGCAGTTGGACAGTTCCACAAAATGACGACTATTGGATTCCATTAGGGAACTGCTTATGTTATCATGAAAATGCAATAAAGCAATCTTGACTTATTGTCTGAACAATGAAACATCAGAACAAGTGTTTGACAGTGTTTAAGGTCAGTGTTGAGAGCTATACTCTTTAGTTATTCATTATGAGCATATATTATATTACATACACCTCAGTGTGACAGATAAAACCTTAATATACGAAGTTAGAGAAAACAAAAATCTTGCAAAGAAGGCAGAGTAATATGTGCTTAAGGCAAACATTTTAGCTTTGAGAACCAAGGTTTCTAGTAAAACATTAGGGCACAATAAATTATTAGTCTGTAGAAGAAATAACTTAGAATCATAGAATCATAGGGCTGGAAGGATCATCCAGTCCAGCCCCCTGCATGAGCAGGAAAGATACCTGGGGTCAGACGACCCCAGTCAGGTGACCGTCTAGTCTTCTCTTGAAGACCTCTAGGGTAGATGATTGCACCACCTCTGGGGGGGAGCTTGTTTCATAGTCTGGACACCTTAGTGGTAAAGAAGTTTCTCCTAATGTCCAGCCTGAAACTATCTTCCAGGAGTTTGTGGCTGTTGCTTCTAGTTTTCCCTCAGGGCGCCCTGGTGAACAGTTGCTCACCGAGCCCCTGATGTACGCCTCTGATATAGCGCTAAGTCGCAATCAGGTCCCCTCTCAGCCTTCTTTTCTTTAGGCTGAAGCATCTGAGATCCCTTAGCGTCTCCTCATATGGCTTGCCGTGCAAGTCTCTGATCATATGGGTGCCCTTCTCTGAACCCTCCTGTCCTTCTTGAAGTGTGGCACCCAGAACAGGACACATTACTACACACCAATGTTGAGTAAAGCAGGAGAATCGTTTCTTTGGATTTACTGGAGATGCATTGATTGATGCATGCCAGAGTTTTATTGGCCCTAGCAGCTACTGCATCGCATTGCCGGCTCATATTCATACTGGGGTCTATTGTTACCCCGGATCCCTTTCATTTGTAGTGCTTGTCAGGTTAGTGTTGCCCTGCCTGTAGGTGTGCTGGGGATTCCTCCTTCCCATATGCACCACTTTGCATTTCTCTACGTTGAACCTCATCTGGTTCTGTTCTGCCCAAATGCCAGCCTGTCTAGGTCCGCTTGTATCCGCAGCCTATCTGTGAGCGTGTCCACACAATCCCATATCTTGGTGTCATCCGCGAATTTGCCCATGGGCTTTTCACCCCCTCATCCAGGTCGCTGATGCAGATATTGAACAGCACTGGGCCAAGTACCGACTTCTGCAGGTTCGTCACATGTAGCGGCTTTGATGAATGTTCCTAGGATTTTCCTAGGAATAGAAGTTAAGCCAATTGGCCTGTAGTTTCCTGGGCCTTCATGCTTCCCCTTCTTGAAGATGGGCACAACATTGGCCCTCTTTCAGTCCTCTGGGATTTCTCCAGAAGCCCATGATTTTTGAAAGACCTTTGCCAGGGGCTCTGCAATTACTTCAGCCAACTCTTGCAGCACCCTTGGGTGGAGTTCATCTGGTCCTGCTGATTTATATACGCCTAATTTCTTTAATTGATTGTACACCAGTTCTATGGCAATAGTGGGAACCGTGTCAATCCAACCCTGCTCGTTCTGTGCCCTACCTGGCATGTTGTTGCCCTTGGTTTTGTGAAAGACCCAGGCAAAGTAGTCATTTAGGAGTTCCTTTTCTTCCTGAGTGGTAGTGGCCAGGCATCCTCAGGCATTGAGCACAGGCCCCACACTCCCATTAGTTATGTTTTTACTCCCTATGTAGCCAAAGAAGGGCTTCTTGTTGTCCTTGATTCTTGTAGCTAGTTTTAGTTTGATTTCTGCCTTAGCTTGCCTAATCTGTTCTCTACAAGTACAGGCCATTGTCAAGTAGTCTTCCTTAGAGACTGTCCCAAGCTTCCATTGTCTATACCATTTTTGGAATTGCTCCAATGTAGCATCCATTATTTTTAGCATGGGGAAAAAATTCAAACTTTCTATCCAGCTATAATGATGGCTGAAAAATAAAATCAAAATATTTTGAATTTACTCATAATCAAAAAAATAAATAAATAATAAATCCTCAGTCTGAAAAGTACTATCAGCAGCCTTACTAATAAATTATACATGGGGAGAAGGGCAGATTCTGGGTTTTAAAAGAAAGGGTGTGGGAACAACAACCAGCACCACAGAGGTGCCTGCACTTCCTGCTCCAAGCCTCCTACCACTTCTCACCTGAACTGACATGGGCAGACTGTGCTATATGTGCAACAGCCAGGGGCTTTTTCAAATCCCAAAGAAGGAAAGAACTCCCCTCCCCACCCAGAAACATGTCCTCTCTCCTCTTCTCCCCATTTCCACCTCCCACACCTACCACTATGCGTGTCCCTGCTGTTCTGGGGGGCAGGGGAGCTCCAGAACCACTCCAGCTGGACTCCACAAGGGCTGGGCTCAGCCCAGGATAGCGGCAGTGGGGGGCAGGTTTCCTTTTCCTGCCTTCTTCTGCTGGGGTTCCCAACCAGCCTAGGAGCAGGCACAGGGAGGGGAAACCTACCTGTTCCCCACTCCTGCTGCTGCCGCAGTCCCAAGCTGAGCTCAGCTGTACCACAGCCCAGCTGCAGCAGAAGACAAGCTCCCTTTATCCCAAGGACAACAGCACTGGCAGTGGCAGATGAGGGAGGGGGGATGGACTAGGAGGTGATGCACCTCTGAACACACAGGAAAAGTGAAGGGAAGGGATCCTAAACATCTTTCAGACTTGCCCAGGTGCTGCTCCTGCCACGTGGTCAAAAAGGGGGGTGCACCCATGCCACTGCAGGCCCTTTGGATCTAACCCTGCATTTGCCTTTGCATTTTCTTCCACTTTGCAGGAAGCACTGTGAGTTGCAATGATTCCCTGGACCCAACAGAAGTTTGCTGATGGGTCTGGGAGTTGGGGATTCCAGCTGCTTGCTTCCAGTCTGCAGCCTGGTCACTGTAGCAATGCCACTGCTTCCTCCCAGCCTAGACAAAGGACAATGTGATTCCACACAATTCAAATCAACTATCAACTCTGAGGGTCACGGTCCAAAGTTGATGTAATATTTCCAGTTGACTACTATCTTAACAGATCAAAGCAAAGTGCCAAAAGTACCGTCCCTCTTTTTTTCTTTTCTTTTTTTTGACTTGGGGTCTTCCGTGTTTTCACTTTTCTGTTTCAAATGTTAGTTTAATCACAGCGAGATATTTAGAAAGCCAAGCTTGTATGTATTCTCTCTTGGTTGTATCAGCAAGCCAGCCAGTTAATCAAAAGAAATACAAATAGTTTAAATCATATTGGTTGCTTAGATATAAAGATGTGTAAAGTTTTCCTGCTCTGAAATTCTGGCCAGGATCTCTGATGTTTTTTGAGGAAAATTTGGGCTCACTTACGATTTTCATTGGACACCTGGTAAAAACCCTCAACTCATCTGTTATTTTCATGTTAATCTTGGCAAAAGTTGACAGCTTTAGATCATTTTTAAGTCTGAATTTGCAGTTCAGCTAAATCTTACCATGTAAACAAAGGAAAGGAAGAACATTTAAAACATATAAAAGCCAAAATCAATTTTACAAAGCTGACTGAGGCAAAAGTCCTTTTGGTTTAATGCTACTGGTCACAAAATGTGGGTTTGAATGTTAAACTCAATGGACGTGGGCTGCTGAAGCAGATATTGTTATATTCTACAACTGTATGCACATAAACACCTTTCGCACTTCAAAATGATTAGATTATCAACAAACTCATAACTGAAGTTAGCATTATTTGGTCAGAATACTAATTACTCTCTTAATAATTCAATTAATTTCCTTTCAACATAGGTAAGTGCATGCCCAATATTCTTTGGCACATTGACAGTTTCTGTTCATACCTTTTTATCAGAACGTTACGAGCTGTGAAAGTACCACCACCAGACTGTGAACCTTCTGTATGCCCCATACACAGATGCAGAACACGATGTATGTTTAACTCTCTTTTTAACACAGAATAATTCTGCAACGTGACAGAGGTATGGTATAAAAAAGTGGCCAAAAAGAAAAAGTCCATGTACATATTAATAACCTTTAATAACGTACCAGTTGTCTTATGCACATCACCTGAAAAGCAAACTTCTTTGAGCACAGAAACAACTGTGACGTTCTACAGAGAGGAGGATTCTTCAGTATTAGTGAGCACAGACAGAAGACCAGCTCCCTGTTGCAACTCACAGCACTTTGCAGGAAGCACTATGAGTTGCAATGATTCCCTGGACCCAACAGAAGTTTGCTGATGGGTCTGGGAGTTGGGGATTCCAGCTGCTTGCTTCCAGTCTGCAGCCTGGTCACTGTAGCAACGCCACTGCTTCCTCCCAGCCTAGACACTGCTGTCAGAATGGGAGGGGGGGAAAGGAACAGAGGTAACTTGTTCTTGGGGTTCCCCAGCTGGCGCTGCAGGGTGGGGTGGGTGGATTGGAGTCCTTCTACCTCGGGGGGGGGGCTCCAATCCATTTGCCTTGGTGCTGACTGAAAAAAACCCAGACCGAACCCTCTCCACTCCCTTTCCTCCTCCCATTCTGAAAACAGCAACAAGCTGGGAGCTCACAGACACAAGTTACAGAATGCGCTCCATTTTGGAGCATGATCATCTGAACCCTCATTGCGTGAGGGTTCAGATTGTCATGGGCTTGGACCCTTTTAAAGCAGTTTGCAGCCATGCACTCCTGTTCAGTCATGGCTGTAAACTGCTTTCTGGGGCCAGATTAAGCAAAAACTGTCACATCGGTCTGCACTTTACGTCACCGATTTGACCAAAGGAATGAAGTGGTAAGGAGGTACACAATGGCAGTAGACCCTAAGAGTTGCTAGTGTGATTGACAAGCATGAATCTCTTCATTCTGTCAGAACAGAGCAGCAGCATCTTTTTGTAAGATTCAGTACATCACCCTAATGCTGGAAGTTCTCAATTATGAAATAAGGAAAAGCCCAAATTAGTCCCTGAGCGGAGGCACCAAGGCTAGGAATAGGAACAGGGAGCTAAAAGAAGAGGAAAGCAGAGCTCACCCTCCTGTCTAAGGTTTCCCATGTTTCCAGGAGTTATATACATGTTACAGATTGAACAACTAAGACTCAAAGGGGTATGGGAGGTCCTTTGTCCCAAGTGGTGGTTCTGACTCCCATGTTCTATAAAGCACTGCTTCTCTAACAAGTGGATAGGACTCTCTGGGTCACAGCACAAAAAAGGAGAAGCAGAATCCTGACAGTTGTAATAAGCTGATTTTTATTACTAAGTTGCAGTGGGAAAAGGCAAATACAAAGAGTAATCTTCAACTCTGCCTTTAATGTGCCTTAATCTAGTGAATACTTACATAATCTAAAATGAAATTCTGCCATATTTGTGGGTATTAAAAATGGTTTTGAATAGCAGGGAAACAAGCCTATAAAAGTAGCTACAGACTACAGGATTTTTTATAGCAAGTTTTTCCCTATAAATGATTGCAATATATTCAGTATCAATAAAAGTACCAGCATCAAATGTGTTGCCCACAGAATGTTCCTCAGCAGATTCATTGATCTACTTTTTACTACCAGGTGCAAGGATCTCAGATTCTCTATAGCATGCTAGCAAGAAATATTATGTAGATTTTCCCCTCCCTTATGTTGTTAAAGAAGATTTAAAGGCCCAGAAGAATAGAAAACAGAGCTGGAAGAGAACTTGGAAGGTCATTTAGTCCACGTCAGAATCAACTATATCAAAGCCATTCTTGACACACATCTGTCCAAACACTTCTTAAAAGGCCCCAAGGAAAGAGTTTCTACAAACTCCCTAGGTAATCTATTGTAGTGCTTAATTATTACTACTCTCAGAAAGTTTTTCTTAATGCCTAACCATGTCTTCCTTGCTCCAGTTTAGGCCAATTACTTCTTTTTCTATCGCAGTTCAACACCGAGGTAAAGCTACAGCCTTCTTCTTATTACCATCCTCCTCTACATGCTAGAGGAGTGTTGTAATATCTTCCCTCAGTCTTCTATTCTTCAGATTAAAGAAAGACAATATTTTCCACAATAACCGTTAAAATAACACCAAGGGCCTAGCTTAACTGTGATCTTTGGCAATTAAGTAAAATCAACAGGAAATTGGGCCAAGGTCAAGAGGACTGCTAACCAGGGATCTGGGTTTTCTTTTCCCATGGAAAAACACAGTAAAACCTGGATTTTCTCATTTTCAGGAGAAAAACATGGATGTCCTCTTTAAGGGAGAAAAGCACAGGAAACAAGGGGTTTTCAGCCTGCAAGGGGCTAGAGGGAATGGGAGGAGGGTGGTCAGGCAGGGGTGCCATGGGCATGAATGCACTCACACATACACATGGCCATTAGGCAGCATGGAGAGCAGCTCCTACAAGTAAGTCTGGGTGGCGGAACGGGGATTGAGGCCCCCATAATGAGGGAAGAAGGGAGCTGGGCAGAGCTGGGGTTAGGACTGGGACTGCTGCCCAGCTGGGGCAGTATGTGGCGCTTCCGGTCTGGGGCCATGTGCAACCGCACCAGCATATCAGAGCTGCTCAGCACCACAAAGCAGTGAGGGGAAAAAGTAGCAGCTGGACAGGTGTCCTGATAAGTAAAGGGAGCAGGGGGAGCTCTGATTTTCCATGATAAAAAACCCAAAATCAAACACCAACATTTATAGGTATTTAGAATGTATTTTATTATAGTGATTGAGGCACTGGTAGGCTTCCAAATTGTTTTAAAATGGTAAATATTATCAATAAAACATTGTGTCCAACCAATACCTATGCATATAGTGGCGTTTCATTTTCATCATGGAAAAACACAGATTTGGGGGGTTTTAATCAGAGAATTTGTGATTTTTTTTTTTTTTACCAGAGAAAACCAAGATCTCTGCTGCTAACACAAACCTCTTAGGTTACTACGTAAGTACTAAAGCCCTTGTTCTATATACAGAAGCATGCAGGTTGGACTTCTCTCTGTGTATGGAGCTCCTGTAGGATCCTAGAACCGGAGTCATATAAAGCTAGGACCACAGCAAAGAGTTTTGCCAAATAAGGATGCAATTCAAATCTCAAATACTCTTCTCAACCTAATATTCCTACTGAATTTCAGCCATGCGCAGGAATAGGTACTAAAATGGTGGCTATTTTGTCTTCGGAGAAATGTTTAAAATATCCTTAAGGAGAAAGATCTTTTTCAGCCAATTTGGAATCAACCCGTGAATGCTCACCTCATGTGATGTAAAATCATCTAAGACCACTGCTTTGTCCTAGTATCACACAAGTTATTTTAATGCTGTCTCCAAAATGTTTGCTAGTGCATAATTCTGAATCAGTACCACTACTGAATCTAACAAAATTAAATTTTATTTTATATTATTAGCTTATTATTTATATGAAAAAGAAGAAGTGGACAGTACTGTTAATTGTTCGAGTCAAAAGAAAACAGTATTATCTGAAAGAAGGTGAAGCTACAAGAAACATGGACTGTTCCACGTTTCCATATAAAAAAAGAAGAAATAAAGACATTTTGAAACAAAATTTTCCACATTTGCAGAATTTCCCCCTTGAAATCAGGGGATTTTTTACAGAAAAACTGAGCCCTTTCAAAATAAAAGTCTGGCCAAATATATTAACATTTTGCCACTACCCAATGTAGAAATAGTCATTTAATTTGACTACCCAAACATCTAAGATGAAAACCTGGCTAAAATAAAATGGCAAGGCTTTTCAATTTGTTCAGCTGAGCTACTACCAAAAAAAAAATCTTGATTTAGTCACTGGAGGGGACTTAAAAAAAAAAATACGCCTTTAACTCTGCCTCCACTAAGGCTGGTTAGCATTTAACACACTAGAAAAATTCAAAAGTATGGCTTCTTCCCACAGACTTCTTGCAAGGTTGCTTTTTATACAACACAACGTATTCTTTGCAAGAGCAGTACAATACATGTTCATGCAAGTGATACCTTTAGTGTGCTGACAGAGGCCATGGGATGTGAGTGGTTTAGGAATGACTGAATTATGTTCTGGCAGAGAACTTGTTAAACCCGTAACCAATTTAGCAGTTCCTCAGAAAAATTAATACATTTCCTATACGTGAAAAAGCTACCCACATGAAAATTATGAACAGCAAGCCAACTCCACAGAGTCTCCTTCATTTTACTTAGTGTGTGAAGCTCTGGAGGACATCAAAGACATTTTGAGAGTGATACACCAGAAAACAAAGCTGCAGTAGCAAAAGGCAGATTTCTGCCTTCTGAGCACTTACAGTTCATAAAACGGGAGCATCAGTTTTTACAGCCTTTGGAGTAAGCTCTGTGTCCAGGCAAAGCAGAGCAGTATCATACACCTAACATCCTCTTGATCAGTCTTCCGGGGGTGGGAGGGAGGGGAGAAAAAAAATCACTAATCCCTGAGCACTGTATTTGGAAAAAGATAGTGCTGCTTCCTCCCACTACTGACATTGATGGATGTTTTTTGTACCAAATTTGACAATGACACAGGAGTCCCCAACAGAAAACGATCTCTCCCAGTACATTTTCACTACAGCTGGGAATGTTGCTGTTACTAACTGCTAAGCATGTCAGAATATTAAGAATGACTGACATCCCTACCTAGAAACGTGGTGGCTTTTCATCTAAGAGATCATGCAACTGCTACAGCTGCCGATAGAGCTTACGATGGCTGCCATAGTGACTAGACTGGTGGTTACCTTCTTAGATTCAGGGCATACCTACACATTTTTTTTTTCTTTTTGTGCTCCCTCAGCTTACCTCAGTGGTTCTCAACCAGGTGCTACCACCGCCATGGACACATGGAACTGCCCTGTGTGCCACATGCAGTCAGATTGGGAAGGGCTGTGGCAAAAGAGTATATTCTTGCCTAATGTAGGATTAT
The DNA here is from genome assembly GCF_001723895.1 of Crocodylus porosus. NCBI lineage: Eukaryota > Metazoa > Chordata > Crocodylia > Crocodylidae > Crocodylus > Crocodylus porosus. Next base: position 16,672,531 of record NW_017728910.1, on the reverse strand, counting down.
TTGATAAGCCAAAAGCAGGCAGGTGCACCTGCTCTGCCCTGCATGCCTCTGTTCCTGGGAGATGCTGTGCAGGGCTGCTAATGCCATAGCAAGGGGGCCGGGGGCAAGAGGGGTGACTGCCCTGGATGCCGAAGCGACAGGGCGCCAACAGACACTGCCCAGCTGGGGCAGGGAGTGGGAAGGAGCCATGAGTGGCTCATTTGGGTGGGTGTGGGGATGGGGGAGTGCAGATCCTGCCACTGTGTGCACTCTCAAGCAAGTGGGGGGGCATGTGCCCCCAGATCTGTGCACAGGAGGAGGTGGGCTGCCACTGTGGGCTTTGCCCCAGGTACCAAACTCCATTGCTATGGCACTTCAGGCTGGCATCTCCTACAAGGACTGCAATAGGACTGGGCACTCTTATAGGCAGGAGTACACACTCATGCTCAGACCTTTCCAATCTGGGCATGTGCAAGGCACACGGGACAGTTCCTCATGGCCACTGCCACCACAGTACATGTGCTGCAACACCTCTGAAAGGGTCTTGTGGCACACTGATTGAGAAACAATGCACCAGACTGACCAAAGAGGAGCAACTTTTAAAGACTTTCCCTGAGGCCTTCTCCATTGCCTGCCCTGTCTCTTCTGCCAATAGCTAAGCAAAAACTATAATCTCTGAAATGTCCACAAAGTTTTGTGGGCTCTTATGTGCTCCATGCTTCTGCTAGTGTGAATGGAAAAATAAAACAGGGAAACATAGGAAGCAGTGAAAGGGAAACAGATATCTAACAATCGGCAGCAAACAACCGGGGCAAGATTTCCTAAAGGACAAATTGACTCTTAGACCTTTAGTCTCATTAATGAAAAAGCTAGCATCTTTCTAACATGAAGTCTGAAAACTAACCTTCCATTAGGACTTCGGACACTGAACTAACCTTATCCAGATTAAACCAATTCACATAAACACAAACCTTTCACAGGTTTGATCTTATGTCAGGGTAGAGGTTTGTTTCAGGGTGGGCGGTTGCTTGTTTGTTGTTTTTTTCTGGGAAGTAAGGCAAATTCATTGAAGTGTTTTAGAGCTATGAAAGTTGGGGGGGAGGGGAAGGGGAGAGAAGAAAATAAGGTTATCAGTCATGCACTTGGTACTCTTTTAGTCTTATTAGGACCAGAAACATTCACCGATTTTGAGGTGCAATTGCTTGAAAAAAGTCTATGTACATTAACTATCAAGCTTAATAATCTCCTAGTCAGCATTTCGATTTGCAGTATTTTTAAATCCAGATTTAAAAATAGATTTACTTGCTTAAAATTATGCACATCTCAGTTCTTTGCTGGTCAGAGCCTTTGTTATCTTCATGGACCACTTTCAACTAAACTCATATTCTATTGGCTGGCAAGGTTCTTTGGGGGCATGTGGTATCTTTTATTAGACCAACTGAGTAGTTGGGAAAAAGTTCTTAGGAAGCTCTCAGGCGCAGTCACCCTTCTTCAGGAATAGGAAGTCTTTGCTCTGAGACTCCAAGGAACGAGAGAAGCTAAAAGTGTGGTAGGATGCCAGTGAGAATGTAAATAGGTAGAAATTAGGAAAACAAAAGGTAAAGCAGGGAAGAGAGGCAAAGAAAAAGGCAGAGGTGAGTCAGGGAGACTCTACAATGGTAGTGATTCAAGAGAGAAAAGAGGCTGTCTGTGAAAAAGGAACTAGCTGGAAATTAGGAAGACAAAGGACAGAGAAGTAGGGATGGGGAGGGGAAAAAGAGGGGGTCGCAGAAGGAAAGTGCAAGAGGTCAGGTCTGGCAGGCACCTGGTGAAATCAGATGTCAGGCAGATTGTAATGTGTCATGAATCCAATGTCAATATTGAACTCATGATTTTTTGTATCCAGTAGACTTATGAAGTAAAGTTCATAAGCTTGTCTATGAAAGGTGTTTTGTAAATTCTCTTTAAGGATTAGAGCCAAGAAAATGGAGAGGGTGTGTGCTCCCACAAGTAGCTAGATATTGTCGTCAGTGTGCATTCATTCTGGTGCACAGTTGTTTGGTTTCCATCAAGGCATTTGGTGCACTGGATGAGATATATAACATTTTTGGAGGTGCAGCTGTAAGATCCAGGAATGGTGATGGTTCTGTTGTGAGATGTAGTTATTGTGGGGGCGGGCGAGATGTGTTGGCAGGTTTTGCATTTCTTGTCCTGGCATGGTCTGGTCTGGCTCCATTGGTTGTTATTTATGTTTTATAAGTGCCCATTAATTTTAATTAGCCTCATATGGCAGGCAAATTGGAGGTTATTTACCTACATGTTTTCAAAGATGTGTTTATATTCATTGTGCAGTTTTTATTTTACATATTAAAGACAATGACACAAAGAGAACCCATTGTCCCATGGAACACTTAGCATGAGTTTCATTTAGATTAAGGGTGGGCAAAATATGGCCCATGGGCCAGATTCACCCCCCAGTTGAATGGATCCGGTCTGCAGTCAGTGCGTGCCAATTGACAGTATTCGGCCCATGGCTGCCCCCACAGTGTTCCACCTGAGGCAGCCTGCACCATGTTTCCACCGGCATCTGTCTACGTTCATGGTCCCAGCCAGTGCATGCAACTTCCTGGCAGGGCTGCTCCCCGTGCAGCTCAGCCACCTGGGTACTGCTCAGCTCCCACTGCCTTCAGCAGTTCCTCCTCCTCCTCCTGGCCCTGCTGCACCACTCGAGGCAACAGGTAACACAGGGAAGCACTGGTAGCTGTAGGGACCTGTGCTGGGCATCATATGCCTAGCCAGGCAGGAGGAATCTGCAGCAAGGTGGATCCTGGCCCAGCACATGAGGCTCCACCTCCCACTTGCCTTTCACCCACTCTGCCCGCCCAGTACAATGCCTTCCACCTGTGGGCAGCCGACTAGGTAGAACGTGGTCAGGAACTGGAGCTGCACTGGGGCAGGAGCTTTCTCCCTGCCTGACTGGGCATGTAGTGTGCAGCACTGTCCCCATGGCCACTGCCCTTTCCCACACTACTTGCTGTGTGGAGCAGTACAGCAGGGACAGGAAGAGGAGAAGTCACTGGAAATGGGGGAACCAAACAGCACCCAGGCAGCCGAAGCTGCACTGGGCACACCCCTGACAAAAAGCCGTGTATGCTGGCCAGGGCTGGGGTCATCAGTACAGCATGGGCTGCCCCAGGTGGGTGAGGCTCAGCCCCATGCAGAGCCCTACAGGAGCTGATACGGGCCTGATGTGAGGAGGGCTGGGCCACACCACACCTGCACCACATCACCTGGGTGAGCTCCACAGCATGCACCCTCTGCCCCTTTCTCCTTCCCCCACTCCCGGCTGGCTCCCAGGACCTAGTGCACGGGCAGCCCCCCACCATGCACATGCACCCCCCCATCACAATATAAGAAAGTAAGCCTTTATTTTGAGCTATTATGAAATCACCTCTATATACACTATTCGAAAACACATACATCAGGACAATTTTTTTTTTTTTTAATAAAATTAAAATTTGTCACAGTAGATGTTTGATTTTTAAGGCATTTTTTTTACAAATCTATAATTTGTTAAAATGGTATGTTCTGAAAGATTTTGTGTATGTGGCCCTCCATATATCTCCAGAACTTGTTAATGGCCTGCCAGCCAAAATAATTGCCAACCCCTTATTTAGACTGTAGTAAGCATTAACAAGACTTAGAAAGTTTTCTGAGCAGTGGCATAGTAATGTAATGTTTACTACATGCTAAACAAAACGGCTTTTTTCAATCCCAGCCCCGCACCACACCCAAGTCTTGAACCAGCTCTGGTGTGGTAGAGGCACCTAGGATCAATAAACAGCTGATTGTCCTTCTCTGCAAGGCCTCTAAACTACAGCTGGCAAGCAGGTCAGTGACACTCAATCCTTTAAGCTTGGACAGCTGAGCCTGAGCCTGCTAAATGGTTCCAGGGTTTCTCTTAAGGAACTCTGGCAGTACTTGGCCCCTGCTGTGCAACAAATTGGCCTCAGTCTGTGGTGTAGGCAATGGGTTACCCAGCCCCTGAACTTTGGAATCCTGGTTTGACCTGAGTTTGCTTCCTGACATCCACTTTTGGTAACCCCTTGGCTCAGCATGTGAAACCGAGTTTGATCTTGGGTCATCTCTTGATATCCACTTCTGGTAACCCCACTGGCTTGGCATGTGAACCCTGGTTTGACTTCAGCTTGCTCTCTGACCTCTGCTCCTGGCAACCTCTCTGGCTCAGTGTGTGAACTCCAGTTTGACCTTGGCTTGCAACTATGGGTGCTGGAAATGACTCCCTGCTCTGTGGACCCTGACAATCCCAGCCTTCCCACTATAAGCTTGAACCAGCTCTGGTGGAATGTGAGGGCTGAGACTAACAGACAGCACATGCAACTCTAACATTTGTCCATCCTTCTCTCCTCCTTGCTAGATAAGCAGAATGATCTTCCTGGTTCAAGCTCACTGGAACAGTTTAGCCCTTCCCCATTGGCTAATCTGGAGGAAGTAGCTTGTAACTGCTTTGAATTAAACAGTTCCTGTTTGCACATTCAAGAAGAGGCATATCATAGTCTCAGAGGGAAAAATAAGTAACAAACTTTGATATTTATTTACTTTACCTTGAACAATTGTCCCTGTATAGTCAATAGGGCTGAATTTGCAATAGCTATGTATCTGATCTGCTAACTTATTTCAATTTAGTGAAATAATTGAGTACTTTGGCAAACTTAAGATTCAATTATTAAAACAACACTATTATTTCAACAAGGATAATTTCAAGGAGGAGGAGAATGGTAAGGAAGACTAATATTATATAATTTCTCATGGACAACAAAAATTTAATCCTGAAGAAATATTTATAGGTCCAATATATTTTCCTAGTTCCTGGTTCTATAACAATGATAAAAAATTCAATCTTGAGTTAAATTCAATCTCTGTCCCATAGCAACTTTATAAGAATTATGATTTGCTTCAGAATATTTATGCACTACCTTACAATAGAACAATAAAAGATACCTGATAAGAAATGAAATTGAAAGCTCTGAGTTTGATGGCTTTTAAAATACTCCTATGTAAAACATTACTAAATCACTATTTTTTTTATTTTTTATTTTTTTACAGATTATCTAACATTGTCATAATCGCAAGACAGGAAATGTATCAGTATTTCTTTCTGTGTCCTCTAAAATTCAATAGATTTTCCCAAGATGGAATATATTCTACAAGTTATGTTTCTGGTCCATCTTGTATCGTACCTATATAAAAAATAGCAATCTTCAATGATCACAACTACACATACAGGAACCACTTTTGAAGTCAATGGGTATCCCATATGGGAAGTATGGAGAAGTCATCTTTCAGGTCTACTGCTTTAATCCCTACATACATTTATTATTCAGGTGAGTTTTTGAATACTCCACCTATTGTACTTGCAGTAACAAAAGTGGGTGAAGTGGGCAACTAAAAACAGCATGAATGCCTCAAAAGCATTCTCCTCTCATATACAAATCATCAGTTGCAAAGCTAATAAAAAAGGTTAAATTCATTAAGTACTACAGAGTTCTCAGTTTTCAAAACCTTATTCAAGAAAGCCTAATAAACGGATGTTTACAGCTGAGGTTTTGTTGAAAATGATGACCTTTAAAAGTACATGTTCCCATAAAAGGAAATACAAGTTACTTGATCATTACTATTTATAAGTTGGATTAGCTTGACACACACTAATTACTGAATAACTTTTGTAACAGAACAATAAGAGACTTTAGTATCTTGTTTTCCTAAGCGTACTACGGAAATTAGTGTAATCCACACATAAACCACCGCAATATATGTCACAGAAATACGCTTTATAGAAGCTGCTATTTCTTCCCTAACTGCTGTATATAAAACAAAACTGTCCACTTGCCTAAAGTGTTAGAGGACAGAAAAGAACAATTACTCATCAGAAAGCATGTTCTGCATGGATTTAAAATCACCAAAACAGATCTATAATAAAGGCCTCTTACTTCACAGAATGATAGATGTTAGTAGTGGAAAGTCCTGACAGTAGCTTATCAAGTCCATTCCAATTCATATTCTTTGCAGATTTTTTTCAGTGAAAATGTGTCATGCAAATCTCCGTGCGTGTTGTCCAGAAGGATGACGGTTATTTTCTAGGAACGAATGATTCCTACTTGCTACCTTGCAAGTCTCTATGTATGATGACAACATAATTATAAAAACAAAACAAAACAAAATCACACCTTTAAATGAGTTATGACCCCTTACTAGGGAATCTGGCTACAAATGTATTTTCCATAACAATAAGAAAAAATATACTGCAAAATGCAATAAACATTTTAAGCCAGATTGCCATCTGAGACACATTGGTAACGTTTCTGGAATTACTCCGGTGTTATTCAAAAAAAGTAATTACAGAAAACAGTTCTTTCAAAACATAGATCTAGATCCACTGAGGTATTTAGACACCCAACTACTATTTAGGTTGTATGCCCCACTAAAGTCCATGAGGATTAGATGCCTAAATATTTTTTATAAATCTGGGTCTTTGGATGTGCGGATTTCTTATCATTGTAGGGGTTGCGACTATGGTTAACTAATTAGCTCGAATCCTCAGTCCTGTCAAGGAATAAAGAGTAAGTACAAATTATACATTTTCTTACAAATATAAATTGGACAACATTTAACATTGACCTGCCCTGGATGTTCTACTTGGAGAAGGCTGTTTTACTGCTACGGAAGCTTCAGCTTCAGTTCTTAGCTTCAAGAAAGGAGACAAGTCTGACTGTGGAAATTATAGAGGGAGCTCCTTGCTGTGCACCACAGGAAAAATTCTTTCGAGAACCTCCTAAAGTCTGTCCTTCCACCTGCTGAAAAGCTCCTTCAAGAATCTCAGTGTGGGTTTAGGGCATCACAAGGCACAATTGACATGATCTTCACAGATTGCCAGCTGCATAAAAAATGCCAGGAATAGTATAAACTTCTCTACATGGCCTTGTTCAACCTCATGAAAGCCTTTGACTCTGCCAGTCAAGAAGCTCTGTGGAAGATCCTTCTGAACTATGGATGCCCACCAAAATTTGTCACCATTCTCTGCCTACTCCATGACTGTATGCAAGCGGTGGTTCTCATTAACAAATCTATCACAGACCCCTTTGAGGTTAAGGTAGGAGTTAAAGAAGGCTGTATCATCACTCCAACACTCTTTTCAATAATCCTTACTGCAGTGCTACATCTGACCACCACCAAGCTTCTAGTTAGAGTGGAGCTAAACTACCAAATGGTAAACTTTTTAATCTTAGCTGACTCTGAACAAAAACCAAGACCACCCCAACCTCAATCATTGAGCTCCATAACACTGATGTTGCTCCAGTCTGTGTTCATTTGGAAGCAGACCTTCAGGCAATCATCAATGTCTTCACCAAGGCATACAAGAAAATGGGAGTGATGCTTAACATTCAGAAGACTGAAGTCCCCCATCAACAAGCTCTTAATAAGCAGTCCCCAGCTCTGGTCATTCAGAATCATGGTGAGACTTTGGAGAACACCGAGTATTTCCTGCACCTTGGAAACCATCTCTTGCAGAAGGCTGACATCAATGAAGAAATCCAACAGCACCTCAAATGTGCAAGTGCAGCCTTCAGACACCTGAGGAAATGGGTGTTCAAAGATCATAACATCAGATCCAAAACCAAACTCAGGGTTTATTGAGTTGCTCTCCCCACCTTACTGTACAGAACTGAGACATAGATAATGTTCAAGAAATACCTCAAGTTCTTGGAGGAGTACCATCAAAGCTGCCTGCAGAAGATCTTTTGAATCCAGTGGGAAGATAGATGCACCAACATTGGCATCCTCTTGCAAGCAAATCCCATGAGTATCAGGGCGATGATCATTGAACATCAACTTTTCTGGGCTGGCTACGTCATCTGGATGTCCAACTCCAGACTCCCAAAGCAAGTCTTATTCTCCCACCTCAGTCAAGGTGAACACTCAAGGGACGGCAGAGAAAGCACTTCAAGGACATCCTCAAGGCCAACTTGAAAAAAGTGCAACATTGACATCAACTCACGGGAGACTATCACCCAGGACTACCCCAAATGGAGGAAGAGCCTTCTACGAGGATCTCAGTTCTTTGAAACCTTACAATGACAACAGGAGACAGAAAAGTGGGAGTGTCATGAAGTGACTCAAGAATCCGGAGCCACCCACCCAACACACAAACATGTGCTTGAGTTGCAACAGAGTCTGTCGATCCTGAATTGGCTTCATCAGCAACCTTTGGACCCACAGCTAAGACAATCATGGGAGACAATCATCTTCGACTGCAAAGGATTGCCAAAGAGAAGAGATTCAGTTGCAGTCAGGGTTCCATAGCAGACCCATTGGCAGAAGTTATTACAGGCCATGATGAATTCCTGGACCCAGAAATGTTTATCTGTGGACTTGCACAGTAGAGAATTCAACAGTTTATTTTTCATTTTGTTTTTCATCTGAAACAGTGATTTGGAATATAAAAAGTTTTATATTCACTGGAACAAGGACTCACTGTTTTCCTCCCCTATGAGTTCACTTTTGCACCTAATTGAGATTACATTTTTTTTTCTCAGAATTAAAGAAAAATGTGTAAGTTTAATTTAAATATTAGCATTACTTATGAAAGGATTATATCCTTTTGATAACTGTGAAGAGGAATACAATTAATAATACTGCACCATATTATCCCTATGGCCTCAATAAAATTATATTAAGTTAATATTTCAGTTGTTGGTATAAATTTCTATCCTTTAAACTGTGAGCAAATGGATTCTAATCACTAATTCTGTGCCAGGTGTTGTTAAGGGTACATCAATTATGCTTCCCAGCAATGTGATTAAACTCTGATTCAGGCAAGAAAACATTGTTAGTAAGCAAATCAATTTCCTTTGAAACTCTCTTATGTACTACCAGTTTATGGCTCCTTCAATCAGAACAGTGAAAACAAACTCATTTTGGATTTGATCTTATTTGTTTTGTCTGTTCAGCACTAATTTTGTGGTGTTTCACCCTTCCAGTTCTTCTGACTTGTACTGTACTAATGTTATATGTGAAAATATTTTGACTTAAGTTGCATGTAGGTTATACATTTTTCAAAGTCTACAATAATATATATATAAATTACTATATACTGAGGTTTTAACATATGCATTCCATCATTTAAAATGCAAAGCATATCTTTACCACATCTAATTCTCATGAAATATTTGGTTTTTTTAAATAATGTGCCTATACATATACTATGCAAAATAGAAATCTACACTGTCTCATTGCAAATCATCATCTTCCATGTTTGAAAGAATTTTACACTCGTATTACTTTAGTATATACAGTATCAGCAATCAGCTATATATAACAATATCTAACGCTGTATATTGTTAATAAATTTTATTTAACCTTCATTTTCCATTTAATTCAACTTTAACATTTTAAATAAATTTTATATTTTAAAATATTTTTAGTTTTAAATACAGATTTATAAATTAATTATTTATTGGCTATATTTTATAGCTACTAGATATGCAAATTGTATTACAACCCCCTGAACAACAGCTGGCACATCTACTTCTGGAAGGACAACAAAAAGAAGATAGGAATGAGGGATCTGGCCATAAAGAAGTAACAGAACTTAACATTCAGACATTCTGGGCATATCTACACATGCAATTAATGTGCCTAATTTTCTTCACAGAAAATACAGGCTCATTAAAGTGCTCCAGGCCACACTTCTGCATGTGCATCCCTGTCAGAAGCAAACTGTGCCTGACAGAAACAGCCCAGTCCAGGGCTGCCCTGCCCTGCTCTTCCCCACCTATAGCAGCCAAGGGGAGCTCCAGGCTCTTCCAAGCACCAGCCCCAGGGCTGGCAGGAGGCACGGGGGCTAGTCCTGATCCCCACATGGCTGAGAGTTGTCCTCGCTCAGTGGGGACGCTGTCTGCCAGTCACATGAGGATTGGGATTGGGATCCCTACGTGGCTGGCAGACAGTGTCCCCAATGAGTGGGGATGACTCTCCCAGCCACATGGGGATTGGGACCTTCCCAATCCCCACGTGGCTGGCAGGTAGCATCCCCATCAAGAAAAGACAGCTCTCCCAGCCACATGGGGTCCTGATCCCCATGTGGCAGAGAGATAGCTGACCCTGCAGCCAGCACAGCTGTCCCCACATACCTGCGCTGACCAGAAGTGAATTGCTCCCAGTCAGCATCTATGTGTGCCACTGTACAGTAGGAAATACACTGTTAATTTAGTACAGTACAGTTGCATCTTACATGTATTTAACTTAAGTGATTTCAACTATATGTGCTCAGCTACTGCGGCTGGCCGCCAGGTGCCAGCCGGGGCATGGCATGTAGTGCAGCACCCTGTGGTACTGCCTGCACACACTGGCATGGCTGGGGGGCTGAGGGGCTCACGGTCAGCTGGCTGCCCTGACGGGACAAGGCGGCAGAGGACAAGAGGGGCAAGGAGTGCATGGGGAAGGCACAGATGTTGCACTGCACACACAGTCTGTGCAGTGCCGCGCCCGCCTTGTCTCTAAGGTGCAACTGTAGTCTACCTGCATTTCCTGGTACTAGCTAATGGTGCAGTAGCCTAATTTGCTGTGCAGTAAGTCCCATGCATGTGTAGATGGTGATGTTTTACTGAGCATTAAATTAGTCTAATGCGCAGTAAAGCCTCTTGTGTGGACACACCCACTGTAAATTATTTACCTGCAATGACACTTGTTAAAAGAAGCACTTTATGCATGCAACTAAACCTAACTAATATGTACCAGAACACTGCAAGGAGAAAGTTCCTTATTTAGCCATAAGTGAAACACAAGTGCCAGCACACCACAAGAGAATGAAATCAGTAAGGTTTTGGAAAACAGGAACTACTTTTAAGGTGTTAGATCAGTAAAATAGCATACTAAAGAAAAAAAAAGATGGCTTAGATATTATAAGTCAAGTTATTGCATTGATTTGTGCTCATATTGTTAGCTTCTGACAAAATGAATATTAAGAACTGCTGTAAAAGTTGAGACATGCCTGACACTCAAACCCCGCCAGAACAACTGTGGGAGTGAATCCATTGTTACATCTCTCCATCAGCTACAGTCCCCCAAGGAACAAAGGTGCAGTGACAAGCAGCTTCCCTGACATTTCACGGTGTATGGGGAACTATTTTTACTTCTTCCAGAAACTCTTTGCAACAAGGCCAGTTAGTTACTCATGTTTTGCCCAGTAAGGGAAGGATTTATGCCTCAGTGACCAACTCGGGAAACCACACATACACACAGACATACCCTTGATTGTGCAGTATCCCATGATTCTTTCCTTCCAATATAAGTCCTTCACAGTATAAGTATAACCAGTATAAGAATAACCATTTACTTATCCTACCTCATCCTTCCTTTCTGTAGCGGATGCCAAACTGAAAGCAGACTGTCATGAGACAGTTGCTGAGCACCATAAGTTTCCAAGTACCACAATGGAAGCTCAGGACATCAGACCAGGAGGGATTTGGTCCAAGTGACTTTTAATTCTACCACATTACTCTTATCACAATAGTCTTGCTAATAAAAAAAACCCCCCAAAGACAAGATTCTGCTGTCACTTATATAAGAAATGCAGAGTAATTATGACTTCAGTACCTATTGTCCTTTAACTGAGCTTGATGTGTCTAACTTTTATACCAATGGGAAACTGAGGAGAGCACAAATCTTCTCACCTACCTATTTGTTTAAAGATTATGCAGACTGCAGGATGACGGTGTCACTGCCCTTCATAATACACCGTGCCATCAAAGGAAGGGCTAGGCTATCAGGGCAAATGACACTGGTATGAAAATTCTCTCAACCTGTCCTCTGCCTAGGAGAACTCCTTGTGCAAAATATCATATTTCAATACCATACTTACATGATAAATTGCTCAATTTATTAAGAAAATAAGCTCTCCCTCGAGCTGGGAAACCATAGCAACATAGTGAGAGTCTCCGTTTTGGTTCTTTAGCTGGTCAGAAGCTGTTACAGGTTGGATCCGAAGATTGCGTGTATTTGCCTCGGCTGGCATTTCCCCCATGAAAGGAACTGGATGGAAAAGGCTAAAGGGTTTTCAGGGGAGTCAATGCAAAATGACTGTGGAAAGCACACGCACAATACTCACCATTTTTTATTTTAAACTGGTGGCCTGAATCTTTCTAGGTATAACTAACAATCAGGAGCTCGGTAAAGGATCTGAGAAGTCATCCACAGTTCGTGAGACTCAGTTTATAGAAATGTGAAGGTTACAATAACACTTTTGAGTGTAGGGAGTTTAGGATCATTACACAACGCATTCATGTCAAACAGTGAAAAGTCAGTTGTTTGTAGCATTCCAAACATGTAAGTTCTTCCTAACCTTTCTCCTCCTTCACCTGGAAAAAAATCAAGCTCTGTAACTTTACCTAAATATTTTCCCAACACATCCTGTTGGTTGAAAGAACACCTAGACCTAGATTGCACACATTTCCTGGGTGACAAATGAGACATGTTTGCATACTTTCTGCCAGAGGGGTGGTTGGCACTCCTCTTAAAGAAGTGAATGGGGTTTAGTAGACAGATGTGTGTAAGAAGGGTCTTTGCAAATCTTAACGACATAGGCTAACGTTAGAACAGCATGAGCAAACTATAACTAAACTACAAAACCACCTTTTTAAATAAGTTGCATGAACATTTGTTTTGCACGTTGTTCACAAAAGGTAATATAATATCTCCAGAGAAAAGTAACATCCAATGTAAAGTGTTGCTTTAATAATTTTAATTCTAAAAAAATGCCTATGTCAAAAGGTTGAACAGACTCAACTAACATTACATATGCACTTTCAGTACCTAATTAGCTGATAATACTCTGGGTGCTTGTAAGGTACAATACAAGTGCCTTGCTTACCAATGTGTTTAGTATTCTGCAAATAAATCTTCATAGCAATTAAATCCCTTGCTATTATGAAAATGCTTCCATATTGTTGTAATAACAGAGGATAATACAGTCAATGCCACTAATCAAGAGGTTATTCTTTGAATAATTGCAGGATTTATGAGTAATCATTGCTAAAGATATGCTGTTATTCAGTACACTGAGTACACAAAATCTAATAACACCTTTCAAATAAATCTGATTAATGTTACAGTACCCTTTAAGTGAGGTGCACACATAACACTTTTCCAAAACTACTGTGCAGTAATATATAAGTGCCCGCCTCTCACAAATGCTATTTCCCTTGCAAGAATCTGAAAATACGTTAAGCATTAGTAAACATCATGGTTCCTCTCCCCTGAAAGCTGAAGCAGAATGCCTGCTTACACAGATAAGTGACAAATTTGGGAAAAATACTCAGATTTGTCTACGTATGAACAGGTGTTCATTTCTATCACTGGAAATTTCCGGTAAACTCTGACACAGATAAGATCCCCCTTAGTGAATGAGGAAGATCTTTCCCTATAATTAGGAATGTTTCCTGCAGAAGAAATTGAATAAACACTTGTACACGCCTAGTTTTTGGCAGGGAGGTGGGAGGGGAATTATCCCAGTAGAAACTAAACGCCCATACATGGTCCCTGTGTCGTAAGCCAACAAAGCATGATCCCTTCATAGCATACAAATACTTATCAAGTCAAATACCAACTTTATCTGTAATATACAACAATATCTGATTCTCTAAACCAGCTCTGAAATATTAAGGAACCACCTATCGACTGTTTCTCTCTGCTAGTAATATCTTTCTTCTTAATTAATGTTTAACAGGACAATTTAATTTTTTTCTCTCTCTTCCTTCCCTGAGACAGACTGTACCTGTGGTTACTTTTAAATAGCAAAAAAGAATTACGTCTGCTATAGGTGCTTTAGAGCAATGTGTTAAGGCAGCAATATATGCATAAATTCTCGCTGTTATGTTTGGGACTGTGCTCATAATTCATTTATCTGGGATACTGGGGGTGGAAATTCCTCCCTTAAAAAAAGAAAGCAGATATTTCATATGCCATGATATACAACCTGCTTTGGTTTCAGTGCTTCTTTTCCCCTTGTGCATTTGGACAGTGCAACTGTGCTTTGGTGATTTATGCCGTCTATTCAGGGAGATTATTAGAAACCCACAATTGTCATTCTTTTAAACCACAGAACCTCTCTTGCTTAAATATTTAGAGATTTTACCATGTAGGGTAATCAGCTGAAGGAGGTTACATCAACAGTCATGCTTCTGGAATCCCCTGGCAGGAACCATTAATTGCCTGAAGCACTCAGCTAATATTTCGTTTCGTATGTAGTAAGGTTTCTCATTTTCAGTCCTCCGCTATGTGATAATGAAACAAAGAACTTGTGGTGTCAAGTAGGTCACCTGCATTAATATTTAAGATTTGTTGCAATGTTGAATAAGGATATTAAAATTAATAGCACATGAACAAACACAATCACTTAAAAAGCACAACCAACAGTGACTCTTAAAAAAAAAATCCAGTGCTGGCACCCCAGAAAAATTGAACTAAATCTTCATCATGATAAAGATTGGAATGAAACGTTTCGGGCAAATTTCATTTTCTTCCCCAAATTAAACTAAAATACAGCAATATTCAAAGGTGATCTACATCTTGAGACTTAGCCATTTTCCTTTTGGACAATGGGAAAGGTATGAGGAGGTATGGGACAGGAAGAAAGTGTGCCACTTAAAAATTGTTAGATTATGGTCTGTGGGATGAGCAGCCCCAGACTTCCTTGAGGCCCTAATGCACCAGGCCCCTCTCCTAAATATGCCCCCCCAACTCTAAACCTTCTCAGTCCCCCTATCTTTCTTTTGGGGAAGAAGCAGAGTCAAGAAACACGTGAGAGTGGTAAGTTCCCTTCCATGATGCCTGGAGAAGTTCTCTTCCAATGAGAGCGTAAATGGGGCTCGTAAAGTTCCCCAGCCGTGTCTGCTTCATTTTAGGATGTATCCCCACCAATGCAGTTCTGAGGACCGTGCACACATTTACAGTTTCTTCTTGCTTAAAGTTGCCAGGTTGCCTGTAGTGAACAAGACTGAATAGATATTGCTCAGAACTGAAAATGTACCTGAAGTTTAATTGCTGTATTTATTCTGAATTCATGGACTTTAGTTTGGCAATGCCTACTAAATAGCTAGACAGTCTTCATAGCCACAAGGACAAGGACTAGAAACTTCAGATGGACAGCTTTAAAACTGCTGGTTTAAAAAATTACTAACATTAAAACCCTGTTGTTTAAAGTTCCCAAAGTTACCAGAACCTTACCCTCCCTTCTCCAATTGCAAACTACCATGCTGTGTGCAGATTGTGAGGAAAAGTCCACTAAAAGTCACAAAGCTTTTTTCTCTGTATATTCATTGAATAACAGAAAAAAAATATTGGTGGAAATACTTGAAAGCATATGTTAATTCTATTATTAGAACAGAGCAGGTACAGCCACAAAGGAAAATAAATGGGACATCAAACGTTTGTAGTTTTTCAGTACTTGACAGAATAGACAAAGTAGAAAAAAATAGATAAACCATCACATTATGCTACTTTTTAAAATACTTATAGGATCAACCTTTTTCCCCAACATAAATATAAGCAAAGGATGCCCCCTCTCAAGGAACAGAGGATTTTCTAGTGATGGAGAACAGAGGAGACGGAGAACTAGCATCAGAAGATGAGGGGGAAAATAGAAAAGGAGATTTAACAGGGTAAATAGTAAATTGAATTGAAAAATAACACACCACTGAAGAGAAAGAATACAACTTCACTGAAAGAGAAAATAAAAAAAAGAAAAGCAGCTGCGGTGGGAGGTGCAATGGTGGGGAAGGTAATTTAGAAGTTGGACAGCCCTGATCTAGATCTCTAGATGTCAGCTAGAATTTTTTTGTTTCAAACCTAATTGTTGAAAATATGACAGTACACTGATGTGATAGAAACGAGTATGTAGAATTAGCTCCAATATTAGCATTAAAGGACAGAAGTTCTAAAAGACATGCCCCTTATACACTTTCAGATTAGAGACCAGGACCAAGCATTATATATGACCCAGTTTGTCTGTCCTTCAGTTCAAATTTCATGTGTCGTAACATTTAGTTCTGCAACAAATCAAATGTGTCTTTCCATTTTCCTGAGGGAGGCTAAGACTCAAGCTTTCTAGCAAGGAACTCAAATCAAAAGGCAAATATGGCTCATTCCTCCTCAAACCCATGACATCCATTGCTACCAGACTGGGAATGATTCAGGCCTGAGGAACCCTTCCCAGAAACTAAACAGAGAATTACTCATACTTACAAAAACCATCTTTTGCATGCTACAACAAGAGCTTCTGTATGTGGTATCACATGCAGAACGAATGTCAGGGCAGAGGATTGTAGCACAAGTAGCGCAGCAGTAGATGCAGTTACATCAGTGCAAGTCAATGCAGCGCAGTCATTTTCTTTTGGAAACTAGAGCACAGCGAGTGACAGCAATTTGCTCAAATGAAGCTCATCACTAGATGGATTTGATGTTAGCCCTTCCAAGGATGTCATCATCCTCTAGCTGAGCAGCAACTTCCTTGTCTGACATCATGTGGTCAGGGAGCAATGACAAGTGTTAAAAGTGGCACAAGTGATACCATCTTACGCTGGCAACAAATGCTAATTTCCTACAGGATGCTCCACCAAAAAAGCTACAAATTCTGTCATGAAATAGCAAGAAGTTTTCTGATGACCACATTTTGATTCCTGTTTTGGAAACCTATACATCCTGTAAATCCTTTTTGCCAGATTCAATTTTGAGTCAGTCCTTTGCCAAAATGGACAAGTAATCCATAATGTATCCATCTTTTCTTAAGAAAATAGAGTTGAATTAAATTGAATATCAGGAAAAACATCTTCACTGTTAGAACAGGGAGGCAGTGGAACAGACTGCCTAGCTGTGGACTCTCCATCACTGGAGGTGTTCAAGAAGGCATTGACCAAGAAGGATCTAGGTGTTGCAATGCTTCTGTTCTACTATCGGTATTTCCCAGGCTTCTACCTGTGGCAGATTATGGCGCTATGTCTTGTGGTTGTGTCAGGGCTGACTGTGTAGTTTTGATAGTATATTAGACAACAGATTTGTATAGGATGGTTTGGATAGTGATGACTCTGCCTCAGGTAGTGGGTTGGTCTAGATCAGGGTTTCTCAACCCCTGGGTCGTGACCCAAAAGTGGGCTGCAAGAAAATATGAAAGGGTCATGAACAAACTTTAAAAATGGATCAACGACATTTAAAAGTGGATTCTCCTTTAAAGGAGAAAAACATGGGAAACAGTCGCTTTGCCCTTGCAGGGTGTCAGAGTTCCAGCCTGTGAGGGGCTGCTTCCCCACCTGTCCCATACACTATGGGGCTGGGGGCTGGGGCTGGGAGGTAGTGGGTTGGGAGTGCGGGGCACTGGGTCAGGACTGGCCATTGATGTTTACAAACAGGTCCTGGTACAACAAAGTTTGAGAACCACAAGACTAATGTACCGTGCCTTGAATAGCATGCATTTTCATGAATTATTACTCTGTTGTATATACTCAGTTATCTTAATCCAAGACTCATAAAAAACATCAGAAACAAAGTATCCATAAAGAAGAGAAACTGAAGTGAAATGAACTTTATAATATAACAGTATGATTGGGTCTCCGATAACTAGTTCTGATATAGATATATAAAGATATATTAAGACAAAGGAAAAAATCTTAACCATCTATTACAGTCAAACATATCAGATTATTCTCTCTCTCAGAAGAACAGTGAAGGTTAGTTAAGTGAACAGCTTTGTTAGTAAATTCCTGAAAAATAGCAGATTAAAAATCCCATGGAGAGATTAATGTTAGGTGAACTGTTACTTCTGGTCTCATGCCCCAAAAATGCTTTTCTACTGGAACAGTCACCTCACTATGTCAACCATTAGTACACATGGTTGAAGTCTACTTCCTTCCTTAACAATAAATTGTACCATTTACTGTCATTACCTCTCAATCAAATACATGAAACTTGTCCAGAATCTATGGAGCTATTTTCTTTAGTATCATCAGTTCGGATGAGACAATTTTGTGTCATCAGTATCATCCAGTTATTTCTCACTGAAAATTTTAATTATTTCAACTGAAACATAAAAGCCACCTAATTCCAGACTATAGCCACTCGACTAGGCAACTAACACCGCAGCAGTCAAAACAGTAGTAAAAATACTCTCATCATACTCTCTAGAGACAAAGTGAGCCAATTATCATTCCAATTCAAAATCTCTGCTTACATGCACACCAGTAAGTATTTTCATCAAATGCCAGCCAAATTGATAGACTTTGCAAGATGCATTAAGGGTCAAATGGTTTGAGTTATTTCTAAACCAAGTTCAAAGGAAGTTCATGCCTTCAAAGAAATACCACACCATGTTCAGGTCCTTTACGCTTATTCCAAAAAAGTACAATCTTATACAATCTCCACTCACGTTATTTAGCACAGGAAAACAGGAACATTTTCCTTAAAAGCTGGGAAAAAGAAGCAGCCCTAGATTAGTCACTGAAATTGCAGTGATGGTCCGGAGGTCCCAGTATCTTCTGATCCTCCTTTGTTTCTTGGAAAATGGCTGTTATTATATTTGTCTCATGCGGATGGGGTCTTTTCTACTCTCAGCACGAAGATTCCCTAAGGGAAGAAAAACTGTCTCTCCTCAATTTGTGCCATGTACAGTAGTAGAAATTTGTAGTAACTTATTTCCTTACAGGGTTCTGCAAACTCTTAGCATATTTAGTAAATTATTATTTCAAAACTATAAAGTATTTGCCCAGGTTAACAGTTGCTTTACTAAGCAAAGAAACTGTTTTAGCTAAAAGGCTATTTGAGAAAACGAGAGTCAAAACTATTGGTTTATCCTGCGAGGCTATCTATCAAAGTAGGTGGGGGAGGGGGGGAGTATATGTTTTTAAGTCTGTGAAAAAGGTTGTAACAATTTGATTCAGCTAAAATTCACAAAAAAGGACCAGCAAAATTCAACTGGTATCACCTGAAGAGACAGATGGATACTTTCATAGAAAATGTTAGGACAGCTAATTATTTGTATGCCTGAAACTTTTACTTACATCATTCTACTTGCTTTACTCATGCTCATGTGTAACTTGTACATCTGAACATACAAAGTTTAGTCGTCCTTGTAATGGTGGAGCTGGCTCGTATTTAATGCTTCTGGTTTCATTTGATTTTTAAATCAACTATTAGACAAACCTCCCTTCACAGTAAAATCTGAAATGTTTAAGTACATTTCTAATAAGTTTATCTAAGGAATCTATATGACTTTCCACATAAGCAACCTCATGAGGTCACTGTTGCATGGGCTTTAATTAATCTTGACAGTAGTCAAGTTAATCTCGACAGCAATTCTATACCACTATAAAAAACTTTGCCACTTCACGGAGTTCTATGTTTATATGCCTGCATACCGATAGGAATAGTACAAGTACGTTTTGCCCCCTCAAACACCACTTATAAAGATGATTTATCATGTGTTTGAATATATGGAGATATCTTTTTTCCAAGATTTATAGCAACAGTCACAATTTGTACCGGCAAGTATTGCAAATGTTTATCAGACCTTGAACCCCCATTTATATTCTGATAATTTGCAATGCAATGTAACAACTTATGCTCCAGATGTAAGAACAACAGTGCTCTGTGGCCTTAGTAAATGGCAGTACTCCAAGGGCAGAGGGTTGGCATCCCTGTACACCAAAGAGTTTATGGAAATCTTTCATACAATACTGCCTATGCTCAAAGCGCACAGGTTTGCAGGCACGAATCAAATTTGAGATGTTTTAGCTATTTAGAGTATACGGATAGATTTTGCCTGTCCCCAAAATGGGGAAAAGGGCACAAGAAAGCTCCATCTTCCCATATCTTTGCATCACTTAAGTTTTCACAGCAGGTCCAAAACATTTTGTAAAATCTAGAATTTAGTGGCCAAATTCTACCTCAAATTCCTGCAGCTTTCATTTCTATGTGCACGCTTGAGTCCAACAGTGTCCAGAAACCCACTGAGTTAGTGAACTTCCTCAAGCATCTGAAGGACTCCTCAAGCAGAGCATCAATCAGCTGTTTGGGGCATAAAAGACACATCAAGACGTATAACTTGCTCTGTACAACTGAGGCCCAGTGAATACAGCATTCATCATCATCACTTGTCTCCACCTCTACCCTATTGACCTGAAATTCAGTCGTATGTCCTTCCATCCTCTGCCCTCAGTTGCTGACACTCAAGATGCAATGCAACAGTCCTATCAATCTTTGGAATAAATATCACAGCTGTAGTGAAGGAAGGAAGTGTAAAAGTAGACGTAGCCATTGGCCAGTCAGTAGAGTGAAACTGGTATAAAAGGTCTGCAAGAAATAAGGCCAATGGCATCAACTGAAGTTTAGACAAGATGAGTCTATCTGGTAGTCCGAATGGAATTTTTGCACCTTATAAGCAGCTGAGTTCTTGTTATGATTGCACTAACACATATATTACAGGGTGGGCCAGTTCCAACTACTACATCTTGAAGAACTAAAAAACATGTAACATCAAATTCAGGTTTCTTAAAACAGTTCAGATCTCAGCATCTACATAGAATGAATTCCAATCATTTTTTCTAAATAGGTGACTTATATTATTGAAGAACCATGACCATCCAACTCAGAAAAATGCACAGGCTCTGAGAAAGTAATACATACACACACACACCCCAAACAACATTGTGCTTTATTCAGTTTTAATTTTTGTTAAGTTCTGTCCAAATACAGCTCAGTTGACTATTAGGCCTCAACTGCTATTTATCACAGAATATTACTGATGGGTAGTTTGTGTTCCTCAGTTTATCTTTTCATTTTACAAAAAAAATAACCAGATGTCAGGCTTCACGTAAACAAAGAGCATGTCACTCCCTCGACTGACACCAGCGGGCACTGCTTTAGGTTATAGGGTTCCACGGGCTCCCCTGCCTGGCACACCGGGCGTTGATATGGACATCACTTTGCTCCAATCCACTAATTATTTTGCCAGCTACCTGTATTCCCCACTTACCACAGACAGAATCAAAAGCGTGTGTTACATTGCTGCCACTCCAGTATCATGCTTACTAGTACCTTCGGAAAGTATTGGGTTTCACCGTTCAGCTGTTTCAATCCAAGTGTGGGGAGTCTACTATTCTGCAGCTCATTTTTAACTTTTAGGTTGGCATCCAGTTTTTAAAAAGTCCATGGGTGTGGCCAGACAAGTGCACATGTGCAATCTGCAGTGCCGCCGACCCGTCTGCAGTATCACAAACACACACGCTGCTCACGCAGGCATTTACCATGCTGCTAATTTGCAGCGCAGCAGAAACATGCCAGAAAAAGTGGCACACCGCACATGGCTGCAAGTATGCCACCCAAAGCTGTAGTCTGGCTGACCAAAGCCAAGCTCTGCCCACTGGCCAGGCTCTGTGTGCTCGGATCGCTCCTGCTGGAGCCCCACGGTGAGGTTGTTGGGGCCAGCCCAGGTGCTGGCCCCAGCCTCCCCTACTTCACCCAGGGCAACTTGCCACGCTCCAGAGCGTGTAGGGGTGTTCCCCGGGGAGAACAAGCGGTGGCATAAATGTGTGTGCTACAAATGTGTGCCCCCCGCTCATGGGGATGTGCCCCATTTGGTTTTCACACCATGAAGGGCTTCACTAACTTATTCTTAAAGGCAAACATCTCTCTCTCCCTCTTTTAATAAGATGAAAAAAGAACATTGAATGTTTCCAAGTAGCAAACACTCACTATCTCCTATTTATTTCTGTGTGAGACCATAACATGAGAAAGTAGTAATACTGTCCCCTTGTATAAAACAATGGTTTTTTTTTTAATACAAATGGACAGAACTCTTACGGAATTCTTCCCCTCACTCATCAGAAAATGAGTTATTTTACTTAACGAGAGATTTCTCAGAAAGTATCAACCTGGTTGTTGCTTAAATCCCTCAACTGTGACAATATAATTAAAAGTTGTGAATGATATATCAAGTGTCGTACTCAAAGATGAATTGACAGGAGTAATTTTTACTACTCAAAAGCTTTCAACTTCATACATCATAATATCCTATTAAGCAAGCTCACTGACATTGATATGAATTCTAAAGCAATAGGTTGGTATAAGCCTCTCTTCACCTTCCAAACAGCCATTTTTGTTCCTTGTTAATTATGAGCACTGTGCGTATTACCAGAGCTGAAGTCTGCATCCTTCAGTACTTCATTTCTTTATTAACTGCTCACCACAGATCGGTGGGCAGGGCTTGCAGTTCTTTTGCGTGACAATGTTTCACGTGAGTGCTCATCCTCAAATGATTTATTTACATTGCTTTATCATCTTGATGAGATATTTTATTTCTTTGTAAAGATAGGGGTTTTTTTGTAAGGACTTATCTTCAACTACCATCAATTTCCGTTTCATTTTTGGATTATAAATTCTTCAACGCAGAGAACACATCTATATTCAGTGTTTCTGCTGTATCTAGGCACCAGCACTATGTGGCCCTAGTCTGAGTGAGGCCCCTACCCACTACTTCACTGCAGCAGTAGCAGCAGCCCCAGTCAACCTAACGGCTTCTAAAAAGATGGAGCTTTGAAACAACTAATTTTCAAAGAGATACTTCTTAAAAATTGTTACTCTCCTTAGAGAATACATCGATAGCATCACCTATCAAAAATCAGAATTGAGAGGGCAACTGAAAAATCTGAATATGTTTAAAAATTATCTAGAAGAGCAGCTGTAAAACCTATATCCGTTTGGAGGCGCATTGTACTATCCTCATTAAATTTAGAGTATGTATAATTTGACCAAGAGGCAATTTGCATCTATCATTGAACTCTCCAGTCAAAGAAGTCAACTTAATCCCAGAGAGAATGAGGCACGCAGAAAATTAATTCAAGCTCCAGTAGTGCTGACTGAGTATATAGGGAAAAATCCCAACCAAAAGTGCTATCCAAATGGCTCTTCAACTCTCCATATACATGTTCCCTTTGCCAAACTTGTATCTGGTTGGTTTATCTATTTTATACAAGAAGCAGCATAGATATTTCTGTCAACACTAAGGAGGCAATGAAAGAGAGGGCCGGCATTTCTTCTACCTTTCTCACCAGAAAATCAAAACAAGACTGCAAACCCCTTACTTGCTAAATGTCTGAACATTAACTATGGACATGGGACAGGATTCAATTTTCCCCTCCGCTCCTGTTTATACCAACTCACTGCCTATGTGTAATCTGAGGTACTTGCTGAAATGATTCAAAGGGGCTTAAAGCTGCAAGGGTCTTCTAAGTATGCCCTTAGTTTTGCAAGCACATTAGGCACGTACTTGCTATGCAAGCACCTGTCAAACAGCTATGCTTTTTTAAAAAGGATGCCGCACGCCATTTTACAACCTACTCTGAATGAGTCCAAATACTTCGGTTTGGGTTTATCCATTTTCATATCACGCATAAAAGAGAAGTGAAGGTGAAACTTGTGTTCTTCTCTCAGGAATCAGTCTATTACCTATGTCATTTTCTCAACTATTCATCCATCCACACCCAATAATCCTGCGATCTTAGTCAGAGCACACTCATGAAAAATGATTCATAGTTGTTTGCAGCCACTTGATGTTAATGGCAAAGTTGACATCTTAAATCACAGCTGTTTCCTTATGATGGCCAAGGGGCAAAGCAACGCTTTTGAAAACAGAGGCAAGTGTAGATTAGGGTAGCTACATAAAAGCAACATTTACAAGAAAAATGTGATGCAAAACATTAGGGTCAAAAGTGCTATAAGCAAAGCACTCCATAAATTAAGCTTTATACAGTAATTTGTATACTTTGCAAGTTAACAGCTGTAGTCTGATACATTATTCTTCCTTATGTAAATGTTAATACTACCAAGACTTTGTTTCTGTCTCTAGATTAAAAAGTATAAAGGCTTTTACAACTAGGTTTTAATTTTTAACTAGGAAATAGTCTGTTTTCCATGTTGTATAAAAGTTTATGGTCCTGAAAAATAAACCCTTTTATAGTTAACAATGCCATGTAAGTGCAACATTGTTCTTTCACACTCTGTTTAGGCACATAGTGACAAATTAATGAAGGAGCAACCAGTATGATGAACCAGGTAAGCTCAATTATTTATCATTATTGTAATATAATTGTATATTGTACTTTATACCCAGGAAAGAAAAAGTGAGCAGGATAAGTAGTATTATAAAAGTAATATGTGATAAGTTAGAATCCCACAAGGGCTTTGTTAGACCTGAGAAGTGTGGATAGGAATATGGAAAATAAATGATGCAGGGTTCACCAAAAGACAGTGCGAGTGCAGCTATGCAAATCAGTATGCCTCACTGCTGGCAAAGATATTGCCATTTTTCAAAAAATTAAAATGAATCTGGGTATCTGAAAAGTAGCCGGATGTCTTTGTAAGTTGTGGATGGGCTTTGATAACCTTTGCACTTGAAAGGCTGAAGTGTGAGCTCTGTCTCCATCACTCTAGACTGTAATTGCCATCAGAAAGTGCTGTGCTCAAAATTCCCTTACCTAGCATGTGTTTAACAGGTCATAAATGACTGCAAAGGTGGAGGGAAAAAATACAGAGAAAATTCAGAGCACAATACACTTGTACCTGGCACAGCTGAGTAACTGGAAACATTAAAACAGGTCAACTTCTCAGTTATATTTTTCTCTTAAGACCCTCCCAAAAGCATGAAAATGTTCTGCTGTAAAGACATGCTCAGAGACAATTTACAGCAGCAGGTAAAGATCAGACTGTATCATGCACCAGGTATGGAAAGCAAAGCTTATACCACCTACCCTGAGGAGATTCCTCTGAAAGGAAGATCCTATTTCACAGCCTGCTTGTTGGAGCGCAGCTGTAGGAGAACTGCAGTGTCTGATGAGCAGGTGTCACCTCTCAGCTAGCTCAATGATATTTTTGTCATGTGATTTATAACCTGTGGTGTGGATTAGGTGTGAAATTGTCTCCCCTGTAACAACCAGTTAGTCTTTTGCATTTTGAAAAAACTGCGATTCAAAATGACAATGCCTGAGATTCTGGCCCTCCTCACAACTTTTCCCCACCACAATGCACCTGAAGCTTTTCTGCCAGGATGTGCATGTGGCATCTAACCGATTCACGTGAAGGGACAGGTGTCATGAGTTCATTATGTGGGTTTGCTGGGGTGAAGGAGGATCAAGAAGCAGTTTGTGCAGGAGCCAGGCACAACCACAGCTCAAATTGCACAAGCGCATGCAATGATTCAGCTGTTTGTGTGAGTTCTGGAGCCGTTCCCGACCCGAGGGAGAAGATCATCAAAGCGAGCAGGAGAGGAAAGCAGTTCGCTCACTACTTCAAACTTCTCCCTGGCCCAAGGCACTTGTCATTTACTCAGTGGGGCCTCGCAACATTTTTCATTGATGGCTGCAGGTATGAGCAGCTCCACTCAGAGCATAAAGACTATAATACAGATGACACAATTTGCCTCATATTTAACACTGAAACATTAGTGGATCTTCTGCAAAATCATTTCAGAGTGGAAAAAAAAAGTGACACCCTGTGCATAAAGGGAAATTTTATTTCAGTCTCTCAGGAAGCAAAATAAGAAATCACAATTTCAATTATCAATAGCCTCTGCGGCTACCATACCAAAGACATCCCCTTTCCTTCTTCATCAGGGCAAGCACTTGGAACTCCAGGTTATAAAAGTCTTATTTTGTTTTACATATTATTTTGCTGAACAACTTCAGTACACCACACTTCCTGCAATGTACTGTCTTGTCTTTTCAATGATCCCCAGTAATACTTTTTGCATGCCATAAAGGTACGTTCCATAGGGGCCATTCAATGTTTTTGACAATCCAGGCAAGGTACAGACATTACACTTAGGCAAGGTACAGACATTACACTTAGGCTAGGGACAGACATCAAAAAAACCCCTGAGTTTAAACTGATTCAATCTTTGCAGGTTAGTCTAGCCTGTGCACATTGAACTGATTTGCAAATGAACAAACGCTCACTTTTAATTCCAGAAATGCAGGCACGCACTTGCACTGACTCAGGCTGGAAGCTGGTGGGTGCTACAGGGAGCCCTCCCTTCCCTTCCCAGCAGCTGCAAGGCTGGAGGGAAGCTGACCTGGGAGGCATGGCCAGGCCCTGGCAGGTGGCTAAGTTTGATTGCGGAGGGGTTTAAACCCCACCCTGGCCTGCAGAGACAATGCCTGGAAGGGGCAAGGGGAAGCAGCCCTTGTCCTGCTTGTTCTTGGCTGCCCAAAGGGGATGGAGGGAGATTAAACTCCCCTGTCTGCCCTCTAGGGCATGGGGACCCCAGCCAGGGTCTGCCCAGCTATGCCTCCTGCTCCCACAGTGACAGGTCGTGGCCACAGCTGGCCAGCACGGTCCTGCAGTCTCCTCGTGGCTGGGGCCGTGGGGCTGAGCCAGGCTGGCCTGCAGCTGCTGCTGAGGGCTGACACACAGGGGCAGGCCTGAGCTGAGCCACAGGGGCGAGGCTGGGGGGCATGGGCAGTGGCTGGCTGAGCAGCTGGCTTCCTGGGCAAACCCGGAGGTGCCGGTGGGCCCGCAGGGGCACTACGGGCTGTGCACTGGCCAGAGCCAGCAGGGATCCTCTGCCTCCCTCTTCCCCAGCTGCCACTGCTGGCGCCGTGCAGCTCCCGGGGGGTGACTGGAAGCTTCAGTCCTGCGGCTTCTGCCCAGCGCACGCAGCTCTGGCTCCAGCCCTGGCTGCTTCCCACCCACCTCTGCCGCGCGGGCTGGTCGTCGTGCCGGGTGGGCAGAAAGTAGCCGGAGCTTGAGCCAGAGCGCCAGACGCCAGGCAGAAGCTGCTGAGCTAAAGCTTCCACCCACCCACCCAGGGCCGTGTGGCAGTGCAGGAGCGGGAGCTGCAGCTGAAGGCGAGGGGAACAGAACAGCCCTGCCGAGCCCAGCGGCTACTCCCCCTCCCCTTCCCACGCCTCCTGCCCCTGCTGTGCCACTCTGGGAGGTGAGGGGGTGGGTGTTGATTCAGCCCAGAGCATGGAGCTCTGGCTCCAGCTCCGACTGCCTTCCCCCGCCTGCCCGGCATGAGCCCCTTGCAGGCAGAGCTGGTGGAAAGCAGCTGGAACTGGAGCTGGATCGCCATGCTCTGAGCAGAAGACATGAGGCTGAAGTTACCCACCCCTCCTTTCCACCGGGAGTGGTGCAGCAGGGAAGGCATGGGAGGGGAGGGGAGGGGAGGAGAGGGGACGTAGCTGCTGGAGGTGAAGGGAAGCTGCACGCTTGCTGGGCCCAGCAGGGCTGCTCTGCTCCCCTCACCTCCAGCTGCGGCTCCTGATCCTGCCACACCATGCAGCGTGGCTCTGTGTGGGTGGAAGCTTTAGCCTGGTAGCGTCTGCTCAGTGCCTGACTCGAGCTCCAGCTGCCCTGTGCAATGAGCAGCACCTGTGCGTGTGTGGGGGGGGTGCATAGACAGCAGCCAGAGCTGCGTGCATTGGGCTAAAGCTTCCACTCACCTAGCCAGAGCTGTGCGGCAGTGGCAGCAGCAGCTGGGGGCAAGGGAGGTAAAGAGCCCTGCCAGACCCAGCCAGGGCACAGCCTGTGCTGCAGCTGCTGCACAGGACAGGGGCACAGTGCGGGATGCGAGTCCCCATGGCAGGTGGCTGGCAGACTTCAGGCCCACTGATGCCTCCCAGCTGGCCCGGGCAGCCTGGTACTCGGCCAGCCGCCATCCATGCCCTCCGGCCCGAGCCAAGGGCCCGGCCCCCACAGCCCAGCTGGGGCCAGCCCCTGTGCATCTGCCCTCAACAGTGCCAACAGTGCCTGCAGGCCAGCTTGGCTAAGCCCCGTAACCTCAGCCCTAGAGCTGCGGGTGAGGCAGGCAGATGGCGGTGCCATGGCGGCCAGCTCTGGCCATTCCTCCACACCTGCTTGCTGAAGTGGGGAGGGGGGGCAAATGTCTGACAGACTGCTACACTCCAGCCAGGCAGACCTCAGTTGTGGTCCCCCCAGTGGGAGATGCCAGCTGGCATCTGGCCATGCTCTGACCCCCAGCTAGAGATCAGAGGGGCGGGGACAACCCTGCTGTCTGAAGCAGAGAGCATAGCCCAGCCCAGGGCTGCAGAGCATGCTGGGATGCTGGGGAACAACAGTTTAACTTAAACAAGAAAGGAATCGGGGATAGAAGTTCCATAAAACAGTTTGACTCAAATCAGTTAAGCCTGATACTACATTCAACTAGGTTTATCTTAAATCGGTTTCGGCCATTTTGAAACTGGTTTTTGTGCACAGATTTAAACCAGTTTTTGATCACTTAAACTGGTTTATGTGTAACTTCTGTCCCTAGCCTTTATGCACACAGAAAACTCTTTATACTGTAACAGGACACACGTTCACAAAATATAAAGCACTTTAAAAATGGCTCTAAGTTAACCCTGGATGGATATATACTAACCTCAAGTGTTTTCTCTTACAGTGCTTTATCAAACACCTGTGCCAGATCCCATCGGGGGTTAATGTGGAGCATGACATCCCAGGCAGCATTGCACATTTCTGCTGTAGTCTCAGACAGAATTAGTTTGCTCTTCCCAAGTGCAAGGCTGGTCTAGCCCCCTCAGATATGTCTGATCCAAGTCAGAGCCAGTCTCTGATCCTAGTCTCACATGAAGCCTGGTCAGGGTGGGGACGGAATGGGAGTTTCTATCCACAAACCGCCCCAGGCACGTGATGCGCTGCAGCCTGCTGGGAGGGATGCTGCAGAGGAAGGAGTCTGGGGTGTCTTTCCTGGCAGCCAGTGCCAGAGCATCCCATCTCCCAAGCCTCACTCCACCCACCCCCCACACCAGCTAGCAACTGCCAGCAGTGGCTGGGGGTAGAGGGGGAAGGGAGCCCCCTACCATGAGGGCCATCCCACAACTTGCTGGCTTGGGGCTTTGGGGTGGGGGGGAGCAGGCCACATCCACACAGCAGGGGACCTTTGTCCACCCACTCCTGCTGCCCAAGCAACCTGGCTGCTGCAGCCAGAAGCTGCAGAACAGGGTTGCTGCAGTTTCTGTTGCGCTGGGACTTGAGGCCAGTGGCAGGGGAAGGCCCTCCTACAGCTTGCTGACTTGAGGGCCAGGGGGCCACCCCCAGTCCCTGTTTGTTCCTGGCACAGCAAAACACAGGGCCAGGAACTTTTGCTGCAGCAGGTAACTGCCGCTGTCAAGAGCCTGGAGCAGGGGGATAAGAGAAACCCCACCAGGAGAGACCCCCAACAGCTTACTAGCTGTGGTCTTTGTGGGGGCCAGGCCATGTGGGGGGCTCCCTTCCCCACCTGTCCAGGCCTCTTGACAGTGGCAGCAAGCAGCTGCAGGAGGGGCAGCTCAGCCCAGTGCTTCTCTGCACTGGGAACTGTGGCCAGGGAGATGGCAGGGAGGCCCCATGATGTGCAGACCTGGCCCAGCCCCCCAAAAGACCCCAGCTAGCAAGCTGTTGGGGGCTCCTTCTCTCAGTTGCAGCAGCAGTGTTTCTTGCATTGTTTTTTGCTGCATCAGGAAATTTGGGGGGGGAAGGAGGGAGAGGGAGAAAAGGAGCCCCTCTCCTTGCTGGGCAGATCCACCCCCAGCTTTCTGTCTGCGATTTCAGGGGGGGCCAGGCCAGGCCCTTCACAGAAGAGGGACTGCTTTCCCCTAGTTGCAGCCACCAGCAGCAGTGTGAGTTCCCTGAATTGCTTTCCACTGTGATGGGAACTCTGATGGGCTGAGGGGTGGAGAAGGAGCCCCCCTGCCACACAGGGACCCAACCTGACCCCTAGCAAGATCCAAACTGGGAAGCTGGAGGGGGCCTGCCTAGCAGGGGGCTCCTTCCTTCCTGCCCATCCCCTGCCAGAGTCCCCAGCACTGCAAAAAGTAGCAGAGGGAACTTGCACTGCTGCTTGCCACTGCTGGTTATAGCTGGGGGAAAGAAGGCCCCTGCTCAGGTCTTGCTGGGGGCCAGGTCAGCCATCTCATGGCAGGGGAGCTGGTTTTCCCCAGCTGCAGCCAGCAGTGATGTGAGTTCCCTCTGCCACTTTTCACTGCACCAGAAACTCTGGGGGGAGGGGGGAAAGCCCTCATCAGGACCCAAGCTGGGAAGCTGGGGGGTGCCCTCCCAGCAGGGAGGCTCCTTTTCCACCACCACTCTTGCCAGAATTCCTGGCACAGTGAAAAAGAAGCACAGGGAACTTGTGCTGCTGCTGGTGGTTACAGCTGGGAGAAGGGAGCCCCCCCCCCCCCAGTTGCTGGCTGGGGTCTGGAGGATCCCAAACCAGTCCATGCAGCAAGGGTGGCTCCCTTCCCCCCCTTTCCTCCATGCTGCTGACAGTACCCAAATGGCAGGGGAGCAGGGCAGGGTGGCCCCCTTGGAAGCATGTGGGAGTGCCCCCTGCCTTCTGGTCTTGGCCAGTGCAGGCAGGCACACACCACCTCCCCCCAACCACTGAACAGCACACATTAGTGAACATACTCTAACTTATATTATAGCACTTTAAGGAAGTGCAATAGTTAAAGCACTTTCCGCCAGGGGCTTTTTGAATGTCTGTACTTAGCTCCAAAGTTTATTTTACTAACATCCAGATTACCTGCTAAATGCTGTGCAAAGCAAAGCTGAACACAGTAAATGTGGAATTTGTGCTTGGCACAGCTCAAACAACTATACAGACAAACAATGCAAACTGAATAATAATATACTGAACATTGGTGTATTGCCTCCTGCTGACCCCCTGATACCACTTGAAATATGAAGGATGTTCCCTGCAGGCCTGCAACTAGTTTTTGTGGCGCAGAAGTGCAGAAGATGATTAAACTCCTAAACTACCGCCATGGAGGGAGGGGAAGAGGTTAGGGATTTCAGTAATTTTAAAAAGGAACCCACCAAAATGGAATACATAAATAATAAATAGTAATAGGTAGTAATATATCTAATCACAAGTCTAGTAATAAATCTGTTCCTAGCCTATAAAGGTAAAATACTCTGAATATCCCATTGTTGTACTTTTCAGCTATAGATCTCAAAATACTCTTTTAAGCTAGGCATTATCCCCATTTTACAAGTAGAAAATATAAGCACAGAAATGCAAGGTTTGGGTCACAGCAGGTAACTTGCTGGGCTCACACAGAATTGCAGTGATATATATATATATAGATCTCCATGCAAGTACAGCCATATACTCTTCCATGCTGTAGAATCAAAGCCTTAGGTTAGACAGTCCTATGGATCTATACCTACTTGAAAACAGAAAATTGG
Source organism: Crocodylus porosus (assembly GCF_001723895.1). Lineage (NCBI taxonomy): Eukaryota > Metazoa > Chordata > Crocodylia > Crocodylidae > Crocodylus > Crocodylus porosus. Next base: position 16,641,265 of record NW_017728910.1, on the reverse strand, counting down.
GGGAAAAAGCTGCTGAGCAACAATATATCACAATTAAATTAATGGAGTTTTTGGGAGGATCCAGGAAAGGTCTTGCAGTTTCTGCCTCTTCTTTATAATGTCACAGTTCTAATTTACCTCATTTATATTAATGAACAGTGGGTTGCACAACTATTAGCATGATTGAAAATTGCACTAATGCTTAGTAAATCTGCTTCTAATTATTATGATTAATGAGAAGCTGATCATCTTGGACCAGATTAACAACTCAGAGTAACTGAAATAGAGTAAAAGAGATTTTTCTTGGTAAATCCGGTCTTTAATATTTTTATTTAATGAAATCCTGAGCAGTCCAGTCAGTAAAGTGACGAAATCCTGAGCAGTCCAGTCAGTAAAGTGACATTCCTATTCACTATAACAAGCATTTGCATATATTTGCATAGATGATGCCACATCTATCAATATATTTATCTGAACTCAATTAGTTTCAAAATTGCATTAAAACTTAGCCTTATGATAAACTTAATACTGTGGTAATGTTTCATTCGACTGTTGGATAATAACTTTAGCCCTGTAGCTTTTTCACCAACTAGCTCCAAAGTATCTGTCTAGTGCAAGAACTCCCACCTTGTTACACTGGACACTATAGGGTCCCTTTTTAAAGGACACTTTTCCAGCTGACACATGAAACTCCATGAACTGAATTCTGCACATTTTAAAAGAGATCTTGTCAGCTTGAAAGTTAGTAATGGTTTTAAGAAATAAATAAGCTAAAACAGTGGCAGGTACCATGACCATTCTTGATTCCCCTTGGTGGTTGGTTCCCCTATTTCTGTGGTTTCACTGCATTTTTTAATAATGTTTCTTTCTGCTGTTTCTGTGAGAAAAGCCCACAAAAACAGTGGAAGGAAGAGGCAACAGGTGAGAGGCAAAAGAACTGTACATACACACAAAATCAACCACAGGTCTATTCATGTTATCTGATGTCTTTCAGTTGGAGAACTCCTAGGCCACGGGCAGATGAGTGTGGACATTTGGTTCTCTGGCGACAAGTAGCAGCAGCACACCTTGTGCCACTGCTACCTGGTCCCAGGGAAAAATGTGCCACACATGCTCTGGCACATGGCAGGTTATCCCAGGTGGGTAGGGGAAGCCTGGGACAGCAACTATGCTGGCCCCAGCAGCCTTAGCTGGGGTCCTGGGAGCCAGGGAAGCTGCAGCTGTGGCGCTCCTGTAGCTGGGAACCTGGCCAGCAGCCAGAGCGTGGCTCCAGCTGTCCAGGTTCCGGTTTTGGTCAGCGGCTGTGCTGCCACGTGGCACCATACTGCTTTTTTTCCTTGCCATTTTTTTTTTTAACTCCAGGACATCCAAGATTCAAAAAACCCCCCAGCACTGCAAAGTAACAGCACAGGAATGCCTGAATGTGTGGTATGTGGCATCACAGACCGGTCTGAGGTGCCACATACCACACCGCCACGCTTGTCTGGACGCGGCCTTATTCATTATACAAAACAGTAGGCATAACATTTTCAAATGGCACGTGGCTACAGATGGATGAAGAACCTTGAGCCATGAGATTCAATAAGCAAAAAGAGGCGTAAAGCTTTTTAAAACATCAGTATTTTCTGATTTGCAGTTTTGCTTTGACCCAGTCAGAGGCCAGGTACCAAATTCAGATTGAAATACAGGTGACTCTCTTAACAGACTGAAAATTTTGATTTGGACACTTTGGTAGTTAAAATATGAGCTTTCTTTCTCCTTACTTCCTTCAACCCTGCCTTGATGCAAGGGATTGGACTAGATGACCAAAGGGTTCCTTCAATCCAATGGTTCTACAGTACCTTGAAGTACTTGGATAAGTACTCTATAAGGATTGGGAATATTGGTATTAAGAACTATCCTAATATCTTACTCTTCCAGACAGATAGAGGCATAGCAGTTCATGGATCTCATGCCCTCTCTATACAAAATCACCACCAGAAACAAAAAGGAAAAGAGACCCTGCATTCTAATATCCAGGGGACGATCGTTTCCTTGATAGAAGTGTTAAAGCTTCCACCTCAAAAAGGGCTAAGTGGAAGAGTCTACTCCAGATGTGGATTCAGCCAGTGTACTTCAGATCTATATTTTTGAACAGCTTGTTTTCACACTCTGTACAACGAGGCTTATTCATCCCTCCAATGGCTAAGCCTGTGCAGGGTGTAAAGGGATTTTGCCTCTGAAGTATAAAATGGTATCTCCTCATTTTGCACAAATCTTTGCATACCGCAGACATTAAGGTTCTGTCCCACACATGACACATTTACAACCAGGGATGTAAATGAAACAAAGGCTGTGTATATACATTCCAATGATCAAGAGCAGAGGTTCCCAAACTTTATCTTATTGAATACCCCAGACCTACCAGTTGCTCCCATACTCCTACCAGCATGTGTTTTATATTTTAACCCCTTCAGTGCCAATTATAATAATAATAATGAAAATTAAATCTGCCACAACACAATTTCTCCCATTTACCCTTCAGAGATATCTTCTGTACCCCCAGGCATATATTTACCACAGTTTGGGAACTCCTGATCTAGGGGAATCCTCTCAGATTTGTTCTCCCGGTAGAAAAACTTACCCAGACATCCCTGAACAGACATTTGACTGCTGAGCCCCAGAAGAGAAAAGAGCATACTTCTCAGCAGCCTCTGTAGGCTCCCCAGACTGCCTGAAGACAGATAGCAGCAGTATATAGGGCAGCCCTGAGCAGTCTGAGTGTCTCCTTGTAGCAAAATGTGAGGATTGTAAAGACGGTGTGGTCTACTTCTTACTCAGGTGGAGCAGTAGAGTCCAGCCCAAGCGACACCGTTTCCCTAGAGAGTGGGGTAAAAGTCTGGGATGCTAGAACACTGTGCAGTGGCTTCTTTCTGAAGGGAACATGTACAGACGTTTGCTCTGCCAAAACAAATTCTCCCATGAATAATTTGATCCTAGTTCTTCCCAGGTTATTTTTTCCTGGAGTGGCTATTTTGGCTTTGAAAGAAAAATATGAGTAAAGCAGAAGAATCACTTCCTTGGTTTTGTTTGAGATGCATGCCATAGTATTGTATACCCTGCTGGCTACAGCATCACACTGACAGCTCATATTTATACTATGATCTATTATTACCCCTAGTTCCCTTTCTGTCATGGTGCTAGACACTTTGGCACCACTGACCCTGTAAGTATGTTGGGGATTGTTTGTCCCCAGATAGAGCACTGGTTCTGATCAGTCTCCAACTTGCCAGCCTGTTTAGGTACGCCTGTATCTACAGCCTATCTTCAAGCATGCCCACACTCCTCCATAACTTGGTGTCATCCACGAACTTGGTCAGTGAGCTCTTCATTCCCACATCCAAATCACTGATAAAGGTGTTGAAAAGCACTGGACCAAGCACAGACCCCTGAAGGACACCACTGGCCACTTCTCACCGCGACAACACAGATCCGTTCATTAGAACTATCTAGGCCCTACACTTCAGCCAGCTGCCTACCGATCTAACTGCTAAGCAATTAAGCCTGCAACCCTCCAATTTTCCCACAAGAACATCATAGAATACCAGATCAAAGGCCTTTTGGAAGTCTAGGTATACAATGTCAACCTCCTCTCTCTTATCCAGGTGGTGAGTTACCAGGTCATAGAAGATGAGATTCGTAAGACAAGACCTACCCCTGGCAAATCCATGCTGGCTTTCATTCAGAATTCTACCTCCTGCAAGCCTACTGCCATAGACTCCTTGATGAATTTTTCCAGGATTTTCCCTGGGATAGAAGTTAGGCTAATTGGACCACAGTTGCCCAAGTCCTCCTTCCTCCCCTTCTTCAAGATTGGCTCTCTTCCAGTCTTCAGGGACCTCCCCCGAGCATGAGTTTTGGAAGTTTTGCCAAAGGTGCTGCGATGACTTCAGCCAGCTACCTCAGTACTCTTGGATGAAGTTCATCTGGTCCTGCTGACTTATAAATGTCTAACTTTTCTAACTGATCACATACCAACTCAACGTCAACAGTAGGAAGGCGGTCATTCCCACTGTGAAAGAGGCAGTAAAAGCTCCTCTAGTGGGTCCCAGACCCCCACCCCATACACCCCAATACTCACCACAGAAGCCCAAATGAGCAGCAGCTGGGTGGAAACACGGACCCAGAGTTCCCTGAAGCTGCGGATCAGTGAGGGACGGGGCGAAGCCTCAGAGAGATGCAGGCTGCTCAAATACCAGCTGGGAGAGCAGCTGAGCGGCCAGCAGGGGAAGCGCAAGACGCCGTCCAGGCGATGCCAGTAGCCAAGTAGAGGATCGCCCAGCTGGACAGCAGGCAAAAGGAGTGGAGTGGAGTGGCAACCAAAGGGCTCTGGCATGGCATGGAAGAAACCCAAGCCTGGGGAGCCAAGAGATGCCCAGGAGTGACGCCACAGCCCCACTAGAGAATACAGGTATGGCAGCTGGGGACACCTTCAGGGAGCTGCTAGCCCTCACAAGAGCAGCCCAGCATGGGAACTACACACTTCTCCCACTCAGTAGGAGCAAGAAAGCAACTCCAGGTCAGCAGGGCTCCGGAGGCGGTTGCACTGGGAAGGAGGATTGGGGAGGGGCACAGAGCAGCTGTCCACCCCCATAATCACTAGGACGGAAGGGACAAGCAAGTCCCCGCTTTTTCTTTCTCCTTTACTTTGAGTGACAAGTGGACACTGGGAGACAGGATCCCAGGGGTCCGTCAGCAGATGCTGGATGCTTTCTGTTAGATTCATTTGAAGTCCTAGTCAGCCTTAAGGCAAGGTGGGTTTATGTACCCAAGTCGGCCTGAAGCTGAGGAACTGGCTGTGGGGGAAGACTGTACTGGCCAAGAATTCCCGACCCATCCCAGGGCAGGCAATCTGGGTAAAAGGAGATATCATCCAGAGGAAGACCTGCAGAGTGCAGCATTTATCCATGCCATGGATGTGGTAAGGGTGGGGTAAAAGGGAGGTTTGGAGCCCCATGAAGAATAGACTGGGGTCGAGACCTCTTTGCTTTTGGGGGCCACCTGAAGGGAACTGCCTTCCCAACAAGGAACATCAAAGATGTAGCAGGAGAGTAGGAGCAGCATCCATACCATCTAGGTGGCACCTGAGCCCAAGTCTCACCCTGACGTGACTTGGGAGCAAGACACTTATCAAGAAGAGGCTGAAGCCCTACTACACCTACCAGCAACACCCACCATGACAATTCTATACCCTATCAAGTATGATTTTCCCTTTAGCCCTGTGAAATACCGAAGCAAAGCAGTCATTCAGGAGTTCAGTTTTCTCCACAGTGTCGGTAACTAGCCGTCCTGAGCTGTTAAGCAATGGCCCCACACTTTCATTTGTTTTCCTTCTATTCCATACGTAGTTATAGAAGGACTTCTTATTGTCCTTGATTTCTGTTGCTAGTTCAAATTCAGTCACTACCTTAGCCTTTCTAATCTGCTCCCTACAAGTGTGGGCCGTTGTTGTTTAGTCCTCCTTGGGGATTGTTCCAAGCTTCCACTGTTTGTATTCCTCCCTTTTCTTTTTCAAGAGGACCATGATATCCCTATGAAGCCAAGGGGGCTTCCCAGCCCTTCTGCTACCTTTCCTTCACATGGGAATGGACTTCTTTTGTGCTTTGAGGATCATGTCCTTGAGGAACAACCATTCTTCATATACTTCTTTCACCTAAACGCTCACAGTTAAGTGTCTCTCACCTTGCCCCCCCGAAGCTTGACCCAGATGGTTTTGAGCCGCTCATCTTTGGAGGTATACTGCTCCCTCACATAGAGAGCTACACCTCCACCTTTCTTCCCTACTCAGTCCCTTCTGTGCAGGGTGTAGCCCTCTGTGGCTATGTTTCAATCATGCGAGGCGTCCCATCAGGTCTCCATAATCCATACTAGATCATAATGTCCACCATGGCTGGGGAATACCGACAGTGCCTAAACACTCACTTACCTGTAGTGTTCAAGCCGGAGACCCGTCCTGGGCCAGGTAGTCCTGGTAAGCTGGAGGATGCCGCAGATGACCAGACACCTGGGAAAAAAAATCCAGGTATCAGCATCGGAGTGACCACAATAGATCAAAGGGTACAGACCCAATCATAACCCCACCCACATGGGATTTCATCAGCAGGTACACCTAGGGCAGCCACAACAGCAAGACAGCAGCCCAAAGGGCATCAGCAGGACCCACTGACGGTAAGAAACCACCTGAGAACCCTTTTGGTTTTTTCTGCAGCATTTGAGTGGTTATGGATCCAAAATCCCCCAGTGCTGAAGTATCAGGACCATAAGGTTCATGTGGGCATTGGAAAACACCCCATGGGATACTGCAATATGTGTGACCAGGTACCAGCTGACCCAGAACATTGGTTCTCCCAGGATATACCCAAAATGGGGGACCATACAAATCACATCACGTGCAGCTTGGAGCACAAAAGAGAAGCACCAAATGCAGTGAGTATCGTTCCCTTGCTCGCTTGCGTCACTCAAGCAATATCAGTTCTGGTATTGTTAAGTTCCCAGTCTATCACTTGGAGAGGCCATAACTACATTCCTGCCAAGAATCATGAGGGCAGGCTTTCTGTGGGAACAGATGGTGTCTGCAGCACACCCAGATACCACTGAGACCAAACCAGACCACCCGACCAGGAAGGGCTGGGATGTAGAGGATGAGCCTCACAAAAGCAGTACCAGATGAAGAACCCGAGGTCATAGAGAAACACCGAACAACACCTTCAGGTAGAACCTCAGGTAACATCAAGTCATGGCGGATGAGTAGACCATGGCGCAGCATGCCCCAGTGGGCAAGGTATGCTAGGAGTGGTGTTGCAAACACGGCCCTGCCACAACCACCTATGACCTGCATATTTTTCCTTTATAAGACTGTAGGTCTTAGATTCTAGCTATATTAAAAATATGTTTGAATATACCAAGTTTACCAAGACAAAAATGTCTGCTCTACGCATGATCCACACATTATAATTTACAAACCGCAATTTTACCTATCACACTGAATATGCTTCTCCAGACCACTGCTAAAAATATCAAATAACTTAGGGCTGAGAACCAAGCCCTACAGCACATTAGTATAAACACCCTCACCCTTGCCAATTAACAACTACATTTCAAGATATCGTTTTGCTAGTTTTATAGGTAGGTCCTCTATTGATTTTTAATCTTTAGATAAGATTATGTTTGGCACTCAGTTAAGAGCCAACCTGGAGGCTTTATTTCAAAATACAGATCAAAAAGCCAGGAATAGCCAACAAAAACGACCAGCTAAAAAACAACTTCCTTCTACTGGAAGATACCGTCTATAAACTGTAAATTGCATACCAGGCTTAAACCAGTTTGTTTTCTCACTGTTCCTCTCGCACTGTTTGAGTGAATACCATAAATACTTTAATATGCGTAATTCCCAGAAACTGTATATATTATATGACAAAGTCAGTAGCCTAAACTTGTTGGACAGCCTTACAGAGGAACCAGGATGAAGCTCAACCCCACAATTCTCATACATCCTTCTATCACCTTGACTACTTTGTTGCATTGGAAAATTAAGCGTAAGAATATTCCAACATAAGGGGTGAATGAAGGCTTTGCAGACTTGTTAAGAAATATGAGGCAAACCCGTCTGTTTTTTCTTACAAGATTTCTACTACAGCCTTGAGGTGGCTTTGATATGCAGAGAGCACCTTAGGAACAATCAAAAATTGACTCTGCTATGCGGCTAGTAAGAATTTGCTGGATTCTTGTACTAGTCTGCCTTGCAAGAAGTTCATGTTTCTAGCTTTGCTATGAGCTGATTAATCACAAAGAAGCCATATGAGGCTTTCTGTTGAGAAACTAGACTTTTACTAAAATATGGCTCATTGAAGAAGTGAGAGAGGTCAGAAAACCAGTCTGCTTTTTGGCACGCTATTTAGATTACATACAACTGCAAGCTAAGACATTTGCCTGTCCTTGAGCCCTTATTGCTAACTGGAATGCCTAGATAGGTTGTAATTTGCCCACATATAATTAATACCTTTGTTGTTGATACATTTTGCTATGCATGACGTTACTACCACTTTTTAGTTGGTTATCTTCAGGGAAGGAGAATGGGGTCTGTTGACCTCAGTCCAAAACTGTTTAATCTTGTTTTCCTTTAAGAGAAACAGAGGCATCAGTTGCTCCTCCCTTTTTTGCAGTACTGGTACTTGGAAAAAGAAATTTGTTGGTATGCTTCTCTACATATTAGCCCTTTCACACTCTAAAGACAGTGGTTCTTACCCAGGGTGCTGTAGCATTCACAGTTTCCTTAAGATCCCTTCAAAGGTGACATGGGGTTCCACACAATTTTATCACTTTTAGGCGTGCAAAAAGGATTCACAAGATAAACCCAGATATTTCAAACAGGAATCCATAGTGTTAAACATATTCTGCCTTTTTATATTCCGGAGTACTCCGCAACAGAAGAATTGCTCTAATACAGCAGTTCCCAATCTGCGATACAGGTACCACCAGTGGTACGCAGACAACCTGTCAGTACTATGCATTAACAGATGTATTATAATTACTTTATATGACAAAAATTTGCTGGTGGTACTTTCATTTTAAACTGGTGGTATGCAATCTTTCAGAGTTTGGGAACCACTACTCTATTAATTATCCATAAACTAAGCTGGGGAATAGAGTTGGGATACTAATAAAAAAATAAAACCTAAAAAAATAGTAAAAAGTAGTAGTAGTTTCCCTACTAAAAAATAAATAAATTAGCCAACCTAGCTTTACACCAGGTTTGCTGGGGAGATGGAGACCAAAGCCCTGAGGTAGGTGGGGAAGTGGGTCACCTGGAGGAAGCAGAAGCAGAAAGGGGAAACATGGGAGGCTTTCTCATTCTTCCTAAGAAACTAAGACAATCAGGTAATTACCTCAAATCCACGGAGCCTGGAAAACAAGGAGGAAGAATCAGAAGTCCTCACACATACATGGAAATATGATGTGATTGGAATAATAGAGACTTAGTGAGATAGCTTGCATGACTGGATGAGTATGGATCATGGATCAGTATAAACTGTTCAGGAAGGGAAGAAGAAGACAAGTTGTTTTTTATGTAAAAGGGCTGTATGGTTGCTTAGAGGTACAGTATATAACTGCAGATATGCCTGCAAAAGGTTTCCGGGGACAGCAACAAGGTTGATATTGTAATGGGTGCTTCCTATAAACTACCAGCCTAGGAGGATGAAGTGGATGAGGCTTTCTTCAAACAGTTAGCAGAAGTTTCCAGATCACAGGCTCAAGTTCTTCTGCAGGACTTCAATCACCCTGGCATCTGCTAGGAGGGTAACAGCCATACACAAGCAATCCAGGAAGTGATTGAAGAGCACTGGGGACAATTTCTTGGCACAAGTGTTGGAGAGGCCAACTAGGCGCTGTGCTCTTCATGTTCTACTGCTCACAGACAGAGATGAATTGGTGAGGAATGTAGTAGTTGAATGGCAGTTCCCAATTGGTGGGGAATGTAGTAAAGAGCTACAGGTTAGGGACTATTTAGAAAAGCTGGGTGCGTATAAGTCCATAGGGCCCAGGGGTCAGTCCTGGGGCCAGTTTTGTTCAATTTCTTCATCAATGATCTGAAAGATGGGACGAAGTGCATCCGTAGCAAGTTGGAAGATGACACCAAGCTAGGCAGAGTATTAGATAAGCTGCAGGGTAGGACTAGGATTCAGAGCCCCAGACAAATTGCAGGATTGGGCAAAAAGAAATTCAGTAAGGACAAGTCCAAAGTCCTGCACCTAGGACAGAACAATCCCATGAACTGGTACAGACTGGGGACCAATTTGCTAAGCAGCAGCTGTGCAGAAAACCTGGGGGTTACAGTGGACAATAAGCTGAATATGAGCCAAACAGCATGCCTTTGTTGGAAAGAAGGTTAATGGCATACTGGGCTGCATGAGTAGGACCGCTGCCAGGAGATCAAGAGAAGTGATTATTTGCCTCTGTTTGGCACTCGTGAGGCCACATCTGGAGTACTGCGTCTAGTTTTGGGCCCCCCACGACAGAAAGCAGGTGAACAAACTGCAGAGAGTCCAACAGAGGCAACAAAAATGGTCAGAGTGGGGAGCATGAGTTGTGGAGAGAGGCTGAGGGGACTGGGCTTATTTAGTCTGGAGAAGAGAAGACTGAGGAGGGGATTTAATAGCAGCCTTCAAGTACCTGAAGGGTGATTTACAAAAAAGATGGAGCTAGACGGTTCTCGGTGGTGGCCAATAACAAAACAAGAAACAATGGTCTCAAGATTCAGCAAGTGAAATTATGTTAGATATTAGGAAAAATTCTCGCTAGGAGTGTAGTAAAGCACTTAAAAATGCTACCCAGAGAGGTAGTCGAATCTCCATCCTTAGAGGTTTTAAAGACCTGGGTAGACAAAGACCTGGTTGGGATGATCTAGATGGGGAAGATCCTGTTTTTAGCAGGCAGTTGCACTAGATGACCTCCTGAGGTCCCTTTCAATCCTAATTTTTTTATGGTTCTATGAAAACTAAGTAATGGCATTTTCCAAGAGAGGGGGGCCTTGGGTCTAAAAAGGTTGAGAATCATTGCTCTAAGAATAATGTAGAGGTGACTCTATAGACAAATTTAATCCGTTTTAGGAATTTTTCACACAGCTGTACTGATTCAAGCTGGCCTTGCATGCCAAAACTACCTCACAGCATATTTTTAGCTCTGAGTGTGTAGGCAAGGATGGTCCCACTCTGACACCCTGGGGACTGAAAAGATATAATTTGCTGCACTTCATGTAGGAGGCTAACATAATTTTTGAGTGTATCCTCGTGTAAGATTTCCCAAGGCTTCATGTGACACAAGATCATAAAACATATTTGTGCCTGATTTTATATATTTCACTATATCACTACTCACCTCACTGCTGTTTTCATGGTTTCATACAGCCGAAAAATCCTTAAGCTGTAAGGAGGCTCTGTTAGTAACAGGCTGGCTGAAAGTGATCTTGATTTAGGAGGAATCTCACTGTATCTGCCACATTAATCTGACCGTTGCATTAATGACATTATGGAAAAAAAGGAGGATCATGCACAGCTTCTGAAATAACATCCTGGCCTTCAGTGGCTACTATGAAGAGAATTCTTATCAACAGCCATAGGGACATGACGGTATAAAATTAAAGCCAGGAGTAGATATGAGTAGACAAAATCTGGAAAAACCCATTTAAATGAGCATCCTTCAGGATTATAGCTAGATCCTTTTAAGATCTACTCCTTTTCTAAGAGAATGTATAAAAGCCTGTTCTTATTTACATAATTCTGGTACCTCGCCACTGAAACAGTATTATGTACAAAAAAAGAAAATATTGTAAAACCCTTGCCTGTTAGGTGCATCTATCTTCTGTCTCAGGCCTCCATTAACTCAGGAGGAAATATTGGGTGTTGCAAGAAAGTGTTACATCAGTTCACACTGGATCTTATTTCTTTGCAGGAATAAGAAGGATACATCTATTCTGTATTCTTGAAATTCTCTGAGAAGCCCTTTTCTATATTCTTGAAACCCTCTCCTCTATGAGAAATCCTTATTGATTGCACATTCTTCCTATGATGAGAAGTTGCCTATGGATAAATTGAAAACAGCATAACTTAAAACATGTGTATTTTTGTATGGATCATTCTGGGGGGGAGGGAGCCAATTCTGCTTTCCCATTCAAAAGAAAATATGGCATATTCAAGATGCAATGAACTGATACAAGATACATAATCAAGGAATAAGCCTGCTGTAAAGATTTGGGGGTCTGTCAACACTTCCAAGAGGTAGGCAAGG
>NW_017728910.1:16610483-16628823 GCF_001723895.1 Crocodylus porosus | reverse complement strand
TTTTTTTTTCTTTTATACGAATGTCACTTATGTAGGTAACTTGAAAAGAAACAAACATTTGAAATACATAAACAGAGGGAATGTTATCGTGCCCTCCAGACACAATAGATGCGCAATTTCACACGGCAGTGATGTCACTGCAAAATGATGATCATTAACACGGGGAGTGGTGTTAGACAGGAAGAACTGAAATGGACTAATAAAAGGCCTCATGAAAAATAAGCAATCTTGCCTCCAGGAAACTTAAAAGGAAACTTTATGGTGTACATAATATTTCTGCCAATGCCCCTGACCTGCATATTAAACCACAATGAAAGGTTCGTGGGTGCAGAACTGTGTCATTCTGCTAAATAGGGCCTGTACCCACAGATATTCTTCATCTTCAAATGACCTCCCTTAAGCACAGAATTCTCTCTCACGGGTGGCATAGCGGATGAATGCTACACACATGGACCAAAAAAATCATCTTGAGGCAATGTATGACATCAAGCAGCATAAAAAAGGAATGCTGATATAAAGGAAGAAGATAGCAAACTTCACAAAGATGGAATTTTCCATTTGCATGCAGTTCAATAAAGGAAGCCATTTCCCCACCCCAAAAATGAACCTCCTCACGTTCAAAACTGTTGTGGTGGACCATTTACTGGTTAACATTACGCACTCCATACTGAGCTGCAGTTGAAGACCCTGTGGGAGCCTTAAGCTGGTTCAGAATCTGACTGCTCACTTTCTTAGAAATGGAAAGGGAGCTGGGAGCGCTCACCTTGAATAAATCAAGTTTTTTTAAAGTTATATATAAGAGCAGCTGAAATACAAGAACATATAAATAATACTAATCCTCAAAGGCAATATACAAAACATGTTTTGTAGATGAGCCTATGAACTTCATAAATCTACTGGATACAAAAAATCATGGACTAAATATAGGCATTGGCTTTACGGCACATTAGAACCTGCCCGACATGCGAGAACCCCAGGTAACTGCTCTACATTTTACCAGCGACATGCTACCACCAGGTCAACGTTCCCCTCTTCCCGTCCCCACCTACCTGTCTGTCACCTATTAACTCCCATCCCCTCTGATCTTCCCTGTCATGCATTTGCATTTTCACAGACCTGCATTTTGCATATTGGTTTAAGTTTCTATTCCACCCGGGACAGCACACAAACACCAGCACTCTTCCTATGCCCAGAGCTGACCCTAGGGGTGTGCGGGGACTGGGGCATATTGGGGCCTGAGGGGGGAAGGAAGGAGGTGGCAAGCGGTCAGAGCATGAAGCCAGTGATGCACAGCAGCCACACAGATTGGTGGTGCCCTCAGGGCCTGTACAGCACTGTCCCCAAAGCATAGGGCCCATGGTAATCACCCCGATTCATACCCCACCCCAAGGGACGGCTCTACCTATGCCTGAAAAAGGGTGTTTGTTCCTGAAAGCTTGTGAAGAACAATTTTTCCAAATTTTTTAGTTGGTCTAATAAAAGATATCAAATTTACCCCAAGACACTTATCTGGCTAAATAATACTGAACACTTTAGTCACACTTTTTAAGCACAGATTTTAAAACTTCTGATGTTTTAATGTTTTGACAAAACTGATTTTTATTGGAAAATCCTAATTATTTCAAGAAAATATTTCAACTTCTGAAACATTTTGATCAGTTTTCTCTTTTGTCTGTTCCAGAATGTATTTTGAAAATTGTTCCTACTCTGCAATGGGATTAAAGTGAGACTTTTTAAGTTCTAGCAAAAAATGAGGAAATCCTCCCCATACATCCAAAAAATCCAGAGACTCACATTATCAGGGCACTTGCATGGGATATGGGAGATACATATTTAAGTCCCAGTTCTGCCTGACTTGCAGTTAGAAATCTACTACAGCCTAGCTGAGTATGTCCTATTTTGGGATAGACTGTTCAATCTCATTTCTCATGAAAATATTTAAAATAATTCATTTGCATCACAATGCAAAATGGGAAACTTTTTGAATTCTCAAAAGAATTCATGGGATTGGAAAATTGTTTGCTGCCCTCTTTTAATTCCAAGTGTCATCAGCCCTAGTTTAGAGTTTTAGCTGAAGCAGATCTAATATTAACCCAACCTGCTCCTCCATATTGAACAACAGTTGAAGGACTTCACACCATTTTCTTAAAATTATTTTTAGACATTATTAGAAGTCTGGGTTTTGCAGACATTCCTAATTCACCTGGCCATATACAGAGTACCAAATTTATTCAAATATAACATCTTTGTGAGAGAGAAGTGAAAGTTTCAATTTAGAGGACAGCATTAACAAAAAGCTTGTGCAAAATCTTTGGCATGGCGATGATGTACTATGGATATCAGTCTGGTTGATCAAACGTACTACATCCATGGGTGCAAGCTGTTAAGCCTTCTGAAGCTGATAAAAAGTATGACTGGTAAGGGACTGCAGAAACCTAACTTGGTTATTATAGGTGCAAGGACTATTGCTTCTAGGTTATTACCAAAACTCCAGATAGATGTGAGTGAATACTACTATTATTAAGGAAACTTTAACCAGGCAATTAGTGTGATTGATGAACATGGGAACAAGGGCTCAGTCTGGAGAAGTTCAGTTGGCCATATGAGCAAAATATGTCCAGTAAACATACTAAGTCAACCTAGCAGATTAAGTGAGATATGTCATCCAACAAAAGCTGTTGGATTTATTTTTTAAAAGTTCTGGGCCTCTTACTTTTCATCAGTCAAACAGGCTAATAACACCAACTGCTACAGAAACCCAGCCAGAAATGATAACATAAATCTTGTTATCATTTGCATAAAAATGATAACCTACATCATAATGCCAAAAGATGGAAGCCAGAAGAAGATATAAATACTGGAAAGTGCAAGGCTCAATAGAGAACCCTGAGAAAAACTGTACTCCATAAGAATATTATGAACATCAGTATTAGGAGATAGTCTTGTGTGCTGTACAGTGTTTTTTATAATCATCAATGCAGTTGATTGCTACATTTCAGTAGGTTTCTACATGCACTATCTTTAGAATTGACATTACTAGAAAATGGAAAACTAAATGTAACAAGTTAGTATTAAAAACCGCTAAGAATAAAATTATTTCTGCATATTATTAGTCTTAAAAACCATTTAAAATAAATCATACATGGGAGGGATGCAATACCTGGGTCCCAAATATGCTAGGATTTGTGGGAGGTTACCATTTATCACTCACACCAGCAATGCTCACAGGCCAGATGAAAGGGACAGGGCCAGTCCACACACTGGATCGAATCCCCTGCTCTAGGATAAGGCCCTGGGGCCCAGCACCACCCATTCCCTGCCCTGAGTTCCAGGAGTGGACCCTGGGGCACAACACTGCCCCCTCCTACCACAGCATGGAGGGACCGCTGTCCGGGGGCCCAGCACCAGCCCCTCCCACTGGGATTGGTCCTCAGGGGCCTGGTATTGTCCCCTTCTGAACACTCACACAAGGATTGGGCCTGTGGCCCAGGGCTACCCCCACTGGATGCAGCACGCAGGGTCCGGGACTCCCCAGCAGTGCATGTGCTTGGTGGCTGGGGAGTAGTGCCACTGCTCTCCCACCACCAAATTTCTGGACCCTTGGGCCAGGGACAGACATTACGCATAAACTGGTTTAAGTGATCAGGAACTGGTTTAAACCTGTAACAGAACAGACGTTCAGCGAACATAAACCAGTCTGAAAATAGCTAAAACCGGTTTGAGATAAACCTGGTTGAAAGTAATATCAGACTTAACTGATTTGGCTCAAACCAGTTTATGCACTGTCTGTCCCAGACCCTTTCCTGGTTTGAATTGAATCGAGACCCCCAGCATCCTGGCATGCTATCTGGGCTGGAAGAGACTCTATGCTCCAGCGCAGCCAGGCTGACCTCACCCCTCTGCTCTGCAGCCCAAGTAGGGTAGGGGCAGGGGTCTGGCCAGAAAGGGGTTTAATGCCCTCTCCCTGTGCCACTCGCAAGGACCCAAGCCAAGGCTGCCTGCACCCCCCCACCCCCACTGCTGCAGAAGCGGGGCACCATGGCCCCTGAGGCAGAGGTGAGCAGGAAGCAGAGTTCGTTTCTCCTCTACCCCACTGCCCAGAATAGGATGCCTCCTGCCCAGAATCGGCCCCCAGCTGCCTCCTCCACCACAGGCTGGAGGAATAACCCCACCCCTGCCCCCGCAGGGGCTCTGTCTGGCCATACCCCCTCCCCGCCACTGCAGCAGGAGGGACAGAGCTCTTACTGAGGGCGATAGCCCCTGTCACGCTGTTGGGGAGAGCAAGCCCCTTCCCAGTGAGCCACTGCATGCAGCAGCACCAGACTGTGGAGCAGGCCAGAGCCCTGCAAGCCCTGGCAGTGCCGCTGTGCTCCACAATAGCTCTGCCGGCCCCCACAGCATGGCCCTGCCTGGAAGCTGTGACAGGCTCCTGCCCATTGAGCTGTCACCTTTTGCCACTCCAGCTGGTGGGAAAGGGCAGGGCCAGCCCCTGCTACTCATCCTCTGCTGGGGCAAGCCACTTAGGGGGCTTATACAGTCTTCGTTATTCCCTCCCCCCCCCCGCCCCCTGAGCTTCAGCTGTGGCCCATCTGGGCATACCTGCAGGCAAGGGTTGGCTCTAGCACGCCCCTGCGCCTGGCCTGAGCAACTGCAGGCATGTGTCTGCATTGCCTCAGTCCAGACAGCTTGTCTGTCCCGTTACAAACCAGTTCAGCCTAGGCAGGTTAGACTAACCTGCAAAGGTTCAACCAGTAAAGGCTATGGCTTTTTGAATATCTGTCCCTAGCTGTGGGGAGCTTTGCAGGTTGGATGACACAGGGATGTGGGTGGATCTGACCCACAGGTTGGAGGTAGAGCACCCCAGCCTTAGACCACTCTCATAGTGATGGACTGATGGACCTTAAAAGGTTGCAGTTCCTGCAAGGCTGATTCAACTCTTCACACACAGGTAAATTAATTGTTGCCTCATATACTTGGAATTCTTTAATTTAACATCTTTAAATTGGTTTGCTCTGACTCAGCAGTAAAGAAACAGTACCATGACATTTTTCACCATGGTTTTGCGCTAGAATAATCTGTCAGTCACTTACTCTTTTATAGGTTTGCGGTTTTGTTTATTGGGGGCGGGGATTACCCCATTTCTTCTCTGTTATTTCTTGCGTTCACTCTTTTTTGTCAAGTTATATGCAAGTTGTTATTTCTTTGAGAAAGGAACTTATTTTTCCTGTATTCTGTTAATCATTTTGCATATTTCCAGGTGCAGTCGAGTAATAAACAGCAGGTTTTCCACTTTGCCTGCTCTGGTCACATCTTTCTACCCGAAATGGCAGCTTAAAGAGACCTCGTAAAATGGCTTTGATTCTTTAGGTATTAAATACATACTATTAAAGTTTTGGTTAAATCTCACTGAAACCCAGCCATTGAGGAGAACTCGGGGGATCTGTAGTCACTTACAACCACTTCTTTTAAGGATCTGTCTTCTTTTAAAGAATCATGTAACTGAAATAATAGCAGCTCCCAACCAAAACACAAGTAAGTGCCACTGCCCAAAGCAAAAGTACATGTGAGGCCATTGAAGACTTTTAACTTTTGCGGAGAAGGGAATCACACAATTAGCAGGACTCATCAAATTACTTTCATATGTAAGGTATAAAAATATATATTGTAGCATGAACTGAACTAATGTAGCTGATGTTAACATAGACTGTAATAGTAGTGAAATGTAACTATGTTAGTTTTGTCCTGTAAGTAACCTGAAAACTCCATTTTTGTACTCTTTTGCTTGACATAAGTGAATGAACTTTGTATGCCCTTTTTGAATGACTGGATGTGAAAGGGTGAATGGTGAGAGAATGGCATGGAGATGGGAGAAGAAATAACTGTTTATGTAAGCAATAAGGTGACAAATGTAAGTTACCAGTCAGTAAACTAATTAATGGATGGCTGAAGAATCCCTCTGAGGCCTAAGACACGACAGGAGATAATGAGGAAGAGAGAGGCACACATCCTGCCAGATGGACAGCAAGAACACTCCGAGGCTGAAATACCAACTTTAGCGACCAAAGCTACCTCGGGCTGAGATGAGCTGAAGACGAATGAAGAACAATCGCAAAGACAAAAGCTGGGTATGGAAAAACCCCAAAGTGCTGAAACAAAGGATGCCAATCCGTATAAAAGAAGACTTCAAAAATGCCAAGTTGGGTAAGACTCTCTCTCAACTGCTGTTTCATTGGAGCACAGATGTGTGCGTTTCACCCTGCTCCAAAGCTGCTATCTACCGAATCTTTCTCTTTCTCTCAGTAAGGCCAGGGGCCACCCACCCAGTGCCATTACTGAACAACTGCTGCTGGTAACTATGTTTGAATGGAATGGTTGTTTTGTGTTTGTGTGTCTATCTGGATGGTATGTCCAAACCTCTATGTCTAATTCATGTAATCAATAAACGTGGCATTTTGCCTTATCCCTCTTTATAAGGTCTCGCTTGTGATTTGGCAATTGAAATTTAAAGTAAAATCATATCTTATAATGTACGAAAATTATATTAACTTGCCAGAATTTAGTATCCTATGAGCACATCTAAATGAGCTGCTACGTCACCATAGCAATGAGCTATGGCAACATAGCTCATCGCTACAGCAACATAGCATTGGCGGACGTGAACCATGATGCTGCTGCTACCAAGTGCATAGCAGCTCGTTGCTACTGTGGAGTAGGTTTGGAAACAACCTGTGTGGTGCTGGTACTGCACAGTACCAGTAGTAACTGTGCAGTCGGGCACATGTACAGAGGCACCCTATGTGTACCTAGCTGAAAAACTCACAGTAAGTTTTATTCTGCCTGAACTCCTACAAAAGTTGGTATAAAAGTGGTCCAGTGTGCATTTTTGGAAATAATTTTAGAGTTACTTTTATGGAGTGTGAAATTTTTCTTATGAAAATTCTGAGAGATTTATACTCATAAAATCACATTGGACCAAGTCAATATAATACTATGAAGTGCTCATGGATGTCTTAAAATTTTCAATTTAACAAAAAAACAAAAAAAAATTTAAAAAAGAATTATGTTCCTCCACAAGAGTGATAATAGCAAGATTCATTATTATTGTTGTTCAAGTGACACAGGAGCATTCAGCTAATAAAGCAGCTGATCTGACTGAACTTCCAAGGAGGCTTTATCATAGCTGATACATACTTCATCAACATTTATACCTATGTCATAACTTGGACAACCCCCATTATTTCCTAAGCTTATCATTATACAGAAATACTGAAATTATGCTGAAATAAAAAGATGGTCAAGAAATTCAGCTCAACCTTAGTCATGCCATAAATTACAATAGCATTTAATGTACTTTTGCTTGCAACCAGCTTATAGGAGAAAAAAGCATTTCTCAAATGCTAAGAGCATGTTTGTAACAATTTTGACAATTCTGGATTCTCAGATCAACCTTTCTGTGGTAGGAATAATGCATCCTGTTGTCACCAACCAACTGCACATTGCAAAAGTCTAACTGGCAGCATCGGGAGGTTAAGTAGCATGCTTAAATATTTTATTCAATTAACTTATTTCTGCTTGAAGGCACTTCCTTTGACTGTAAAGTCACTGGATTTTGGAAACTAATATCAATGCTTATGCAATTTTAATTCGACTGATACGATAAAAGAGAAAAAGTACCATTTATCATGCAACGGCTTTACTTTCACACAATCTGCAGACTTTTTTTTCCCCACTCCCAGACCACCATCAGTTAATGAGCATTGTAACAAAGACAGCACACATACTTCTATTGTCAGTGATGCCTGATGGAGCAATTGGAATAAGTTTTCATGCGGTAGCTCAGACATGTGGCCAGCAATCTCGTTAGAGCTTGGGCATATCATCTTTTTAACAAGACTCATCCATATGTGGTCTAGTGCCTCAGAACTAGAACCAACTATATTCTTGAGTTTTCCTGCATACATGACAAGTCAACCTCCAATAACGAACTGGAATTTAGAAAAAATCTGGCCATTCAGACTTGGATAAGCATTTGCTGCATCCTGGTACTTGCCTAGACCTCTAAATATTGAGTACCACAAGATCAATTCTGAATGCTTTCAACACCTGGTAATTTCAACACCATTTGAGGGCACCCAGCACTTCTCAAGAGTCTCTCAACACATTGCAATATTAGGTCAACAAGTATTTAAAACCAAATAAGACTAAAATATAGTTTTTAAATCAATTGCTGCTACCATGATGAGAAGTTAGTTTGTAGAATCTGTTACTCTTACAAAGCTGAAATTTGATCCCAAATTCCTAACAGACAAGAAACACTGTTCAGCCTACTAAACATTTTAAGAAGAATAACAAGCTAGCTGAGTCTCTTCAGCTGAGCACCAAAATGCGTGTAAGATGAAACAACCTGTGATATGAAAAAGTCTGCAGCGGCACTACATACAGCATCGTGCATATTGTATAGCGAGAAATTCAGAAGAACAACATGTTGGCAGAAATACAGAAGTAATCCCCCAAATCAAATCCAGAGTTCTCAGAAATGAGCCACACAAGTAGATCGAGCAAAATATTAATAGGCAATGAAAAGCCTTTACAAGACTGCCAATTTTATGTGGCATATAAAACTAGTCTAAGCAGAATACCGAGCATTAATGTTGATTTTACTGTTCATATACTACAGATACCATATGATATGGTTTGGGATTCACCTGTCATTTATGAATTCTCTGCAAAAGAAAACACAAAAGATAAACAACAATCTACCAATATTATTTTTCATATTCACTATTTTCAGTGTAGTTGTGTTCTGCTTTACTTGTCTAGCTCTTGTTTCCCTTCTTGCATTTTCTGTTATACCCATCATAAACTGCAAGGATAAGAAATGCACACACTAGAAGCATGATCCCACAGTAGGGCAACTGTATGTATGTATGGAGATATTGCCATTTGACATATATGCTTACAGTCTGATACTTTTATGTACACATATACTACACGCTGAAGTCATACTTAATTCTCTCTCTACTTTCCCTTTATCGATGGTACAGAACAATCCTTCTGAAACGATCTGCTTTACAAAGATACTGCCCCTAGTTTGTCTATGTGGTGTTTACACCTTCTCCCATGGAATACATAGACAAACTAATCAACCAAAACACTGGATTATACGCTCTGCTGGAAACATTCAACATTAAGCTTTTTGATAAAAAGAGCATGCCTGTAGAGCTGGTTAGCTTTTGCTAGGAATATATATTGTTGCAAGTCAGCCGGAGCAGCAGAAGGAACAGTAATTACTAGGAGTAGTAACAGCACATGTAATAATATAATTGTACAGTAAGAGTGAAATGACCTTTGTAAACAAAAACGAGAACTTTTTTGAATGGAGAATGACAGTAGCAGCAGCAGGTGTAGTGAATGACTGATGACAAAGTCCAATCAATGCCCACCCTCCGGCAATCAACAGGAAATTGATTGTGTGGGAAACACCCACTTGAGTGGAACAGATGATCCCTTGCTCAGTGTTCTAGAAGAAGCTGAAAAGCAAGGACCCAGTGTACCAAACTCTTGGAAGAAGCAGTTTATCTTTTATTCCACTGAATCCTAATATGCATCTGTTATTAATCAATAGCTGCTGAAATTGGAGTTTCTCTTTTCCCCGTTTTCACAGGAGCTGGCAACTTCACCATAACCAAAACAATCCAATTAATCATCTAAACATAAAGCCTGACTTTTTTAGACTGACAGATGTCTGACAATTGATCTAAGAAGCTTAGGGAAGGCGGGGGAGAGAGGGGAAGAGGAAGAGATTAAATTTGCTTTTTGAAAAAGTCATGTTGAAATAGGCGGATGTAAATAGTTCGATGTTCCATCTGCAGCTGGGCCCTTTTTTGTGTGCAGGAAGTGAGAGCTTCTCTGTGTGGATGGCTGAGTTCACTATTATTACCAGCACTGCAGTGATAGATGTTTCTTCAGAAAGTTCATAATACAACCTACCCACTTATCCTCTACAAATTGCTAATATAAGGAACACCCGCACCAAAGAATTTTTTTTTTAAGTTTGAACAAGAAATCCACAAATTTAGCAATAATTAAAGGAAATGGCATTCAGGTTTATTACTTAAATCTATTTTCATTAGGGTCTAGAGATATAAAAAGAATAATGAACACAGATTGCCAAATCCTGTCTCATATGTGCCCTTGAAAGAGATTAGTATTGCCCAGGGAATAAAAGAAATCTATACTATAATACCGCTATTCCTTACCTTGATCAGCATTTAAAGAAGGGATTGCTATTCTTAGAGGAAGGTCATATTCAGATTACTCCAATAAATTGTGTAAAAGAAAACCATAAAACAGCAATCCTAGACTTTGCTTTTCCTCTAAGCCCTGTAAATTCTCTGTTGCATTGGCTGGGTTCACCTGACTGAAACATAATTGTGTGCTGCAAGGAGGATACTTGCTGAGCATGCAGCCATGCCACACGCCAGCAAAGGATACTAATGCTGTTTGACGCTGGCTTTAACCTGTAACCTGGTCAAAATAACTGCAATATAAAGAGCAAAATAATCTGTGTCACAAGGCAAATTTTCTTTTGACCTTCCTCATGGTACATGCACAACCATGTAAATCATGATGTTACCATTCCATGCACCAACCAATTATCTTCTTTAAACACCCTCATAGATCAAATAGATTATAGGACTGTGGTCAGAGGTGAGGCTTTGGGTGAGCAATGGTGCTAGCTTCAATAGCCAAATTACATGTTGCATTGTGGCTAATAATGCCTGTGTTTCATTAATCTTTTCAGTAAGCCACCTGTAACAAAAACGCTTGATTAGAAAAGAGCTGTATAGTTATAATATTGCAAGCCGCTTAAATGTATAATGAAAGAGTGTCTACTGTAGAGGACGGGTGCTAGAGGGAGGGGGGATGCAGATAATGGCTCAAAGCAAGGACACACAAGGTAAATCAAAAGTAACTCAGAGTCAATGGATTTCCTTTGAATTCAGACCAGTAACTAAGATCAGAATGTGGTTCTAACACAACATCTAAAATAAAATATGTCATACTGCTCTCTCTTCCCCCATTTCTTTATAACAGTCACCTCTGCTTAACTTTTTTTAACCTACATTCCTTTACTTGACTTTACTTGCTCTAAGAAGCAAATTTGCAAACTGTAACTCCCTAAAAATATAACATAAGATTATTTTCTCAAATTTCTTGCTCCTACTTATGCCTGTTACTAAGCAAAAAGCCATATAGATTTGGCATTTCTTCTTGAAAGACATGAAGGTCATCAACAAGATACTTATGGTCCTTGTAAATTAAGTGGTTGATTCCCCATTATTTTAAAGATCATGCCTCCCAACTCCATAATTTTGCTTTTGTCAGGCTAGCAACCCAGAGGTATGAGACTATTTTAAGCTCCAACTCTCAGGACTAAAATACTATTAGAAATCCTATGATATACTAGACTCATGACCCTTGAAACTATATTAATCTCAGCTTTTAGCCTTTTAGTCTGCAAGATAAATCAGATGGATTCTAATCTCACCTTTACACACCACAGGTCTGCATCACAAATCTCAAATGCACATCCATGGTAGCTAACAGAGTACAACTGTCTCTCAAATTCCCAATTCCTGTATTAGCAATGTATCAGGCTTAGTCCCATCTCAAATGGTTACTTCCAAGTTTTCAGAACATCATAAAAACAGCTCCTAAGAACCTGGAAATCCTTATGTGTGCAGGAAAACTGTTCTAAATATGCCAGTTACTGGATTAGTCAAAAATACGGGGATTTTTGAGAGACTATTTTCTATTCTTTCTACCACTCTACCCTTCTGCTATTTACTCCTTCCGTAAGATGTCGTCCAAGCCATTAGATCAGAACTGCCATTTTTTTTGTTAGTATAGATACGCACCACATTCTGTAAACTAAGAGATCACACATCACTTTCTCAATAGTTTGAATAGAGCAAATGCAAGTACAACAATTTCGCTGATGCTTTAGCTGGTGGACATTACACTTGAGATGCAATTAACCAGTTAATCGCATCTTAAGTAGTAACCTGGCCACATGGTCATTCAATGAATGGTGTAAAAAAAAGGGAGTAAGTTGCAAAGTTATTACACAAAATAGGTACAATAACATTGTGGCTGGTTCCCACCACACCTTATACTGAACATCTAGCAAGGCCTATCAGCTGATTGCCACTGCCAGCCTCAGAGCTGCATCGTAGCCAGGGGCCTTGGAGCTGTTCTGATGTACTCCCAAGGCTGGGAGTGCCATCAGCTGACTGGCACTCCCAGCCTTGGGGACACACTGGAGGCAAGAGATCTATGCACTCCCAAGGCTAAAAGCACCAATCAGCTGATCAGCCCTTCCAATGCTCTCCTGAGGCTAGGGACACTGATCAGCTGACTGGTGCTCCGAGCTGTTAGTACCAGATATCCAGCTTGCTACTTGCTGGTGTGAGGAAGCCAGATCATGATCCTGAGCTTTCCTTGTGCCAGCAAGATGGTGTGATTGGGCTGTGATCTGGGATCCCACAATTATGGCTTTTGCCATGCATGTGTCATATGGCAGAAGGCATGATTGCTGAGATCCCAGATGCAATCCCATCACACTTTTAATTGAACAACTGCCAGGAACCTAAGTCACACTGGGTGCATCTACAGGTGTGCTTTACTGTGGAATGCACTAATTTGCTCCTCAGTAAAGCGTCAGTCTACACGAGCACTGGTATTAGGGTACAGTAAATTCATTAACTCTGCAGTAAGAGAGTACTGTTGGAGATACATTCTGTACTGTTGGAGACATCACTATCTTATAGCACAGTTATTAACTGTGGTGAAAAGTACGTGTAAATGCTGACCTGGGCATAGATTGTGTCACATGGCTCCATACATTCGACATTTTCGTGCCACTCAACTCAGACACACGGAGCCCAAGGCTGACCCCACTGAGCCTGCTGCCAGCCTGGGCCTGCTCTGCCCCAGCTCAAACTCCTGCTGTCCTTGGCACATATAGATGCTGTGCCCAGGAGCAGTTAACTCTGGCACAAACTGCTCTGGAGTTTATTGCACTGCATTAATTTCATGTGTAGATGCATCCACTGATTTCTAAGCATTATTTTCACAGAATCAAAAACTACAACTTTAAAATTATAATACTTTGCTATGAAACGGAACGTAAAGGAACATGCAATATAACAATGGGCAAGCACATTAGTCACTGACTTCTAAACCCTCTCATTAGCAATAAGATAAATACAATGGTCAAACTTAAAAGATGCACACTGCTTCAGAAGAAGCCATCAGAACTTTATCTGATGTTCATAACCTTGCTTGAAGACAAACTCCTTGTTCAAGGCATCAATGTAATGTTTCATTTGTTATCAACAAAAATAGTCCCTTGATATTTAATTCTTCTTTTTTGTCAAAAACATTTGATACTCGTTATAGCTAACTTCCCCATGGAAAATTCTCAGGTACTTCTACATAGTCTCATTTGGTATACTTGTTTTTCCTTCATCTACGGGAAGCCAGGTAATTTCAAAGGTTTCCCTTGCCTGCAACAGCGAAATGAAAAAGAACAGATTTGCTTGCAAGTACAAGAAACATGGGAAAATGTGTCTTCCCAATGAAGTGGGGAAGAGGACTGGGCCACTTATCCAATAAGCGTCAGCTCAGCGTTAATACTTATTCCTGTCCCTGTCCTTCACAGCAGCACAACTATCTCCATATCTCTCTATCTATCCACACATCCATATTCTTAAATGGTACCCAATGCCATGGTATTTGACTACCTTATGCTTTTCACAGCACAGAACAGATACCCAAAGGTGTCAGTGGTGAAGATCTCTGGGCTCTCCCTCCCTCCTCCAGCTCCTGAGGAGGGAACGATGTGGCAGAGGGCAGCAGGAGAGGCCTGGGCTGACCATGCCACATATGCCACAGGGGCTCCAGGCTTCCTGTGCTGCACATGTTGCCCTGGGAAGGAGCCGTGCTGTGTGTGTAGAAAAGAAAGGAGCTGGGCTGCTTGTGCAACGTGCCCTGTGGGAGGGGGGTGGGGCTGCACACACACCAGGAGTGAGGGGTGTGCCTGGGTGGGAGCACCTGTATGGCAAGCAGACTCCAGAGCATGTGACCCCAAGGTCTGCAACCTGCATGGCATGAGGCTACCAGTGGCCCAGAGTTAGATAGCCCTGATACAGATAAATAGTTTGGGATATAAAGGAATAGAAAACTTGCAAGAATAGGGCATGGGTAGTTTAGGATGAACTAGATAACACAAATTACACCAAAAAATGATAAAACAATTAGTTCATCTTCATGCAAATAAGAATTTATGAATCACTGATTATTAGGGTGATGATCCATCCTGTTTTTTCCCGGGCTAGTACCAGGTTTTGGAGGGTGGTCCTGGGCACAGGGCACACATTAAAATGAGCACCTGCAGTCCAGCAGGGAAGGGAAGTGGCATAGTGCCCCAAGAAGGCAGCCAGGAAAGCTGCCTGTTGCAGCATGCCACTCTGCCTCTGCCTCTCCAAGCAGCAGGGCCCTGACTTGGGAGGGAGAGAGGGATGGCTGGCAGGTGGGGGGCAGTGTCCTGGGTGTCCCATATTTCCAACCAAAACAGAATGTCACTCTACTGATGATTCAAGAATATCTCGGAGAAATCATTAATGTTTTAACTCCAGAACAAACTGTCCTTCCTTCTTTCCTTTTTTTGGGAAAGACAGTAGTAAGTCGCCCTGTCTTTTATTATATATCTATAACCTGAGTTCTTCTCTTTAGTTCACTATTGAAATGTATGCATTTCTGCCACTGGAAGTATCTTAAGTTCAAGACAGAGATGCCATAGAAATGAGAATGTAAGTTCATTTTACAGCATAGCTAGGGCCAGCTTATCTATACTATTAGAAAGTCTTTGAGGCTTCCTCCCAGAGGGGCTGAGATATGGATATCTTGGGTGGTCAGACTTATTCCTTAAAATTTCACACTCCCCTGGAGGACAATCTATCTGACAACAGGGAACAGTGAAAGCCCTGCCAGAAGACAGATAAAGAGTAGAGAGCCTATCTAACTGAACATTATAATAGCAGAGCAAGTGAGCCACTGAGGTCAAATAATTTTGCCATTAAGTTCAATGGAAGCAGAAGCATGTCAACCACCACCCTTCTATAACTCCCTTGATTCAATAAATACCTGCAATGCCAATAAAAGCAGAAGCAGCTTAGTAGATGAAGCAGGATTTTGTTTGGATGATGAATTTTTTAAAGGAGTCTACGACTTTTTATTACTCATTGATCAATTCATGCAGTTCTTCCACTAGTAACTCACTGGCTGAATCATCTGCCCTCAAGACAGAAAAGAAAATTTGGAAGCTAATTTTTCAAACAATTTTGAGACTAGATTCTCCTGACAAACTTTATTGTCAGTAGTAAAAATGCTTTGTGTAACAAAATCATACACTCTATTTAAGGCAAAACTTGGTGTAGCTGGATGGTCTCCAAATGTATCTATGTAATATTGACAGCTATTAGCAGTCTAGATCTCCCTCAGTCCAATGACACAAACACTTTTTCAAAAAGGCTTTGAGGTTACTCTTTTGAAAAATAAGCACTATTCTTCTGAAAGACTGTGGAAATTATGCAGGTATCAACATCTGCCATGAACTGACAGGATTTAGCTCCCCCAGAGAGCTTGCTGGAATAGTATAATCATTAAGGGGCATTTGATTATAATGAAAGGGTCTCCAGAAGGAAACCAAGGAACCTTTATCATTTCAAAGGTCAGCAAAAGGAAAGAAGAGGCCTGAAAAAAGAAAACAACTCATTATTTTTACAAAAGGCCCATGGAAAGAGGGCCATTATAACAGGAAATCCTCTACCCAAACTTGTTCTAAATATAGGTGGTGTTTTTGAAAAGATAGTCTCCAGCAAATGAACAAAGGGGAGACATTATCCATTCTTGCTAGTTACATTGTGCTATCATTAAATAGTTTATTACCCAGCACATTATATATTGAATGCACAAATACTGAAATGCGCCTAACATTTATTTAGGGTCTAAATTGGCAAATTAGCTGATACAATCTGCAGGCAAGCACTTTTTTCTTCTTAGTAATGCAATGCCCAACAATGCCCAGAGCCTCATGCTTAAAAATGACACTTGTCAACATCTTCCTCTCTCACTTATAAAGAGGTGAGGATGAGAATTGATGGGACTGTATGAGGCCCATAGACAACACACCATTGTTATTTGTTAGACGACTCTGAAGCTCACTCTGAAAAGCAATTCTGATTGCAACTTGCCTGGGGGAAGAGAGAAAAAGTAAATTAGATGAAATAGAAAATGTACGGGGATGGAGGCTAGCAAGCCCTGGATGAACGTAATTTTCACTTTTATAAAGCCTTTAAGGATCCAACCCCATGTTTCAATTCCAAGCACAGCTGGTTGGATTTGAAAGTGTTGCTGAAGCATGTGATTCAAGTAATCATCATGCTAAAAGGAATGGGATACATGAAAATTTCTGAACTGGGGTAACTCACAGAAGGTAAAAAAGCAGTTTGTATAGTATGCTCCCTGTTGTGCTTAGTACAGATATCACAAATAGCTACGGTCAAGAGCTCTGGGAAACACTGCATTTGTTATCCTACCACCCCGGTGCCTAGGGAAAGCCTACAAGAAAAGAATTTCAGCTATTTGTACTGGTAGTGCCGGTCAGTCACTTCAGAAAACTGGTGCAAAACAATGCTAGGAGGATAACTTGGGAGGATAAAACACAATGAATTGGAGAGGTGGAAAGAGAGTAAAAAAAAACAAAACGTGACAGCTTAGAAGGCTTATAGGTCTTGAGACTAAAAGGTCAATGAACCACTGCTTGATTTACAGAATTAAATCCATGAGAGCTTTCTTTCATCTGGGACAATTTATATTTAAGGATCAAGTAATCCTGTATGTAGTTCTGCCTGCCGAATGTAAAAAAAAATCCATTTCTTCCTTCCTGAAAGGACATGACAGAATAATTTAAGCTGCTCCTGTACAGGGGAACAGCACACCTGAATTCTCTCCAGCTATATCTGTGCATCATTCCCACTGTTGCAAAAATAACGCTTTTCTCGATGCTGTTTCGGTTTCCTTTTAACCCTTGTTTATTCTGAATAAAGTAGGCACACCGAAGAAGATACGCTACCTCATACCTATAAGGCAGAAAACCCCAACTATACCACTGAAGGTCATTTTTTCACTGGTACGTTTACCACATGATAATCAAAGTATCTGTAAGCGTTTACATAACCAGTTACTAAAGCACCTCAAGAGAAACAGTTCTTGATACTTGCATACATATATTACATACATATACATACACATCTTTTTTTTTTTTTTAAGAGGGTGCTTTTTGGCTGTTATGTGCAGCAGTGTAACTACCAGGGTCTGAACCCTGGGTAGTGGGGGTGGCCGGGCCAGGGCGGCTGGGGCAGGAGTAGCTGTACTGGCTGCTATTTTTGGTCATTTTTAAGTGTATGACTGGGGTTGGTACCCTGTTCACCACCACTTGTTATGCTGATGGTCATGGAAAAGAACGTGACAGCTTGGGATGTCCCTGCCAGTAGTACATTATGAAAATTACAGTTCTTCCTCTCTGCTTATCTCTGCACCCACCAGACACCTGCAATTGTTTTGAGATGCTCTCAGTGAGCCATATTCTGCCCTCAGTTATACCAGAGTAATTGTGCGATAAGTTACTGTAGATTCATCCATCCCTCACCAAGAATCTAGCCATTAAATCTTAAGTGTCTGTGCTGAATAATGAAATGAGTTATCTGATGACGCTATTTGTTGCCATTTGATACCTCTGTTATCTTCTAAGGCAGTGGTTCAGAAACTGGCAGTCCATAGGCCGTGGTCAATTGTTACATCTTATGCTGCACCACCTCTGATTAAAAGTCTGGTAAAAGTTCTGGGTGGTCCATGAGAATTTTTGGAAGGCCATTGGGCCAAATAAAATTAGTGAACCATTGTGCTAAGACCACAGTATGTATTCAAACCGGTCTGACTTGAAATCTGAATGACACAGACCTAAGTACTGACAGCACCCTTTCACAGTGTACCTTAAATACAGCTGACACCCAAAAATATCTAAACACAACCCTTGATTCTTGAACTTCCATGACCAACAACCAGATTTATACCAGTCTATTGCCTGGCACATAGTCTATGTTCTTCCCTTTGTCTGCCTTCCAAGATACTCAAAAAATGACAGTGTCACCTTTCCATTTACTGATCCCAGCTAACGTTACCCCTAGAAAGCACCTTTGTGTGAGTTCGATGC
>NW_017728910.1:16605656-16610048 GCF_001723895.1 Crocodylus porosus | reverse complement strand
TTCTTATGTTAATTCTTAATGACCTTTATATTTCTTATGCTAATTTTCTATAACCTAAATACATTATTCATCTATATGTTTTGCTGGTTTTTGCAGGGTTAAAATGTCAAGGCTGACATAATATGCGGTTGTTTTTTCGTCATTGCGGTTTAGCCATGTGGTTTCCTATTCTTAACAATATAAGCGACTTGCCTGCTATTTTTATCATTGTTCAAGGGTCAGAAGGTCAGCATTTTTATCTAAGGGTCAGAAAGTGATTACCAGAATGTCAGTTGCTGACTCCTCAACCCCCTTGAAGCATTCTGGGAGTTTTAGTGCATTGTTCTTAATGCTAGGCCTTGCTTAGCATAAGCACTCTCTCACAACCTTTACTTTCTAATTCCCATATTCCTTATCTTCTCTAGGCCAAGACAAACACCCTGACCATGTCACACCAGTTGAACTATCCTCTAACTTTCATCTTAGCAAGTATTTCAGCTACCTAACTGCTTAGCATGCTCTAAGGATCCCTGTGTCTCCTCTTGATCAAATAACTAGTACCTCCTGTTTCCACACGACATTCATCAAACAGCTTTAGGAACATTTAGTAAAACTATTTGCACTACTGTATGCCCCCCAAAAATTTAAGAGACAGAAAAAAAATCAGTGGTTACTAATATGAATTGATGGACATGCTTACAATGCACAAACTAAGAAAATATAACAGGGCCTGATCACTTTTGTTGAGTATCAGCAGCAATATAAAATACATTTTTTTAAGTATGAAAGTTCATTCAAAAGGACTGCACTTTTCGTTCTTTTTTAAATGGCTCATTCTATTTTAAGGTTGCAAAGCCAGGTATTGTATAATCAAGATGTGCAGGTACTTGTCTGTGCTTTTCTATAAAACATGCTGCAATAAGTGTGCACTTTTATATATAGATCTATAATTATCTGTAAAGGACAAATGCTACACTTCTGAATGTTGTGCTTTAAAAACAAGAAAAAGTTGCTAATGAATGTTGTTCTCATGAAGGACTAAAATCAGGCCAACACACATAGCTTTGCCAATGTATTTCAAATTATCTTGACCTACAGCACCCCTACTTTTTTAGTCCTGGGTATGTCTTAAGTAGTGACTGCCAATAATGCTACACTGTGCCAAGTTCTCTGGTGTTTTTGCAATTTGGACAAGTATCCACCAGAGAGTAGGATAAATAATAGCTTCCTCCCTCTCCTAATTAGCTGTTTATGATGCATTGATTCTCTACATCCACTGAAAACTTGAGAGACTTTGGGGTGAATTCTCAAATTGCTGATTAAACAAGCCTATTTGTTTTCCCTTGCGGGCTCTCCTAACATACTCGTGCCAATACCCAAGTAAGATTGACTGGGTGTGGATAATACAGAAGAGATTTCTAGAGGTTCTTCTGCTTTTGTCAGAGTGAAAATGAATCCTTGAACATCCAGCGTCCTTGTAGAATCCATTAAGGTCAACCAAATAACCTGAAAGGCAGAAGGTAGGGCAGGTTGCGCCTAGGAGAATAACCAGTGCCATCCTACCCAACCAAAAGAACTGCAGTTTTAAAAATCAATATTTTGGGTGTCCAGCCTCATAGTCCCTACTGAATATGGTGGTCAGATACGTCACTTAAGAAAATTAGATCCTACTGAGCTATCAGTCTGAGCGCCCAGAAACTACAGGCACATGAAAACTGCTACTTATTTCTGAGACCTTGTTCTGAAGCTTCGTGAACCCAACGAGCCTAGGCTCTACTAGTTTGTTTCAATTTATTTCTCTTTAAAAAAAGACAAAAGATTTCAAGCAGAGATAAGCCTAATCTACAACTCTAAATTGAAATGTTAACGGACTTTGATGGATACATTAAAATGATACCTGTTTTGCCATGACAGTTAAGGATAATTGTTGGGTGGGGGGTTGGGGGAGGAGTTTAAGGAAAAAAATCAAAACCACCAAATTGTTAGTAGCTAAACTAGGTAGATCTTTTTTGCAACTGTTTATTTTCCTTTAGATTTCATGAGGTTTGATGGCACTTGATGTGTGTCTCTCATAACTTAGCTTTTCCCAAGTACAGTTACATCTACCTGTCTGTTAGCAGAATGGAGATCTGATCTTGACTGGAGTTGCCAAGAACACCCGAAACAAATAATAATCACAGCATATTCCAGGTCAGGCAACACTGATAAACTGTGACCATGAACTACTTTGCTGGTTAACAGTCTGCAGAGAGCACTCTGTTCCTAAGGTTCAGCCTCTTCCTTCCTTCAAGCTATATAACTTCTATCAGGCAGCTAACCAAGTTTGCATGTACCCAGTGTTCTCAGAGAGACATTATATAACCATAAATGGGAGATGGGTGCTCTATGGGATCACATAAGATCCTGCTGATGAAAAAGATAGAATACCATTGTTATACCAAATAAAAATATGCCAAAAATGTACTACTACAATTTACAGCTATTACGAGATTCTCAGATGGAAAGCATATGCACCACTGTAGATGCCAGGAATGTTACTGGGATAATATCCTCATTTTATTTTTTCATAGACAAAAAGCCTACTGATTCCACTAAGGGCCTTATCCAAATAGTTACCCCATATCCCTAGTATTGTTAATAAGGCAAGAACCCAAAAGGTTATTTTGTTTCTTTAGGATGTGACATTTGAGCTGGTTAATTTTTGCTTTACTCTTCTGGGGAAATTCAGTTGTCCAGGAATTCTGTTCTGCAGTTTTACCATGGATGCTCTGATAACATAAGCAGAGATAAAACCCTATTTGCAAATGCTATGTCTCAAACTTAATTTCAAAGCTCACAGCAAATAAATTCCATGAGAAACTTATAGAGCAGTCTGCTTTGATGATTAGATCTGATGCTATGTATCTATAATTCCATCTTGCCTGTGTGGATCATTATACTGCTTTTACATAGTCTCAGGGCATACTCTGGCCTAATACGAAAAAATACTTCAATACGACTGCCAGAACAAAACTAAAGAAATACGCAAAAAAAATTCTTTATATAGTTTAGGCCTACTTTCTGCATTGGATCTTCCACTTGCTACTTCTCCAATTCAAGGAAAAATATATTTAACTTTCTGAATAAATATTAATTTAACAAGATGAAAAATGAACAAACTAGGCACCTAAATACTACATGAAATAAATGTGGAAAACAGAAAGTTAAGGAGATTTTACTGGTGTTTTGGTTTGGTTCTTCCCCTTCAGCTGCATCTAAATTATAAGGAGTATGTTTCTATCTTTGGGCTAGCGACAGAAGTTACTCAAAAACTGGTTTAAGTTATAAGAAACCATGGGCAACTGGTGACTTCTGAGTGGGGGGGGCACTTGCCCCCCCCCCCCCAGTGACCAGTCAGTGACCTGGGGGTGGAGGGTGGGGGGGCGGTCCTCTTACGGCCAATTGCACTGACCCAGAAGTAACAGGGGCACAGCTGGAAGTGGCAATGACACTTCTCCTGGCACCTCCACTCCCTGGCAGATGCTGTCAGGGGGGACACCAGAGCTCCCGCCTGCCCCCCGTCCCGTTGCCTGAGAGGAAAATGCTGGCTGTCAGGGGGTACACCAGTGCTCTCAGGGAGTGCACATGCATCCTCGTGCACCCCCTACGTGTTGCCACTGTCAGAAACTGGTTTAAACCTGTAACAGAACAGAAGTTCAATGCACATAAACCAGTTTCAAAATGTCTGAACTGGTTTAAGATAAATCTGGCTGAATGTAGTATCAGACTTAACTGATTTAGGTCAAACCAGTTTATAGAAACTTCTGTCTTACACCCCTTCCTCTTTCAAGTTAAATCAGAACCCCCAGCATGCTTTGCTGCCCTGGGTTGGGTTATTCTGTCTGCTCCAGCAGAGAAGGGGTGCAGGGGCAGGGAGGGGAAGGGACTGCCCCTCCCTCCCCAGCAAACCTCTGCTAGGATCTGGGGCCAAAAAGGGGAGTTAAATTCTCTTTCCCCCAACTACAGAGCTGCCCTTCCCTTCTACACTTAATGAAAGTTACTGCTGGCTGTGACTGTGAACTATAAATCCCAGAGGCATCTGGAAGCAGGAAGAGGAAGTGATGAGCAACCCCGCAGAGTCCTGCTGCTGAGATTCTGGACTGCAAATCCCAGAGACCTCGGGGGCAGAAGGAAGAGGAAGTGAATATACAACCCATACTGGTTATGTGCCAAAGAGCCTTGCTATAGTGTCCCCAGCTTCTGGCCTGAGTCACAGCACGTAGGTGGCTGCATTTCCTGAATCAAAGGTAAATGTGTGTCCAGTTTCATAGATTTCATAGACATTTCAGCTGGAACAGACCCCAGAGGATCAAGTCCAGCCCTCTGCCCAGGGGCAGGAAGTCAGCAGGGATCATAGGATCCCAGCAAGATAAG
>NW_017728910.1:16550511-16601060 GCF_001723895.1 Crocodylus porosus | reverse complement strand
GATGTCCAGGAAGTTCAGGTCCCCCATGACTACCACATCCTTAGCCTTCACTACCTCTGTGAGCTGACCCAAGAATTCCTGGTCAAGCTCTCCTCTCTGGTTGGGAGGTCTGTAGTAGACTCCCACCGTTGAGTCCCTTTCCCCTCGACTGCCTTGTACTCTAACCCAAAGCACATCAGAGTGCCCCTTCCCTGACTCCTTGCTAATTAACGAGGATGTGTATTCCTCATCATGTTCATCTTGTGGTCAACCGTGACCCCCAAGTCCCTTTCATCTGTAGTGCTATCCAGAGTAGAACTGCCAAAACTATAAGGATGCTGCAGGTTTTTCTTCCTAAGGTGGAGATTTTTGCATTTTTCAGTGTTGAACACCATCAGGTTCTCACCTGACCATTTCCAGAGCCTGTCAAGATCCGTCTGGATCACCCTCCTGTCCTCAGTGTGGATGCTTTACCCCAGAGTTTGGTGTCATTGGCAAACTTGGCCAGTCCACTTCTGACAGCAATGTCCACATCATTGATGAAGATGTTAAATAGTATAGGTCGTAGGACAGAGCCCTGGGGGATCCCACTGGTCATACGGCACCAAGACAATTGGCTCTCGTTGACCACCACCCTCCGGGTCCTCTTGCAGAGCCAATTCCCCAGCCAGTGGATCATGGTGAGGTCGAGGCCACAGTTAGCCAGTTTAGCCAAGAGGTGAGATACCAGATCGAAGGCCTTCAGCTAGTTTGTTAAAGATGGCCTCTTTGATAATCTTTTCCAAGACCTTCCCCTGCAGTTTGCCAGATCTACTTTCCTCCCTTTCTTGAAGATGGGCATGACATTGGCTGTCTTCCAATCATCAGGCACTTCACCAGAGCACCAGGAGCTCTCAAAGATCCATGCTAGAGGCTGAGCTACGATGCCCACCAGCTCCCTGAGTATCCTTGGGTGTAACCCATGAGAGCCAGCTGACTTGAAGGTATCCAGCCTCTCAAGGTGTTCCTTCACGAGGTCAGCTTTGATGGAGGGCAAGGAATCTCCCTCACCAAAGCCTCCCTAACACATAGTGGGCAGGGCCATCCCATGGGACTGGTGAAAAACTGACGCAAAGTACCCATTTAGCAAGTTCAGTTTTTCCTGGGCTTCAGTTGTCAGTTGCTCCATCTGGTTTAGCAGGGGTACAAGGTTGCCCTTGCTTTTCCTCCAGCTCCTCACATATCTAAAAAAGGACTTTTAATTTTCCTTGATAATTGTAGCTAGCTGGAGTTCCATCACAGCCTTGGCTTTCCTGATTTGCTCTCTGCAGGTCCAGACAAGAGCAGAGTATACCTCCTTGGTGGCAGTTTCAGTCCTCCATCCTTCGTAGATCTTCCTTTTAAGACGCAGGAGGTCCACCACTTCCCTGGAGAGCCAAGGGGGCTGCTGTGCCCTTTTGCTGCCTTTCCTCTGAGACGGGATGGACTTTGCTTGCGTATCCAGGATTGCTCCCTTGAGGAGCAACCACTCATCCTGAACTGGCCTCACCATTGTGTTGTGGCCTTTTAGGGCCTCTCTGACAAACTTCCTTAGCCTGTCAAAGTCAGCTTTCCTTAAGTCTAGGCCTTCTGACTGACTTGCCAGCTTTACAGCAGATGGTGAAGGTGATCAGCTCATGGTCACTGTCACCCAGCTTCCCTTCGATCATTAGGTCACTGATTAGGTCATCCCTGGTTGCCAGTACGAGGTCAAGCAGCGATTGTTTCTCAGTTTAATCCCTGCAGCTTAGACAAACCTGCAAAGACTGAATCAATTCAGCCTTGGGCCTTTTGACTGTCCATACTTAGCTCTGAGGAGTAAAGGTTACAGAGGACAATTATTTTGAGATGCCATTAGCCCCCTGTGCTTTATTAATTGTCTCACCATTTTCTCTGATGTTAAGATTCTTTTTTCAAATTAGGTTACAATGTAGAGGAAGTACAAACAACTGAATGGGTTCATTTTAATAGAGTGCAATAAACAGTAGTGTAACCAGTAAGGATTTAATGGGTATGGTATACCAAAATCTTTGGAGAAGCAAAGTTGAAAACTGTTCTGGCAAACCTTCTCTTCTTATCAGAAGATGTATTTCCTCCCACTCTCATCTCCTGTGCCATTTTTCATGGCCTTCCCCAAGGAAACATCACTCCCTGTTCCAGTACTCTAACTCAGTTTTTATATAACTTTCCTCCAAGCTCACTTCTTTCAAGTATATTTCCAAGTGTACTGACCTACCTCACACTCTCATTTTTTTGTTGTTTGCTTCCAGTGTCACTATCAAGATTAGCTATCCATTGGACAAGGGGTTGTGCATGCACATAGAAAGGGACAGCTTTGGCTGTGAAAAAATTGCTGTCAAAATAGACAAAATGAAGGGAAGTGAAGGATTGAGAGGCTATGTAATTTGCTCAAAGTCACCCAGGAATTAAAACTAGAGTCAGAGATTGGAATCCTTACCTGGTAAGTAGCTTCCTTAACTACAAGGCCAACCTCCCTCTCACTTCAGACACATTTTAATTAGCTCACACTATATTATGAACACACGAGGGAAGGGAATGTACTTTGACTGTAATGAGTCAAAGAAAAATCACTCGGCTTTCATACTGCATCCCTACCCAGCCTTTTTTTTTTTTCTATTATGTCTATTTACTTTCAGACAAGGTAACTCTGGTTTCAATATGCAAGTAAAACTCTATACACAACAACAGCGTTATGTAAATACCTAAGATATTTCCTCCTAACATCTCTTGATAATCACAAATTAACTGAAGACTGAAAATGTTGCACTTTTGAAACGAGTAAACCAGACTTATTTTATTCCACCAAATTTGATTCATAGATTTGATGACAAGACAAACTGAAGAGGTATTTGTGTTAATGCTTCATATGGCACAAATACAACTAACAGCAAGAATCTGTAATAGTCTTTTCTTCCCTGTGTATCAGGACATAGAACAGAAAAACACTCTTCTGGACACAGCATGAAAAACAATTAGCCGCACTCTTACCTCAGTGCATTATGCAAAAAATATTGCAGGGGTTTTATTTAAATTAGTTACTGAAATACAACAACATTTAGGAAGAATTTCAGTTGTGGTTTCTCTTGCACCATGGCCAGACAGAGTAGACATTAACCGATTCCCGTCATAATATCACAGGACATAAGGAGCCACAAGGCATAGCACTTGTTTTGTGATAGGCAGATTTGCCTAGAGGTTATAATGGGAAAAAGGTAGCTATGTAAAAGTTCCTTATATTCTATTGCTAGACCTAAGCATTGGGAAGTGGAATGTACTTAGGCTACGGAAGAGATGCAGAGACAATTCATTTAAATACAAGTTTCATTAATTAGCACACTAAACATATGGACAGTTTGTCACAGGTAAGAGGGAACTGCCTAGACTAACGCATTAATTCAGGAGTAAGAGTGCTTCTTTCTGATTTAGTTTAATACCCTTTCAAAGCAGACTAAGAACTCCAAACAAGGGGCTACTGAAGGACTTGATGGCAGATGCATGGGGATAGCTTTCTAAAATAAGTCTGTGTGTAGGAGTACATTTAGAATCAGGATTATTCCAACTCAAAACAGTTCAACCTTTTCTTGGGACATAAGAACTTGAACTACGACCATGCAAAAACTACCATAGGGCAAAAAGTGACGAAATGTAGTCAGTTACTCTGCAGTACCTGCTTATGTTCACTCTCTTGTCTAGTGCTAAAATGAATCCCAATTACCATAACCTATCCCTTTTTTTCACTGAGGACTATGCTCCCACAATGTAACTTTCAGGCAATGTGGAGCACCCATCCAAGCAGTTACAAAGGAGCAGACAATGCACTTCGGAATAAACCACAGAAAGGAAAAAACTAATACAAGCATACCAAAACCCCTCGAATTACAAGTCGATAATAAAATAAATATTTCACTTTTAACTTATCCCCAGACTTATTCTAGAATAATTTTTGTGTATATGTAAGCCTGAAAAACTGCTGAAAGGGGGATTTTTTTTCTTCACAGCTTGACTGACATGAGCCAAACTTGCAATATTAGCCTTACGCAAGGATAAAACTATCTGCACTTAGGTTGCATACAGCCATTAGCTGCACCCAATCTACATCCATGTGGCTTACTTTAAGGCACGTAAACATAGTCTATGTTCACCCGTTAGACCAGGAGCGGTGCATGCAGCCATTCACTGTCCATAGGAGCTGCGTGGAAAAACTGGTGCAAGTAACTTGGGGTGTGGGGAGGGGCAGATGGGATTTGGTGGGGGGAGATGCTGGTGCGTCTGTGGGGGTGGCAGGAGCCATGGAGGGGATGAGGAGAAATGCCTATTTGTGGGGGGAAGGGGCTAAAATTAGTTCAGTCGGGGCCAGGGGGTGGGAACAGCAGCTGGGCTTTCTAAGCCCCAGGATTGTGCTGCCAAAGCGTGGAGATGCTCACAAGATCAAGTTACTTCTCTGATATCAGATAAACCCAATCTTGATATAAGTTAGTGAACCTGCTCAGGTGAACTAAGTTAGATTAGACACAACGTTTTGGGGCAATTAGAACAACTGAACCCTGGTTAGGTCCATTTAAAAAGACTTGTCAATACTCTTAGTGAGCCACATGTTGTAAGCTGGTGTACCTCCAGTTAAGTTCATGAAGCTCCATTCCTTTACATTTGCTCAGGTGCTCACACCTTAATTGGCAGTCTGGTTCAGAGAAGTACACTTGCTCTTTGCTCTTAAAAAGGAACAGCACACTCTTTATAATTCGCAAGCTGCAAAAGCATTTTAGGCTCCTTGGCAGAACAAAAATCCTTTTGATGACCTAACGGCAGACCCCAAATATACAAAACATACCATATCAAAACAGTATCTTTATTAGGAAATGCATGTGGATTTATTTTCCAATAAAACAAGTGTGAACTTAAACTTCAGTTCTGAAATAAATTCCATTAGTTTTAAGAACCTTGCCCTTTTGGGCTTAAGTCCCAGAGGAGAGAATAAAGTGTTACTAAGAAAAGAACAGCGATTTGCTAATTTACTAAGACTCAGAAATATTTAAGAGTG
This sequence comes from Crocodylus porosus, assembly GCF_001723895.1. Classification (NCBI taxonomy): domain Eukaryota; kingdom Metazoa; phylum Chordata; order Crocodylia; family Crocodylidae; genus Crocodylus; species Crocodylus porosus. The sequence continues at coordinate 16,596,004 of NW_017728910.1, read as the reverse complement.
ACTTGTCCAAGGACAAAATTAATTTCAGATGCAACTGTCCAACCTGAAAATATGTCATAGCAGTCTTTTAGGAAAAAATCACTGTAGCATAGCAGGTAGAGAAAGTGACTGAAACTCAGGATAATGGGTTATATTCCCAGATCTGTCATCGGATGGCTGACTGTCCTTCTGCAAATTACTTCATCTGTTTGTGCCTCAGTTTTCCTGTCTAATGGTGCTCATCTCATTTGTAAAGCATTTTGAGATCTACTATTAAAGTGCAATTAGTAATACCTGTGCAAGCGGTCAGTATTGTTACAGCCCAAACTGTTTTGGGGTTGGGTTTTTTTGGAGGAAGGAAAGTGGGTTAACAAACAAGATGTGTCATTTATATGGTGCCTATACTTCCCTTGAAAATGAAGATTAAAATTGAATTTTATCAATATGAGTTTACCCACCAATAGGCCAATCCAATAGAAGGTTAAAAACAAGAAACTATTTCCCACATCCCAATCTTACTGGATGGTTGCGGGGTCTTTATTACAGTCAGCCACAACTTCACTTCCCAAAATTCCAGATGGGCTCAATTAAAATAAGATTACCACACAAATGGAACAGGTCTACAGATTTATTCTGTTACTCAAGCAGAAATCGAGAGGTTTTATTTCCATGCACAAGTTTGACATGTCCTCTGTCAATAGGTTTGAAAGAAATCACATCAGTTCTATCCTTCACTGCTTCGGAGAGCATCACAGCAGTCTTTGGAGCAATGGCGTAACATTGAAATACCAGTATTTTATTAGTACACTGGATATCAGCACAAGAAGCCAGCTTTTTTCAAATGCTTGGCTTGGCTGGCAGCCCTGAAGTGGTTAATTCCTGCGGCCTCAGGGCAGCACTAACTTATGTATTGACAATTTACAGATGTTTTGCTCACCTAATTTGTTCCACTATTCATGAAAAACACACAGTTACCTTAGCAACTGCCACATTGCATTTTATCTCTAAGCTGCAGAGCTTTCTTTTTTCTAAAAACAACCCCTACAAGCATACTGATATCACATGTAATTTTTGGTATTAGTTCTAGTCATTTCAGGGAAGGCATGCAAATGGGTACAAGTGGAATAATGAATGTAGCCTGTTCTTTTTTTAAATTAATGTTTTGAAGTAATGTATTTATCAACAGCTTTTCTTTTGTGCGTTGCATTTCCTTGAATTTACAGTATGTTTGTTGTTCTTCAGGTTGCGACTTGTATATGTGGAAGGGAAACGAAGAGGGAAAGAACTGGTTTTGAAACAAGAAGCTAGCTGGGAATCTATGATGCATTAATAAACTTCTGTGTCATGCCAAACAGAGCAGGAACTGGTGAAAATTGGAAACTACTACAAGGTGAAATTAATATCTTGAAGCCACTGGCCCAGAAAGTTATTTCTGGTCCCACCTGAAAGCAAAAGTAAATCTATTTTTAAATGGAATAGATTGATGGGACACAAAGGCTTTTCTAGGGTCATTGATATCTTCACCTTTCAGAAAGGTTGCTTTGGTTTACCTGGAACAATGAAAAATTGTTGAGAATAATCCCCCTCTCTCAGAGACACCATATGCTGTAGAGAAAAACAAGGCCTTGGAAACAGCCTTGGCTAAATGACCTATAGAAAGATTCTATTTCCTACTTAATTGTTTCTAAATAACTTCTCTTTCTTTTCAAGAAAGCATTGGGGGGGGGGTGCAAATCTTTGTTTTAAATAAATTGATAAGGAAACACCTATTTCTATAAATGGTGGTAAAATGTGTCCTTCACATACCATCTAAAGTGTGTTGAAATCATTTCCAGTCCTCCCTTTGACTTCAACAGACTATTGATCAGATAACATATAGGTCCTGATTAAGAAAAGAACTAAAACACATTTAAATCTATTCTTATTCAAGAACAAGCATAGATAGGCGCTTAAACATGACTTCAGTGGGGATTAAGCATCTGCTTAAAGGCAAGTATGTACTAAAGTGCTTTATTAGATTGAACTGCTTTCCTGAAAGAGGATTATTGAATAACTAACTTGGAAAATGCTGACCATCTGACATGTCCATGACTATCAAGCATAATGTTTGATTTTCACCTTACTACCATATACTGCACATCTGTGCCTGTATGTGGGGATATAGGCTGTAGCCGTGTTGGTCTAAGGACACAGGCAGACGAGGTTCTTTGGGTAAGTCTGAGCTCTTTTATTAGTCCAACTCAAATAATTGAAAAAAAATTCTTCCTTGCAAGCTTTCGGATACAAACACCTTTTATCAGGCTGAGAAAAGGCTGAGGAATCCTTCAGCTTGTTTTCTGTCAGCGTAGCCAGCTTCCAAAGTTTCATTTTGCTCACAACTGGCTGAGTAATTTAAAACAAACTTGGACCAAAGATTTTTTTGTTTTGTTAACTTTTTCTTTACTAAAAAAAAAATTTGGCTTGTTAAACCGCAGTACAGTATTTTTTTAAGGTTTCTGTTAATCGTATTTATCAGGCCTACATGCAATTCAAACTCTCAAGATTAATTACAGTTCAGATGTTGGCATAAAGACAACCTAATATCCATCAACTTATCAATAATTGTTCAGATTGGTTCTTCACCGGAGATCGGTGAAAGCCTCAAATGCCAGCTAAGATTTTTTTCAAGCCAGTTTCTCATTTCTTCCAGGGTTTCTTTCTATTTGTTCCCCAAAGAATACCTGTGTGTCTGAAGCTCAGCAAGATACCACTTTGAACCTGCTTTTTTTTCCTCCAGTACTGCTAAAAGAAAGTCAGTGAAACTGGTCAGTAATAATTACCGACACAGTTCAGCAAATAGGTCTTATTTCTATATCCTCCTGACTATTTCTGGAGCCATAGCTATCCTTGATTGATGGTTTATAAAAACCTTTTTTACAGTTCTGTCGTTTTTAAGACACAGGCCACTCTGACCTTTCTATCTTGAATACCTGCCTGTCAATAGCCCCACTATCCTATTCTGTCCTTGAGCACCACATATCTGCTTTGTTCATAGGTTTTTGAGGAAGAGACAAAATCAATGGCTCCTGGTATAGACCACAAAGTGTCTATTGTATCTTCTATCATTTCATTATCCATGAACTTACACTGTGCATGCATGCAATGCTGTACCCCTTAATTAAATGATTAATTAATAATACCATTGTCACCCAACACATATCAAGAAGACTGTCCAGAAGCTGCAGCTGGTGCAGAAGACAATGGTATGCCTTACTACAGCAGTGAGTCTCCAGGAAGAAACACCGCCAGTACTCCAGTGTCTACACTGACTTCCAAGAGTTTTCTGAGTGTGATTCAAGATTTGAACTATAAGACCCTAACAGCTTGGACCCTACATGTCTAAATGACCACCTTCTCCCTTATGCCCCACCACAAACCCTAAGATCACCTGAGAACAAACATCTGCAAGTAGCACCTGTAGAAATATGGCAGGGTAGTTTCAGCATTCATTCTTTATCTCTTCAGCTCCCTCTTCCCTGAAGCATACCAGCGCTCAAACCCAGACATCTTCCAGAAGTGCTATAAGAACTTCCTATTTGGACAAGTGTTTAGCAAGCCAGGATAAACTGGGATATTATGTGTGGGAGGGAGAGGGTGGGGAGAGTTATATTATATTTTAATACTCTACTTGCTAGTTGTTTTGGCCTCTTGTTTTATTCTATTGCCCTTTCTCTTACAAGTTTTATAAGCTATTTTGGTCTCTTCCTGTTGGGAAGGACAGCATAAAAATGTAATAAATAAATAAATGTGTGTGTAGAATACATGAAAAATGGAGATTATGTGCAGTTTGTACACTGACATTTATCCAGTATTTGCTAGTACCATTGGCACTTTCATTCATAACCAAACAAAGTAATTTAAGCAAATACAGGGTTCCTAACATCATTGATGCCCATACAATATTACTCGGTGGGTATGTGTATACCAGAGAAATATGTCTTTTCTGCACACTCCACTGGACAGAAGGGACTTGCTCTCTCACTTAATCCTACTCCGGCTACGCACCCGAGTACAATCCTATTCTACTCAACTCAGGTCTCTCAAAAACTGTTCAATGAGTCTGCTTGTGTAGAAGAGAAATGCACCTTTTCCAATTAATAGCTTTGGAGACCTGAGCATCATGTAAAAAGTACCAAGAGATGTGGCCATCTTCCTCACAGCAGTTTTGCACAGTAGTTTTGTTCTGCACTGTCAAATAGCTGCCATATTTCACTGAGAGGTGGCTGCATTTCAGTGAGAATGTACACATGGCCTAGTGATTCTGCTAGTATTTATTAAGATATATGTTTTATTGTGTTTTACATGCACGCACAGTATTTATAGATGATAAATTGTGACTGATCAAAAACATTGCTGCAATTTATTCCCTCCATTTAGTTTGTCATTATGGTGTAATGTACCATTCCATCAAAAAGCAAGCTAAAATTCATAGCATTTTGTTTATTTCTGCATATTTGTGAATATTCATTTGTAATAGAAAACTCTTTTATAATAGTGATATTCCCCCTAAGAGAAAACACATGGTAAGAATCTGGGGAATATGGCTACTGACCTAAACATTTTCTTTTCAACATCTAAACAGACACTAAACGGAAAAGGTAGTATACTTGTCCCAAACAAGAATACAAAAATCAGTAATTAAAATACCTAACTAAACCCAATAAACTATACTGAGCAGCGAAACTCATGATGCAACCATTTCACATAAGTTGAGCACCTTATTGCCTTGAGCTATAAAGAGTGTGGGAATGACAAAATAAAAAAAATAATGGCAGCTCCAGCTGTTATCATAAACAGAAATAGAGCTTTCATTTAAAAAGGAAATCACATTTATGTTTTTAACTTAGAATTCATATAGCACTTTTCCCAATATAAGCAGCTACAGTTTGTTTATAGTGTTCTGCTTTATAGCGCTATAAATTCAATTATTAGTCTGTCCTTGCTTAATGTGAAATGAGAAGATTTCCTTAGAAATTACTGTACTTTCCAAACCAAAGGCACCTGGTATTTCCATGTGAGGGATACGCAGGGTCACACAAGTAGCCAGAATACAACATACGGAAGCAGGCTGAAGTTTTCTGGTGATTTGCAGGAGGATGAGAGGATACAGACAGCACCAGAAGGTCATATAATAATAGGCTGAAAACGTTGTTGCCTTGTTGGTGGACTTGAGCATTCATGCGTCTGTGTTTATGATAAGCACCTGAATCTATCTACCTTTATTCTCTGTGAAAAGTGGGGTGTTTTTTTCTGATAATATCTTTTACCAGGCCAATTGTTAAGAGATGTTAGACAAGGTTTCAGGCACAAAGTGCCCTTCTCTTCAGTTCAGACCTAGATGCTCAAAAGCGTGTAGCATCTCTTCTCTCTATAGAGTTGGTCCAGAGAAAGAAATCACCTAAAACCTCACTGCTAGCATATTTCCCGTTGTGTAATTTCTGAAGTTACAAAAATATGCCTTTCCCCTCTGTTTTCCCTTTAAAGGATCTGACATCCAGGAGAAAACGGTCATGGAGCTGGCAGAAAACAAAGCTGCATAGGTTCAACAGAGAAAACACCCAAAACAGCCATTTTTCATAAGGTATAATTATAGTATATTAGGCTAAGTACGGACAGTCAAAAAGCCTGAGGGGGAATCAATCCAATCTACATGGGTTTCTCTGAGCTGCATAGATTGCATTGGGCAACAACGCATTACATGTTCCTCCTTCACGGGGGGTGGGAGGCTGGCAGAACAGACGGCTGTGCTAGCCAAGGCCAGAAGGCACGGGGTGCTCCTGCATGCTTCCCAGCATGCCAGACATTGCCAAGGGTGGCTGAGCCCAGCTGGGTTAGGGACAAATGCCCCAACCCCCCCACTGTCACGGTGGACCCTCCCTTGTGCCTAGCCCTAGGCTTCTAGAGTGGGTCTCCATGGCACACCTGACAGCTCCACTGGCAGTGGCATGGGGGAAGCCAGAGCTGGGAGGAAGGACAGGAACCAAGGCGTTGGTTCAGTCAGACCAGACCCTCTGCCCAGCCACAGCTCCTAGACGGAGCGGGCAGAAGAGGGTGCAGGAGGGCGGGCAACATGGACACTTCCCTCAGGGTCTGTAAAACTTGGCCAGCATCCAGTCTGGAGCTGGCAGGGGAGCAGAAGGTGAGTCAATACAGAGCCGTCCCTTGAGGTCTGCACAGCTAGCATGCAACCTGGAGCTAGCAGGGTGTTGCAGAGGGAGCCAACATGGAGCCTTCCCTCAGGGTCCAAAAACACCCTCCAGCTTGCCCAACACACAGCCTGGAGCTGGGGGGGGGGGGCGCGGGAGCACAGGGGAAGCCAACACAAAGCCTTCCCTCAGGGTCCGCACAGCCCTAGCTTGGCCAGGATGCAGCCTGGAGCTGGTGGGCTGGGGCGGGGAGTGCAGAGAGAGCAAGCATAGATGCTTCTGTATCCACTGTACGCCCCTTAGACCCTTGGCACCTGCATGCACTAGCTGTGCCCTCACACCTGGTCATGACATGATGCAGCAATGGGTCACCATTTCACGTGCCTCCATGCCCCTAACTCAGCAGCTGGTCATCCCACACAGGGTCACCTACTGCACGCTGTAGCCACTGAGCATCCTGGACTGGGCCACTGACCCCAAGAGAAAGCTCAGTGTTGGCTTCCCCTGTGCCTCCCCCACCAGCTCTGGGCTGCATGCTGGCCAAGCCAGGGCTGCACGGACCTGGAGGAAAAGCTCCAAGTTGGCTCCTCCTGCACCCACTACAGCTCTGGGCTGTGTGTTGGCCAAGATAGGGCTCTTCGTTTGACCCTGAGGGAAGCCTCTGTGTTGGCTTCCCTGCAACCCCACCACTTCCAGGCTGGGTGCTGGCTGAGCCAGGGCTGTATGGATCCTGAGGAAAGGCTCCGTGTGAGCTACCCCTGTGTCCCACCTGCCAGCTCCAGGCTGCATCCTGGCCAAGCCAGGGCTGGGCAGAGAAGCTGTGCGGGTGACTCTATAACAGCCTGGGGCTGGGGCTGGGGCTGGGCCAGCTAGGCACTGGGTTTGAGAATCAGAGGCATGTTCCAGCGGGCTGCCCTGCAAGTAGAGGTTGGGGGGGGGCAGAGCATCCTGGGGTATTGCGGGACTGTGACCTAATTTGAGTTGGGAGGGGATCTGGGACAGAGGTAGAATTTTGATAAACCAGTTTAACCCAAACTGACTAAACCTGACACTACATCCAGCCAGGTCTACCTTAAACCAGGTTCCAGCATTTTGAAACCGGTCTATGTGCACTGAACTTTTGTTCTGTTACAGGTTTAAACTGGTTTCCAATCGCTTATACTGGTTTATGTGTAATTTTTGTCCCTAGCCTTAGAGTCTATAGGAATTTCTTCATTGGCTGTAGTGGCCACTGAATCAAACCACAGATGTAAGTTTTTTGATTTGTAAACATTGTGTGGGTAACTGTCTAATAATGCAGAGTTAACTAGTAACCTCTTGATTCCATGGCAGGAGATGGAGAAAGACTACCTAGCTTTTTAGGCATCCTATCAGGCCTGCGGGGCCCCTAAAAAGTTTAGAAAATTAGTATTTATTTGCCCGTCTGCCTATCATGTGGCCCTCGATGGCTTGCCCAAACTCAGTAAGTGGCCCTCTGCCCAAAATAATTGCTTGCCCCTGAATAATCACAGCATAATTTAGGAAAGTCCAAGTCAGCTGAGAGATGCAACTTCAATTCACTTGCCTTCAGAGCTCTGCAATGCTTAAGTACATGGGGATCCTCATCACAGTTGAGACCTTGAGGAATAACAATGGTTAAGTTGAGTGGTTCCAAATTTAGGATACGCTGAAAGTTTTCAGCAGATTGTAAGTATCAGCTAAACATTTTCATTAAAAAAAAATCATTAAATATTTTCCAATTCACTATAAAGGTGATCATTTTCTACACAAAATTAAAATGAGCAAAAGCAACATGCGGAAAACGTGCTTTTAAAATAGCTTTTTTTTTTAAAGTGGAACTGTTTGAGCACTCCTAAATAAATGTCACCTTTAAGGATCATTCAGTTCTCTAACAATTTGGCATTAAGCGTGATCAAGTATCTTAAAAGTTGTACGTGTACTAAAAGAAATAGTTTACTGCAAAATAAGAGGACAGATATTCAGCAAGTATTCTTTGACATAAAAGTTACTGCCACCGTTTCCAAGGGAATAAAATAAATCTTCATTTTCTCAGAGTGATTGTAAGTTAAACCAATATGCATATTTCCCTTTACATCTAAATAGGGATCATTATCATTTAATTTAAAAGGAAATTAGATTGGAGTTCTGTGTTGAAGAACAAATAACCTGTAAAGAAGGAAATACATGGTTTAGCACGTAAGAATGCTCCAAGTTTTAGAAATGCTCCACAGCTTTTTGAACAAATTATGAACTGTATGCAGGCAAAGTTCTTTGAGTAGATGTAGTATCTTTCATTAGACCAACTAAATAGTTGGAAAAAAGGTCTTTGCAAATTTCTGGATACATATGCCTGAACTCTCAGATATCATTACTGACGTTTGATGGCAACATCATCTCAATTAACCATATATTGGTTAACTGAGTATCATGTATATATCATTGTGTTGCCAATGTGATTCATGGAAACTGTTAGCAATGCATATCCAAGAACAAATGTGAGGCTTCCATGAGAGGGCCAAAACCAAATCCCACTGTAGCCTTTCTACTGACTCCCATGGGCTTTGGGTTCAGAGTCACAACACCCAAGAGAACAAAATGGATGCTGGACTGTGCAAATGCAGAGAGTTCTATGAAGCCTTACAACTAACAATTCAATTCCTGCCTCTATCCTTAGTTTCAGAAAAGTTAATATTTTATCTGATCATTGCCCTTCCCACAGAAAACTTGCAAAGCAGTAAGTATAGCTTCACCTTATCATTGATATTCCAGCAGAAATATCAATCAAGATAGGGCCCCTAGTGTCCCAGTCACAGTACTCCTAAAGGATAGTTTATAATATAACGGATGAGACAACGATTTCTCTCTTTAAAAAGTAGGATACTGGATGTAGTTCTAATTCCTTTTGTTTTTAGCAGGCATCATTCCATTCCTCACCTATTCAAAACCACCATGAGCAAGACATAAGCTATATCTAACAGCAGTCAGGTTCATAATGGCAAACATTTCAGAGCACTAATGAGCATTTAATGCTTTCTAAATGTATGCAAACTGTGTACGCTAATTATTTCTATAAACAGATGATGGAGTTTGTGGCTCTTCCTTCAGTGACAATGGTGTTCCCCCTCCCTTCTTCCCTCCCGCACATAACCCATTTCCTAACTCCTGATCTTCAGATGGCAGACCAAGCTATAGCAGTAAGATTTCACAATGATTGTGAATAAAGGCAAGCTATCACCATGCCATACAGGAAATAAACAACCTCAACTTTCAAATGATGTTACGGGTCTGCCACAGACAGATACAGGAAAATAATTTTACAGGGGTCAGACGGGAATGCTATTTTTTCTGCAACTGTAGTGAAACTAGTGCAGATGATATAGTGGCCAAGCTATGACATAGTCCTGCTTATTCATGTCAGATGCACAGCACCAGAAACATCAATGGCGACTTCTCCAGCCTGTCCTACCATTCTGCTTCATATTAGGGTTATCATACGTTTTCCCAGACATGTTCTCCTTCTGGGTCCTGCCATCTCCATCTGGGTGGTTTTATAAAATATCAGCAAATGTCCAGGATTTTCTCTGCCTCCGCTCAGGATCACTACTTTTCCCACCACTTCCCAGCTTGACCCAGCAAGGAGCTGCTTGGGGCTGGGGGAAGTGGGGCAGAGTGATTATAGGTAGGGGCATCGTGCTCTGCGCGTGGCCCTGGCAGCTGAAGGCAGGTAAGTCTAGGGGGAGGGGGCTGGAGGGCCAGGCTTTGTGGGCTGTGGGGTGGGTGGGTATGTGTGTGTGTGTGCATATGTCCATGTGTGTGCATGCCTGCCAGTGCCGAGGCTGTGGCAGAGCAGGGAAGTGGGGGAGTTGCCTGCCCCTCCAGAGGGGGAAGGGAGTGGGGGGTTCTTTGGGGGCAGCAGGGAGCTATTTGGGCAGCAGGGCTGCGGGTCAGGAGTGAGGGGCACTTGCAGGCTGGGGGGCCAGGGGCAGGGGGCTGCGGGTCAGAAGTGAGGAGCACCAGCAGGGCTGGGGAGCAGGCAGGGTCTGTGGGTTGGGAGTGAAGGGCACCGACAAGGCTGTGGGTCAGGAGTGAGGGACACTTTCAGGGCTGAAGGGGCTGTGGCTTGGGAATGGGGGCAACCAAGGGGATGGGGGAACTGTAGATCAGGAGCACAGGGCACAGGCAGGGCCAAGGGGCTGCGGGTCAGGAGTGACGGGTATTAGCAGGGACAAGGGGGCTGCAGCTTGGGAGTGAGGGGCACCAGCATGGTTTGGGGGGCAGGTGCAGGGCATGGGCATACCACTGCCTGCCTCCCACAATAGTACAACCTTCCCCCTGACAGGTGTCCTATTTTTTGAAACTGGAAATATGGAAACCCTACCTCAGACATCAATTCAAGGGAACACTTTATAAGGTGAAAGGAAAAAATGTAATTCCTTGGAAACTGACTTCATTCATTACGCTCAATGCTCCTTTGCCTAGGTTGCTAACCAGTAGTATGGTGGATGACTACAATAGAAACAGACAGAGAGAGTAGAGCTCTGGAAGTAATCCTCAGTGGCTAATTATTCATTTTTATTCTCTAGTCCTTTGGTGTTCGATTAGAAAAACAGAAAAAACTCAAACCCTTTGTACTAATGTACTCAGAATTTCAAACAAAATCAATCAGTACTTATTATGATCAGTATCAATTCATTTTGGATCTACATCGCACCTTTTATCAGGCGATATTACAAAGCTTTTCAAATATTTTGGCACATATGGTTGAATTTATAGTAAAATGAGGTGCAAAGAACAGGTATGTGAAATACCTATAATCACATGGTGAGACAGTAACAAAGAATGAATACAGAAGTCATGGTTTCCATATGCCCCTTTCTTTACTACTAGACAAGAGTGGCTCTTAGCCTGTTCATAAAGTACTCATGGGGGTAGGAGGTTGGAGCAGATTGGGGTTTGTTTGATTATTTATTTTTTATTCTTACCAATTTTCACAACTCCTTGAGCAAGGATGTATTTATTCTTATTATATTTCTCCACCACTTGACTTTAAAACCCCCAGTTTTTTCAACTAATTAATACTGTGATCGTAGTAATTCAGCCCCCTTCTAACTTCAAGGACACAGAATCAGACTCCTAACTCACCAATGAAAGTAAGGCTTAATGCTAAGATTCCTAGTATATTCACTCCTTCTTTATGTATTAGCTACTAATTGCTGTGCAGACTTTTGGAAAACTCAGTACAGCAAAGAGATCTAAAGTTCAGGAATTCATAGGGAACATTCATTTTGCCCAACACACTATACCTAATAATTACGAAGTTTTATAAGTAGCAAGTTCCCAACAAAAGGAAGAAAACAGCTAGACTGCTATAAAGCATTCTGCAAACCAGCTGCTGCTAAAATAACTTGCATTTTGCAGTAACGAAGCAAGTAATTGGACTCAATTTATATTGTTTTCTGTTGATATGGTAAGCACTACTCAACATCAGTGTAATAGTAGAGGGGGTTTTTTTTTAATCTATTACTAGCAAAACAAACCATACAATTACATATTTATACTAGTTACCACTAGACAATGGAATATAAGAACAGCATACTAATGCCAACAGAGCACAGGTGTTTTCATAGATAAGAAAAATGCCCTGTAACATAATGAACTTACTGCATCTTAAAACATTTAAGATTTTAAGATGCCAGTCATTGTGTCCCATGTGAACTGACCCTGTCATTTTCAGTGAATTTCCCATTTCCATGTCAGCAGTAGCAGTGGTATGTAGGTGCTCCTGGCAGAATCTCAGAGGGAAATGTTATCAGGAAAGTGTTTGTATACATGAACCAGATCTCACTCTCAATGACCTAGGGTAAAGTTTGCTACAAAATATGATTCGCTGAAGGGAAGGCTTTTGCATTTTCAATTTTTTTGTGTCAAAGATTCTATGAATCAAATTTTCACTTTTTCTTAATTGTCAGTTACTTAGAAACCAAGAATTCCGATTTGTTTTTGATTTCAGGCATGTAAGCTTTGATAACTTGAATCAAAATGTATAGATGTTGTCCCTGCAAAGGAGGACTTTCAGTTGAAATACACTTCTGTTTTCATTCTGGATTTAATCCCTGTTTAAAAAGGAATTCAACCTGGAAACTCAGAGAAAACAAACTTGGGTATGTGAAATACAAGAGATAAGAATATTTTACAATTACGATGATACATAAAATGGATAACTTGATAACATTCAGCTTTAACAATATATAAAAATACATTGTCACAACAACCACAATACGTCAACCAAACACTTTTCAAAATTATTCCTCTTTGATATTTCTCCCTCCCCAACTGAGAGCTATGCTGAAGCCATAGCATCACTGAGTGCATCTGAAAACATCAATTACTCTTGCATGAAATTGAACTTTATGAAGAATAGGAAGTTACTGATGATCCTCAAATTCTGCAACATAATAGAAATGTTTATCTTTATATTTGGCATAATTCAAACATTGATACACTAGTAATTTGGAATGGTTGAAATGCCTCTTGGTTACGGGGTTTACAAACGATGGCTGCACGATAAAGCAACGTTTAAAAATGCCACTCTTCAAAACATATCATCTTAGCACTGTGCTACCATTGTATTTAGTGGGGATATGGGATTTTAATGCATTCTATTACCGTAAGCAATCATGTTTCCTTCAGTTTTTTATCTCTACGGTAGCTGTGCATATTTAAAGAATAAAAGCCTAACTTTCTAAAACAGATACGATAAAGAAAAGGAAAAAGCTAAAGGTAGAATGAAAAAGATAGCCAGTGATGACCTTTTAACCCAGCATAAAATGTAAACCAGCATACAGTACCAGGAAAATATTTCCCTCCCCCACCCCCATGAAGTCCAGACTAAACACTCTCAGCCAGGCACTTACTGTAAGGCTTAAGCTCTTCAAATCTGTCTGCCTATCAATGTTTGTTTAAACACCGGAGAGGTTGTAAGACCTGTCTGACTAAAAAAATGCAGTCAGGAGGATTTGCTACCACATAGACAAAATTCACAAACTCTTCACTGTTTGTGAAGTTCACTCTTCACCTTCTCTAGGGTTGAGACATGGCATTTACATAACAGTGAGGTACAAATGTTCTATGTACCCTTCCTTACTGTTTTATTAACACAGATTTTTCTTTTTTTTAACCAGCAGGCTTATCTAAATGATCTTTGGTTTTTGCTGGGCTACTTGTAGGTGAAGTAAGGATAAATCACACACTCACTTGCTGGCTCACTTGGTCACACTGCCCCCACCCCTTCCCCTTGCAATATAGCTTTAATGAACTATGTAACCTTTTCTACTGGGTAGCTGTAGAAACCAGAGGTGCATGGATAAATCAGTTCCATATCGCATCAGCACCGATAAAAGGAAAATTTTTGGCTAGTGTAGCCGATATCAGTTTTAAATGCCATGTGTATGTGTGCAGCTGCAGCATGCATGCAGCCAGGAATGCAGCTGGGCAGCATGGAGAGCAGCATCCTGCCGGTAAGTCTGTAAGGGGGAAGGGGTGGAGGGGGAGGGAAGGGGCATGGGAGGGGCAGACTGAGGCCTTCACGGTGAGGGAGGGAGTGGGGCAGGGACAGGTGTTGCCCAGCCAGGGAGCTGGATGAGACCCCAGGGTTAGAAGCAGCACAGAGCCACAGGCGGCTCGTCCAGAGGGCACAAGTGAGTGGGGAGGGAGGGTGGCATGGGGGGCATGTGCCCCTCAGATTTTTGTGTGGGGTGAGAGTGGGCTGCCTCCTGTGAGCTAAGGGCCAAGGGATGTGCCAGCCTCTTCCCAGTAGGGGGGCTGGGCCAGGGCTGTGCTTGGTGTGGGCAAGGGTGGGGTGGGTGGCGGCAGTGCTAGAAGGGACGGCTATGGCGAATTTAGGGGCGGCTATAACCCACCCTGTAGCCACCCATCCCAGCACTGCCACTGCCCACCCCACCCCCACCTACCCCAAGCACAGCCCCAGCCCAGTCCCTCCTCCCCCTGCCAGGAACAATTTGGCACACCCCTGGCCCTGAGCCTGCAGTGGGCAGCCTGCCCCCACCCTGCACACAGATCGGGGAGGGGGCATATGCCCCCCATGCCTCCCCCAGGGGTGCATGCAGCAGTAGGGAGCCATCCCCCCCACCCCATGGCTCCATCCTGCTTTGAGCCCCAGGGTTGCATCCATTGCCTTGGCTGGGCATCTCCTGTCCCTGCCCCACTCCCTTCCTCACCATGGGGGCCTCAATCTGCCCCCCATGCCCCTTCTCCCGCCCCCCCAACCCTTCCCTCCAACAGACTTACTGGCAGGTTGCTGCTCTCCAAGCTGCTGGGCTCCATTCCTGTAAATCAGCTATGGGATCAGTATCAGCTGATATGGCTGGTTAATAACCAGCCATCAGTATCAGCCAAGAAAATCTTTATTGGTGTGCCCCTAGTAGAAACTAGAACTGTTAGTAGCTGAACTTATAATAGAAAGAAACCACGTTGTACAGGATAAATTGAATTGGTAAATGAATGATTTCCAGAAAACAGATATCATATATTCATATATATCTGTACACACAAACCGTTAAAATGCATGACTGCAATTCAAGCAAAGGGGCTTGACATTTTAAACATCTGTCTACTTCAAATCACTTAAAAATACAAAAGAAAACCTCCTGTCTGCTGTATTCCAGCCTCTGTACTTACACTTACAAACCCCCTCCCCCAGATCCCTACTATTTGACCCCCTTTTTCAGTAGATACTATGGATGAAAACATGCTGCTTCCAGCCTTTGCTATACTTAAGAAAGGTATACACAGCTTACATGGTAGTACAAGTTAACCTGATTATTCTCTGTGACCATATTACTCACTTCATGGATTTCAAATGCAACCAAGCCACTGTAAAAGGAAAAGGAAAGAGGAGAAAAATGAAGGCATTAAAATGAAAAATACTGGATAACCAGGGATGCAGAAGAGATCCATGCAACTTTTGAAAATTTACTAGAGGTTTGAGCTTTGAAACTTATATTCTTCTTGGTCCCTACTCCATTGCTCATCCTTTAATCTGCACTAAGTTCCTATATTTAAGTTACTGCTTGTTTTAAATGGACAGCAGATAATTGATATTCATGAGCCTGCTTCACTAACAGTATTGTTCTGCCTCCCCCCACCCTTCATTTTCTGAAAAAAGACAACCCATTCAAAGACCACAGCACACAGAAAACTCTTACGAGCTTGGTCCTGAGGCAATTTCAATTACTGCAAACTGGTGCAAAATTAAATGATGAATTACGGCTGTGTTCAAGTTCACAAATGTGTTTAAGCAAACATCTGTTTCTGAAACAATAAAAAGACATTTCAGTCGATTAAGGAATAGCTTGAGAAACAGGAAGGTCATTTCTCTTACATTGGCAAGTTGGTTGGTTTTAGGTTTGGGAAAGATACCAATTCCTGTCAGCGTCACCTAGCATCAAGCTGAAAAAAAGAATGTTCTCAGATACCCAAATTCAGTACCTGACTTTAGTCAACACTATATTGGACTTAGTGGGCTTGTAGCAGAAATATTAAGTGCAAGCTATACGCTAGAGCACAGACATTATTAAGCTCGGCAAAAGGTTTTCTTTTAGCCTACATTACAGAAAAAGCAATAAACAGAAATAAAGCTAGAATGGCCTCTTATCGTTATATAAATAAAATAAATGAGTGAACAAGGTGACGTAGGGCTATGAACAAATTGCCATAAAACCTATTTCTGATTTCAGAATTAAAATATTTTTTCCTGCTTGTCTTACACCTCATGCTTTTGGTTAGATGCACAGGACGAAAACATGCCTCTTTCACTTCTTCCCATGCCTATTTGGGAAAGGTGCCCTGTCTATGTGATAAGAGAAGAATTAATTTGATTATTTTCTGTGAACCTCTTGCTACCTTCATCACTTTCAAGTGCAAACAAGCAATCGAAAAGGGAAAAAAGTGATGACCAGCAGTTCCGCGGTCAGGATAAAAGGTACCCATAAAATAGGCAAAGGCAGTACAACAGTAAGTTTCCTGCACATTGTCCTGTCAATTTGTCTCAGTCTTACTCTGCAGGAAGGACCGCATTCAGGAACAACAGAATGGCATATATTCTATATTCATAGGATGCCTGAGAATGAACCAAGTCTTGTTACTGCTTTTATACTTGTTGGAGCTGGAATGAGACTGCCAGTACCTCTGCTTATGGCCCAGAATGTCTCCATACAGTAATGGATGTCAGCCACTACAGACTAAAAATACAATCGCTCATTTTAAATGCGTATAACTTCACAAGTGTTTCTGTTGTCCATGATGCCTTGCAAGAATATTAAGAAGAGAGGTCATTAATCTCCAAATGGTCTTAAGCAGTTTCAGAGTCAGTCGCCTCCATTCTGTGTGAGGAGAGAGGTTTATTGCCTTATCTGACATCACTACCCCAAGCTTCCAGTGCTGTAGCCAAAAGCCTTTAGAAACAAAGGCCAAAAAAATCTTTTGCAACAAGTGTCAAGGCCTAAACTTTCTCTAATATTTAAAAATATTCTATATCTATATTCCATTTTTAAATAGTAGAGTGTATACACCCCCTCCCCCAAAAAACTGCATATCAGTCGGTTAGGGCTTTTTTTAATAAAACAGTATGTTTTTTATCCAGAGTCCACTATCCTGAAAACTGTAGCAATTCTACTATAAATCCAAAAAAATAAAAAAAATCCAGAAAATTCTGTTTTGGACATTACTGGGGGAAAAAAATCACAATTTGCTATGGAAGAAAAAGAAACATATACCGTAGTTACCTACATGAAAAATTACTAAAATTACAGGATTGAGGTAATGTGCCAGAAACTTTTTACTTTTAGGTCACCTCAAGGGGCTAAGAGACACTAATCAATTAAAGCTTCATTCCAAAAAGCAAAACAAATTTGTAGTTCAAAATTTTCAGCCAACCTATATCACCCATAAAACATCATTGTGTGACTGTCATGATGCACCTTGACTTTTTGCATCAATACAAGAAACCACCACATAATAGAAAATATGGTCCAAGGAGACCTGCATCTAGACAAAAAAAAAAAAAGAGAACATAAATGGCACCCAAGCTACAAAACTCACCATGACACCAGTTGGAATTGAAATAGTTTTGTTTTCGGCCAAAATAATTAACTACTATGTCAATATTCTCTGTAAAAAACGTCATTGGCATTCTATACTTTTTGTCTCACCTAATATTTTTGGTTTAGAGTGAGTCTCATATTTTCCTTCACTATTTTTGAACTGGAATTAATTTCCCCCAAATGAAACAGTCCAGTCTGATGTATATACCTTCAAAGACTGACTCTCTTTGTAGAGACCTGGGCACCACTTGTGCTGTAGTACCCCACAGTTGTTGCTCTGTCTCATTGAGATGGCCTCCTAGGGATGCTGTTTATCATAGAAATTCATCCAAATGAGATGCCTAATGTTCACATGGCATGTTTTGTTGCCCTGCATGTTCTTAATTGGTTTACAGTCTACCTGCTGGAACTCAACCTGTCGGTTTGGCATCCCCAAACATCTGAAAGCCTCACGCTGTCTTCTCATTCCTTTAACTAGACACGGGGATGTCAGTAGAAGGGGTCAGACAACTGGCACTGGCGCTTAGGAAGAAGGACTTCTTGTGGAAGAGCTGGCAGTTACTGCAACAAGCCTCTTACCTAAAGTCACCTTTCGTTAGCAACCGTGTCCTCATTCACCGAGCTTATTATGAAAAAGCACAATGTCATGTTAACATATACAATAAATAGGAGAAACAACCGTCGTGTCACCATCAATTATTAAATCAGATGGTACAAGGATTCAAGACAATTCCTCACTAAAAATGGTAGAACTGAAACCAATTTGAGATCTCCACAGCTATGATAAAGAAAAGTGCCATCACACGGCTGAGGCAGCTGAGGACAAAATGTGTTGGGACGGCTCCAGAGCAGGCACGGTGGCACACTTGCATCCCACTTCAACTACGCACTGCACACGCAGGGAGCTCACAGAGCTCACCAACACATCAGCAGAGCTCCTGTTGGACGTCCTACCCGGGGTCCAAACCCTGCTGCTGTTTGCTCTTCCCCTTCCTACTGCTCCCCCCACCACATTCAGGAGCAGAGGAAAGGAAAGGCATGAGCAGTGATGGCAGTGACAGCCCAGGCTTACATGGGGCACGGCGCAGCGCCACTGTCACTCATCCCCTCCTTTCCCTTGCTGCTGAATTTCAGTTTGGCATGGGGCAGGAAGGGAGGGAGAGGACGAAGGGGAAGAGCAAACACAAAAGTAGGCTCCAGAGCTAAAAGCAGGGACTCCAGGCTCATAGAGCTTACAGCACGTGCAGGGCTTCAGCAGGAGGTGTGCTGACATGTTGGTGAGCTCTGAGAGGGGCTGTGATCACACCCCCTAGAGCGCTGTAGCATGAGTACAATGAGCTGTCTTCACCGAGCGTGACCCACACCGCCAAATGAGGTGGGGCCACACCCCCATCACTGCATTGTGGATCCACCCATGGACCCTATGCATACCCTGCTGTAAACAGTTCTGTAGGAGGTACATGAGAGCACACATACCCAGAAATACTGAGCTACCAGGGAGGAGACCATTTCTTATACAATGTGCATTTCTCTTTGAGTCCTTATAGGACTGATTTTACACAGATTTAAAATGCAATAAGTGAATTGCAGCGTTCAAATCCAAATCTGCATGTAACAGAAATATCCTGAGGATGCCAGGTGCACAGCAGTATCAGTCACACAAAGGGAATGAAGGCAGACAATTTGCCCTCGGAAATGGACAACACCTACTGCATTTTTAATAAGCTTGCAGGGTGTGCTCCCCACAGCTATTAAATCAGGTAGGACAGAGCGGTTGAGTGGCAGCAGTAATTTTTTGTCAAAATTTTGCACACTCAAGCAACGCAATCAACAAGATTGTGGCTTTCTCCC
This sequence comes from Crocodylus porosus, assembly GCF_001723895.1. Taxonomy (NCBI): domain Eukaryota; kingdom Metazoa; phylum Chordata; order Crocodylia; family Crocodylidae; genus Crocodylus; species Crocodylus porosus. Next base: position 16,576,869 of record NW_017728910.1, on the reverse strand, counting down.
ATGCAGAGGAGCAATCAATGACCTGCACATGCAGACTTGAATGCTATTAGCTGGATAACGTCTTAAAAACACCAACCCCACCCATAGTCTCAGCCTCCCATTTCCACTCCAGTGTGATGGTCCTGAAGAGTTTCTGTCTTGCTTTCCGTTTCCTCCTAAATAATACACTAATGCTCCATAGCTTTAAAAACAATATCCTTCTTTAAAATCCCTTTTCTGTGGTCTAGTCTATTTAGACCACTCTCATTCTGTGGTCCTTCCTTTATAATGTTTAACAGTTCAGATTGAGTTCCTAAATGAAGAAGGGAGAGTCTGTCTTCCTTTTCCAGGGGCCTGATTTCTATCTATTCCTGGTATCCCATCCCAGGATCTATTTATTCTTCCTCAACAGCTCTCAGAAAGCCTCTTCTCCTGGCTCAGGAGTCCGAGTTACCTATATGAAACCCAAGTTACCCAGCATGAAACAGCGCTCAGCTGGCCCTGACACCCTACCGTCATTAGACGGAACAGTCACCCACTGCAGGAATGTCGTATCCATCATGCTCTGTGCATGGTTTTCGAGCTCTGTGAGGTAACAAGTGGCTCTACCCATGAACTATGTCATCTGTATCTCAGCATAAAATGCACTTCAGCTCATTTTTGAGCATCTTTTCAGCATCTAAAAGAGTGATCTGAAAATATGAGGACAATTTTCAGTAAGACACTTTCTATTTTGCCTTAATGCCTGTTTAGCAAGATGCAGTACACTGACATTCGGGATGAAATCCTAGCTACACTGAAGTCAAGGGGAAGTTTGTCACTGACTTCAATCAGGGCAGAACGTCACATTTGTGTTTTTTTTCCAGTATTTACACAGTTACATTACTGGTCCAGGTATTTGCTGAGGTTTTACAGCAGGAAGGATGACATCTGGTTTCTCTAGCTGCTGTCATTTGGCTGTGAGAATTATCAGACTTCCACAGAGAAAAAGGACATTTGAGATTGTAACTGTAGTTTGAAATGAACTTTTTATGCTGCAAGATGCCCATTTTATGCCTAGCTGTATATAGCCCTTAGGGCTGTGGAACACCATCCTTACAGCTGAGGAAGCTGAAGGCAGCTGGATGTAAAGCCAGCCGTATCACTCCCATACACCTTTCCCATAGCTGGCACATTAGGCCACTATGCTTGGGACAGCCTCTGACATTCTCGTCGCAGAAGTCCTTGTTCCCTGTGGGTGAAACAGCCCTGTAATGCATATTTGTTCTAGTGTTGGGTTCTTAAAAACAGCAACAAGAAACCCATAATAAAGGAACCCAAGGCTTCCAAATCCTGAATGGTTCTGTAATAGCAGTCAATCTTTTCTTATATTAGAATTAGCTTTTCAGCGTCTGGAATGCAAATTTCTCCAGCGGTGGCTGAAAAAAAACAAACAGCTGGTAAAAAAAAAAAAATACTCATCAGCAATAAAATATTTTTAGTAGAAAAGCAAACTAAAATAAAGACATTCTCATTTACATATGGCGCATCTTCAGCTCATCTGACATTCTTTATTTTCATCCTATATGACAATGCCACTCATGGGCTAAATAACAAGAAAGCAAGCAACTTTTCTGATGCCAGATGCTGAAGATCAATAGCTATTTCCCGAAGTTTATGGCATAATTAAAATGTGTAACAGGAATAATTTTCCTTTCAACCCCTCAGGCTAAGCCTAGAATTATTGACTAAGTCAAAGTTATGTGGTGTAACATTTTTATTATGTTTATAGATAATATAAAGGAGTTTATGGCTTTTACATGTAATTTGGTAAGTATAGAAACAGCGGAGGGGAAAAATCGTCAGCATCAGCAAAACATCAATTGTAAAAATCTTTTTTAGGTACATACTGGACCACAGATTTATGCAACTTTCCTTTAGTTTGTAACCACCTAAACTTGATTCTGCAGGCTGACACCAGAAGACTCATGAACTTAAGAAAACCAGTGCTACGCTCCTCCAGTGCTTACTTGTAAGAACGTTACTGCTGAAGAGGCAGTACCCCTCTACCCCCCGGACCCCACAGGATGGTGAGAGGCACCAGAGAAGGTCAATGCCATAAGCAGCTTGGATAATGTCACATACGTAATCTAAATGACTGTCGTGCTCGGATTGCTATTAAATGTGGAACCTGAACATCCAAGTTATATTTGCAGCGACGAAATTCAGAGAACACACTAAAAAGGAAGACATGAAGACAACAGCAAGAGATGAAAAAAGGAGCAAACAGAGAGAGCTATGGTAATTGAGCCAAAGTAACAAAGTGGCAGCTCTGGGAGAAGAGACAAGAATTGATTCTACTGTGAACGGTGTACACTATGAAAACACTATTGTAGGGATCCAGGTTTATTGTAGCCCACTGACTTTCAGATCAAATCTGCTCAATTTACAAGTGAAAAGATGTATGTCTGTTTCCTAGCTGCCAGTCCTACAAACTCAGCCCAGGGCCACGGAAGTCAAACTGGGTTATTTCATTTCTCACACCTCACCACCAATGGTAATGGTAACATAGGCCAGATTATACCCTCTGTGACACCTGTGCAACCCCATTATCTTCACTCTGCTTGCACAGATAAAATATAACTAAGAACTTGGTAAATAATTTTGCTGATGAGGCACAAGAAAGAAAAAACCCAACTCAGTCTCTCTTGCAGGACTAACCAACTTTAATAACCGCTCAAATTGGTTCTTAAAGTATATTGAAGTCTGTATGTACATAGGGAGTAAGTTCTCCAATTTTGGACAGCCACTTTCCAGAGTAAAAAAAAAACCCAACCAAACAAAAAAAATGATATAAGACTTGGCAGGGTCAGATTAAATCTGGCAAGATATAAACATATGTCCGACTAGCCTCTCAACAAGACCTCCCCCCCACTAATCCTCAAGGATGCAAAGCAAAGCTTAACGCTGAACCAAATATACTCTGTTCCCTGAGACTGCAAACACCCTGAAATAATGGCATGAAGCACCAAAACCTTTTGCCACACCAGGGAAGGACCGTGCAAAGACACAAGTATAGGCAAGCCATGGGAACACCATGCAGGATGTGTCCAATGCCATAAACTGTCTTAATACCCTGCAACTCCTTGATAGTAAAGGATACTACAAGGGTGATAAAAGAAAAAACTTGGTTCCTAATCCTGCTAAATGTATATGCATGCTGAATTTACATGCACGAGAGGCCATGTCTTAGGGCTGTGCAAAGCTTCGGTTTCCGATTCGGTGGAGATTTGGCCCATTTCGGTGGCCAAATCTCTGAATCCAAATCGAATCAAGAGACCCTTTAATCTGAATTGAATCAGATCCCTCTGAATCCATTTGGAAAGATTCAGAAAGATTCAAAGATTCAGACATAGACACAGCTTTAAATGTTTCTTCTACATACCTCAAGGTACCAGGAGGCTTGTGAATGCTGCGATGCTGGGGCAGATGGAGCATCCCACAGGAGCACAGCAGAGTCCCCAGCTTGGCAGCGGACTAGGACGTGGACCAGAAGCACTTCCAGTCCACTGCCGGGTTTGTTGGGAAATGCACTGGGAGGCCCCCCCCCAAACCTCCCCAGCTCAGCGACTGGTGCCTCTTGGATCTGGAGGGAGAACCGGGATCTCCCAGAGCTGATTGTCAAAGTCGTGGTGAGGGCCCTTTGCATGCTCCTGGCAGACCCGGAAGGGGACTAGAAGTACTTCCAGTCCCCTTCCGCGTTCGCTTCTGAGCATGAGGGGGCCTCCCCCATACTCCTGTGGGACGCTCAATCTGCCCCACAATGGCAGCATTCATGAGTCATGCCTGGTACTTTGCGGTATGTAGAAAAAACATTTAAAGCTGTGCCTATGGCCGAAACGCTGATTCAGAGATTCAGCATCAAATTGAATTGGGACAGTGATCCGAATCAACAAATCAAATCACTGTCCCCGATTCAGGCTGAATCCAGATCCAAATCGAATACGGCCCATTTCACACACCCCTGCCATGTGTGACATTTCAGCAGAATGAGTCAGAAGGAACATGACTTTGTTTGTGCACAGCCACAGGAGGTTGTACTGAAGCAGCATCCAAGGCAATTATAAAAAATTGGCATCTTAGGAACTTCTTCAGTTGCTCAAAAGAAACAAAAACCACTGAAAAAAGTGACCAGTGTACATGCTGTAAAATACAGTAATAGGGTAGATTTTTTTGTTTTTTGGAAATGTCTCAGCTCTGAATGCACTGGCAACAACTCAAAAGAACTTCAGGTTGTACTGGCCAACTAAGCCAATAAGGAATCCTGCCAATCAGTTCAGAAGTAACTGGATTTTTTGGCTGTGCGTGCCATATGTGGATGCCTAAAGGCAAGGAGGAAACCTGGCAAAACTGTTAATGAAACATAACAAAAGTAAACACTATTGCTGAGAGGGTGTAAAACTACTTGATGCATTGTACATCTGCTCCAATGCTTTTCAAGGTATGTGCAAATAACAGATATAAACCCCTCTTTGTGTCTGGTAGATATTATTGATTGCCTTGAGAGTATTTTCTTTAGTTAAACAATAAGTAAGTAATTTTATGAAGCAAAAAAAAATTAAAAATAAAAAAAATCAAGCAATGTACCTTTTCCAATTAGGGCTTGACAAAAAAAAAATCACAGAAATTAGAAAAGGATAAAGCCAATTAAACTCATCACAGCTCCTTTCTGCCAGGACAGGACTATTTCCCACAGTCAGTGATACTTATATTGTGTAAATTAGGCATATGCAAAGGCAGCCCACCTCCCAATAAATAGCTGGAGGACAAAGTTTATGGACCACCAGGAACCACGAGCACAGCCTCAGAGTATTCCCTTTTGGGGTCATAACCCATAAAGCTACGTGTGGTTTTTGGGTTCTCCCATCAAACTTTGGCACAATCCAGGAAAATATACTCTGTAACCCTTCCAATGTCAGGGCCTCCTGGCATCATCTGCTGCATGCTCAGCACATTAACTAAAGCGGTCCTGAAGCAGGTAAACCTAATTATTCATCCTCCCCTACCCCACACCTACAAATCTACATTAATTCTTCTTCACATCAGTTGTTCCTCTATCCCCCTTCCAGAATCATTGCCTTGATTTGGCTTGCAAAGAGAAGCAGATCTAAGGAGCGAGACTGTCAGAAAAAGCTGACCAAGCCCCTTAGTTCAGAGAACTCAAGCCCACAGAGTGTGTCACAGACTGGAGAATGAGAGAAAACTGCTACTGTGTCTTCTCCTACCCTTCCAGGATACTATGAATACAGAAGGTAAAGGACATCTGCCTCCTCTTCATCCTCCATTTCATTACTCTCCTTTAGTTGGGGCAGGAAGGAGGAAAGACAGATGTGCACAGGAAAGTTCACAGGAGCACTTCAGAAGCAGGAGCTGTCATAATAACCAAGGTGGGAGTTGGGAGAGCCTAGCAACACACAGGGATGGGATAGCAGGATGGGGGGGAAGAAGTCTATGTGGTCAACAAATGTATTTGAATTTGGCGATGTTCTTACAAAGGTGTTTCCTGGTAGGGCTACCATATTTCCAGTTTCAAAAAAAGAGAATACCTGTTGGGGGGTGTGTGTGGGGGGGAGGGAATATGATTGTGGGGCAGCTGTGATATGCCTGTGCCCTGCCCCTGGCCCTGCCCCTGCCCCTCACTCCCAAGCCACAGACCCCCACTCCCCCACCCTGCTGATGACTGTCACTCCTGACCCGCAGCTCCCTGGCAGTGCACTCCCAACCCACAGTCTCACTCCCAAAGTATAGCCCCACCCCCAGCCCTCCTCTTGCCCCTCACTCCCAATCCATACCCCGGTCTCCCCCAGCCTTGCTGGTACCCCTCACTCCTGACCCCTTAGCTCCCTGCTCCCCCCAACCCCGCAAGCATCTCCCGGCTGCCCCACCCCTGCAAGAACAGGCACCGGTGTGGCCCAGCCATGCAGCGCCCTGCTGCCTGGAGGAGCAGGCGCCTCCCCCACCCCGCTGAAGCCCAGTGCTGAGAAAACTTCAATGCTGAGGAGAGAAAAATCCCAAATCCTGGACATTTGTTGTTATTTTAAAAAAACACCCAGGCAGAGATGGGATGACCCAACAAGAGGATATGTCCAGGAAACCCTGGATGTATTATTAACTCCAGCCTGGGATACCTGAGCTCAGAAGCTGAAGTCTTTAGGGGAACTATCACAGCTGAAAGAACCTCAATGAGTTTCTTGTTGCAGGTAAATGAAAAATGGTAATTTGGGCCCAACACTGAAATAGGCAAGTAAGAGGGAAGTAATCTCAGGAGTTCTCAGGCCATGCCAGAATCCATCCCTAACTTCAGGATTTCAATTTTTAGAATCTTTGCTTTGCTGTGAATTATGAGTTTAAAGAAACTTAAACACAGGATAAAATGGAGCTGAAACAGCCTAACCTGGTACAAGCTCCAAACTGGGCACAATCAACTTTTCATTGTGCTAGGTTGTATAGCCAAACTAAAATCCCAAACTGCAACTCTCCACCATATTTAAATTTGGGATACAAAGCAGTGCATACAGCACATACACGACAAAAGAGTTAACACATCTGGATAGACTTATAAATGTTATGCTAATGTCAAGTAAGTGCTCTACACTGATCTAGCTGGTGATGACGACTCTGCAGGGATACTCAAACTGCTCATACTCCTAATAGCACCTGGCCAGTGATCAGTACTGAGATCTTTAGCTGTCCTGGTTTGGCACTTTGAAATGGAAGTCAGAAATCCACAGGAAGCAGCAATAAAATGAATTATTTTAAATGATCCATTGTGACTGTTCCTAGTTGATGAATAGAGCCAATCTATGTCAGAAATGTGACCATAGAAAACCCTCACCATTATCATTCAAAGTGCCAAGAAGTGGTCCAGTGATGTTCTGCTAATACTTCTCCATAGGCCATCCAAGGCATGTAAGACTCCAGTGTCTGAGGCTATAATGTGTCCCCAAAAATCAGAACTTCAGACTTAGGACTTTCTTTCACAAGACTCCCGTTAATGAAGTATGACTGGCCACAATGTTAATGAGTATTACTTAAAGTGTGCGTAACTCATAAGCTACATATTATTAACTCTTGTGGGGCTTGCACTGCCCTTATCCTCACCTGCAACCCATGCCACACAGTGAGTGCACATTCCTCTCTCCAGTTCCTGAAACCAGCCTCTTTCGTTTAAGAGGAAAAAGAATTTGTCTCATTTACACCTGGGCTTGCATTAGCAAAGCTTCATGAAGGTAAATACTGATTTAAAATAAACATAGTTATATTGTGCAACGCCCCAACACTGACACACTTACAGGCTGGATGCAAAGCCCATTCAAATTAATGAGAAAAAAATCCTACAGCACATCAGATTAATCTTAACCCCTTAAAACCTTGCTTAATTATTAAAGGAAACCTCTTTGTGTGCCCACACTGTTGGTTTTCACAGATAGATCATTTTTTATAATTTTGTTATAACAATATTTTTTCTGACAGTGAGAAAGCCTAACGACCAAAACAAAGGATTTCAAACTGACATTTAAGCAATGCTGACAAGAGTGCTGTCGCCTTCACTCGCCCACCAGGAACTGAACCAGCGAGCTCCCAAACCAAAAGAATGAGCTACTACAGGATGAGCTAAAGCCACGGGAGCAACCTTTCTGGCAGGTGTGCCATAAAGGAGCCCTGCACCATCCCCAAGTGCACTCTGATCCCCTTACCTTTCCTGGTCTGCTGCTCTGCTTTCTTCCCCGTGCTGCCTTCCAGATCTGCTGCTCTGCTTTCTGCCCACTCTCTCTCTGTGCTGCCTGTCCCCTCCCATAGCCCCAGAGAGAGGTTACCTGTGCCAGATGGGCAGCCCTAAGCTAAAGAGTCTGCCTGTAGCTGTAACCAGCGGCATAACTGGGTGATCCAGGGCATGTGGAGGGGATGTAAGCACTTACCTCTGCTGCAGTTGTGATAGCACCAGTGCAGACTACTGATGTCTCAGGAAAAGCTCAAGCTGCTGGGGCTGCAGTGCTGTGAGGTCCCCGGGGCCTGAAGCTGCCTTTGAAGTAGTGCGCCGGGCTGGTAGCCCACTTAGTCCCCCACCCCAAGTGCTACCAGTGGTTGTAACAAGCTTATATTCTCCTTAAGCCACAACCTGTCCACTAGGTTAAACTCTCCAAGATCACTTTGCAACACAATACATGCAATGAATTAGATGTACACAAGGTACATCTTTAAAAAAAAAAACCCCAAACAACCAAAAAAGAAAAAAACCAAAAACCCCAAAACCACCAGCTGCAATAACATTAGGCCAACAAAATCCTGCTACTAAATTCTCGAAATGACATGTGAAGATTGAAGAAAACTATGCAAAGTGTAGCATATGCAGGATTCTGTACTGACTTCAGATATAACCAAAATTACACAAACTACTATGCACATGAGAAACATTTTTTTTTTTAAGTTTGAGGTGTTTTATTTTTTAATACCCTGTCAATTCATTCATCTCAGGGGCTAAATCAAAAGAGCTATTGTTCTGTGTTTACTTTCACCTCGGCAGGCACCACACTGCACACACGCCATTCAAATCCAAACAAAAATGAAACCGCATGCATTTCAATACAACTCTGAAATATTTACAGAGTAGGCAAAGTCGTAACAGCAACAGAGCAGAAGCAAAGGGCAGGTCGCTCAAATGTACTCATTGTTAAATGGAAAACTGTGATGGCAGAATGACCTTGTATTTGCTGAATGACCAGATGGTTAGAATTAACTGAATTATACAAACCCAAGGCCTTCTTTTAACAGCTCATTGTTGTTCAGGTAAACCAGTCAGGAGCCCGGAGCTAGTCTATAGCATGTGAATTAGTGTCATCCTCATAAGACCCCCGAGGACACTGATTTTCACCCTTACAGGCAGATGCTGCCGAAAGAGTGAAAAGGACTGGGATTCTGATACCCTGGATGAGCCTCTCCTTCCCCAGCAGAATTGACACACACACTGATCAGACACTGCAAGGAAGTTTGGGCACCTGCTATCCAAGCTGTACCTGTCCTTTTAATAAATAAGTGATAGCAGCCCTCAGGCTGTCAATCTGGCACCTTTAGGAGTTCACCCAAGCACTAAATTCACCAAAAAGGAAGAAAACGAGGCAGAAATGCTGTCGTCTCTCCATCAGCAGCATCAAGATGCCAAATCAAAATGTTATTTATTTATTAAGAAACCCAATAAAATCTCTAGTTATTTTTGGCACATTTCTAAAACAATCTCAGAAATTACCTGGTTTCCAGAACTGAACTACAGAAAAAGAAAGGGCATTTTATTAGCTCTGAAGAACCACAGGCCACTTTTTCTTTTCCTGAAAAGGACTCCAGGGTCCCATTTTCATTCTCAGTTCTGTTGGTGTCGAGCAACTCCACTGAAGCGCGTGAAATTACAGTGAAGTAAAAGTGGCTTAAGTTGGTCAAAATCAGGGCCATGCAAGTCTACAAATTTACAACGAGATACAATGGGTCTCATTTCAGGACTTATTTCACGCCAATTTTACTGTAATACAATTCCCCTGATTTCAGCGGAATGACTCCTGGCTTACGCCTGCACACCTGGGGCAGAATTAAACCCAACAGATTTCTGAAGAGCAAGAAGATTTCTAAAAGTTCTTCTGGAAGGTTAAATGAAAACCAGAATGAAGGAACTTCTCACCTGTAGGTGATGCAAAGGATATCTGGACTTAACAGCTATAAAATAAGTAGGTGCATTAATATTTCTTTTTCTCGGAAACACAAGCCCTAGAGACAGATGCAATTTGAAGTAGTAAGCAGCTTCAGGGGAAAGTGCATAGCAAAAGAAAGGCCGTGATTTGAAAAAATAAATAAAGCAGAAAGGGAGAGAGAAAGACTGATTTTCCACAGCAGTTCTCTCACAGACCTTACCAGGTTAAATCTGAGCGCTGAAAGGAAAACTGGACCTCAAATGTAATATATGTTGTATATAAACGTAACACACACATGCCACTCATACGGAAAGACTTGTGCCAGTCTAGCTTTTGTGGAAAAGAAAGACCACGAGTTCCCCTTTTGGCTAGAAAGCCGCATGGATTTCAGTCACACAAAACCATTTGTGAACTGAATGTAGGTTTGCAAATGTTGCAAACCCAAAGAACAGTCGGAAAGCTTTCCCTGTCCCGGGCAAGCAGAATTAATGGGTCTTCCCAATTACATGCCGGAAAAAGACCGAGAGAGACAAAGGATGAGTCAAGTAAAGGGAAAACCTCTTAAAAAATAAGATCTTTACAATCAGGTATTGCTTGGACAGGGAAAAGAGCTTCTAACTGGGTTAGAGAAAGATCCTTAAAAAAATACTGTGTAGAAAAAAAAAAATCCTATCCTAGAAAAAAAAACTTTATGTCAAAGATGCTGTGTAAGCAAGTACAATGCAAGCTTCCCAATTGCTCTGCTCAGACCTCTCCAGCAAGGGCAATGGAGCACGCTTTCTTCCAGCTAGCTTTGGTACTGCTCACAAGGGCCATTTAGCAAACATAGTGTTACATTAGCACAGTGACAAAAAGTATAAAATGAGAATAAAACCCAATAAATATATAAATAAATATGTGTGTGCGCGTCTGTCTATGTGTGCATGTCCCTTCTCTGCTCTGCCCAGCTCCAAGCTCCTCGCGTCTCTGCTATCGTTGCAATAGAAGTACGCTGCTCTAAACTTCACAACAGAATGGCAACCCATAAAAGCCACAAGTTACTGTAAGTTTTTAAACAGAGTCCGTTAATAGCAGGCATCCAACACTGTTAAATACTAATGCGACTAAAATATCTCCCTGCCGTGTAACACACCTCCCCCAAAAAAATTTTAAAAATTAAAAATCAGGATTGCACCAAGAAAACACTGCAATCCCATGAATTTGAAGTCTTTTTTCCTCCAAAACAAAATGCACGCATGTGCAGACACAAGTCACCCCCTGTATGACGAGCAGCACATGCTGCTGCTGTTACTAGCTCTGAAAAGCAAAACAGAAACACCCATATACAAAGACCAACCTAACACCCACGGCTTTCAGAGTGAAGCCGTTTCACAGGTTGCATTCACTTACCTTGCAAGGCTGTATTAGGTAAATGTGTCTCATTCTCTCCCATTTGTAAAAATTGTCTTTTATCAAGGGGCCAAAGCAGTCTCAAATTGAGCCAGTTACTGAGCAAGTTTTGACCTCCTGACTTCCCACTGTAGCACTGTAACTGTATACCTGACTTTCTTTGTGAATAATTAGCAACCTGCTTCCTGAGTTACCTGGGCTTGCCTGACCTGTTTCTCTATGAAGTGACATCACATCCTTTGATCTCGTGTACTATGTTAACATATGCATTGGACAATTGCTCCTTTGTCTTACCTTGGACTCATTTTGTCCCACTCCCTACTTTCACTTTTATGCTGAAAGTCATCTGAAAAATGTCTGTGGTTTGCAACAGGTGTTTGGTCAAATCACCACAACCTTCCTCAAGTTAGTGATGGATTAGAAAGATTTTCTCAATTTGCCTTTCATAAGAAAAATAAAATGTTAACTAGCATGCCAGTTTGCTGGGGATAAGATTTACAGGCATAAGTCTCCAGCACAGAGAAGGATAATCACAGGAGATAGGGGGCACTAGTAAATGCAAAATCCTCCTTAGCCAAAAACCTTTGTCGTTCCCAAAGATTACCTTGGAGGAAAATGATTTACCTTAGTGCTGCAATCTTGAGGATATTTTAACTATAATAATGAAGCAGGAAGGGATTAAAAGCAAAAGGTTATTTGGTTTCTCTACCCTTCCCTCTGTAGCCCAAGGACACCAATTCACAGATCACCTTATCTGATCTTCAAGTTTATGTGCTGAGGAAATATTTACTTTTCTCTACCGCATAAATGCAAATGCATATTTTGATACGTTTATGACCAATTTGGTAAACGTGTACAACTGGTTTCTTAACTGCAATCCTCATTTTATTCTGACATTTATGAACAAAACTCACAAAAAAGCAAAGTGAACTTTCAGGGAGCAAAATCACACAGATCAGATACTGGAAATGGTTACAGCGATAGTCATTTGGATTTAGATCACTATAAGGGTTTTCTACACAATAAAGTCAGATGTTATTATTCTTCAATAAGAAAAACTTGTACTATTTAATCTGTTTAATGTTTCTGTTTCACATTTCTCTCCCTCCTGCTGTACTTGAGCAACTGAACAATTGCTTCCCTCTCAGTGAAGAAAAGCACAGGAAAAAAAAAGGCTGACGCTAAAGGCCTGTCTATGGATGAAAATGCAGAATAAGGTGCGGTGTGAGTTTAAAGTGGAACTTCCATACTGGATTTGTCTAATTCAGAATAAAGCAAGATTACTCTGGAATAAGAACAGCTATACATGGAATTGATTTCTAACAGTTACTATTGCAGATCTTCCTAAACGTTACGTTAAGATCTGATCTAAGTGCTAATCTGCGCAGTTGTTTGGGATGGTTAACACTGGCAAAAAATGGCTGGCCCGATCTAAATTAGTTCACCTGCAAGGATAAACTAAATTAGGTCAGGAACAGATTAGCCCAATCTACCAAACGTTTGCATACATTTGGAGCATAGCCCTGGGGCACGGAAAGCCCAGCTGCTCACCCCAACCCCAGGGCTGAGCTCTTCTTTCCCCCAATTCAGACCAGGCTATTTTCAGTCCCCCAACCCCCAACCAGACAACCTCCCTAGGCCTTCAAGTCCTGGGAAGCTGCTTTACTGAGGATATATAATTCTTGTTTCGCCTGTATGTTTCTGTAAAGTACTTACCATTGTACTGCTTTTAAAAAACATGAAGGCACTTACTGACTTCTGGAAGAGTCTGCGTTCAAGGCAGAGTTGAATCTCCTGTACAACCTATCTGACTGAGCTAGAAAAAGAGGGAACAATTAATTTCTATTCTGAGTAACCCCTCAACATGTCAAACAGGCCAAAGAAGAGCCTGTATCATCATCCCTTGGGCTAAAAGATGGATGAATTCCAAAACAAAAGTACACACATGCATATATCCCCACGGGCACCTAGGCTCAGCTTAACAGCTTTTGCATTAGGGGGTCAGGGTAAGAGGCACAGCATCTTTTTGCCTTGGTTATGGAGGTGCACAAAAGTCACTGCCAGTAGTGCTCAACCCCTGGCCTACAGGCCAGATCTGGCTCACAGAGCTGCCATCCAGCCCACAGGGCTCCCCAAGGGTCTTGCAGTTTGGCGGCAGGAGAGTGGTGGCAGTGTTAATTGCCACTCCCCTGATGCCAAATTATTAAACCTGATCGGTTGGATAACAAGGCCTGTGTACCAAACGGCACAGGTGGCTGTTGGGCCAGGACGCGAAGGGTCAGCACACAGCCGATTCCGGCAGGCAGGGAAAATGATAATGATAATACTTTTAATACTGTGAAGAAACATTTTCTTTTCATGTAACCAGCCAGTTCTTGCAAGAACAAAAATAGAAATCTAAGGCACAAAGAGAAGCATTAGTCCTAGCCACCGAGTGCTGACATACCCTGCTAAGCAGCATGATTTTGTCTTACTTAAAGCTTTTAGCACCTACAAAAGAAGTGTCTTGTGATTTTTTAGATACTAAAACTTTTTCATATCCCCTCGTATTAGCTCTTATTTTATTTTTTAATATTTAAGTTTCTAAGAGCTGAGAGTGACAGTGCTGAAAAAGATTTCTTTCATCTGAAAAGAAAGCTCTAGGCAGAAACAGTGCAAAAAGGATTGGTGTATAGGTTTTTCACACTCCTGTCTCAACAAGGACTCTGGTGGTGAAAGGCGGCTCGTTCCATTTTACATACCCCTAAAAATATGTTATGCTCAATTACATGCGATGATTAAATTGACCATTTGCAAAGGAAACAATACTAACCCATCTAACTTATCTCTAACATGTAAAGTGCAGCATTTCCACTCCCCAAAAGACTAAGGGCTTTTCTATTTAGATGCTTAAGAAGGCCATTTCAGTATGTCTTGGGTCTAAAGAACTCATTGACAAAGAATGAAGGGAAGTACTGTTTGTTCCCTCTGACACTCAAGTTTCACTTCGATTTTGTTAGGGAAATGAAAACATTGATTTATAAAAGGGGATTAGGGGCAGGCAGGTGCCCCTAAAAACTGAGCATTCCCACCCTGAGTTTACTGTGGGATTTGAAGACAAGCCCATGCCCAAGCACACAAATGAAGTTCCTACAACAAAGCAACAACAGAGCCAAGATCAGTCAAGCACACCTGCTTTACCTCGAACTATCAACACATTCACAGGTTTTCACCAGCCCTCATGGCTCTCACACTCTGAAAATCCAGGTCTCATTGCTAAGAAACGCTCCTGAGAAAATACCAACCAGCACCACAAGCCAAACAGTAAATAGCTACTGCACCACACACAGAAGCCACATTTACTGTAGTTATACAAGCATCGAAACATCTGTAATTCTTCAGCTCTTACTACACTCAATCCAAAACTCTGGCTAATTCATACCAGGTGAGCAATCGAGTATTTCACCATCCATAACCTCATCCAAAAAACAGCCTATAGCTTAGTTTGCACCATGTAAACAGAGCTAAAGGACAACACAGGCTCAGTGCTAACATCTAAGGGCCAGAAAAAAATCCATAAATTCCCTTCTAGTCAGTGGATCTTCCAAAAGCAAAAGTTTCCTAGAGAAGCTAGCTGAGATGCTATCTGATATGCTGATGAAGCTAGCAAAAATTATTTTCTTTGCAGACTTCCAGCACCCTCACTGCAATGGCCCCAAGGTGATTCCTCGCACTTATTTCTTTATTCTCACTGGAATACCATACACCAGAGCATCACTACTATATAATTTCTTCTGACTTTTTAGCCTATATTTATTTATGGCCAATGTAAACTTATTTGTTCTTATGGCGACACTGTCCTTTAATTTACTTATTTCTCCTCCCTCCCATCATGCACAGCAGTCTTACACTTCTGTCTAACAAGCCAAGCTCTTCTAGCCTCTGCTTATGGAGTAGACTCTACATTCTCCTGATCATCTTGGTAACCCTTTCACTGAACACATTCCAGTCTAAATTCATCTTTTCAAACAAAGGTGACTAACATTGTTTTCCTAATCCCCATCTTCTGTCGCTTCACTACGTTTCCCACCTGGCACCGTATCAAAGGTTTATTAAAGTCCAAAAGGGTGAGACTTACCACACATCCACAATATGAGTTATTTTGCATTTTATCCACTATTCTATTAACCTCCATGACAATTACTTTTTCCCTTCAATATTTGTTCTTAAACCTCGCATGACATTTGGGTCAAACTGATGGGATCTGCAGATGCCTAAATTAGTTCTCCACCTCCACCCTCGCCTTAGGTGTTAATAGTACCTTTTTTTTATTTGAATTATATTGTAGTGCTTCTGCTTGATCATTTCATTAAAAATACTTGCTATATAGAACCGGCAATTGCATGTGTCAGCTCTATCAGACATCTGTAATAGATGTTATCCAGTTCCCACACCTTCAGGGCATTAAGCTCCTTGAGATTTCTCAGCTTCACCCTAGAACCGGCGCTGCTATGTAATCAATCATACATGCATATAGCTTCTACTAACATTAGCTTGGCCATATTTTTATATTCTTAAATACCTTAAGCAACAACTGAACGTGTCATTCCAGTGTGCTCGTAATCTTTCATTAGTTGCCTCTCTGAGGGCTTCTCCATGGTCCTATAGAAGCATCTGTCAGGTACAGCCTGTTCAGAGCCCACATTCAGGGTGGCAATTTCCTTTTCCTCCCACTCTTATTTTCATTAGCCATTGTCCCCTTCATCAAACGTCAATGTCTTAGGTGAAAATTGTGTCAAAGTATTGTTTCATTTATGGGACATGCCAAGATCATTTTTAATGGTTGTTAAGATCCTCGAGGATCCTAACCCATCTTTACCGCATTCCAGAAGCTAATGGACACAACGAGTGCCTATACACATGCTCCAACGGTTCTAATTAGAACCTGTCAGAGCAGACTTGATTAATCGAGTCTGCTCCCCGTTCTAATCAGAATGCTGTAGCATCACTGCAGCATCACATGGTGATTTCAAATGGGCCACTGGGCCATGTTTAATGATCTTTAGCTAAAAAGTCTCATGGCCATTTTTAAACGCGTGGGGGGGGAGGCTTAATGCATGTGATGCTGCGGCATTTTAATTAGAGCAGCTCTCCAGAAACCACACTAAGGAAAATGCTCCCCCACCGCTGAGCATGTGTATAGATAGGTACCCAATTAGTTTCAATTTCCCTTTGACATCTGCAGACCACTGAATAATATAGTCATTACATACTATAATTACTGAACATATTAAAAAGCTGCATGTATTTCATATAAGACATGCCAACCTACCTGCTAATTAACAGAGCTAAGAGCACATCACCTGTACCTTTGAATGGAGTGCAAAGACTACTTCACCATTCCAAAGATTTTCAAAAAATATTCTATGACAGGCCCAAATTACTTCCAGGACACAGATGCAGGCTCCAGACAACTGGCTACAACAGAGCACAAAGACACGTAACTGTTCTACCCGAACACGAAACTTTCAGCCTTGTGAATGGAAGTGGCAGTTTGTGGTGACGTGCCACCAGCATGGTGGAACTACAACTCTCCAGAAGATGGCCTCTTAATTTTAAGACCACTTTTGAGGTTCAAAATGAAATGAAAATCAGATCCTTTCAGATATTTTCACAAAACCAAATTCTGCTGAAAAGTGAGCAAAACTTGGGGGTCAGCACAGACAGATTTTCATCCCAAATTTTCTTCTGAATCAGATACATCAAGGACTGGAGCCAGGGTCTGCCACGCCTGAGGCCACACCCCAAAGAAATCGGCAGACTGTCAAAGCATCTTCCTCCCTCTGACTGAAGAGGTTCCAGCCTGTTCAGTAGAGGCCAGTAAAGGCAGGTACCACCAACTCCTACACAGGGCTCATTTGAGTCACACCTCTGACTAGGGATAGCACCAGTCCATGGGTAATGGATTATTTATTTTACTTCCAAACATTTATTACAGTTAGCGGGGAATTTTTCTAGGGAACACCATCTTCCAGACCAACCATGTCAATTCATTTCCTTTTTTTTGTGCAAGCGCACTGGTATCATTTCTGACCCGACTTTCCTCAGAAAGACCCATCAGGGCTCTGCTTTCATTTCAGAGGGGAGTACAACACAAAGATATATCTTCAGCCCATACTAATCCCAGGGTCTTCCACATCCCAGGAAAGCATCCTGTTACGGTTTGGGAAATCCTGTGATGGGAGAAGGTCTGAGGGTTGGTTCATTTTTCACAGAGCATTGTCAAAAGAGACAGTTTCCGATTTTTTTTTCTCCTTATGTTAAATAAAAAGGTAAAAGAGCCTCAGGGTCTTTTACTAAGACTCTTCTTTCAGCCACCAATGTTTATCACCACACTCCTTACCACCTGTAGCCCTGGTAAGATTTTTATCTTCACTTGAGAAGCAGGTATAGAAGAGTTAAGTAACTTCTTCAAGGACACAGAAGCCGGGGCAGAGACAGAAATTGAGGCCAGATCTCGCAGAAGTCCTACTTACATGAATCAGCTACAAAACCATCATTTCTGACAATTGCAGGCTGTCCTCTCCCCAAGCCCTGAATAGTTCCCATGCATGGAGGCAGTCTCCTCACGTTAAGCAGTGGTAGGTTAACACCATTTACCCACTGTAAAACTGTAAACAATGTATGCTTTTTTTCTTGTTCTTTTATTGATACCATTTAATAGCACAAAGCAACAAAAACAATAAAAACCAATTAAACAGCAACAATAGTAAGGCCACACTGATACAAACCAAGAGATGGCGAAGAGGCTTGTCACTTATTCCTACTACAAAAGAAGAAAACAGAAGTTGCTGTTTAAGGCAGGGGTTAGGACTCTGCTACCAGTATCTGAAGCTGAACGAGACTCTGCCATCTTATTCTATCCAGGGCGGTCCTCTCATTGCTGTATGTAGCTGATCCCCAGTGTTTTTTCTCTCAGTAGTTGTCAATGGAGAATTCTATTGGCTGGCCCCTTTTGCGTGTTCCTCTAACTGCCCAATGGCAAACCTGTTATAGCAGAGACTTTGGATTGACTATTTGTTCTTTTCATCATCTTACACAGCGCATCCTTTGCCTGTCCCATCCATTCATATAGGTGAAGAAACATCTTTGTGTCTGCTCAGCACCGAACACAACTAAACTGTATTGTAAAGTTTGACTCCTCAGTGGTTGAGCAGCACTTTGAGATTGCAGAGTGATTTCCAAAGCAATGCTACCAAAAACAATAGTAGCTCTTGCAAAAACAGAAGACAGACATGAAAGAAGAAGCACGTTAAATTGCCTCTGTGGGTGGTACCTAGGCCTGTCGTAAGAAACGAGGAGGCTGGATTATTTAGCTAGCCTTCAAATAACAATGTATGCATTTCTTCTGTGATCTGTGAATGGCCCTTAAGGCAAGTGAAATTTAGGCTCATCTCCCAGAACTCTGAAAGTAAAATGTTTTCTACTGGCACCGTCTGTCTCGCCACCTGCAAGCCAGAAAGTGCCTCTGGGCAAACTGAATTTAAGCCAGAAGAGCTGTCCCAGCCTGGAAAAGAAGTTTCATTTCCAACCCTTTAAAGATGCAAGCAAAGCTTTGCATCCAAGCCCATTCCAAAGTGGATGGAAATAGACAAGATATTTCAAGAACTAAGCAATAATTGTTTCATATAGGAATTCTGACCTTCCTGTACTGAGTAATTCAATAGGAGAACATAAGCTCCTCTACTTTCGTGAGTGGAGAGGAGCCAGGCAGTAGTTAACTGTGCCTAACATGGGTCAAAATGACCTCTCTACATTCAAAGTATAATATTAGCATCAACTAAAAAGGCACTCTCATTTATCTGCAACCTAGGCATAGGATGAGCACCAGTGTTACAAGCAAGCATCCTCATATTGCTCTATTGGCAATTGCTCTCAACTTGGAGGAACCCACCTCTGGAAGATGAGATACTATGTAAGCCTTGCCCTAACATTTAAATTGTATCTGACAACAATGAGGCTGATTGGTGCCAGATGTGCAAATGTTTTGCACGTTTGGCACTCACCTGAGACCAGATGTCCAAGAGCACATTGATGTTGAAAGACTAGGCAAAGCACGCCTCTGTGCTCTTTAAACAGGTACTCTTCTCAGGCTGTCTAAACTCAGAGCAACTGTGGAATGCACCTGATGAATTCTACAATGGCAAGGCATCTTCTAGGCATCAGCAGATACAATTTCATTAATTCTAGTGCAGGACAGAATACTTGAAAAAAGCCTCATTCAGAAGAAAATCAGGGCCCTCAAACTGCTTGGTACTGCAGGCAGAGGTAACTCAATTAGCCACTTATCTCAGAGGCAGAAGTTTAACCTGCTGCATGCAGAGTTTATAGGGAAGAAGTGGAACGGTGGGCAAGGGCTGAGGCACAGAAGGGAGGATACAGAGATCCTGGCCTGGACCATCACTAAAATACTGTTGTAATGGAAACCAAATACCATGTTACTGAATTCCAGCCCAACTGTAAGCACCAGACAGGGCTTTCTGGCCCCAAACGCTCCACCTGCATACATACGTATTTGTAGCTTGACTGCAGAATATACACTCAGTATTAGAAATATCACATTATTAAGTATCAATATTACATTTATATCATAAACTAGCTTCCATGCTTAGCACCTATGCTTATGACTACATTATGGCACGAGACAGGAATTCAGGAGACCCGGTTTATTTTTCTCCCTCTACCAGTAGCTACTAGCTAATCCTTTTCCCTTTTGTGTCCCAGCTGTAAAATGGCAAAATCTACTAATGAAAAACATGATACACAAGCTATGCATTTTTAAGTAAATTTGAGCTTTCATTTTTCAACAGGCAACTTGTATGTGCCCTCCTTTCCACAGTTTCTGCAACAGAGTTAAGCTTTGGTTACAGTCTATAAATACCTACATGAGAACCAAAACGTTGATAGTGGTCGTTTTAAGATGGCAGACAAAGTTTAAAAGAGATCCAATGGCTTGAAGTTAAATGAAACAAAATGGACAAGAATAAGGTTGCGGATTTTCAAGAATGAACAATTTCATAGAAAATGAAATTGTTCATTCTTGAAAATCTGCAACCTTATTCTTGTCCATTTTGTTTCATTTAATTAACCACTGGAACAACTTGCCGAGGGTTGTGAAGGATTCTCCATCACTGGAGCACTTTAAAATTAAGACTGACAGTTTATACATGTTCTTGTTAAAATAAGAATTTATTCAGGGAAGTCCTGTCACCTGCCTTTTACAAGATAGCAAACTAGATGATGACAATGAAGCCTTTGGGCATAAAATCACAGTAAAATTAAAGGAAAAAATCAGTTGGGACAGTTTTAACATTTTGCAACAGATGTGTGCAAGAACAGTTACATACACACAAATATCTGCCTGACATGACCATGCCACTACAGTACAGCCTCTCCTATCCAAAACTCTTTGGAAAGCACCCACCAAAATGCCATTGGGATAACTGAAATCACTGGAGAAGTGAAAATGGAGCATTTAGTGAGGACGTATATGTGCTAAGAGGATGCATACTGTAAATTCACACCCAACTTCAGAGGCAATATATTAAATGCAGTGAAACTTAAAGGATAATAACTTGTTACACAATATCAACAGTTGCAAGTTACTCTATGAAAGTGATTGTAGAAATACAATACTGTATGGTATTAAGCTTAAAAAAGAACAGTATACAATACAGTTTCAAGTTATAGTACTGCATCAAACTTCAGAGTCTAGATGCAGTACTGTATTAAATACAGCTTTAAAAGGGAACAGTCTGTTATTCAATACTGACAGTTATACATAAGTAAAACAAAGTTGCCATTTGGGTAATTAAGGGTTCAGATAACTGAGGATGTTCTATACACCCAAGGCTTATCTGGTGAACACTGACCATTCTCCCAATACTTAGCTCCTGATTTTAGATGATCTTTGGTTCCCTCAGCTTTCTACTATGGGAGTGCACAGCATATAAACAGCTCATGGGTCTGCACAGCATTAATTCATGGAAATACGGGTTTCATCCATTGAAATGTACATCCCTAAGAGAAGGATATTTTTAAATCAATGCAATTAGAGCATCTCAACTGTTTTGAGGGGGGGGGGAGGGGTTGGCTATATCTATACAAATACCAAAGCAGAAATACACAGTCTTAGGGAGCAAAAGACAATCACAGGGAGGAAATCTTTTTTTTTTTTCCCCTTCAGATGAACCAATACAACATTTATTCCAAGGAAACCACAACTCCTAGTTCTTGAATCTCTTGATTCATCCTTGATGAGAAGAATAGCAAAGGCTTGGATTGTCAAAATGGTTTCTCTAATACAGAGAAAACCACTTCACATTTTCAAGGAAAAAAAATAATGTCTGCTCTTGAAAAAAGCTCCCTTATTTCCTCCCTTTTCAGGCAGAGAAAAATACTAGACTAGGCTAAGTTGAAAAACACTAAAGTTTCATACTTTTGTAGATTAACTAACACTTGCACTACATTTTGTTCACAATTATCTATATACACAAAACATTTTCTGTGCATTTCCATTTTTGAGACATACAATACTGTATGGTATTGTATTTAGAAAGTGTAATCATTCAGTTTTTTTTGTTTTGCTTTGTTCTGTTTTCCTTTGCATATTCTGCTTTATATACTTTTTTGCCCTCCAGAAATATTGAGACTTCTGACCAATGTGAGAACTCAAGACCCGAGATGAAGTAGACACTTAACAAGACTTAAGGTTAGTAAGAAAAATCTCTCAAATGGAACGTTTTAATTAGGTCCACCAATGAAAATAAACTGCAAGGAGGTTGGAAGGAAGAAAGCAAAGGCAAATTTTTTTTTTTTTTAAAATCACAGACACCTGTAGAAAAGGAAAAAATACAGGTCAAAAGACTGTCATGGTGCTTTGCAGAGAGAAATCCTTACAAGTGTCATTCCCCCCACCCCCCTGAAGTTATCAAGTGATCTTAAATATTATTCTCTAATGAATATTTTTCTGATAAGTAGATTATTTTACAGATGATTTAAGTGTGTAAACACAAGACTATATTCACGATGGTTCCTCTTCTGCTTCTAAGGAGATGAGTATACAATGTGAAGCTTTTCTTAACAGGGAAAAATGTTGCAAAGTATAGTATCCTATGCAGTGACTTTTATAATGCTGGCGTGCTCTAATGGTGCAGTAAGAGTTGTGGCTAAAATCTTCGTACGTGATTCATTCTCTTTCTCATCATCTGTTCGTGGGAAAAGCTGTAGGTGCCAAAGGAATGTATTGCTATGGAATAAAAGAGTCTGGAATTTCAAAACTCATTTGAATCTTTCCCCACCCTTAGGCATGCCAGTTGCCAAATTTTTGTTACTAAATAATGAATACTTCAGTTGTTAAACATCATGGGCATGTTTTCATTCCTTCAGACAAAGCGTAGCTCTGAAAGAGCAGAAGCCATGGTGATTTACTGGACTGGGAGTTACAGGTCTGAGTTGCAAGCTTGAAGTTCTTTTTCAGATCTGAACTCTCATTAGTTCATGAATTACTTTGTGAATGCAGGCACATACGCCCTGTCTCTGCCTCAGTTTTATGAACTGTAAAACGGAGAAAATAATCCTTGCTGAAATTGGTTGAATATTTCTATGAAAATTTCCATCCCTTATGTCTTCCTCCCATCCCCCCACTTCCAAAAAAGTTAATGGCAGATTTACCAAAAGGAAAGCGTCCACAGGAGATGTTCATGCCAAATGAGATTTTTCAGATTTCCGTCAAATAACAGAAAAACACCACATTTCGGTTTCCACCTGTGCCCTCTCCCCCACACTCTTCCCTTCACTCCCACCCTCCTCCTCCTTTTCCCAGTCACACAACACTGGAACATTTTGGCTGGTTGGGTGAAACTTTTCAGTATCCCTCTACCACCTGCTTCTTTGCCCTGTAACCTTATTTCATATTGCCTACATGTTTCCAGCTTTCAATCGCTTAAAACAAACGAAACGAACAAAAAGAAACCCAAAAGGCAAACAAAAATAACCACACAAAAATGCCTTGATAAGCATTCTGTTTCTAAAAGCTCCCCTAAGCTAAATTTTTTACTGATTTCTTTCACCCAAAAAACCCCACAACTACTTCCTGACCAGTTCTAACATTTTTCACTTTCTTGAAAAAGCACTGAAATGCATGGGGATACAGGGGTAAAGAGGGGTTATTTCTGGCAATGTGGGGCTTATTTTCTCCTAGTAAAAACATTACTAATTATTTCTTTTGCAAGACCGTTGAGAGGCCTGGGCTGCATTGTACTAGACACTACATAACACAAAGAATGTCATTGCCCAGAAGACCCCAATCTAATACTCGGCTGCTATTTAGACTATACCAGCTGGCCCCCACTAAGATTCTGTAAAATAACTTAGTAAAGAAACTACAGTATATATAAGTAATAATTCAATGTCGCGCTTTGCTAATGGCTTACTGTGCATGTTACTTTTCTATGAACCTCTCTTAGCTATAAACGTCTGGCAGAAGGACAAAGAAGCAATCTATGTCTGTTCAGGAGTTAAACAAAAATTCTAGCAGGCCAGCTTTCATATGCTCTGAAGTTTTCATTTTAACAGCAGCTAAATTACATGTTTGGCCAAAGGTGGAATTGCATTTTAGTGCATCACCTAAAAAAAAATCCAGAATTCCTGGAGTGAAACCTTGGCCCCGGTGAAGTCAGACAAAGAGTTCTGTCATTGACTTTCAAAAGTTCCCCACTGAGTTCTCAGATTTAGCCTCATCAAAGACCATGCTCAGTCCTCAGTGCCATTCATCTATTTTAGGTCTCAAGAGAACAGGTTACTATTAACTGTGCTTAGGCAGAGCTTTTGATCTTCAGAGCTGTTTACAAATATTAACACATTATCTACACATTACACAAGTTTGAAAGCTAGTAGTAACTGAAGTTGAAATCCCAGCTCTGCCCTGACTTGATATGGCCTTGGGAAGTGACTCTGGACATTTCTCAAGCACAGGAAATCTCGTGCCCACAAATTTCCTGTCAGTGCCTGGAGTCTGTGAATGCTACTTAACATCTCCCCATGACAATTCCCTTGTCTACCAAATGAGGATAACAATGACTGAGTAATACAAACTGATTATGTCATGGAACAAAGATGAATGCACTGAAGCTAAAGTTAGAAAAAAGATCTTGATAATGGAGCCATTTTCAGCCTGCAAAAGGCTGACAGCAGGCATATCAGCTTTCTCCTTTTTTCCAGTTGGGCTGTTGAGTGAAAATAGCAGGATTAAACAAAATAAAGTTATGTATAACAAGTTTAGAGAGCCTGTCTGGTAGACGATATTTAAAGTTATTTGATCCACCGCTTCAGATCTTACATAAAGAGCAATGCTTTTTGCTGCCCTTCAACACTCTCCATTATTTATAATGGGGATGATCTGTAAGCAAATATGTCTTTAAATATTCTATTTGTTTTACTCCAAAATCTTTGCACCATTAATTTCCACCCAACCTAATCTTGGTGAACATGTAGTCATCATCAAAAAGCTTGAAAGCAAAGGATAAGCTGAATGATGAAAGTAAGCAGCTTTTTTAAACAGCAAAGAAAAAGGGGAAGCGATTGAAAACTGCTTTTCTAACGTTCTCTGGCAAGAGAACTAAAATGCTTATAAATGCTAACTACTACTGAACTCTATCTTGCACAACTAAGACGCAAAGCCTACTACTCGGAAGATCACATTAAGAAGGGTGAAGCATAAAAAACTTCAGTGAAATAGAATCAAAACCTGATCCTCTTTTTAAAATCCATTTTTACCATTTTATCCCTATATCCTGCCTATTATGGAGAGCACTTCTTAAAAATATTTAAATGACCTTGTGTTTGGCTAGCTGCAAGGCAAACATGCTGCAAGGCAAACAAAACAGATAAGATTCATTTTGAATGGGCCCTCTAGGTTCGCTGCCACTCCCACTGCATGCTGCCCTAACAAATGGCCATGAGCTCTTGGCAAATACAGTGTGAAACTCAGAAATAAATTAGTGGGGAAGGGAAGGTGGATTTTCAAGTCAAAAGGATCTTTTGCTCCTAGGTCGTTTTTGGCTTATAAACTGTATACGAGGTAGACAGAAACCTTCCACTGGAAATAGCTATGCAATGCAGACTGCCCCAGTCTAGTAGCAGCAAATGAGAAATTTAGAAAATCAATACCATATTAACACATTATCTCACTTGATGGAGGTGCTGCGCTCTCAACAACAGAGATTTCTCTGAAACATGATGAATGCATGCCCTGCTGAGCAGTAAAAGCTGGCAAATGGCTCCTTTTTATAGAGTCTAAGGACATCTCAAGGTCAAACTAAACCATGGTTTTGACTGACATCTGACTATCACTGGAGAGAATGGTGTTGATTAGCAGCCCTAATGTACAGCATGACGTTATGGCCACCCCCTTGCAGGTGTAATACAGCAGGGTGGGCATGTATTTCAGCTGGAGGGCCACTTAATGAGTTCTGGTGAGCTGTCAAGGTCTGCAAGCATGAATGCCACATGCCCCCAGGGCTGGGGGGGGGGGGCACAGCAAGCTCCTGCAGGCGGCAGCGGCACTGTTGGTGGCGCAAGCATGGCAGGGGCAAGCAGGGAGATCACACAGGTGGCTGCAGCGCTGTTGGCGGTGTGGGGAGAGGAGTGGCGAGCACCAACTGGCGGTCGGCAATCGCCCACAGGGAGCACCAGCAGCATCGGTGCCGGCCAGGAGCGATCACGGACTGCCTGCTGACACCGCTGTCGTGTCGGCGGCAAGCAGCAGTGGGAAATCAGCAGGGACCACTCACAGGTGCCACCGGGAGTGTCAGCAGTGCCTTTTTGCAGGGGGTGCACTGCCATGTTCAGGGGGTGCACATGCACCCGCATACAATCCCTACACGTTGCCAATGGCTGCAAAGGTAGCTCTGCCCCTTGACAGGTACCCCACCCCCTGACCCCTATCTTGGGACCTGAAGTCCCACCCCTAACCCCTGACCTTTGCCACACTGGAAGTCCCTCCCCTACCCTCAGAAGTACTCCTTTTGGGAGGGGGGGGGGTTGCCATCTTAAAACCAGAAAAAAATACATACATTAACACATATATTAACAAAAATCAAACATCTATTGTAGCTTATTTTAATTTATTGTTAATTTGTCCTGATTTATGTGCATTTGCATAGTGTATCCAGAGACGATTGCATAATAGTTCAAAACACAGTCCGACACTAGTACATTTTATGTGGTGGGGGGG
>NW_017728910.1:16449078-16550411 GCF_001723895.1 Crocodylus porosus | reverse complement strand
GTGGGAGTATGTGTGGCAGCTGTAAGAGGGTGTGGGTGTATTTGGGGAAATGGTGGGGGTGGGAGTGGGGAATCTTGGATTCCCTGGAGTGTGAGAGTCCCTGAAGTTGCATGTGGTGGCATCAAATGGGGCAAGCCCCACCCAGTGTGCAGCTCCCCACACTCCAACCCAGTCTTCAGTCCCAGGTGGTGGCAACGTATAGGGCCAGCCCCATCCGGCCCAATAGCACTCCCACCTAGACACACATGGTGGCAGATGCAGGGCCAGCCTGGCCCCACAGTGCAGAGATCCCACACTCCCACTCTAGTCTCCAGTTGTACATATAGCAGCGTGCAGGGCCAGCCCCATGTGGACCCATAGCATGCAGCTCCCACACTCCTGCAATGTGCAGGGCCAAGCCAGCCAGACCCCATAGTGCATGGCATCCATGCTCCCAACCTCTTTCCTCCAGTGGGAGTCCCTGGCCCTGGCCCAGTTGGGCCCTTACCTGCATTTCCAGGCTCACAGGCAGGGAGGCGGGAAACCACCTCAGGGTGGCCAGGCACAAGCTCTGCCAGGCAGAAGCTTCTCATCTTCTCAAGCTTGGGGCTGGGCAGATCAGGACAGGCTGGGGTAGGCCGAGTGGTTGCTTAGCAACCAGCGCTGCATCTCATGCATGGAGCCACCAGCTTGTAGAGGGGCAGCCCAGGGACAGGGCACACAGAAGGCTCACAGAGGGGCCCCATGGGCTGGATGGAATTGCCTGGCAGGCCAGATCCAGCCCATGGGCCGAATTTTGCCCACCCCTGTATTAGAGGTTGACATAAACAGAAAGGCCTCATTCTGCAAACTTGGCCTTTCATAGGCAAATAGGTTATGGATGCAGGATTAGAGGGATTGCAATGCCAAACATCATGGAAAGGAATGTCTCTAACCTAAAGACATGGCATTAATTGTACCACCTTCCCACTGGTAAGCATCGAGACTAAGCCCTCTTAGACTAATAAGAAGGAAACCTTTTTCTAGCAACCTTACTGAGCATGCTCTCTCACACATATCAAGGATAGATCCCAATCTTTAGGCATCACTTCTCTACTGTGTTTCTGGTGCTGGAAATCTTAACTTAAATCCAGGCCAACGCCTTAAAAATATACATGTGGCAGGCCCCCGTCTGACTTACCTGCACTTCGCAGCACAGGTGGTCAGGCTGCGTGTGACACAGCTGATGCCACATAAGCTAACAAGTGAAGCCTGGATTGGGGCACAGCGTAGCAGCCACGCCATAAAGCACCGCCCGGGAACCAGAGCCAGCATAGAGGACACCAGATACCCAAGCTGGGGCCAGACACGACCCACAACACTGGGAGCTCACTGCCACCAACACCACACCCAGCTTTGCTGCCACTACTGCCATTGCTGCCACTGGCACCACTTCCAGCATTGCTTCCACCAGTGCCGCTGCCCATGCCACAGTCAGAATCACTGTCACCAACACCGCTGCCACTGCTGCTACTGTTGCTACAGACACCACGAGCATCTCGTAAGTCAGGGAGGCCAGCCTGAGCCATAGGGCCAGGGACAAGCCAGGGCAAGCAGCTGGTCAGGATCCAGCCCCGGGGTGGCACTGAGTCCCTGGACCAGGCAACTCCTTCCTGGCCAAAGCCCACATGAGTGAGGGAAGGCCCTCACGTGAAAGAGCTGACCAGGGCCCAGCAGAAAAAGACCCTGTGTGTGTGGGGGGGTGCATCACAGTTTCCCTGCAAGCCCATAGTTAGGACTGAGACAGGAAGAGCATCAGTGGAGAGCCCCTGAGAACAACAGGTGCCAGAGGAGGGAGGAAAAAGCTGGTGAAGTCAGAACCTTCCGAAACTCCGACACTCAGGGGCAAGCAGCTCAGTGTGAAGCACCAGAGCCCTGTCCTGCCCATGCTAAGAGATGTTTAGTTGTTTGTTTTGTATCTGTTAGCCTTTTCTGTCTTGACTACGGTTCCACATGACCAGTGGCAGCAGATGAGACACCACACAGCTGTACTCCAATTGACAATATCAAACCCTTGAATGCAGCCTGTGATTCATCATAACACCCAAAAGGAAAGGTGGGGTGGAGGAAGAGCCCCACAGAAGACTCAAGCAGGGACCCCGAACCAGCAGGAAGATCTTCAATCAAGAGAACCAAGTACATCTCCCATAATTCATGGCAGGACAGTCGCTCAGGGCAATCCAACCCCCCACGTGGCAGCACTGAGTCCTGCCCCAGTCTACAAATACAAGTTGTCAACCGCACACATACAAGGCCTAATCCTCTTCTTGGTTACAACAGTATAATCCTGTTCCAATAGTATAAAGTTGGAAGCAGTTACCACTGAAGTCAATGACGTTACACCAGCTTTACATTAGAGAGAAGTGGATTTGTTCCAAAGGAATGGCTGCCTGGGCAAACTGCATTTAAAGGCAGCCGTACTTGCATTACCCCACCAAATCAAACCCAAGCCCGTTCAAGTTAGGCCCAACAGTAGAGATACCCACAGTTCTCTTATGCTCTTATTATGCTCTTATTTGTTGACACAGAATATACTATATTGACTTGGATCAATACAGACAGCAGCACCCCACCTTGAGGGTACAGACATCCATGTAAGCAAATCTCTAAGTTTTGCAGCCTTGTTTCCTACTTTAACTCCTATATCCCTGCTAAAAAAAAAAAATAGTGAAGAACCAGCTCTACATACGCATGGAAGTAAAGTAGGATAAGGTACCCAGTACACCGGTGTAACCAGGGCAGCCACATGTTCATGTTGCTTTCGCGTGTACGGCAACTACCCTGGCTATGTCATTGTGTCACTGACCCTGTGTTCATTTTCATTTATTTTCTTTCCAAAATAATCAGCTGTTGGAGGTCCAGGTTTTCCATTAGGATGTCATAACATTAACAAGTGAAAGAAGATCCTGTTAAAACATATAACTTCTGCAGAATATATAGAGACAGAGGAGACCATCAAGTTATTTGTTGAGTCCTTCTTGTTAACCATGAGCAGCAGGTTCAGATTTTAGAGAAAAAACAAGCAGCTACATTCCACAGGTCTTAGTGTCAACCACCAATAGAGTTATAAAAGCTAAATTGATTGATAAGAGTTGTGATAAAATTGTAAAAGCCAATACATTATAAATTGTTGAGGCTTTATACATTATAAGTTGCTATGAGGCTTTGCAGAAGGAGGGCTTAAGAAGTGACATTCCACATGGTACTTGTGACTCATCTCTCATCAACTAAGCATTTTATTAGGGAAACACAAACATCAATTGTCACAGGAATAAAATTGTTTGATATGTTGCAATTTATATAGATTGCAGGACTGTATGACTTGTGAGTTTCTGCTGAGGGGCTGGGAAGCTAACTAGACGGCACATGGAGCAGGACAGTTCAAATGCACATCATATTTGTCCAGGGTGTGACTACTGTGAAGTTATTTGCTGCCCCAATCAACTGTTAAGCAATTGTTATATTGTAAATTTATTTGTATATCACTTCCTCTTCAGCCCTATAACCTTCCCCACTTCATGGGTTCAGTGTTCTGTAATCCCACAGAGATGACCATAGCAGCGTTCTGCAATCCTACTGGTAAGCGTCAAGCAGAGATGACCATAGCAGGGTGCAGGGCCCGGGGCAAATCAGCCTGTGTGGGACCAGGACTCAGCAGCAGAGTTGGGGTGGCAAGTAGCCGACGCTAAGCCGGCCTGGCTCCACAGGGCCCCTCAAAGCATGCAGCCTGGGACAGTTGCCCCCATCCGATTCTGCACATCCCCCTCAGGGGCAGCCCTGGCTTCAAGAAGTTCTGTCTGAAACTTTATAAAAGGTCAAAGGCAGCTAATGCAGCTGTTGCATAATCCAGTAACAAAGGCTTTCAGCTTACATTAAAGTTGATAAGAGTTTGCCATCAAATTCAGTGGAGCAAGATGAGGAAGAAAAAGCCCATAAAGTGGCTGGTCCCTGTAGCTATAGCAGCTTGCCATTTACAACACAGATATTGAAGCATTTTGCTCAACTGTTAAGAAGTTGGGCGGGTAAGTGCTGGAGGACCCAGTCAGTCCCTGCTGACAGCCAATGAATATATGCAGCCTAATGAATGTTCACTGTTAACTCTTCATCTCCCCCATTCCATTGAGATATTTGCTATCAACTCATGCCCCTGTTTATTGCCATGTGTGGCTACTACAAGCACCATAATCTTTTGGCAGGCATATTAGAGAGAGCATGATACAGATGACGCAGTTGGAGTACTGTGTCCAGTTCTAGGCGCCGCACTTCAGGAGGGATGCGGCCAGCCTCGAGAGGGTCCAGAGGAGGGCCACTCGCATGATCAGGGGGCAGCAGGGCAGGCCCCACGAGCAGAGGCTACAGGACCTGAACCTGTTCAGTCTCCACAAGAGAAGGCTGAGAGGGGATCTGGTGGACGCCTACAAACTGGCCAAGGGGGACCGGCAGGTTATAGGAGAGTCCCTGTTCCTCCGAGCACTATGGGGAGTAACAAAGAATAACGGCCATAAGTTGACTGAGAGTAGATTCACACTAGACATAAAGAGGCACTACTTCACGGTCAGGGTGACTAGGATCCAAGGGAAGTGGTGCTCACTCTTACCCTAGGGGTCTTCTAAAGGAGGCTAGATAATCACCTAGCCGGGGTCATTTGACCCCAGCATTCTTTCTTGCCCAAAGCAGGGGGGCGGACTTGATGATCTGCTTAGGTCCCTTCCGACCCTGCCAACTATGAACTATGAACTGTGACATATTTGGATGACACAGTATGGGGCTAATCTGTACCTTGGCAAACTCTCATTGGAATCAGTGGAATACACTGAGAGGTCAAGGAGGTTCCTTCTAAGCACGTGTTTTTTCCTCTGCTGACTCGTTTAACCATTCTCCTTCAACCTCCTTTCACATTCTCCAACTGCTTCCCTAAAAAAGTTAGGATCCAGTGAAATTACCCATCGCCTCTAAGTGACAAAGAATGCAATGTTTTATGCCTCAAAATGTAGCATCTGATGGAAGTGGACATTTTGGGGTTGCAAGAGAATGTCTGAAGGTCTCCATCAAATTACTGCCACTTTGGCGAAAAGCTACAAAATGCTAGGTCTGTTGAACAAGGAGTTGCAGAACCCTTGCGTTGAGTGTTGAACTGATGACCCCAAAGGCGCAAGGACCTACTTCTGAACATATAAGCATGTGTAATGAAGATAGTTTAGGTGGGAAAACTTACCAGAGGTAAGAGTTGCTTGATGAATAAAGCGCCATGGGCCGTAAGAAAGTGAGGAGTGCAGAGGTGAATGAAACGTGTGCACGACAGTTTGGTTGTAAGAATGAGTGACAGCTGTCTGTCACTGAGGATATAAAAGGGACAGGACTGAGGTCATCCTTGTCCTTTGCTGGTGTGAGGGATAGCTGTGTGTGTGTGTCTGCTGCAGGGCAAGTGATCTCAGACTGGTTGGATCTCAGCAAAGTGAGTGAGAGCTGGGGCAGATAATCGTGTGTGTGTGCGTGTCTGTGCGCAGGGTACAAGGCTGGTGGTGGCCAGGGCGGCCAATATCCCCTTTTCCTTTTGTCGTGTAGGGTGAGTGAGAGGCCACCTATCAGCAGAGGTGCCTGTGTGAGAGAGAATGCTCTCTTGCACCAGTACAGGCGTTATGGGGTTGTACTGGCTATTGATTGCTACTGTTATTTCTAATATACTGTGTTTGTTATTGTTTCTTATTCTTCCCTAGTTATGTTATAATATAGTTATTGTTGTTGTTCACCCTTCCTCCCTGTCCATTGTCATTACTATTATTTACGGGCTGTAGATCTGTGCCCAAAGAAAATGAATCCTTCTGGGGCAGAGAAACCTTAGGAGGACAGAAGCTGATTTGGAATGAATTGTTGTGACCTTGCTCCCTCCTACAGGTCCAACTCATAGGCGAGTCTAGGATTTTATAAAGAAGGGTGCAGAAGGTTTGTGCATCATCACATACAGCACAATGCATTCTTCTCCAGTTAAAAAGAAGCTACATGTTTTACTAATAAGCTTGGGGCCTAAGGCTAGATTAAACAATTTAATATCAAAGCAAACCCAAATACAATTTTATTGGAATGTATTTTCATTTGCTATGTCATACACTATATAGAAAAACGCAACAAACTAGGAAAAATGATAAAAAGATCTTGTTTCATTAGTCCTGTCGCCATTGGAATGAAATCCACATATCTTTTTCAGATTCACAAAACAAAATCTAGCCTTTTAACAATGTATCTAATGCTTCACTGAAAGTTATTTCCACACAGAACAAAGGATAACAGTATTAGCAGAACCAACAATGACCATTAAAAAAGGGAGAGGGAGTTAACGCCTGTGGAACGAATGGTTTAAAAGGAATCAAATAGATTATAATGAGTCAAAGTCAAGGGACTCTCTACTTCTGCCTGAATAAAAATGCTGCTGCTACTGCCATTCAGCTGTTTTTATACCTTGGGTGGACCAGAAATGAAAGGTGGGGGTACGACTGTACCACTGTACCCCTCCTGGATTCACCCGTGGTCCTACAACACTGTTAGCTGATGTGCCTTATATCAATTGCAGCTGCTTATGCTTTGACCAGAATGCCGCACTTAATTAAGACCTAGTAATTCCCTACTGCAGATGCTTACATATAGGATATGGGTTTTTTTCTAGATTTATGGCTTGCCTTGTGCATAAATCATTAAATTAATATAACCCCTTACATAAGGATTTTTTTTAAACGAGTGCAGCCCCTAGCTGAAAGAACAATCATCACTAAAAAAATCTCAGGTTAGAAGGATCTCAAGAATTCATTCCTTTCAGACTGGCTACGAAATGCTTATAAGGACTTAAAATATAACACTGTGAAGGAAAGGAGTTGGGTGACCATTTTGTAATAAATACATCCACTACACCCTATTCATATACTACATAATATCAACAAGAATGCCTTACATAAAAGAATCTCTCGAATAGAATATTTTCCACTGTCTTTTGCATCCTTGTATGATTTAAAAAAACCTGTGAAATATCCATGTTTCCACGAAAACTAAATCAGTGCATGTTTACTAGAGTGTAAAAGCAGCAGAAACCCTATTGTCTCCAAGAGACGGAAAAAAAAAAGAACTTTAGGTTAGCAGGGTGCTCCCTTTCTTCCCCAAACTGCAATCAAGCTTTACTTTTCCCACTTCCAACAGCTGTAGTAATCCTGGATCACACAGCTGTTGACTCTGTTTGTACTAGTGTAGAGCTACTATATGGTTTAAAAATATTTCCATACAGGTCTGTAAATGCAAACATCAACACTGGAAACAAGATCCTAAATAGATTATACATGCAGCTTTCCCCTGGCTTATACTCTGGGCGTTTGTTTCAGATGCCTCAGTCAATAAACTCCCTTAATATCCGATTAGGGGGAATGTAAAGGCAAAGAAAAGAACGAAGGCCAAAAAAGAAAACATAACATATTTTTCCATGTACACATTAGCTGTGTGCCCCTAATAAGGACAAGGAACCTGAATCTCTTTCATGCTGTCAAATGTTGCTCAAGGCACAAACAAGGCAGCACCATCCTCCTCCCTCTACCACACACACCCATTTTCTGAGTTGCTCTTTCCCTGTCTTTTTATAACAATGAGTCCCACAACAATACCCAAAGCCCAAACATTAGAGGAATATCGGTGTGACACAGAACGAGCAAACCAATTTAACATGCTCTCAGTGCTAAGAACACTTATTCCACTTCATACTGACTTTGACATGCAAATAAAATATACTTGTTATACACAGACCCTTGAATGTTCTCAAGGAAATTGCCATGTCTGAATATTATCCGTTGGATGATTACCCGGCTTGGAAAAGGAAAGGCTGTATCATCCCGCACGCGTAATTCTAATTTCTGTCTCTGTACAGTCATTATGCCAGAATGCAGCATGGGCATAGTAAAGAAAAATAACCCAATTCCTAGTGGGCAGAATGTAGTCTTAGGAACCAAGAGCTACGTTCTGAGTCCTTAAGAGGTCATTTCCAGGCAATATCTGTTCTGCACCAAACTTAAAGGTATTTTCAGCTGTTGCAACTACTATAAATTAGAGAAGTCCCAAAATGCCTCTAATCTGGCACAACAGGACTCACGCTGTAC
Source organism: Crocodylus porosus (assembly GCF_001723895.1). Taxonomy (NCBI): domain Eukaryota; kingdom Metazoa; phylum Chordata; order Crocodylia; family Crocodylidae; genus Crocodylus; species Crocodylus porosus. The sequence continues at coordinate 16,542,264 of NW_017728910.1, read as the reverse complement.
ATGGCACAGCTGCAGCATGGGCACGCAAGGACAAGCTTTCAGACGGTTTCCCATACAGCACCCACAAAACACTAGCTTATATAAAGAGCTTAGCCTTTGGTTCCTCAATCTCCTTCATCTGAAAAATGGGGGTGCCCATCCTTCCTGGAGGACTGTAGGTATTTTGTAAATCCAACTTCCATATTGTTATATGAAAATATAAAATGAACACAGTAAGCACCAAGCTTAACCTTCACCCAGTGCTGAAAAGGCACTCAAATCTCTGATGGCTCTAAACATTCATGTAACTTGGCTTAAGTTGTATTTTAAAAGGTCTAATAGTGATAAGAACAGCACACCGGTTGGCAATAGTATAGGCAATAATAAATTATTTAATGAAACTAGGACATCCCAAAAAAGGCATTCTCTGCAGCTGGAAAACACTTTTGCACAAGTCAAAATATGAATGGTCTCATTTAATAAAGGAAACAAATCTCACAAAGTGTGGCAGGATCAGTTTTGAATTAATTCATGATGAAAACTACTTATTTTACTACCTCACTGATAATATACAGTTATCTTCAGGCAACTGAACCTCTGTAGTGGGTTTGACGCAAGGTTATATGACCCAAGGAAAAATCCAATGATTCGCCAAGGGACTGAATCATGGTCATATCAGAACAATATAATGCTTCAGAAATGGTACTAGACACTAGGTGAGCCATAATCAACATCCCAGGTTACTGAAGCTTTTTCTCAGAAAACTGGAACCAATACATGAGCTCATGTCTCTCGTCATTCTTTTCCATTAGGTAAAATTAGAAGAAGGTTTTATTTGATTTAAATATGTTATAACTCTTTTTAAAGGGATAAAAATGTCCAAACCAACAAGTTCCTTAAAAAAGACAGATGGGACTCCAGAAATACCCTCACTACTTTAAGCATTTGCTTTTTCCCCTCCAACTGTTAAGATCATGAATAAAATCTCAGAATGGTGAAAAAACTCCCAGACGATAATAAATCCAAAGGCATTCCTAGAAAACTATCACAATAGAGAATAAAATATTTCCGCTACACCAGAAGTGGACAAGTAAAATATGCCTCGTACCTCAAGAAAGTATTTTTCAACTTCCCTACTAGATAATCAGCTTCACTACAGGTGAAATCCCGCTGTCCTTGCTCAGTCTAACCTCCGATCGAACTCTGAGAATTTCAGGCATTGCAGTATACAGACAGGGATTTGGTGATCTGCACATTAAAGTAATCTGGGCTCTCTGCTCTACCATCACCGATTTTTGTACAGGAAAGATGTAATCCTCTTGTGGAGGGCATTCTCCCGTTCTTCTGTCTCAAGAAGACGCGGCTCCATGTCAACAAAAGTTGATGTTGGGAGAAAGTGCAAGCAGCAGAAAGGGAACTCTGGGTATTTTTCATTCTGTGATGTCTAATGCTACAATACAAACGTCACTGGCAATGCTTTCATTTGTTATAAAGAATATGAACTTCATGTGGGCTTACACCAGCAATCTGGACTGACATACCTGCAAGCAGTGGAAACATGTCATTCTTTAACCACTTTTCTTTGAACCTGTTACCTTCCGCTCCTTCAAATTCCTCCTTAAAATCTTTCTCTGCTGGGAAATCACAAAAACACATAACCAGAAATCCACAGCCAAGTAACAATTAGATTAAGATACAGGTGTGAAGAGATTTCTTTTCAGTCTCATTATCAGTTATACACACAACTAGACAATGCAACCGCATTTTTCTTACTGTTAAGCCTGATTCCCCAACCAGGTTCTCTATTATCTTTACGTGCTGCATCTTGGCTTAAATGCTCCAGGATACAAACTGCATTTCTACCTGATTGTACATGTACATTGGTTAGCACAACCCCGACTGGAGCATCTGAATTCTACAGCAATACAAAAATATTGGTTAAGAGATTTTCAAAGCAATAGTCTATCGAGGATAAGTGCATTGTTCATAGATGTCTACGTGACTTGGGTTCCCAAGTCTCATTTGAAAAATACCTATAATGCTTTTACAACACAGTGTATCCAGGCTTCTTAGACTGCTTTGAAAGTCAATCATTATCATTTATAGTACAATCTAAAATGTACCCTGCTATAAGAAACAACAATTCAGATCTGCTGGTCCTGAATTCAGATCTAAATCCCACAGCTTTTTCCACCATTTACATAACGGGCCAAGTAAAAAAATGGGATCAAATTCTGCAGTGATACTGATGCAGTATGAATCGCAGTTCAGACACTTAAGCCATCCTTATCATATTCATATTTTAAAAATAACTATCCATTGACTTTATTAATTTTGTGTCCCTCAGATTTTGGGTGTCAAAGCTGATATATTTTCAGAGTAGCTACAACTCTCACAGCCAAAACAGAATTGGAGAACTTTTCTAGAAACATCTTCTGGGTGATAATTGTAAATTAATACAGAATGGAAAGGAATTAAAAAGCAAAAAACAAAAACAGATCAAGGAAGGAATTAAAAATCGATTTTTTTTCCTCAAAGAATTCTAGCTAATAATTATACCTGGAAAATTACCAAGGCAGTTCATATTGCTATTAAAACATTTCCACATAAGCTTGGTCTCCTGATGTTCTTTCCGTTAGGACATGATTTTCCATTTATTAGTGTACTTGTTTTCCTCGTCCACCTGAACGTTGATGGGAGGTACTCTGTGTTTTTCGCAGGGTGATAGCATGTATGGGCTACCTTCATGGATCAGAACCTCACTTCAGGTCTTGTTTTAGGCACTATGTTAAAAAAAAAGACTGGTCCCCACCCCAACCCACTTACAGTCAAAGCTGAGATACAGCAGGTGGACAAAACATACCACCTGGGGAAACAAAGTAATACACAAATGAAGTGGCACCAAAAGAGTATTGGGACGAAGGAACGGTAAGGAAAGAACAAATGATATCTCATGGCTCCGACAGAAACATGTACGCCCTAGTGAGGCACTCAGGCAAAAATCCACTGAAGTCAAATAAGGGAAAAAGATGCCCAATTCTTGCTTCCTTTGTTGTTTGCAAACGAGAATAATCATTATACGAGCTTTGAAATTTTTAAAGATCTTTTAAGTGTCAATTTATTCACTATATTACCAAATCTTGAAAAAAGAATAAGATTTATCATGGCACTGATGTTTAGCCCCTCTATTTTTTCCACACAGATAATGGTAATACTGGAGTCTGTACCTCAGAATATACCGTTTCTTAGACACTTTACCATTAAACCTAATTTCATTACTGAGAGCACAAACATTATCAACTTCTTTAATGACTGCACTGTCTATTGATCTGAAATAAATGAGCACAATGCTTTATGGAAATACTGTTTTACTTGTATTTATTTCTTTTATTTATAAGGTTTCTGCTTTCAACAAATACAGCAGATAAGTTCCATCTGCAGATGCCCCTTTACTTACATTTTAAAATGTCATCTGCTGTTCTTTCAAAAAGGCTTGCAATATTCTTGATACAAGCCAGTTCATTCTAGCTTTCAATATAAGGAAGTATACCAAAAAAAATTCAGCCTTGAATATTGTGGGATTGTCATCTCACTTTTCACCTGGGATCACTGAAAACTGTATGTTCAATGTATTATTTTAAAGTGAGTAAACAGGACCTGGTACTTAAATTCAAGAATTGCGAAGTGCTTATCAATGCAAATAAATATTACCAGCCCTTTTAATTAAGGGGACTCAACCCCTGGCCTGCAGGCCAGATCTAGCCCACAGAACTATGTCATCTAGCCCGCAGGACTACCTACAGGCCTGGATATTTGGCTGAACAGGAGTGGTGGCAGTATTAATTGCTGCTTCCCCGATACCAAATTCCAGGACCCATGGGGAGCCCCACAGGCCAGACAGCATGGCCCTGCACACTAGACTGGGTGCACAAGGGCTGGCCAAGGCAGTGTAGAGCCTGATCTGGGCACACAAGGGCTGGCCCAAGTGATGCAGGGCCTGATCCTGCTCACAAAACAGCACTGTGTCACTCATACAGCCCTCGGGACCAACAGGTTGAGCTCCACTGCTCCAGACTGATGATAAAATGTCAAAGCACGGGAAGGCTGACGAGGTTCACAACTCAAGCTAGTGGAAGAGTCAGTTGCAGACTCTAATTCGCCAAATATCAAGTAACAATGCCTTTCCTCTGGTGCCCTACCTTTCCACCTTACTGACCAGATGGGCAGAGCCAGGATCTGGCTGGTGAGGTCTATATGGGGCTTGCAGGCAGGGCCCCGTGCAGCCACATGGGGGTGCACAGCCTGACCTTGATCCATCCACCGTGGGGCCTGGTCTCTGTCTGGATCCAGGTGGGGTAGGGGGTAATAGAGCAGAGTAGCCAGGCAGAGAAGCACCAATCTCAACATGCAGGGAGCAAACCAGTCCTGATCCTGATGCCTAGAGGGGCAGGCAGGATGGAGCAGTGCCTATATGAACATGTGGGGGTGGGAATTCAGGAGCAGCCTCGCCCAATCTGGACACAAGGAGGGAAAGCCCGGCCCTGATCCTGCTGTGCCAAAATGGCCCAGGCAGGGCTGAAGCTGGCTGTATGGAGCTTCTTCCAATCTCCAGCTCCAATTTTTCCAGCCTATAGGATTCCTGCAGGCTGGATATCATGGGTCTGTGGGCCAGATTTGACTCATGTACCAGAGGTTCAGCACCCCTGGTCTTAGCATTTAAAATAAATGTAGAGAGGAACAAGAAACAATGGTGCTATTTCCTCCATTTTCAAATACGAACCTGATGCCATTCATATATCAGTCACAGGTTTTTATCATATGAGATCAGTTAAATAGTTGAAAACTTTTTCCTTGAAAGTTCAGTGTTCAGCATCACAGGCTCTTGCACTTAATGGCATTTGTGATAGAAATTGCTCTTAACGGGCCCAATTATGTTGCTCAAAGATTCCAGTGCTACCCAGCAATTGACCTCCTCCCTCTTTCTACAAGGCTAGGGACAGAAGTTACACATAAACTGGTCTAAGTGATCAGAAAGTGGTTTAAACCTGTAACAGAACAGAAGCTCAGTGCACATAAACCAGTTTCAAAATGGCTGAAACTACTTAAGATAAACCCAGTTGAATGTAGTAACAGACTTAACTGATTTATATCAAACTGGTTTATGAAACTTCTGTCCCAGACCCCCTCCTGGTTCAAGGTAAATCAGAGTCCCCCAGGTTCCCAGCATGCTTTTCAGCCCTGGGCTGGGATGTGCTCTCTGCTCCAGAGAGCATGGCTGGCCCCACCCCTCTGCTCCTTGGGTGGAGCAGTGAGGGATGATTCACTGGTCTCACTGCCCCCTCCCCCACTTTATCCCCTGGGGCAAACCCTGGCTGGTGTCTGGGAGGGGAATTAAACTCACTTTCACCCTAGTAAGGAGCTGCCCTGCCCTGCCCTGCCCTGCTGGGTGGCTTTGTGCTGGCTGTGACTGTGAACTACAAATCTCAGAGGCACCTAGAAGCAGAAAGAGGAAGTGATGAGCAACCCCGCAGAGTCCTGTTGCTGCGATTGTGAACTGAAAATCCCAGAGACCTCAGAGGCAGCAGGAAGAGAAAGTGAACACACAGCCCATGGTGGCTATGTGCCAAAGAGCTGTGCTCTAGTGCACCCCAGCTTCTGGCTTGAGCTACTGCAGGCATGAGGCTGCATTTCCTGAATCACAAGTGAATGTTTCTTCATTTGCTTATTAATTCAATCACTGCATCTTAGACTAAGTTGCACAGACTGAATCAATTTAGCCTTGAGCTTTTTGACTGTCTGTACTTAGCCCAAAGGCCTTCCAGAGGACTTAAATCAAGGGCCACAGACCACAATACATCTCCCTGCCAAATTACAGACATACAGTTAATGAAACCAGAGTGGGGAAGTCACTTCTATGGTAGCAGTGGCCATTTCTATTCAAAACAAATTCTCATTGAAAAAGCAAATTCAAGAGCTGCAACCGGTTAAGTCTCATTCCAGCAAACACAAGCTCATTAAACTAAATGGAGTTTATAACTGGAAATGGTGCAACTATGAGAAAGGAAATACATTAGATAGAGAAATCATATTTTATCTTCAGAAAAGTGTTTTGAACCCTCACAGAATTCAGTCCATTTAAAATTTGAATGACAGGATATGCAAATGTCCCATTTCATCTCCTTTAGGCATTTAGCACATCAGTGACAATTCCCAGAATATTTCCAGAGTAAGCCAATCCTGACTTTCCTTTGAACAGGGCACTCTGAGAGGTCCTAGCTTAAGGCAGCTGTACTCTACCTTTTTCTAAAAACATCTGGCTTCCTCTATGGTACTGACACTTACTGTGCAGTACCAGTCCTTACACTCAGGTGACCTGATATAATGAACTCTCAAAAGTGCAATGATATTCAAAATCATGTCTAGCAATGTCGCTCTCTTACTGGATGCGTTTTTAGACTTAAATAAAACCATTTTTCGGGTTACAGAAGTGGGAGCTCACAGCATCCTTTAAATTAAATACTGGGTTAGCTGTCATTTCCATTGCTTTTATAGAACAGCATACAAAGAAAAAGGTACAGTATACACATGAAGTCCACATGTAAATCTTCATCTGTTCTAAAGATGACCCAACTGGTCCTAAAGCTTTTGTTTTTTTCATCTAGGCCTTCAACTTCTTTTCCCCCAGTTGCTAGGTAACTGTGATTGTATTGTTCGGTTTATGCATTAACCATTAATAGCCATCGTGTTTGTCTTTTTTGATGTATGAAAATAATCATAGTGCAAAACAAGATGACTTCTTTTCTGATCAAAAGCTACATTCTGAATTTAATGGCTAAAGTATCTCAGCCAACTCACACAATTCATATAATTGCTGCATAGTGAGGTATACAGTCAAATTGTAAGTTACAGTGCTTTTGGAAGGGCGGTTCTATTAAAAGTTGTCTTTAAAAGAAATTCTTTAAAATCCCTCTAGAACACCTATTATTAGATGGCAGAGGTCTCATGCTGACAGTACTAAAACATCCTTTGAATTTCTAAAAATTACAGATGACAGCTTCCTAACTCAAAAAGGGTTGCAACCAACACAGGGGAATTCTAAATTCAACTATGTCTTGACAGGTAAAAAGGAATTGATCTCAAAAGTAAAAATTAGTGATTGCTTCGGTGCAAGTGATCATGACTTGATTACACGTGTTGCCTGCAAACAGATTAAAGTTTAAACCAGCAATATATATGCTTGGCATTTTAAAAGGGCCACTTTTCGTAAACTTGAAAACAGGAAGTAAGCCAAATCAGATGAGAGGGAGAAAAATCCCTCCTTGCTAAATACCCAAAACCACAATCTTACTATAGAAAGCCAAACCAAGAAACCAGCCTAGATTAAAAGGGAAAGTGAAGGCAGCTATATATAGAGAGAGATAAAAATGATAGCACTTAATATGAATTAGAAATTAGGAAGTGCTGAAGAGGGAAACACAAGGCCCAGGAGAAAACTATGGCTAGCAGAGCTAATGACAACAAAAAGGAAGCTTTTCCGTTTTTTTCTTCCTCTTTTTTCCTGCCTCCCACATTGACTGGTCAGTCACTAGATGTTCTTGGTACAACTGTAATGCTATTCCATATTTTGGGGCAAAAGCCAAATGACGTGATGGTGTCATATCATGAATATACTTTCCACTCCAACAGTAACTGAACATGAGATTACAACAGTAGCTACTAAAGTTAATACTTTTTAAATTATCAAAGATTTTGCATTCAAGAGCTAAACAAGAACTAGATGAGCTCACTGGACAGTGAACATTGCTTTTCAATAAGGTATGGTACACTCAACAAATTGCAGAGGACTAAAATAAAGGTAATGTTGTGCCCATATATAAAAGGATAATCAGGATGCCATACTTAACTACAGTCCTCTCAAGACTGACATCATTAACAAGCAAAATAATGGACAAATTATGACAGGATTTGATTAATAAAGAAGTAAAGGTAATACAATTATTGCTATTTAACACGGGGATTAATCAAACATCTTGATATCCTTTTTTGATAGGGTGACAAGCATATTTCATAAAGGTAATCGTGTTGATGTGATATACCAGGCCCCTTCTATACATCACAGGTATTGCACAATTAACTGGTTAATTGCACAATTACCAAGAGTTCGGCTGCACATGCAAAGTAACTATAATGCCATAAAAAGCTCCAAACAGATATAAAATTAGACCTTGAAAATGTGTTACTAACTTTATAGCTGGTTGCTACTGACCTTTAATTGGCACATGTAGAGGGTCTACCCTGTGCCTGGAAACCCATCAGCTGACAGAGCTCCCAGCCAAAGGGCTGCAAGGGCTGGTGGGCCCACAACTGAAGGGGCTCTCAGGCCCAGCAGCTGCCAACTCTGAGTCTTGGCAGCACCCTACAGAAGCTGGGACCCAGAGTCCCACAACTGCAAATACTGGGTCCTGCAACATGTCTCCCCATGCAGGGACCCAGTTGGGTCCTGGCAACCATGAGGCACATGCGTGATCTTCTGGCTCTGTGTGTGTGTGGTGGGGGGGGAAGAGAACCCCCGGGCTGAGAGACACAGCTGCCACGATATCCCGGTCCTGGCCGTTTCAAACACACCCAAGGCTGGGAGATAACAGCAAGTGAAATGTTCCAGCCCCAGGGGTTTCACGTGCCCTTGCGGGTAGGAGATCATGGCAGCTAGATCTCCTAACCCCAGGGGTGTGTTGGACACACCCACAGCTGAGAGCCTCAGCCGAAGGGCCTCCCAGATGCAGAAGCTTGGTTCTTGCCCAGTGCAGGAGGAGCCTAATGTAGGGCTATTGTGCCTTATTGGCAATAAGGCACTATGGGAGCTAATGCATGATCCCACAATTGTACTTCCTGCCATGAGCCAATAATTGTCTCTAATTTTTTTACTGCAGGCGGTCCTTGCTCTGCTTAAAACCAGCTGCACCAACCTCACGTGCACCAGCCAGGGTGTAAGTTGGCAAAAAACGGCCAGTTTCATCAGCGCTGTAGATCTGCTTTAGGATTACGCCATGCTCCACAACCAATTTCTGGAAAAATCCACAATATTTTTCAGCAGCTTCATGATCAGTTTTTTTTCTCCGGACACATTAAGCCTTCTGATACCATGGCGAAGTATGAAGCAAGACAACCTTCCATCTGAAAAAACACAGGCCTCGGTCATTCCCATTTGTTGACAGAAGTCTTTTGCTTTTTTGATCCTCATTGGGCCAGAAATTGGAGCTCTCTCTGAACGTTTTAAGGCAAACCATTCATACACTATCTTGTCTAATTGTTCCAATTTTACTTTGTGCAGAGTACGGTGTTGCTCAATTGCTTCACTTGTCTCAGAATTCATCGTGAACTGGAGTAACTCTGCCCTCTGTGCCTCGATGTCATAGATCATAGACGAGACAACGTTGAATTCCTGCATCAACCTTTTCCTGTTTTCTCCTTTTTCCAGGCACTTAATTATGTCCAATTTCTGTGTAATCATCAAAACAGCACACTTTCGCTTCTGTCCTGTGCTTGTTGATGGAGTATTGATAGCCACAGTTGCAGGATGGGTGAGATATTCAGCAATATTCAGCAATAAAGTCACAGAAAAAGCACAGGCACAAGCTCAACACAATCACAACATGATCAAAAGCACAAGCACAAGCTCAACACGATCACAATGGCGGATGGTGGGTGAGAGAGCTGCTAGTGACACCTCTCGGCAGCGTCCCGCACAGCAAGATGCTGTCTATGACAGATGCCAGTTAATAGAGAATTCCAGATGGTAAAGTGCTGGATAACGCAGCTTTTACTGTATACAGGAACAAGCCATACAAGATAAGGGACTCCACCGCAGTAATTAGAGATTCTACAAAAATTGAGCGCCACGGTGGACAATCATCTGAACAGCAGCTCACAGTGTACCTAAAAGGGCTAATACCATCCTTGGATGTATATATAAGGAATTATCATGTGGGAGTGAAGGGGTCATATTGCTTCTATATTGAACCTAATGAGACTGTCCCTGGACCTAATGATACTATGTACAGTTCCGGTTTCCAGCATTCAAGTATGCCAAGTTTGATATGATTCAATGATGAATGTGTTTAAATGATTGGAAAATTTGCCTTATTAAGTGTCAAATAGCTCAATCTTTTTAGCTTATCTCATAGAAGGGAAATGAGCGATTTGACCAATCTGTACATACAATCATGGGAGACAGGAAAAAAGATGACACCTAATCTACTGCAAGATTCAATGGCTGTATGTTAAAACTAGACAGATTCAAGCGAGAAATGAAGTGCACATTTTCAACAGCAAGGGTACTCAATCACTGAAATAACTTATCAAGAATTGCAGTGGATTCTCTACCACATTTTAAAATCAAAATTGGGTATTGTTTCTAAACTTTAAGTTTTTATTTAAGCTTAAGTTACAAGCAGCTATTGTACTTGAAGCACCATTTCATACAAGGAAGTACTATGGCCCGAGTCACAGGTGCTCAATCCACAGCCTGCAAGCCAGGTCCGGCCTGAAAAGCTGCACCATCCAGCTTGCTGGACTCCCCTTGCATTCAGAAATCTGGCAATGGGGAGGAATGGCAACATTCATTTGTACTCCCCTGCTGTGAAATTTCTAGACCTGTGCGGTGCAGGGCAGGCTGGATAATGTGGCCCTGTGTGCTAAATCAGATGCACCAGGCTGAGGCAGCAAAAGGCAGGATCCCAGCATGCAGAACTGAGCTGGGTCACCATTAAGGCTGGCCCTCAGGGCTGAAAGGTTGAGTACCACTAAGCTGAGCTAATGCAGGGGGTCCAGGTAAATGTTCCTTTCTGGACTAAAAATCTATGACACCTACACTTTTGCCAAGTTCTGTACACACTAGCTGCAGGAAGAACAGGTGCATACGTTTCCATTGTGTTAGAAGAAGGTGCAGTACCAGCATGCCAAAATGGAAGCTTGCTTGCTATTTTTCCTTAATAAGGCCCCTGAGTATTTTGCTGCACCCTCCATGCACAATAATGCCCTAACTGAAAAAGAGGTGCTGCAAGATACCCATGCTGCCAAAAAATTACCCTGGGATGGATAAAGACATAAGAAAACTTCTCCATTTCTACAATTCTATGATATACATCATTGTATGTACCTTGGTCAATGCACAACTCTAAGGTCAATCAATTTTCCCTCTCAATGTATGTATGTATAGAGCCACACTTCTCACCAGACTGGCTTCTGGTCATGCCTGTGCATGCAAAATTACTTCTCCACAGGTTACAGAGTGAAAAATGTGCAAGAATTTCACACTAGGATCAGCCAAAGACTTGTGGCCCAAGAACCCACATTCAGTTTGCAAGCAAAAAAGAAAAGTAATAAGCATTCTGTCCCCACCTTCTATGCAAATAAATGGCTTCAAAGTAAAAACTTTCTTGACATTTTTAGGTTCAGAATATGGGGCTTTTGCTATTTTTCCCCACTGGGAGCAAATATAGGAAAGGAAATAGTCATTTTATGATGCACAATTTTATTTACATTTATTTTGTAAAATCAGTCATTCTGTCTCTCACACACAATTCAGTAACATCTACTAGTTCTCACACTAAAATCTGAGCCATAACAGCGAATTTCTTATTCACTGAATGGGGGGAGACACAGCTACATCACAGTTACTACGGTTAACTATTGGCCAATGCCTATTTTTTTGCTTTCAGTGGCTATATCAAGTGATTTCATCATTATAAGTCCCATCCAACTACCTCTATCAGCAATTTATTAAAGCCTTTATTGATTACCTTTTTATCTAACTTCTTTCTTCAGTGACAACAGCTTAAGAAAGTACAGCGCTTGCTGTAAATAACATAGCATTTCCCAGCAGTCACCCAACTGTAATGTCTGAATTACCTTATCTTCAAAAGATTTCTCAGGTAGTGAGGTTTAATATATATCAGCAGATTATCTCTGCTTAGATGTTGTTTAAAGAGCTGCCCACTCAATATGGACTTTAAATAATTTAATTAATTTTCAAGTCCATGAGGGATATTCTCCTTTTGAAATGTACTCATAATTCTCATCAATGTTGATGAAAGGAAAGTCCAGTCCTTTTCATAGTGCAATCATAAGGAAAAGGAACTTGTAGTAACAAAACAAAGCAAGAGGCAAGAGATAAGGCCACAACAACAGGTAAGGCCTGCCCTGCATGCCATCAAAAGATCATTTATTCCATCTGAAGTATTATTAAAAGCTTTATCTTCAGTGTCCGTAATCAGGCAAAACTTCTTTTGAATTTAGTCACGTTCAAAAAAGCTATCTGGCTCTAAATGTAGAGGAACAGGCCTGAAACTGAATAGCCACTGAACTTTTTTGGGGGTGTTCAAAATTCAAATTGTGGTATGGATTACTGCTTTGTGGCCCGATATAAATAACTATGCTAGTAATAAGGGGAGGCATTTGGACCAGAAGTAAATCTGGTTAAACTTATTAAATATAAAAATATATTTAGCTTGCAAATTAGAGAGAAAGGCTTCCCAACCTGAAGCATGCTCATTTTGCATGATTTGCCAGACTGAGACACCCATAGCAAGCACTCATATATATTATACCTCTGGTCAAAAAGGGTTCACTATATATACACAAATAATACTTACCTACAGTATGTAGCCAAGAAAGTAAAATGCTTGAAAATCTACAGAAACGGTACTTTTCCATGAGGATTTCACTTTTGCATCAACATAACAACTGTGCCACACCCTATCATAAAGCATATTAAAGTGAGCAATAATTACAGGGATAGGGACAGAACAGAAAGATGCTGAGGTGTAGGCAAAAGTATTTTAGGGTGTTTACACTATACACAGGAAATCTAAGTGAACGACTATGTAATGTAGAATTGTCGGAGCCAGCTTTCTCATTTTGCTGTTAATTTCCTGAAGAATTGTAATTCAGTTTCTTGAACACCTTAGGCTTTTTTTAGAACTGTAAAAACAAAATCTATATTGCTTCCATCACATTTAAAAGTGAAATTGGAAGTAGTTCAGGAAAACAGGACAAATATTTATATTCCCATCTACTGATTTTGTTTGCAACATTGCTTCTATATTTCAGAAGCTTACTAGGGCAACTATTGCAGCTTGATTTTAATTTATTGCTGCCCTTCTATTGCACTTCCCATTCAATTCTCATGACCTCTCTTTTGAGTACCTATTTTCTGTTTCTACCAAATACCTTATTGCCATAGCAAAGTCCTCCATAATAATGTTGATGCCCTCGAACACTCAGCAAATTACTGTTTTTCTGAGGGTCTTGTTACACATTGCACTTTGAGCTACTCAAATGTTGATAGGTATTAGTACTAGTTTGGGTTTAAATCAGTCATGCGTTCAAGTCAGCAGAGGCCTTGAGCAATGAAAGTAAAATCCTCCTCCTCTCCCCTCCCATTCCAAGCTTCTCCCTACCCCTCCAGCCTTCATAGCTCACCTGTGCCCTCCAACTAATTTGTGGCCATTCTCCCAACTCAGAGAGCAGCAGCAGCATTGGCCTGACAGGCAGGTTCTTTCTCCTAGGGCAGTGTCAGCAGCCACAAGTTAAGCTGGAGCCAGGGGACACAGGTGAGCAGGGATCTGGGGAATGGTCACCCTAATCTTGGGGCAGGTGTAGCCTAGAGTGGCTACATGTTAGTGTGACATGTGCTGGGTAACACAGCTCAGAGATAAACCTAACCTGGAGTGGCATAACTAAGCTGCCTAAAGCCCTGGAAACTAGCTTCAGTTGTTAATGTGTGGACAATTCAAGGTAGAGCTCCAGGAGCCGCCTGAAATTCTGTGCAACAAGGCCCTGACACGCCTCTCCTAAACTTTGAGCTTAGATCAAAATTTCATTTAAATGAATCCTGAATTTTCAAGTTTATCCCCTTAAAAGATTTTTCCCTAACCATCTAAAATTTCCAGACTGTATTATCTTTTAAAGAACACAATTACAGTGGAACAAAAAAAGTAGATAACATACAGTATAACTATTTTCACGTACCTTAAAGCCAAAACAAGAAGGGTCACCTTTTGTAGGCACGTTTTCATGAAGGCATATTTTTAGTCTTGCTTTTAGAACTCTAGATCAATGCTCTGCAAAAGTAAGAATACATTACAATTCAAAATTAACTCCATGAAGAAAGCCAACTGTATATCATTATTCATTTTCGAAACATGAACGTTTTGCTATTAAACAGAGAAAGAAGCTGCTCTCCACCAAAGAATTTAGGACCAGTTTTTTCCTGCAAAAGATCTTCCCATCAAACATATTCTAACAGAGGAGGCACTACACTTAATAGGTAGAAGATATCATCTCACTGTGCTGCATCTTCCCTGTTAGTAAAGTGTTTTGAGATCTATAGCAAAGTATCTTGCTAAATGGGTACTTTGCATCAGTCTTTCATCAGTCCCATGGGACTCCCCTGCCCACTGTAGATCAGGGAGGCCCAGGGGAAGGAGATTCCTTACCCTCCATCGAAGCTGACCTCGTGAAGGAACACCTTGACAGGCTGGATACCTTCAAGTCAGCCAGCCCCGATGGTTTACACCAAAGGGTACTCAAGGAGCTGGCAAGCATAATAGCCCAGCCCCGGCACAGATCTTCAAGACTCCTAGTGCTCTGGTGAAGTGCCTGAAGATCAGAAGAAGGCCAGTGTGGTGCCTATCTTCAAGAAAGGGAGGAAAGTAGATCTGGCAAACTACAGGCCCATCAACCTGACCTCTATCCTGGGCAAGGTCTTGGAAAAGACTATCAAAGAGGCCATCCTTAATAGACTAGCTGACAGCAATATCCTGAGGGATACCCAGCATGGGTTTATTGCGGGTAGGTCTTGCTTAACCAATCTCATTTCCTTTTACGTCCAGGTGACCTATCACCTGGACAAGGGGGAAGAGATCGATGTTATCTTTCTTGACTTTAAAAAAGCCTTCGTTCTAGTATCTCATGATCACCTCTGGCAAAACTGGCTAACTGCGGCCTCAACCTCACCACGATCACTGGCTGGGGAACTGGCTCCACGGTAGGACCCAGAGGGTGGTCGTTGATGGAAGTCAATCATCTTGGTACACGGTCACCAGTGGGGTCCCTCAAGGCTCTGTCCTAGGGCCTTTACTGTTTAACATCTTCATCAATGATGTGGACATTGGTGTCAGAAGCAGACTGGCCAAATTTGCTGCTGATACCAAACTCTGGGGTAAAGCATCCACACCTGAGGACAGGAGGGTGATCCAGGCAGATCTTGACAGTTTCATGAAATGGGCAGATGAGAACCTGATGGTGTTCAACACCAAAAAATGCAAGGTTCTCCACCTTAGGAGGAAAAACCTGCAGCATGCTTATAGGCTTGGCAGTGCCTATGATTGACCACAAGATGAACATAAGCATTCAATGTGATGCTGCGGCTAGTAGAGCGAAGAAAACACTGGCTTGCATCCATAGATGCTTCTCAAGCAAATCCCGGGATGTCATTCTCCCCTTGTACTCGGGGGAGCTGGAGGACTTCGTCCAGTTTTGGGCTCCACAATTCAAAAACGATGTGGAGAAGCTTGAGAGAGTGCACAGGAGAGCCGCGTGCATGATCAGAGGTCAGGAAAACAGACCTTACTATGACAGGCTGAGAGCCATGGGACTCTTTAGCCTAGAAAAGCGCAGGCTCAGGGGTGATCTGGTGGCCGCCTATAAGTTTATCAGGGGTGCTCATCAGGATCTGGGGGAACATTTGTTCACTACAGCGCCCCAAGGGATGACAAGATCAAATGGTCACAAACTCTGCCGCGACCGATTCAGGCTGGACATAAGGAAGAACTTCTTTACTGTCAGAGCCCCCAGGGTTTGGAATAGACTGCCACCAGAGGCAGTTCAATCACCCACTATGAACGCCTTCAAGACACAAGACATTTGGATGCTTATCTTGCTGGGATCCTATGATCCCTACTGACTTCCTGCCCATGGGGTAGGGGGCTGGACTCGATGATCCTCTGGGGTCCCTTCCAGCCCAAATGTCTATGAAATCTATCTGGTTTATCATCATTATACAGCTTGTACATCCTACATACTAGTGGTGCTTTGGAATACTCAGCCCCTGCCCAGGACAGAAATGGGAGCAGGGGAACGGGACTACAAAGCAAGTAGTATATGCACAGGGGACCTACTTCTCATTAAATGAGCTAGGTATTTTATGACTAATAATTAACATCTGTCCAGAAGAAGTCAGGGCTAGATAAGAAAACAAATGAGAATAAAATTAGCATAAGGCAAATAATAGTTATGTTTGCGTCTATACAGAAGAGTCTCTTGGTTGTGCTTCTTTACAATGCACTTTTCCAGGCTGGGGAGAAGATGAATGGGTCCTCTTCAGACTTACTGAAAAAACAGCATTGTTTCTGGGGAGAATAGTCCTTCCTGCACAGGCCAAACACAAAGATGAGGCGATAAGGCAGTGAAGCTGCCCCACGGTGCTGCCTGCTATCACTCAGCTCTCTGTCTCTGGATTACTTAAGAGTGGCAGCAGAGGGTGCCCTTACAGATCCTTTTTTCCAGGTGTAGAATATGACGAGCTGGAGCAGATAGGCAGGGCTATATTTCTTGGCAGAATACTAAGAGTGAAGGAAGTGAAAAAGACATATCCACTATCACTTAGTGCAGAGGATGCATATGGGTAATTAGCATTCCCTTTTTTCCCTCCCTGCTGCAAATTGCACACAGACTTTTAGGGTCAAAACAGAAAAGGCATTGTTAATCACTAAAATCTGATTTACAAAAGTTTTCCCCCTAAAAGCAGAATAAGATCTATTTGATACATGGAAAACTAGGCCTTCTCATCTCTCATCAAGCCATCTATATTTATTTCACTTGTGGGTGGGGTAGATGTAAGAAACTGTCAGCCCTTTTGGTGAATTAGACCAATATTATTATTTTTTGGGTGGGAAGGGATGCTCAGCAGCTTATTTTTTTATGTAATCAAACATATCAGCAGTACAAATCTCAGTCCATTCTACAGGCAGCTCAGCTTTTCTATACTTTATGGTTTCTGATTAAAGGTGTAAATATAGGCAGATGTGCAAAAAGCCTGAGCCTCAATGGATTGAATCTTTGTAAGTTAGTCTAACCTGGCTAAGTTCAACCAGTTTGTAACCACACAGACATCCACTCTGGATTGAGGAAAGCCCCTCTCATTAGTTCAAGCTCTTCTTAAACAACTTTTTGCAAGGAAGGGAGTTTTCCAAGGAGGGATATTACCTCTTGATTAGCTTTAAAAGCCCTAAAGCAGACACCTCAGCATTAGCTAGCATACCACATGCTGGCTACTGTGGGAGGGAGGAGGGAGAGATCCCTGCTCGAGCTGTGAGAAACAGTGGGGGCTCCCTTTCACCTCACTTGCCATGCCTTGTTATTACTAGATCCTTGCAAATCTAGATCCAGCACCACAAGGGCTTATTATGTGGCTCCAACTGCCCCTTACACTACTCCCACGCGTCACAGATATTACTAATCATGCACTATGTCCCATCCCATAAGTGTCTCTCCCCAGGGGCATCCCCACACCGCAAGTCCTAATGTTGCTTCACTTATATCCATCATTTGGGCACCTCATGCCACAGGTCTCTGTCTTTTTAACTGCCTTTGCTCCTCAACTACACACAGCTCCCCTGGGGATCCCAGTGCCTCAGGCTCTCCAGCCCAGCTCCTCAGCCTTTGTTCCCAACCCCTGGGAACCCAGGCTCTAGTCCTACTTCCTGGCCCTCCTCTCTGTTACCAGGCTGGTTGAGACCATCACGACCCCTTATCTCAATCACTAACCACCAGACCATATCTCAGCTCTATTACTGCCTCTTCTTAACCCCTGGGAGCGCAGTCTCTCTCTGTCTGCTGCTTCCTCAGGAGCTCCTTCCATGTCAGCAGCCAGGGTAGGACTACCTGCCCCAGCTTTGGCTCTAAGCTTACCTCCCCATTAAGCCCTGCTCCTTTTGGGTCAGGTGCTCCCCAACCTGCCAACTCAGCACCTCCAAAGCCTTCTCTCTTCTTAAAGTAACAAGTGTGCCCAGCGCCTCTTACAGAGGTATTAAGCAAGCAGTTAATTTTGAGTTCAAACATATAGCTACTCCCTGAACAACTTCACATGTGAAATTCCATACTTGTCCAGTAGCCATTTGCACCGCTTGCAGTCTACTAACCCATCTTCTTTACAAGAAATATAAAAGTAAAGCATAGATTTTCTCATTCTTTAACATGATGCCCAGCAAAGTAGCCTTACTGAATAATGTGAAGGTAACGTGGCACAAATTTAAACAGAATTGTTGCCAATGATATACAAACTTGGTATTGAGGTACCAAGCACAAACAGATAGAAAGATACTAGGGATAATAATATGCTTTCTGATGCTACAAAATCATTGGCTGCATAATATGCATAAAATTGGCGGGGGAGGATCAATAAGTAACTGAGAGGTGCCTGTTGCACAGTAGCTTTTTGGTAATTAAGGGGCTGTCTTGGGAAAAAGGGCAAAACCATATCCTTGCAGTCCCTGCCATTGAAATTAACATTGGGAATCTATAAAGTCATCAGAACACTCTGATTTAATTTGAAAGGATTTCAAACACCGCCAAGCAAAATAAATAAATAGCACAGGGAAATAACTAGCCTGCAATCTGTGCCTACACAAACCCTAGACTCTCATATCAATTGTATTGATGCAAGGACTGGCTGAGTATTAGTCATACTGGAAGAAAATCATCTGGTCGTGAAAATAATGAGATTGTCTATAGAGTTGCATGGAGTTGTCTTCAAATATCTAAGTAAAACTAGGTTTTAAATGAAGCCAGAAATGTAGGAAAGACTCAGACCACCTCATAGCAGTTAGGTACCCCTTCAATATGTCAGAAGCAAGATTTATTGTAATATCTTTCATTGGACCATTTTTACAGTTAGAAAAGATGTTAGACAATTTTTCAGGGACAACTATTTTTAGTTAACTCCATGATGTTATTGAAAGATGTCAGAATAATTCCCTAAGATATGTATACTACTACAGTATCAGAATCACTGTCTCTTCAGTCTTCTGATTCATTTAAACTTACAGCACCTCTGTAAAGAAATTGGACAGAAACTCAGGGCACGTCTACATGTGCCATTAGGGGACAGCAATAAACTACGGCGTTTATTGCTCTGAAGTTTATTGCTCCCAGGAAGCTCCCAGGTACGCATCCACACTAAAGCATGTTCATGCCCCAGCCAGCCTCTCCACAGCACACTAAGCCGGGTCGCAGCATCCCCGGCTGCCATTCGGCTCAGGGGATCAGCTTGCCAGCCTGGGGCTGCTCTGACTCAGCTCAAGGTGCTGGGGGTGGCTGGGGCATGAAGGTGCTTTAGTGTGGGACTAGGCAGCAGGAAGCACCCTTGTGCCCTAGCCAGTTGCATCAGTGTCTACACATGCGCTGCTGCACACAAAAAAGCTCCGCAGCAAGGCAGTGCTTGTTTTTACAAGTACAGCCCTGCTGCAGAATTTATTAGTTTCATACACAGTAATAGGGAGCTTGGGGGATCCAGGCTGCCTGTTCCACAACAGCAGTGGTGGGGAACACAACATGTCATGCCATCTCTGGCCACTCAGAAGCAGGGAAGCCCTGAGCTACAGTTTGCCTTCAAGAGAAGGGGAACAAACAGACAAATCCAAAGACTTTAAAAGAAAGAAAGGAAACATCCTAGCTTCAGAGTTAAACTATATTTTATCTTTCAAAGAACAGGTCCCCTTATGACAAAGTCAATTAAGGTGACAAAGAATATCTAAGTGAGAGAAGTTTAAAACAACAAAACAACTCATCTATTTAATTTGAAAAAGGAAGAATTCTCTGACAGGCAAACACAAGGATTTATTGGGTTTTTTTCTGGTGAAAGTAAGACTTTGAAATGATAATGTCTGTAGAGGAACCTATTAAATTTGTTACTCTTATTGGGCTCAATATAAAAGCCATGCTTTTCCTGTGCCATCAGTAGTTTTTTTGCTCACTACAACTGAGATAAAAGCTTTATTTTAGAGCAATTTATCTGTCTTACATTGTAATTATGTAAATATTAATTAAAAGATTAAATCTACCTTTTTATGAAACCCTATGGAGTCACATTCAGTGTAGCTCTTGAGCAGTTAGGGATTGGACGACAACAGATGATGTTTATGACGGACATTTAAAAGAGGTATTTACATTAATAGAGCTAAAAGATGTACACTGAAGAAAAAACAGCACTGAGTTAAGATGTTCTTTACTCATGATACACACTTCTTTTAGAAAACCACTAGTAACCAATTATTACATACTAGCATGTTCTAATGAATTCTGAAACTATCCACTTAAAAACACCAAGGGCGGGGGGGACAACAAGCGTTCCAATTAGCATACAATAAAATCAACATGAACTCAGATATCAGTTCAAGGCCCCAACAGTGAACATGCTTAGATACGCGTATATCTGTACTCCTTTGAGTAGCTGTCACTGAGGTCAATAAAAATACTTATGAGTAACCTTATAAATACACTGAAGCACCTGCAGAATTGGGGAGGTGGGATGTAAGCCTTATATTAGACATAGACTAACAGGTTGATAGGTGGATTGTAAAGACCACAACCTATTCAACTCCAGTGTAAGGTTCTACTCTGAAATTAGATACACTGGGTGCATCTATATGAGATGTGTTACCGCGCAGTGAGTATGCGCATCTACACATGCGCACGCTTACTGAGCAGTAAAAACCCTTAACTGTTCTTAAATTTGCTACCTACAAATGCAGGTAACAAACTTAACTGTTATTACTTACTGCGCAGTAACACATATGTAGATGCGATCTGAGAGCAATTTTGCTCCTGGGTCTGCCCAGTCACTAGGGGGCTGCAGCCTAGGAGCCTCTCCTGCCCCAGGGCTGGGCTGCTGCTGTAGAAGCCCCTGTGTACATGCTATAAAAGCCTGCTAACAAAAGCTCTAGAGCACACACACCAAGGATCCTGAGAGCACTGCAGACCCTATGTGTCCCGCTGGACAGGCCACAGCCCTGCTGTGCCTGCCTGGCAGCACCCCTGTACCATGCAGCAGTCAGGGCAGTGCCATCAAGGCCAGAAGCCTGGTGAAGGATGCTGCTGGCTGTGCAGTCCCTGCCCAGCCCTGTCAGACCCCCAGAGCCACATAAAGGCTGCTTCTGGTAGCAGAGCCAGCACCACCTGCCTGCCGCATGCCCCCAGCAGCCTGCCCTGCACCTGCAGGTGCTGTGGGGCATAGCCTCTGCCATGTGGCTGACTGTGCCTTGCCATGCCCCTGTGCTGGGCACTGTTGGCAGCTGCCCAGGGCTGGCTATACCAGGACAGCCACACAGAGGCTCAGAGAGCTGGTGCAGGACCCAGCATGACCTCATCCTCCCCATCCAGGCTCAGGGCCACATAGGTGCGCATGCCTGTGCCCTCCACCCGGGGCCCCAACTGAAGCTAGGGGGAGACTAGCGAGCTTCTGGTGCCCTGAGGAGAGATGGAGGTGCTGTACCAGTTTGAGTGGCGTGGGTTGAGTGGGGTGGGTGCTCCAACGCCCACATTTATGAGGCCCTACTGGGTGAGATGCAGGAGGGAGGGCATGACTGGTCACCGCGACAGTGCTGCATAGGGTTCAAGGCCTTATAGGCACAGTGTGTTGCCATGACTGACCACAACCATTAGTCCGGCCATGCCTGCAAGACCATACTCTTTATGAAGCAGCTGACCATTATTTTGGTGCCCCAGGACTCAGCCTGCAACCGTGAGGTTTGTGCCAATGCAGGCAGCCTGCCCAAGCCCTCGCCCCACTCTGTCCCCTCCGGTGACATGTCACCAGAGGAGGGACCCTCGGGCATGCAATATCCTGTCCTACCCAGCTTCCCAGCTGCAGTTTCCACCAGCAGTTCCCTCAACAGCTGTGCAGCCCCAGGCCCTGCCACAACAAATGGCTGGCCATGTCATAGCCAGCTATTTCAGCAGGGAACTTGTAGACCTCCTACGTCTAAAAAGAGAGGCTTATAAAAGGATGGAAGACAGGAATCACCACTAAGGAAGAGTATTCTGCACTGGTCCATACCTGTAGGGAGCGAACCAGGAAAGCCAAGGCTGCAACCAAACTCCAACTGGCTACACAGATCAAGGACAATAAAACGTCCTTTTTCAGATCTGTGGGGAGTCAGAAGAAAAGCAAGGGTAACATTGGACCCCTGCTAAACCAAATGGGACACCTGACAACCAACACCCAGGAAAAAGCCAACCTGCTTAATAGGTACTTTGTGTTGGTTTTCCACCAGCCCAAAGGGACTGCCCTGCCTAACATGATGCAGGATGGCCAGGGTGAGGGTGAATTTATAGCCAACATCGGTGTAGAACTTGTAAAGGAACACCCTGAGAGGCTGGACACCTTGAAGTCCGCTGGTCTTAACATATTGGACCCCAGAGTAATTAAGGAACTGGCAGGCATCATAGCCCAGCCACTGGCAAGGATATTCAAGAACTCGTGGCGCTCAGGTGAAGTAGCTGAAGACTGGAAGAAAGCCAATGTGGTTCCTATCTTCAAGAAAGGGAGGAAAGTTGATCCAGGAAACTACAGGCCAATCAGGTTGACCTCAATCCCTGTGAAGATTTTGGAAAAAATTATTAAAGATACCATTTTTGAAAAGCTCGCTGATGGCAACATCCTGAGGGATGGACAGCCAGCACGGGTTTGTTGCGGGTAGTTCTTGCCTGACCAATCTCATTTCCTGCTATGACCAAGTGACATATCACCTGGACAAGGAAGAAGAGATTGATGTCATATATCTGGACTTTAAAAAAGCCTTTGATCTGGTGTCCCACGATCTCTTCATGGGAAAATTGGCCAACTGCAGCCTCGGCTACATCGCAGTCTGATAGTTGGGGAATTGGCTCCAAGGTTGGAGCCAAAGATTGATAGTCAATAGAAAAGACTCATCATGGCGCTTTGTTACCAGTGGTTGCCCCCCAAGGCTCCATCCCTGGACCTGTACTCTTTAACATCTTCATTAATGATGTGGACACTGGTGTCAGAAGCGGACTGCCAAGTTCACCGATGACACCAAACTTTGGAGTACAGCGTCTGCCCCAAGGATAGGCTGGTGACCCAGGCTGACCTTGATAGGCTTAAAAAGTGAGCAGGTAAGAACCTGATGACATTCAATACAGATAAATGCAAGGTATTCCACCTTGGGGGGAAAAAACTCACATCATGCTTATAGGCTCAGCAGTGCTACACTCACTAGCACCACAACCAAAAGGGACTTGGGGATCATGACTGACCACAAGATGAACATAAGCCACCAATGCAATGTCGCAGTTGGTAAAGTGAGCCACATGCTGGCATGCATCCATACATGTTTCTCAAGCAAATCTCAGGATGTCATCCTGCCACTGTACTCAGCCTTGGTGAGGCCGCAACTGGAGTACTCCATCCAATTCTGGGACCCACAATTCAAGCAGGATGTCGACAAGTTTGACAGAGTCCAATGGAGAGCCACACACACGATCAGAGGGATGACCTGGTCGCAGCCTATAAGTACATAAAGGGTGTACATCAAGATCTGGGGGAACACCTGTTCACCAGAGCATCCCAATGGATAACAAGGTTCAATGGTCACAAACTCCTCCAAGACCATTTTGGGCTGGACTTGACAAAAAACTTCTTTATTGTCCAAGCCCCCAAGGCCTGGAATAGACTCCCTCCAGAGGTGATGCAAGAATCTAAGAAATAGAAACAAGCTTAACGGTGAGTTTATTTGGTTTTGATTTGACCTGCACAGCCAATTAGATGAATTCATAACTTGATTTCTGGTTTGGATTATTATATGAGTGTATTTACCCTCCTGTTTACAAATCAATAAAACATATATACACTTTCTCAAACACTTCCTAGTGATAATCACCTGAAAAACATTAATTACACCTTTGAAACTCCCAAGCTTGCCTAAC
The DNA here is from genome assembly GCF_001723895.1 of Crocodylus porosus. Classification (NCBI taxonomy): domain Eukaryota; kingdom Metazoa; phylum Chordata; order Crocodylia; family Crocodylidae; genus Crocodylus; species Crocodylus porosus. The sequence continues at coordinate 16,518,279 of NW_017728910.1, read as the reverse complement.
ATTATATTGACATCTATTCATTGTTACTAATGAATTTTATGAAAAAATGAATTTTTAGAAATGGAAAATTTTCCACGGAAAAATAAAGCACTGGAAAATTGTCCGTTTTCAAAAATTCCACTTCTCTGATGCCAGGCACCATGAGAAGCATCAGAAACAGGCCGTAGTGGGTCAGGCACCCAGTGCTCATTGTGCACTGCCCAGGCCACATGCAGCAGAGGCATGCTCAAAGGACAGCAGCAGCGTGGGGGGGGGGCCCTGTGGCGCCTCCCCAGAAGGGCCCCCAACAGGAAGAGCAGGGGCACAGGCAGTTCTTTGTCTCAGTTGTCTTGGAGCCCCATGCCCCCTGAGCCTGGATGCCATGGGCTGGTTGGCAATGCAGCAGAGTGGGTGGCCTGAAGGGGAGTGGGGTCTGGAGCCACGGCAGCAGGTCAAGCCAGGAGCCTGGCTTGTCTCACCCTGGGAATGGGGCAGGGAAGACAGGCTGCTTGCACCCAGCAGCCAGTAGCCCGCCAGCCCCAGGGGAGCACATGGGGGCAGAGGGCTTAGCTAGGAGCTGCCTGGGCCTGGGCCTGCCAACCCTACTTACCATGGTCCCTGGGAACCTATGCATGGTCAACCCCTGATCTGAGGCCGGGCAGGGTATCTTCTCTGAAATGTTTCAAATTTCACAAAAGGTTTGTGTCTCATGGCTCTCCAGGCACAACATCTGGACACAGGGGAGAGGCCACTATGGCCAGTGGGGATGCCGTGTCAAGATCACTGAGATGTGAGGGGAATAAAGACTTGCTGTTTGGATATGTGTCTGCCATGAGAGTGGTGCAGAGGGTAGGGGGTTTGGGAGGGTGGGCAGCAGGGCAGCAAGGCTAAAACAGAAAGTGCTGGAGGAGGTGGTCAGCTAGACCCTCCCATGCCCAGTGCCCTGGCCCCCGCTAGCAGGTGTGTGGCTCTTCTAGTGCCTCAGTGGAGATGACCTGCTGCTGCCACTGTAAGTGGTGCTTCTGCTGCCAGGCGTCCTCTGCCCACCACTCGTCCTCCACCCAGGCCTCACAGAATAGTGCTCCCCGGGCCTCACAGATATTATTCAGTCCACAAGCTGCGACAATGACATGCGAGAGGTTCTCCTCAGCGACCTTAAGGCAAGCGATGAGGAAGCATCAGTAGCCTTTGAGGCAGCCGAAGGTGCACTCAACCAGAGTGCAATTCTTGCCCAAGCTGTTATTAAAGTGGGCCTCATGGGGATCCAGGGAACCAGTGTAGGGCTGCATCATCCAGGGCAGGAGTGGGAAGGCAGGGTTCCCAGTGAACAGGGAAGGGATCACAATGGCATCCAGCTACAGGTCCAGCATTGCTGGCATGAAGCACACACACTCCACCACTCCTGCCAGGCTGGAGTTCCAAAGCGTGTACGCATGGACTTTATGCACGCTGCCCACCCAGCCAGTACTCACACAGGTGAATGTAATCCACTGCTCTACAATGTCCTGCAGGACCACAGTGTGAAATCCCCTGTGGCTGTAATAGGGGCGGTCTCCGTGGAGCAGGCAGGTAACCAGGATGTAGGTCCCATCCAGGGCCCAATGCACTGGAGGAATCCCTGTGCATGGAATCCTGTCACCTCCACCAGGGAGTTATGGACATGGAGCACAGTGTGCCCCAGCACATCCTGGAGAGCACCACACACCTCCAAGACAGTCTCCCTGATGGTGGCCTTGTGCATGCTGACCAGATGTCCAACATACTGGAGGCTGGTGGACGTGACCAGCTTTAGCAGTGCAAGGGCCAGCTGGGTGTCAGCGGGGAAGGCCAGTTGCATGCCACTCTCCTGCCGCTCCAGGTGGGGACAGAGCTGAAGCACGTCCCAGAAGGTGGCCTGGGTCAGTCAGAACACATCCAGCCACTGCTTATTGTCCCAGGTCTGCTAGATGAGGTGTAGCCACCAGTGCTGGCTGACACAGCAGGCCCAGAGTTGGCGGAGCTAGAGGCCCAAGAGGGCAATGGTGGCCTTGGCTGTGACATCCAGAAGTCACTCGTCGGTGTCCCTGGTGGTGGCAGCTGTAAGGCAGCAGCTCTGGGACAGCACACTGCGGGTGGCCAGGTGGTTGCTGGTTGTGGGTAAGCTGGTCAGGGCAAGATGGCCATTGGCCAGGCAACAGTCAGTACAGTGAGCCAGCAGGAGCCTGTGGTGCTGGTTGTCACTGCCAGGGCCAAGGACTGGGGCAGCCCTAGTGCAGGGAGGTAGAGTGGACATGGGCAAAGCTGTTGTGTGCTGCCTCTACACTTGCTATGCTGCTCTTAAGCAAGGAAGAGGCTGGTCACAGGGCAGAGAAAGGAGCTGGCTTTTAAAGATGGCTGCCAGGTGCTGGCAGCTGCAGCTGGGGCCTGGAGCTCTCCCCAGTGGCCATAGGAGCATACTGCAGGGCTGCAGGAAATTGGGAGCAAATCTGCTCCCTAATCTCCTCATGTGTAGTCACCTATCCAAAAACCCTTTCTGTGCATCTTACTGCACAGTAAATCTAGGCTGGAGTAAATGCATGTGTAGACACACTCACTATAGCCTTAGGCAAGTCAGCTGATTTCACCACTTTCATTCCTCCAGCTGTAAAATTCTGCTACCTGTATTTATCTCCTACTGAAGACATGTGAAATATTAATAGATGCTCCATGAACAACATTTATGCAGTGTTAATATAAAGCTAAATGCAGTGAAGAAAGAGACATCCAGTCAATGGAAGCTAGACACAGCCCCCAAGGAGGACTATATAGCAATGGCCCACACTTGTAGCAATCAGATTGAAAAAGCTAAGACAGTGACTGAACTAAAATTAGCAATGGGAATCAAGGACAACAAGAAGCTCTTCTTTAGCTTACAGGGGAAATTGGAGGAAAACAAATGCGAGTGTGGGGCCACTGCTCAACAACTCAGGACAGGTAGTCACTGCCATTCAGGAGAAAACCAAACTCCTGAATGACTACTTTGCTTTCTCTGGGCCAAGGGGAAAATCACTCCAGCTAGGGTACAGAATGAGTAGGGTTCAAATGACTGTCTTCCTACTATTGCCATAGAACTAGAGCGTAATGATTAAAGAAACTGGACCTACATAAGTCAGCAGGACTGGATGAATTTCATCTCTGGCCGAAGTAATCAGAAAGCCCCTGACAAATCTCTTCCAAAACTCGTGGTGATCTGGGGAGGTCCCTGAGGACTGGAAGAGAGCCAATGGTGTGCCCATCTTCCAGAAGGGGAGGAGGGAGGACCTGGGTAATTACAAGCCAATTAGCCTAACTTCTATCACAGGGAAAATCCTGGAAAAAAATCTTTAAGGAGTCTACATGCAATATGCTTACAGAAGGTAGGATTCTGAATGACAGCCAGCATGGCTTCATGGCGGGCAGGTCTTGTCTCACCAACCTCATCTCCTTTTTGGATCAGGTGACTCACCACCTGGATAAGAGAGTGGAGGCTGACATTATATACCTCAGCTTCCAAAAATCTTTCAATCTGGTACCTCACGATGTTCTCGTGAGAAAACTGAAAGACTGTGGGCTTAACTGTGAGACAGTCAGGTGGGTAGGAAGTTGGTTGTGGGATAGAACCCAGAGAGTTCTAATGAATGGAACTATGTCATCTTGGCAGGAAAGGCTGCGGGATCTGGGACTTTTCAGCCTGAAAGAAAGAAGGCTGAGAAGGAACTTGGTAGCAACTTACCACTACATCAGAGGGTACATCGAGGGCTCAGTGAGCGGCTATTCACCAGGGCATCTTTGGGGAAAGAAGTAATGGTCAGACTCCTGGAAGACTCTTTCATGCTCAACATTAGGAAAAACTACTTCACAACTAGTGTGTCCAGATTGTGGAATAAGCTGCCTCCACAGAAAGTACAATCGCCTACCCCAGAAATCTTCAAGAGGAGACTAGATGGGCATCTTGCTGGGGTCACCTGATGCCGGCTGTCTTTCCTGCTTGGTGCAGGGGGCTGGACCTGATGATTTTCCAAGGTCCCTTCCAGCCTTACAATCTATGAATCCATGTCTCAATGGTATGGGGAGGTATTTTGAGGCACTGGGGTCTAGCAGATAAAGCACTGGAGAGAGTTGAGATGAGCTAAGTCATCTCACCTCCCCTTCTCTTCTGTTTTCACACCTATACCTAACTTGATCATTTCACAGTAAAGTAGTATTTCCCTGATGAATAAGATAACTTTGTCAAAATCAAAATCATCAATTCTAGTATGACGGTATGGATTTCTGCAACAAGTCTGAAAAAAAAAATTTCAGTTCAAAACTACCATCTGGAAACACCTTTTTAAAAATGAAACGCAAAAACTGTTCATTCAAAACCTGCTGGGAAAAATATTAATTTTCTAGCCTGCTTTCAATGGATAAGAACTGTCTTTTTATCTGTATTAATACAATATATATATAGCATACTATAAGGCCCTGATCTTGTTTGGAATATGTAGGCATTAATATAATGTAGTAGGGGGAGGAGTAGTAGTAGTAACTCTGTACTTAAAAAACAAATCACACCCGAATGACTCAAAGCACTAACGATTCAAAAATATCTTCAGTCTTTCACAGAAACCAAGATGCTGTTTTGAACCTTATTAAGATAATTAGCTAGTTGTAAAAATCATTTGGCTTATTAAGGCAAAATTCTTTTCTCTCGGAAATCCTGGTTCTTTGTTCACAAGTCGCGTGAGGAACACAGAATAGGTGCTATAGTGAAAGAAGATACAACAGAATTCACAGCAAGTATAAGATTTTAGAACACTTCGGCATTCCAGTTAATGGCTCTGGGGGAATCTTCTCAAATGACTGAATTATTCAACAGATATTTATTCAAAAGCTAAAAATTGTCTGTCCCCTGATTAAATGAGCATTCCCCTTGAGCTTTTCTCTCAAAAATTGATTCAATTTGTCAAGTCCTTTCTGTGTTTTATTACCATCAGCAAAAGTTTCAAAGGGATGCTTTCTCAGGTCTGCGATAAAATTTTTGGTCAAAATAAAAAAGGAAAAGAAAAAACAACACACCAATAGCATGGAATTCTGCACACAACTTTCTGGATTTGTATAAACACAGTTACATATATTAAAAAAATTAGACAATACACTTTTGTAATTTTTCTGTTATTAATTATATAAAGCCTGCAATAAACCCCTATTTCAGCAGTTAAATATTAAAAAGGCAAAGTGTTTTATCAATTTATGTAACAAGCAAGTGGGTTGAGTTTTCTTGTTATTTTTTTAACATATTCATGCCTGTTATCAGATTACACTTTAACCAAAAAGGATATTCTTTCTTAAGCTCACAAACCACTTTCTTCTAGAACATGCACTCTTCACTGAAGAATAATCTTACACCAGGTCAGGGACGTGTGCTATTCTATGTATCACCTATTTGCCACTTGAACACTGTTTCAAGTCTAATCCTTCACTGACTTTAACTACCTTTCCAGTGGTGTACTGAGGAATCCATTGTACTGGCCAAAGTGCTCTCTCTGGCTTTCAGCTTCTCACTCAGGAAACAGGTAATGTCATATTGATCCTTCTTTATAGTTTTTATGAAGTTGGGAAGGAGTAATTACATAACACGGAGTTTGATTCTACATGAAACCAGTGGCCAAGTTCATAAGGGTTTCACTAAGACAAGTTCAGACCCATACCTCAATGTAGGAAAATCTCATCGTGAACTACTGTGAATAGAGTATGAATTGGGCAGTCTTCCTAGTGAGCTTAATATTTCACCTAAATTGCAGGCAAGGTGTATGCAACTTCCAATAGGCTTTTGATATAGAAGCCAGAAACACTCAACAGCCTGGCATGTTGATACCAAGTGAGTGGGGGCTTTTTTTTTTTTTGTTAAGAGCTGGGATGCTGGGGCTGGGACAGCAGGCAGGGATGGGGACTCATGACAGAGCCCCCCATGCAGTGTGGGGCAGGGGGGGCAGCAATGATCACCCCCCCGCTTGCCTGGCAGCAGCTGGTGAGTGCCGCGTTTTTTATTTTAAAGAGCCGTGTAGCAGGTGTCCTACTCTCGGAGCCCCTCTGGAAGTGTGGCTCCGCCCTCCTGCAATGGGCCAACTGCCTGCTTACTCTCCTGCCACGCCTTGATCTGACTTTTGATTAATAGATGATTGGAATCAGCGGGAGGCTGCCCATTTTTTATGTGCCCCGATGACAGGGGGCGCTGCCTGCGGCTCCTTTTCCTCCCCTACACCGCCGCCCAAGCCTCGCAGATGGTGCTGGTGTGACCTGACTTGGGTCCTGTTGTTATGTCTTGGCCCTTTGTGTTGCTCCCGGGGCTCCTTGCTGCCCCTCCTCACTCTCGGGGCTCCTCGCTGCCCCCTAACTCTGGGGCTGGGGCCCACATGCCCCAAACAATGCTGTGCCCTCTCCAGTGCCAGGAACCTCCACGCCACTGTGGAGTCCCTATGAGGCCTCCTCCAACCCCTTATGGTCTCACCCGGTCCTCAGGTAAAACAGTAAACAGTAAAATGTAGTGTCATAACTACATTTTGTTAAGCATCTAATGGATTCTGATCTAGCCGTCTACCTAGGTGGTTGCAAGCAGGGGCACCCATCCAAGGCACCAGAGAGGGCACCAGAATGCACACCCAAGGATTTTTTTCCCATAGGAACACAGCCCAATGCTATGCCCAGTAATTTATGGGGGGGAAGGTTCAAGGGTCAAATCTTACCCCAGGATTTTTGCCATAGGAAGTACAGCTCCTCACCCAGTAGCATATCTGGTGGAGAAGAGTGGGGAGTGAACAAGAAGCCTACACCATGGCACTGTTGTTGTTGAATGCTGCTCACCAGCTGCAGAAGCCCAATGACACAGGTTTCTTGGGGGGGTTGTTGCTGGTGCCCAGTTCCCTCCCCATTGCCCCAGTAGGCTCCTGGATTAAGAGGAAATGCACCATCTATGGGGAAAAAAACCAGGTGGCAGGTGCCATTCCCTTGTCCCCCATACACTACAGGATGCAGGGTTGCCTGGCCTCTATAGCTGGGCTGTACCTGCCACATCAAAATATCCCACTGTGGGGAGGGGAGGGTGCCATTCAGGCACCCTCTGCTGCAGCTGGTTTAGGCGAGCTTGTTCCTCAGCTGCAGCAGCATGCGTCATCACAGTGCAGAGAGAGAGAGAGAGCAGGGATACCCCTCTCCCTAGTCCCCAGTGCTTGGCACTGCCCAGGGCTCTGCAGGACTTGCTACTTCTGTTTGGATCAAACAGGAAGGGCTACACAGCTTCCACTTCTGCACTTTCACAGCTGGCAAAATAAAAGGCCATTGTAATTGCCAGTTCTGTGGGAGACTGGTTTGTTGGGGTGGAATTGCTGGAACTGTAATAAAAAGACAGCAGCTTCAACATCACACATCCTGCCTTTCAAGGTTAGTGATCTTGAGTTAAAAAGGCCACGAGGTAAATACTTTTCAAGGCTGTCAAATTATTTTGGCACAAATTTATTTTTAAATCTATTTGATTATTTTTAAGTGCTAAGGGATTAATGAAGCATGATGAGATCAGCAGCATTAACTTCTACATTCAGCATGATTGGTTCAAGGGGGGGAAATCCCTCAGGATACTCCCAGAAAAGACAGCTGTTTTGCTCTCAGGAGGAAGAGCAGCTATGTTACTTATCACTACATACGTCCTAAATATTCGGTGTCATAAAAATAAAGCATGTCAGAGTTTAGGAGCATATCCTGATCTCAGGGCAAATTTCACATGGGTATCATTCCATTGCCTTTTCTGAGGTTATTCGTTGGCCATGGACAAAAAGTACAGTTGCAGAGGATTCAAAAGGGGAAGGAAAGAGGTAGGTCCAACGGCCCACACAACTAGCATGTGTGCATGATCCCACAGCAATACAAGTGAGTGAACTCACCACAGCTTTGACCCTGGATGAAGCAGGATTAAAGCTGGAGTCTTTTTACTACATGTATATATGCTATGGGCTTATGCACCCATAATGACTACGACTTAACAGCTGCTGCAGCTTCCCCTCCTCTTTTGAAGCTGCTCCACTGATGTAGAGAGATCAGAAGCGGGAAAGGAAGTTATTAGAGCTGACTAAAAATGGGATTTTTTTAAATTTATTTTTTTTTGCAAAAACGACTCTTAATGACATAAAAGAAACAAACAAACATCCCCCGTTTTTAAAGGTAACTGAGCCACTGGGAGATGCGGAGGGAAAAAAACCCAGCACTTTACTTTCAGCCTGTAGTGCCCCTGTGCTGAGCACAGCGTAGCCCAGAAGAGGAACTGCATCAGCGTGACCTGGCTCACCCAATGTCTCTATAGATTACATGCTTCAGCAGGGCTTTTTGGTACTTTTATCTACTAGCTGATTGAATCTAATAGCTGATAAAAATCTAATAGCTGATTCAATCAGCTAGTAGATAAAAGTGCCAAAAAGCCCCACTGAGGCGCATGATCTATACAGACGTTGGGGATCTGGGTCACACTGACACAGTTCCTCTTCCAGTAAAGTGCTGTTTTGTGGTCTTTTCCCCCCACATCTGTCAGCACCCCTATTCTTAAAAAAAAAAAAAATCTGAACTCATTTTAAGGACACAGAAAATATCTGCAATCTGATGCTGCATTCATGCCCAACATACCCTTCACTTCAAGGAGTCCGTCAGGAATATAGACGAGGCCTCTGTAATATAGAATCATACAGAAGTGGGGCTAGTACTGACCTCAGGATGTCATCCGATCCACCTTCCTACCCAAGGCAGGATAACCCCTATCCAAACCAGCCCATACAAGTGCTTATCAAACCCACTGCTAATACTACACAAACAACCTTGTCAAAAACCACCAAGAGCACCCTAATCTGCCACAGGTAAAGCAGGAGGATGAGGGCCTTAAGCAATCAGGATGAAAAGAGAAAATTTTATTGCCCAGTAATTCAGGCTGAAAGGTGCGCCGCCTTTCAGAACAGCTGAATGCTAAAGGAACTGGGTATTTTGGTGGGAGAGGAATGGTGTGAATTAGAAGAGACATCTACTTGATTTAAAGGCATTTTCACCATCTATATAATTTACAAGAAATATGCAGAGGCTGAGAAACCAGTTGAGGGGCAGGGAAAATGGCTGCCAGATCAGATCACCTGTCACTTACGATCCATCATTACAGTGCCTCAGATTATGAATATGTAGTTTTCAGAGTAGCATGTTTCATGGTTGACAGATTACAGATTAGTTTACATATTTATAATGAGGGCATTCTGAATCTGTGAAGGTTCAGGTCTCTTGGGAATTGGGCTGAGCACATGGTTTGACAATAGTCAATAGAAAAATTCAGCACAAAATTCCTGTAGAGAGTTTAATGCTATAAAATAGGTATGGTTATACGCTCCTGAAAAATCACTTCAGCCAGACAGACGCCGCCTTTCATTTTTGCTCTACCGATCTTCATGCTTTTTTTTTTTTATCTTCAGTGTGCTGCTAGGGGATCGGAAAGGTTGTTATTAGACTACGTTTATATTCACAGCTACTTAGAGCAGCAATTCTCACATACAAAGTTTCTATAGTAACATTTTTTTAATTCACTCTTTAAGCAAAACACCAATTAGCTTTTTATTATAGACAATTTAAAAAATCTGTACACTAACTGACATCCTCTCTACTCAGTTTGAATTTAAGCTTATCCAAAAGGAAATTGCAATGAAAATTTGAGTGGTAATAGTTTACTATTGTATTGTTCCTTCTTAACAGAGCAGTAAATAAATCTTGACAAATATTGCAAATTTATTTTCAATCTAAGTCATTTAGATACATAGAATCAACCTATCCTGGTATTCCTTAAATATTATTGAAGCTCAAAGATTATAGGTTTCTGAAAAGTGATAGAAATGTAATCAACTGACTTATTTCTACATCGGGCATGGGCCTAGGCAGCTGGAAACCATTGGACCAAGGGCAAACTAAATGTCACTGCGAGGTGCTTCTGGTTCAAGGCAGATAAATGGTAAAAATGGTGTTATGTGTCTCATTAAATGGGAGGAAGAATGGATTCATTCAGTTCTTAACTGTTACCAGTGACTTTTTTTTCAGATATCATCCTAACAAAGATGACAGCTTACTTGTAATACTGCTTCTGGTGGCAGACATCAACAGATGTCAATTGCAGAACAGTGATTTTGTACATGTATATTCACACACACTGTTAAGAGATGCAATTAGCAACAACAAAAAGGTATAATCACTCATTGCAGAAGGACACTCAAGAGGAGAAAAAGCCTGCTGGGACTGTTATGATATTCACCCCACCAAATTCCCTTCCACAGAAAGGCGATTTCAGAATTTATCCTGAGAACAGAGGCACTGCCTTGAGAAATAAGAGTTGGGGTGGTAAGTAAAGGCATTGTCAGAAGCTGGACTACTCCTCTGGGGACAATATAGGGCACACCATGGGAGAATTTACACTAGGCGAGGCATCACTGGAACGTTCTACTCTCAGGGGCAAACCAGAGTAGCCCATTCCCTGATTTCACTTCAGAAAAGGACCAAATCCCATTGCATGATATGTTTACTGCAGTGAGGGTACAAGAAGCTAGGGAAGAGAGAAAAACATGCCCGAGTCAGTTCTGCCCATGAAGCTGAAGAACCTCTCAATGAAGAACCTCTTAATTATGCAACTCTAAGCTTTGCAGACTTAGGACTGGCCCAGGATCCAGGCAGAGTGAGTTCCTGCCAGGCATATAAAGCCTTCTCCGTTGGTACAACTATTGATTTAAACAGGCATTTTGCTTTAATGAAACCAGCTGTCAAATCCTCCCAACAGAACTGACAGTTCACAAACTTTTGAGGGGTTTGAACAGCTATTGGTCCAGGCGCAAGACCTATCAGAGGGGTGTAGCAATGAAACAGGTATATGCAAAGGTCACCAGAGCAAGCAATGTTGGCATAAAAAGGAATTCCAAATTTCAGGCAGTGAGACAGTGCTATAAACTATACACCTCTGTACACAAAATAAGCTGGTAGGAGGAAGGGAGTTTAGTTAGGATGGCATTTTAAGGTAGTTGCTAAATGCAGGGCTCTGTTGGTAGTTGCTGCAGCCATAACCATTTGCAGCTGCTCCCTGTAGACCTTCATTTTGAACATCAGAAGTGCTCAAGCTGGTGCTAGCAATTTTCTCATATAACATCATGTGCAGCACTACTGGGGAATTTGATTTTTTTCCCTCTTTCGCTCTCTTGCATTCCCTCTCAGACTGCACTGTACAGTTATGTTCATTTGGGTGGGCAGGTATTTTGTGGTGTGAAAATCCTAGTGGGAATAAAACAACGGATAGGATTTCTGACAGTTTCACCCTTGCCAAGAAAATACCTTCTACAGTTTGAAATACAAATCCAAACTATTTGTGCAGTTGCCCTATATCCTATCCTTGGTAAGAGGGGAAAAAAACCCATTCAGAAATTAAAATGATCGTGGACTACAGCAACATTGTCTTTTGACAATGACCTCTTCTCCAGCCCTTCTCTTACTATCATTAACACTGATGATGATCTGTCCAAAGTATCTTTTTGAAAATGTATTAAGCAGAGTACACCAAACTGGTTGCAAATAGAAAAAAACCCACTGTGTTCTATTTTCTTAAAACTATACAAGCTAAAAACAGTGCCTTTTGTGGGGTTTTCTGCTTCTTGACAGTGTAGTTTATTGCAATTAAATTACCTACGCCTAGGTGTAATACTTAGCAATGCAGCCAAAATATTCTATTATTTTAGAAGAGAGAACTGGCTGACTCTAATGCTTATCAAAATTCTTTGCTCTCTGTGCCCATCTGGTCTCAAGTATCCATTCGCGAGCTGCCTTGGCATGTGCATCAGAGGTTGGCCCCAACGTGGGTATTGGCACCCTCTCAATGAGCCCACGGTCACCCCGGGAAAAGACCTGAGACTTACCAGCCACAACTTTGATGGTACCTTCAGTGGTGGGCTCCCCCTCAGTGGACTCATTCGGATCAGCTGCAACCCTCGGCGGGTCTCCATGGGGCTCTTCCTCCCCTACACTCCATCCATGCGCCAGTCTCTAAGATGTCTCTTGACATTCCCTAGGCTCTCCCTCTGACATGGCCTCTTTCTTGCTGGGTTGCTCGAGGCCTCCTGACGGACGTTTGGCCAGGTCTAACTTTTGGTCGTCATCCAGCTGCCACTCCTTCCTCTTAGAGTGCTGCCTCTGCCCCTGCCCTTACTTCAGGGCCTTTCAGGGCACCCCTCCCCTTGTTTCAGAGCCTCTCAGGGCCAGTCCTTATCAAAGGGGTACCAGGGAAAACCCCCTTATAAAAGAAAAAACACAGAGGAGAATAATAATTAGAAAAATAACAGGATTTCACCAGTGGTCCAGGGCTGTGGCTGATCTGCCCCCCTTTTTTCCTTATGGTCTTCGCCATCCCTTAACGTGGTCCAACGGTCTCGCCTCTACTGGAGGATTTCCTTGATGCTCCATCTCTGCATCACTCGTTGCACACCGGCATTGTACGCGCTCAGCATGGAGAGCACCCTATGCATTCATCCCCTGTGGTGCTCCCCCGCCGTCCTTGCTGGGCAGCGTCTGGCAATGACATCACTGGCCCATGCCAGCTCCAGCCAGAAGCAGACGCAGCTTACAAACTGCATGGCTGTTTGAAGCCGGCACGGTACATCCACTCCATCTCCTGCATGAGTAAGTTTGCCTTGGTCTCAGGGCTTTTTATGCATGGGTGGGCTGTCCCATTCCCCATCCCACTATGGGATAGGGAAGTCCCCCTTCTCCTGGTGACTGTCTTTTCAGGACACGCTCCACTCATATGACTTAATGTAATCCAGGCTGTCATTTTGGTCCACTTTTAGTCCAACAGTAGACTCTTAACCCTCATCCACTTTTCTGACTTTGCAATGAAATAAAATATAGAAATAGAAACAAAGTAAAATTCAACAGTGTATTTTCTTACTGAAGACAAACCATACAAGAAAAGTCCAGTATGAACAAAAGCAGACAAGGTTCTTTGGGTAAATCTGATATCTTTTATTAGACCAACTATGAACAGATATATTTTAAATATCTGCACAGTGTTTTATTTCACCTTCTTTAAAAGACAGAGATTAAAGAGTATCTACCGCTTCCACCACCATCTATCTCTGTCTCTGCAAATAATCAGCATTTACAATACGGACATAGGAGTCCTCATAGTCTAAAAGGTAACTGATGATTTTCATTGTGTATTATTCAAACAATGAAAAAAGCAAAAAAGTAAGTCAGCCTTATAAAATTATGCCTGTTTAGTTATTCGAAGTTTGACTAATAACACAATTGAGGAAACTTAATAATTCACAGAAGTTATGGGCTTCCTTGAGCCTGATGTGGGGTGCCTGGAGTCTAAAATGGTTAAGAACCACTAGAATAGTTATACTTAGGCACCTAATTCCTAATTAAATGAACAATAGATGGAAAAAAAATGTGGTGCTTTGTTTCCAACTTGCTGAAATTGTGAAAAAGGAGGCAAGAAATCACATCTCTCTCATTCTAAGAGTTGTTCCATGCTCTCTTTTGCAATTTATGTACATTTTTCAGATTAAAATAATAACATAAACTTCACAGGAAGTGACGTGTTCACAGCTCTACCAGATAAAATCATGTTGTTTACAAAATAATGTTCTTGGTTGAAACTAACACTTCACTCTCTCCTAAGATGGCTTCAAAAACCTCTACCACCTATGGACCTGGTTCTTGCCTATTAGCCCTATAAGCAACTAGAATGAACATGAAAAGCTTAATGTCTGTCAACAGGCTGATATTATAATTGCCAAACTACATAAACCATTTTAGCACAAGAACAAGTAAGTCGTTCCCACTGTTTGTTCCCAAAAAAGGGTGAATTCACCACTAAAATGGCAGATCTGCAACAAAAAACTTGCTGTTTCAAACACCAACTTCTTTGTTGCACATAACTTTTAAGCACCAAATTATCTCTCTCAAGGTCTGAGACCCCCAGTATAGCAGTCTTCCCCTCTCAGTTGTGACATACAACATTTCTACAACTTCAGTGAATGTCGCTGCTTATATATGAGGAAAATTTAGCTGTTAGCAGACAGTCAGAGGCCATAGATGGAAAATCTGGGGATGCCTATTTCTGTGGAATACTTCAGTCATATTTTGTTCTATTTCAAAACCAAACAATTTGCTTTTCAGATGTATTTTCATAAGCTGCAGGGAAAAATTAAAATCTCAGGTGGGGTAACCTCATGATATCCAGAGTAAGGGAGTGAATTCTACCAGAGAAAGGGAAATCGTATTTTCCCTTTCACCTTTGCAACAGAATTTTAATAGTGGGTTTCCCTGATAAGCCCCAAAATCCAACATATGACTGAATTAAGTAGTTCAGTCAGAGAAGGAAGAAGTATATCAAAAGTTGCCTATTGCCCATCATTCCCTTGTTCAGGGCAGCATATTGGGCTTTGAGAAATCTTTTCAATTCAAAGCAAATCAAACCTTCCTTGGACAGAAGAGGGGAAACTACAGTGTGAGAGGGGAGGCAAAAGCCCCCCCAGTGCATCCCAAACCCCCGCCCAACTTGCCCCAATACTCACCGAGTGAAGATAAGCGGCAGCTGGGGAGAAACACCGGCACAGACTCAGCAGTTCTGGAGCTGCCTGAGCCTGCCAATCAGTGAGTACTGAGGGCTTGGCTCCGGAGGGACACTGGCTGCTCAATAGGCAGCTGGGGACACAGTTGGAGCAATGCCGGGGAAAGTAGAGCAGAACACCAGCTATGGAGACGCCGGCTATGGAGCCAGGGAGCACCAACTCCGAATGCAGGGGAAAGAGGCTGAGCATCTGCCAGAGGATTCCAGCAGACAGAATGGGGAGCCTAAGCCCTGGGAATGGAGGGATGGCTGGGGAGCTCTGTTGGGGGCAAGCAGTCCCCAGGGACACCCAGAAGCAAAGCCACAGCAACGCCAGGAAGCACAGGTATTGCGGCCAGGAGTGGCAACGAGGAACTGCCGGCACCCTTGGGCAGCACAGCAACGAGGGAGGCACAAGAAGATATGGAGCCCCACAAGGGAGTGACAAGCTATGCCAGCTGGTGGGACCGACAGCCCAGCCATAGGTCAGACAGTTCAAAATGAGGAAGTACCCCTGGAGGCTTGCCTGAGAGGGCCAGCAAATGCCAGGCACTGGATGGCCGAGCCATCCGAATGCCTATTAGGCACAAAAGACGGTGGAGTCCTCAGCAAGACTGTGGGCACCTGAGAGACAAGAGCCCAGGAGCCTGCCAACGGATGCTGACTTCTTCAATTTAGTTCTAACCCTAAATTGCAGTTAACCCTGGACTGGGGTGTGCTTAGTTGCCCAGGCCTCAGTCCGAAGGCAAAGGACAACCTGGAAGGAGGGACAGCCAGGAAGACCCAACCCTTGGAGGCAGGTGGAGTGGATGAGACAGGATCATCCCAGTACAAGACCTGAGGAGAGCAGAGGTCATCCCTTACCATGGATGTGGTGAGGGTGGGGTAAAGGGAAGGTTGGAACCCCACAAAGAAAGCCCAGGGTCAAAATCTTCTTGGGTTAGCTACAGGGAACTGCCTCTCAAAAGAACAACAACGAACATCAAGGATTTGGCAGGTGTGTAGGAGCAGCACCAAAATCATGCCGGTGGTGCCGAATCCAGATCTCACCCTGACGTCACTGGCGGGCAACCAAAAAAGGGCCAAAGCCCTATAACACCTACCAGTGACATACAGTATCTAGGAAGTAAGGAAATTTACCTCCAGCCTTAAAATATCCCTTGCTCTGTTACAATCCCAATCTTAAAAAAAAAAAAGAGATAAATAGTCATAATTCTTGCCTCATTACTAGTAGAGATGCACATTAAAATAAAATTTAAAAAAATCAATAGCTGGATTAAAAAATACAATTCAAATCGAAACAGTGCATGCAATGTAAAGTTCTAACTAGTATCAGGAAAATGGAATCAACCAACAAATTCAATGCCACTGCTAACTCTTCATCAAGGGCTTTGACATACAAAGCATTTCTGAACAAAAGAAAAAACAAAATCCAGCATAAGGCATTAAATAAGGAGATAAAGTGGCACCTATGCTTACAGTATATATTCTGTCTTCAAGATAAAATCTTCAAAAATTTAACTGAAATATATTCAGGAAAAAGGTAGTATCTACCACTTAATCAAAGGACCAACTCTGCCTTGAGTTGATTGCACAAAACCAAGAAACTATGCTATTAGTTATAAAAAAAAAATCTAATATCAAGAAGTGGAATAATACCGTATCTCAGTGGAAAAAAAAGGTATTACCTATCTTTTCTATTTTTAATGGAATCCCATAAGGTTTCTTTCTTGTCAATTTCAAAAGGCCAGTGACTGTCTCCAAGTGTTTCTTGTCAATTTTAAAGCCATGGCCTGGTCTTTGATACCAAGATAAAAGAAGCATTTGCTGGTTTAGAAAAGCACAAACTGAGAATGAGGCACATTTTAGTATCTTAAAGAGGCAAGAACAGTGCTAAGTGTAGCGAAGATAGGGCTAAGAAGGAAACAGAGTTCAGATAATAATCTGAAAGATACTTGAAAATAATTTATTATTACCCATGTATATGGAACTATAAAGTTCACTTTGAGCCTGATCCACAATCCAATGAAAGCCATGGAATTTCATTTGATTTCACTGGGTCCTTTATTTATCAAGAAATATCAACTATCAATTTCATCAAGAAAGTGCTGATCAACTGCATCAAGAAAGTTCTGTCAGTTACTCAGGTTTAGGGGGCATTCATGGAACATTCACTCCTTTGAGGAAAGGCAAGTTTTATATACTCAAAGTATGAGAAATGAAGGAAATGAGATCAAAACTAGATTTCACAGAGATAGGAGTAAGAAAATAATAATAATAATTTGTTTTCAAATAGCATTGCCTGCTTTCCTTTGGGAAAATATGCAGACTCATTTTTTTTTTAACTTGGTTTGTTCATCATGATTCATTCTACATATCTGTTTGCTAAGGGAATGTATGACTGTATATCTATCTATATACAGAAAGAAATAATAATAAAAATAGAAAAAGTCAATTTCTAGACTTTACACCTAATAATTTGTTGCATTTTGCAACTGCTAAATTATAAACTTCCCCAAAACAGGGCTTCTTATAGTACAACTATAGATAATGGTCTGTCAGCATTTCCATTACATTCCTTCTTCTGAGGGGCTTGTAATTTGGCAATAAAAATTCATTTCAGACTCAATCTCAGGTTCTCAAGGCTGCTTTAACTTAGAAGAGTTCAACAAAATAGGCAACTGCTCCTTTGCATGACTTTTATGCCCTGTTCTCGCAACCATCAGGCATGAACATTTTTCCAAGGTGGTGAATACCTTCAATTACAGATGGCGTTTCTCAGTACCAATGTCAGTGGCAGTGGCAGCAATCCCTTGATTTGCGGATGCTCTCTGCCACAGCTCATTGATGGGTCTTGAAGTGACTTGCAAGTCCCATCCTTGAGTCACAGACCTGTCTGCAGAAGCTGCAGGTTTTTCTGCCGGGCGGGGCGGAGGGGGGGCACAGGAAATAGTCTATAAGCTTGGGATTTCTCTCCTGTTTCTCCTCCGCTCTCTCTTCTCTGCTTTGAGGATGAAACACTTTGCTCAAAATGGGCAGCCATTTGGTTAAGGTAGTGACACCATTGGAGTCAGTCAGCAGCCAGCTCCTCCCAACTCTTGATGTCAGCATCTGCTTTCTTGAGGTATTCCTTCAATGTGTCCTTGTAGCATTTCCTCTAGGCACCATAAGATCAGGACATTACTAAGCCAGGGATACTGAGCTTGTTCTGGGAGTCTTGTCAGGTATCTTCACACAATTTCCAGTCAAGTGAAGTTTGTGCTTAAGGATCACAGACGCGATGCTGGTAACATTGGCTTCAGCAAGGATGCTGGCTTTTGTGTGGTAATCTTCCCATATGATGTGGAGAATTTTCTGGAGACACTGTAGGTGATATCTCTCCGGGCTCTTGAGATGACGATAGTAGGTCAGCCACATTTCATACCTGTAGAGGGGATGACTGAATTGTAGACTTTGATCTTGGTATTTTTTTCAGAGACTGCAATGATGACCACACTGTTCAACATCTTCATCAGTGATTCGGATGACGGGGTAAAAAGCACCCTGTTCAAATTTGCTGATGACACTAAGATGTGGGGGGATGTGGGCACACTAGAAGGAAGCATCAGGCTACAATCAGACCTAGACAGGTTACAGGGGGGGGCAGATGTGAATAGGATGGGATTCAACACAGACAAGTGCAAGGTGATGCACCTGGGGAGGAACAACTGGCGCCATACCTACAGATTGGGGAACTCCCCTCTTGTGAGCATGAAGGCGGAAAAGGATCTTGGAGTCATAATTGACCCCACTGCCCACGTCCTTCCAAGTTGAGAAGGACCCATCCACTACCACCTTCTGGGTGTGGCCCTCCAGCCAGTTGGTGACCCAATTGACTGTGTGGGTGTCAACACCACAGCCCCCCAGTTTCTTAATGAGAACAGGGTGAGAGACAGTGTCGAATGCCTTCCGGAAGTCCAGGAAGATTATATCCACTGCTACCCCTGCGTCTAACGATCTGGTGATCTGATCGTAGAAGGCCACCAGGTTGGTCTGACAGGACCCGCCAGTGATGAACCCACGTTGGTTGCCCCTAAGCATGCAGTCCCCTGCCGAGCCCCTCACGGATGTGTGCCAGCATAATTTTCTCAAACAGCTTGCCTAGGATCAAGGTAAGACTAACCGGCCTATAGTTTCCTGGGTCCTCCTTCCTCCCCTTTTTGAAGATGGGAACCATGTTGGCCCTCTTCCAGTCCTCTGGGACCACACCAGAGCACCACGAGTGCTCATTGAGCCGTGCCAGGGGTCCTGCAATGACCTCGGCCAATTCCTTTAGGACTCTAGGGTGGAGATCGTCCGGGCCAGCTGACTTGAATACGTCCAACCCCTCCAGAAGCTCCCTAACTAGTTCCTCGCTAACCTTTGGCCCAGGTGTGCTCCCCTGGGGCCCGAGGGGGGCCCAGCAGGGAGGTGGATGGTCTGGTCCCTACTTAGGAAGACAGAGGCAAAGAAATCGTTAAACTTGTTAGCTTTGTCGTCTGGTGTGACGACCAAATTTCCCAACACATCCTGCAAGGGCCCCACATTACCTGGGACCCTCTTCTTGCCCCCTATGTATTTAAAAAAGGGCTTCTTATTCTCCTTAATCTGAGAAGCTAGTCCTAACTCCATCTCTGCCTTGGCCTTCCTAACTGCCCCCTTACATCCCCAAGCGACTGCAGAATTGTCATCCCTTATCTTTCAGACTGTCAAGCCATCCTGTGAGTGCAGGAAAGTAGGACCATGGGATGCTGGTCTGTACATGGCCTTTGTTGCCCAGAAAAGCTATGGATCTCATGTTTCTCAGCACAGAGCTAGATTTTCATGCCCTGCTTCTGCAACTGTCAGGCCACATACTTAATATGAAAAATTTTCAGAGGTGATAAACATCTTCAATTAGAGATGCTGTTCCTTAATACCAATGTTATTTCCTCACCGGGTCAAATAAAGGAACTGCTGTTCCTTAATACCAATGTGATTTCCTCTTCTGACTCCAAAACTTCAGCAGTGTGGTTTATCTGTAATTATATTGCAGCTCTAGGTTCCGCAGCCATAGGGAATGATTCGGAATTCTGAAGGTGTAGGAACTTACCCAGTCCTGAGGGACTGTTTAGGTGCTCTGTGCCCAGGACTAGGTCATTCAGTACCAGTTCAACACTGGGGTAAAAGGAAGCACAATTTAATAAATAATAATACAAATATAAGCATACTACTTAAGACAGAGAGGATCTAGCTCACTCCAACTTCCATATATGGGGTTTATGGGGAAGAGCACCCCATATCTCCCCTCTACAGATATGCTTTATTAGATGGAACTCCTCATTTTTTACAAGCTCCAAAATTAAACTGAAATCTTATAACTAAGAATATTTTGCACAATGGGCACTTCTACGTGTGCCCTTATGGCACCACTGTTACTGCGCCATACTGCACCGCTGTTACTGTGCCATCATTTACTACTTCCTGACAGCGCAGTAACAGCCCGCATTGCACCATGCCGGCAGTGCATGATTATTTTTAGCTACTACATCACCATAGCAAGGGAGCACTTTGCTACAGTGATGTAGCTGCCGCATCAGTTTGTGCCCGCCATTGCTACAGTGACAAAGCGTTCATGAAGATGCACCCAGTGACACTTTATTTGACATGAAATTATGTTAGCAGGATCTATATTAGTAAACATATAATATTGGTAACACATATTCAATAATGTATGATGTAATAGCTACATTGTTCCAGCAGCTATGGATTACAGTCGTCAGGAAGCTAAATACCGTGTATTGTCTCAGTTATAACTTCAGTTTGGAATTCCCTTCTTTGGTCAGGTTTTACCAAAATCCTTCACGTTATTTCAATGTAAGTTTTTAGTTGATGGCTGACAGACTTAACTATTATGTCGCAAGTAAATGCCAATATAAATCATATTGATTTAACAGTGTACACTGTGAAAATCAATATTCCAGGAGGTGGAGCAGAGATGACATCAGACTAGCAGAAGCCAGCCTGGCTCAGCATATAAAACAGACTTCCAGCCTCCAAGGCAATTCCACAAGGCAGAAAACACACAAGAGCAAGGAATGAACAGAACGTTACTGAACACACTACTTGGCTAATCATGTAAATCTGACATTCCCAATCACCATTGAAAAACAATCAATCTTAAGCACATGCCAAGCTCATTCTATAAAGTAATGTTCATCCTTGACAAGACAAGGGATGTACTTTGACTCGTTAAAAAGCTATGGAACAAATTCTATTCTATTATTAGTACCATTCCATATAGCTGACAAGAGACAAAGGGTCTCAGTCTTCTCACTTATATCAGGGCATATCAGAAGTAACTGCACTGAAGTGGAAAGTATTACACTTGTGTTAGCTGGATCAGAATGAGACAGCTAACAGCAGCACAATTTAAGACTCCAACTGATCTTTCCACAAGCTCTGATTGCCTAATATGCATTCATTCAGAAAAAAAAAACCAGAACTCAATGGTTGATACTAATCATGGTCACAGGGTACCAACCACAATTTTGGTATTTTAGTATGACTCAAATCCCTTAAACTTGGACACCTGTCAAGTCTTACTGAAATCTTTTTAAGGAATTTATTGCAAGCTGTGACCTTCAAGCAAGTTACTAAATACTTTCAAAACTTTACAATCATGGCGAAAAAAGTATTTCTTTTATCAAAATGTTAGTAACAAAGTAAGAAACCTTATAATCTGTAGGTTGCTTGCTAAATTGTTTCTTTTCTCTGTTTCTACTTAACTGCTTATCATTTCAGTTTTCATGCCTAAATAATGAGCATCTTCTCCAAGTCATGGGCTTAAAGATACTAGGTGTCCTCTTCTAATCCACGTTTCACGTCACTTAAAGTATATTTCATTGAGGCAGTGTAGATTCAGCACTGGAAATCACGAGATTTTGATTCACTCACTCTCCTTTTTATATTTTGTTTTACATATTTAACCAAGAAAAAACCTTCCTCATCAGTTAGTAAAAAATAATAATTCTCCCACTATAACCCAGAGAAGGCTTCTTCACACCCTGCATTTCAACAATCTGATAATATCATAAAAGTTGTACAAATTCTGCCATTCTACTTGGATTTATTACATTCAGTTCTATACATTCAGACTCCATTATGCTAAAATGAAAGAAGGCAAAAGAGCTTCCTTGCTGATTTTTCCAGAGTCAATCTCTCCTTAGAAATATAAAAGCTATTGAAGATTATGCCACCGAAAGCAGCCAGATGAACCTCTAGTCATGTAACTATTGATGTTTTTTTGCAATATACCTCTCAGGCATCAACCCTAGAAAGAACTATACGCCATAAAGCAACAGCTCTACAGCAATCAGCGCTGGACTTTCCAAGTCCCAGTGAACTGGGGCAGAAGACATGGTCAGCTCTTATCAGAGCTACAGATTTTACTGAATGAGTGGATCTCTCACAGGTACATATGAATGCACCAGAGATCAAAAAGGAGAAACTGGGAAAGAGAGTACACAATGCTAGAATGCAATGACAATCTAGCAGACCTGTTCTGAGTAACAAGCCTTTTGAGAGAAAAGATTTCCCAGGAAGAGCTGCAAAGCCATTTTTTCCCCGAAGTTATTTATGAGCTAGAACAGATTGTACTAAGATGAAGAGACTTCAATTTAGTACAGCTTTCAATCAATATATCTTGGGGAAATAATAAAACATTATTTGGGGCAATCAGGTTTATACTAATCATTGTTATTAGACGAGTCATTCCATTTCTCATAATCATAGCAATACCATTATGAAAAAAAATCAGCTTACTAACACCACTGAATAATAAACTTAACATACAACCACAGTACTTAACATATTTTTGACAAGTGTTGAAGTCACATTCTGATAAGGTCTTTTCTGAGATCTAATCACAAAGCATGTTCACAGTACCTGTGAGCAGGACTCTGACTCAGGTGATCCTCCCCCTCTATGGGGCACTGGTCAGGCCGCAGCTGGAGTACTGCAATGTGGACAACATGGAGAGGGTCCAGAGGAGGGTCACCTGCATGATCAGGGGGCGGCAGGGCAGGCCCTACGAGGAGAGGCTGCAGGACCTGAACCTGTTCAGCCTCCACAAGAGAAGGCTGAGGGAGGACCTGGTGGCCACCTATAAACTTACTGGGGGGACCAGCAGCGTTTGGGAGAGACCTTGTTCCCCCAAGCGTCTCCCGGAGTAACAAGGAATAATGGCCATAAGTTGCTAGACAGTAGGTTTAGACTAGACATTAGAAGACACTACTTCTCAGTCAGGGCACTTCTCTCCAAGGGAAGTGGTGATGGCTCCTACCCTGGAGGTCTTTAAGAGGAGGCTCGACGTTTACCTGGCTGGGATCACTTGAGCCCAGTTCTCTCTCCTGCCCAGGGCAGGGGGTTGGACTAGAAGATCTACAAGGTCCCTTCCGACCCTACATCTATGAATCTATGACTTAGCAAAAGCATCAGAGTATCTTTTGGAACAACTAACCAACCACAAATCCTTTGAATCTGTAAAATAATTTCCAGGATGCAGGGGGAATACTGAGGCACTATGGTAAGAGAGAGTAGTAGGACCTGGAAGGAGAGAAGAAATACTGTATTCACCCACATACAAAATGACCCCCCAATAATTAGATTGTATAACACAGAAAATTTATTATAATTTCCCAAGCATGGACTCTAATTATTGGTGAATCATCTTGAATTTGTACCTGCCTTCCCCCGCCACTACTGCAGGCCGTGTGGGGAAAGGTGATGGCAGAGACAGTAATGGGGCTGGGCCAAGGGGACAGACATTGGAGGGGCCAATAGAGGATACATGCTAGGGCAGGTGGCAGGGAACAGTAGCGCTGCAGCAGGGATGGCACAGAGCTGGTAGTACTGCTACAAGGTCAGACTGGAGCACGTGCTGCATGCTCCAGGCTGCAGCGAGGATGGAATATGCCAGCATGGAGCAAAGGTAAGGAGAAGGATGGCAGAGAGCCGGAAGCAGCACGGGTGGGGGGAGACGGGGGCAGTGGTGGCTTGAGGCTGCAAACGAGAGTGGCTGGTGGTACAGAGGCAGCAGGGGAAAGGCAGCAGCTGCCACTTCAGCTCTGACCCCAACTCCGGGTTGGGATCTGAGACAGAGCCAGAGTCAGAACTGGAGAGAGGGGGACAGCAGGTAACTGCCTCCATTCCTGCCATCTCATACTCAGTTATAAGGTGAGGGGATTTTTCCCCACAATGTTAAAAAAGAGAAAGAAGCCTTGTCTTCTAAACAACTAAATACGGTATTAAATTTTCCTTTGATATGGACACAAATTGCGCACTTTCATCAGAGCAGGTGCTGGTACCCTGAACACCTTCTAAACCAGTGGTACTCAGCCTTTTGGCCCTGCAGTTGAGTGAGACCAGGCTGGTCTGTGGGCCAAATCAAGCCCTACATGCCAGCATCAGGCCTCACAGCACAAACCACTGCTGCCTCCTTAAACAGCGACTGGTCCCTGAGGGACTGGCATTGCCTACTTCTGCCCCACTTGCCAGAATTGGTTCCCAGGGGCTAGCCCAGTGCTGCTCCCTTCCACCCCTGCATGCCAGCATTGGTCCCTGAGAGCTTAACACTGCACTCCCCTACCAGGTTTAGTCCCCATGGCATACTGGGATTAGTCCCCAAGGCCTGGCATTCCCCTCTCCCTGGCTTACATGCTTGGATCATGTACCCAATCAAGTGTGCAGAGCCTGGACATCCACACCAGGCCCAGAAAATGTAACAGTAGTGGAGCAATGTCTCTACTCCCCCGCTACCAAATTTCTGAAGCTGTGAGGAGCCCTGTGGGATGGAGGACACGGGGCCATCAGCAAGATGTGGCCTGTGGGTTGAGCACCCCTGTTCTAAACTGGAAGAGGACAAACTTGCTAATTTTAGACCCATACATCCACACATCGTACGTGTTTCTCTTTTCAAATTGACATTGCTCCCATGCTAGCCATTACGAATGGAAAGAGCTCCTTGAATGTCTGCAGTAGAGGCTGCTACATTAGCCTCTATTAACCTCTGCCATGATGCCTACAAAGCACTTGACAATAACTAAGCAGCTGCTGACTATTGCTTATTATTCTAATCATAAGTGTCTCTCTGTTAGCTTGTGTTCCCCTGACTGTTTGTTATATCCATCTGTTACTTTTTGTCATGTATTAGATTGTAAGCTCTTTGGGGCACAAACTAGTGTTACACAGTATTTGTAGTATATATGTATACAGTGTCTAATACAACGGGGCAATGATTCCAATGCCCCAGTTGGGGCTTCTAGGAACTACCACAGCACCAACAGTACGTTACTGCTACATATAAATACTGCAGGAGGAACTGATTTTAGGTTTCACAGAATAGAATCCATTCACCTGCTAAAGCAGAAAAGTAGATTAGAAAACCCAGATGGTTTGTAATCACTTAACAAAACAGCAATCCTCTTTAAAACACATTTTTGTGGAGATTTTCTTACGATTACCACCTACATTTTTTTTCTTTGCATGTGAGCATCCACACATTGGACAAGTACACAATGCTGTAGTGATACCATGTTGTCCACCTCACACCAGATTTGCAAGAGGAACATTGCAAGTCTACATTATTTATGTTAGGCAAGCAAACAGCTTATAAACGATCATTTTCAACATCAAGCATGGAAGGAATGGCTGCCAAACTGAGTAATGTCACTGCAAAAAATTGATATCTTTGAAATTTGTTTCAAGGATCATGTGCAAAAAACCTTGCCAGAAGACATGCAAAAATCAGGACACATCTAAGGACTAGAGTACACAGCGTATGACTGAACCAATTAATTATTTTGAAAATCATCCACTTAGAAGAAAAACTGTCTGCAGCTTTGGTGACTGGCTGTTTATTTCTGATATGGATGTTGCCTTTTATTCCTTGGGGAAGGAAGAGAACCTGATTATTGTTTCTGTCTTCTCTTTTTGAAGAGCAAAAAAGGAATAACATGGAGGAATAAAAAAAGGATAAAACTGAACTCATTTAAAATAGTCTTCTAGGTCTTAGAATATTTTTAACTGTAATAAATTAATATGACTCCCTTATGATTATCTTTCAGCCAACATTAAATGATCCATCATTATTCTCCATATATTAACCTATTATAAAAGGAAATATCCAGCAGGAGTTTTATTTAAATATTAATAAGTATATGAAAAAAAACTTAATCTCAGACTCAGGATCCACCAAAATAGTGAAATTATGAGAAAATGCTTATTTTGAACTCTGTGACCAGCAAAGACACTATTCATAGTAATATATTAGATATGCATTTTTTTAAATCACTGCTTTTTACATAGTTCATAAAGTTCATTAATTATAGGGAGAACTGATAACATTGTTAGTCATCCAACACCTCCCATGATGGAGCCTCATTATTGCCACATTAACCATTCCAGGGCAAACTGCCGAATTGCCGATTTCAAGCACCTACCTTGGGTTGATTTTTTCTCACCCTCTCTTGTTTTTTAAGTTTTAGGGCATATGTCTCAGCTATTTCTGAAAAAGAGATAAGGAGAAAAATAATTTTCTTCACTCTCTTAAAAAATGTACAGGTTTTCTTTTTCGAAGCTCAGAGCCTCCTTGAAGAGGGGCTCGAGATTCACTTATGGGTGGTGATGTGTAGTGGGGCACCCTCATGTGAAGGACAAACTTTTTCTTTCACTGCAAATAACTGTACAAGCTTAGTCAAACTTTAAGACCATTGGAAAAAAATCTCAAGCCTCTCCCAACTCAGTAGAGACTAGTTATATAGTTCAGAAGCTATACTCTCCAAGGATTCAATCTGCATAAAGCACATTCTACCACATGTCTACAGGCACTGAGAAATATTTTCTCTGCAATTGCTGTTTACAGCTGATGGGGTAGGAAGCACAGGGAAACTGTCTCTTCTGTCTCTTTAGTGCCCCTACTTTTGGGGTCCAGACATGGAGGAAAAAACAAACAGTCTGATCCAAATGCAGACAGAACAAGAACCAGACTAGGTGTTCGAAGATGGACAAGAAATTTTAAGAAAAGCACATAAAGAGACTGAAACTAATTAATCAAGAAGAACAGAAATGAATAAGAAGGTACAGACAGCACACAGATTGGGAAAAGGATCTGGTGGATCTTCTGGGTGAAAGACAAGATCAGAAAGGGCCCAGCTTAATGGAGAAAGGTCAGAAGAGTCCATTAACCAATTTTTTCCAGAACGTGCGGAACACAAAATACCCCAAGCCTCGGCATCCCTATGCTGTTTGCAAATATCAGCTGAAACGAGCTGGTAAAATGTGTGTTTTCCATCCCTCTAGAGTACCAGCCCCACAGAAAGGATGAAAGCATACACTGTCAGATAAGAGGTTGAGGTAATGGATCCAAAGATGCCAGCCCTAATGCTGAAGTATGTGGATGTCGATGCATGAACAACTGGTGCCTCCCAAGACTGGGGGGGGTACCATTTGTAGGCGCCAGCATCAGTGGCGAGTGGTGGCTGCCCGCAGACGTTGGCATGAGCAGCGAAGAGCAGGTGGATGGCAAGCGGCAACTACCTGCCAAAGCCAGCAGTGGTGGTAGCCAATCTCAGGAGGGCACATGCCCCCCCCCGCGTCCTCCTACAAGTCACCTATCGCATCACAGAAGTTCTGGGGTTTCATCTGGCTTTTTTAAAAGCCTAGAAAGTAACACACAAAACATGACATTACAAATAAATTAATAGTGCGAATTTGAGCATTCCAGAATTAGGAAATGCCAGATTTAAAAGATGGCCATGCAATATTCATTTAGCCTACTTTGCTGTTTTAATCGCAAGCTATTTTCTCGAAAGGACCCCTGTTCCGTTCTGTGCACAAGCCTGACAGTGCTCCAGGGATAAATCAAAACTGTGCGCTGAAGGCAGCCATTGTTAGGCAGGTACCAGCTTCATCTGCTATATAAATAAGGAGGTGTACAGTTAATGAAGAAGGGGATTGCAGGAAGAGAAAAGGCAATCTCATGGCTAAGGCAGCTGAATGCAGCCCTGAAGGAAAAATTAGTCTGTGATCTTGTAATTAAAGACTGAATCCGCCACACATCCCAGGGGATAGCTGCACAGGAAGCTTTAATCTGACATTTTCCAACTTTGGAGTGCTTGAGTTTCACAACTTTAACTGTCTCTTATAGAAGCAAACTAAATACTATTTGGCTTGGATTTATTTATTTGTTTTTGCAAGCAAGAAGTTGAAAAGAACTGGAAAAGATGCTTTAATGATCATTTAGACATAGAACTGGAATGGCTCCATTGGCAAAGGTTTGCTTTAAATTTATGTCAGATAAACCAACACAACTATATGTAATAATATATTAAAGACTACATATAATACCATACATCGGAGTACACTTTCTTTTAATCATTACATATTTAATATACAAGGAGATTGTTTATTTTGTTTATACTCCAGCTTCTTTTTAATGTCTGCATTAAATATTTTAGTCAACTTTAGTGCAGCTAAAAGCAGCATTGGTCACACTTCCCAATATTTATTAATTAAACATCGGTATTGAGGGATTAGGATATCATGAGGATTCATCAAGAAACTAATTTAAAGGTGAGAAAAATGGCCAAAGAATGCAGATGTTACTTCAGAATGCTGCCATCTCAGCCATCTCCTATGAAGATCATTATCTAATTTCTGCACTCAGTGATATCCTTCTACTATGTCCCACATCACCTGAATAATTAATTATTTTTACATTAAATGTTCACACACCACTTAAAGAATCATCCTTATGACAAACAGGAGCCTGAACTTTCAGTCTCTAAGCAAGCCAAACTTTTACTGATGGCAACACCAGTTTTGCCTGCATAAGTATTTCTGAATTCTCAGTAAATTCTTGTGTATCCTGCTGAAATATTTTAGCATAAAAACATTCTCATCCAAAGTAAAGAGCATCTAAATAAATTTACTGATCATGGTCCGATCGCGACACAATGCAAGTTCTACATGGCAATATTTTATTGGACCAGTTGCATAGTAGGGAGACGTGTTCGATAAGATCTTAGGCATAAAGTGCCTTTCCTCAGATACGGGAAAGAAGCAGATACAGCCTAAGCACAGGGTTTTTAATGTTTTTTATCTAAGTACCCGTGGCGACCAGAAGCCAGTCGTGGAGGTAGAGGGAGAAACAGAATGCCCTTGCCCTGGCCCTGCTCCTGGGAGGCGGTGGCTCTCTGCCTCTGACTCCATGTACCCCCCTAGGACCGATCCAAGTACCCCCAGGGGTATGTGTACCCCTGTTTGACAACCCCTGGCCTAAGCTAAGGAACTGTGGCTTTTTTACTCAGTTATGTAAATAAAAATAGTCACTTACAGAAAGGGAAGCAGGTGGTAAACCTGTGTAGGCAAGGAGAAGTTATTAGAGGTAGCTACAAAACAAGTAATGGGCAGTTCAAATAGACAACCTAATTATGAAAAAAATGAGAATATTTAAAAGGAAAAGGGTCATTATTACTTATAGAATACAGACAGTTTACAAGGGGAAGCATGTAAATTGTAATGAGCCATAAAACCATTGTCTGTGTTTAGTCCATGTGTCCAGCAATGTAATTATTTTTTGTTCCCAAGTTCATCCTCTTAAGGTGCCACGTACATTTTTCTTGAGTAGAAGAATTGGGAGGTCAGAGATGGAATGGTTAAAGTGTTCCCCAAAAGTCTCTGGCTTATGCAGCTGATTCAATAAAAGACATTATCAAACACCTTGTTTTTCACATATTCCCTGGACCAATTAGCTACACAATGCCACTACGACCCTGAAAACAATAATATATCAATTACTGCCATGCAGTCATGCACTGTCCTCCAGCCAGCCTCTCTATCTGTTTTAGAGAGTCATTGGTATTAAGTGAAAAATGGTTTTAATACTAAACACTTACCTATAGGGTTACCAACATTATATCTGGGTTTAATTATGCTTCCCATGTGCCAGATAAACCAAGAAGTACTAAAATGTTCTCTCAGTAAAATATACTGAAAGAGCCTATCCAGTTCTCTTGCTTGTGAAAAAACATGTTCCCGGCTTCTGTGCAAGACATGCTTGGCATGATATGATGTAATGCTGAACACAGCTATACAGTTGTAAGCGGAGGAATTCAAGAATAATAGGTACTGCTATCATGAGACACCAAAAATTACTAAAATCATCTTGCATCTTGCATCTACATTTTACAAAATATGGTCGTCCTATTTATTTTAAATACTGACTACTCCTGCTACACATTATTGATGTTTACTTGATCCATTTTCACTTCTGACTGTAGAATAAATAAATCAATATTCTGGAATATACAACCAGGTGCTAGGAAATAAAATGTAAGCTATCTGCAGAGAAAGCAACTGAAAACAATCAGCTAATTTATCAGTTTTCTGAAATAGTAGAGACCTCCCAAAAGAGGGCAGTGCATACCATGGATAATGGCAAATGCCAGCATGTGATAAACCTACATTTTATAAAGGCAGTCTCTGTATTTCAGTCTCTGCCACTCAACCAAAAGAAGTCGCATACCAGAACAGGTGACTGCAAGTGCTTGTCTCACTCTCCTAGTCAAGGAAGTTGGATAGTCACTCACAACCCATGCAAAAGAATCTCGAGGCGATAAGGATCACCTGCTGAGGAAAAGGAAACAAATATCTTCTCGGATGACGGACTACAAAACTATGCAAGAATAACAGTGTCTCCAATTGACTGAAAGGATTCAACTCATCCATTACCTGTCCGATACTGTAGTTATCATGTGGACTGGTGCAGCTCACTGAACAGCCCACTGGCAACCCAGCGCTATTCGGTTCAAAGGGAGGTGAGCCTAATGACAGATTCTTCACATCCAGATGTGCCTGCCAGCATAACCAATATATACTATTAAGAAAAGAGACAGGGAGACTGTGAGCATGTGGTCCTCCAGTGTTGCCCATCATCTCATTCGCAGATGAACACAAAAAATGTCTGGCCTAGTTTCTTCACCCCATTTATAGAATCCATAGAAAATTAAGGGAGGTCATCTATCAGTCGGATTTTTTTTCACTTCATTGTCTTCCATAGGTTTTATTTTATATTATGCAGTGGGCCAGACCTCCAGCTGATTCAACAGACCTCAGAATGGAGATTCATTGAAGAACCTTGCCCACCTCTGTATATTCAATATATCAGAGATGCCCTTTGTCAGTAAATTAAGAACAAAAGCTAAAAATACTGTGTTTTAAAATGTCATCACAAAGAATAAATATAGGGGCTTCCTTTGCTCACCCATGCCATTCTCATTATCTTCAAAAGATGGGCTGAAAATGTTCCTTTACATTCAGGAAAGTTGTATTTCATAGCTGAGGGTTTTATCCATCATGGGAAATGTGTTTTCAATTACAATAATGCAACTATGTAAAATAATAATGTCACTGCTGTTACTTGCCATTTCAAATGCAGGGTGCACTTGTTGACTTGGCCTTCAGTAATGAAAGTATATCATCCATAAATCAATAGCTACACAGGATTTTCCTCCCATGGAAAACAAATAAAGAACATACCATAAATATAACGTGTGCTAGCCACCTGATTTAATGCATCACTGGAAGGTGCCAACTGTAATGGGCATGACACAAGAATCTAAAAGAGAAAATTTAATTTGGGGTGTTTCTCTGTTATTTAGGTAGGTTAAGTTAAACAATCACTTTTTCCACTATCACTAAGGGCCCATTCCTGAAAATTTCACCCAATTCCTACCTATAATATAGCATATTAGCTTAATAAGGATTTAGAGCTGTGACGCTAAATTCATATCGCTGAAATCTTAATATCTGGATTATGCTCATTAATATACAAGTGTTGTTAGCCAGTCTCTGCCCATTACTTCTGAGTGCCATTTAAAAAATGTTTAAAAAGCACACTACTTTCAGTAGAATTCGCAATGGGTTTTCAGCAGGTATGGTTGTGGAAGACATTTTCTTTTCAAAAAAAAAAAATGAAGATAAAAGATAAAAAATAATTCATGTATATTGATTATATGCAACTGGAAAGTGCCTATGCCCAAGGGTTAAATAAAAAACAAAATCTGTGCACATTAATGAGTAAAATATGGGGTGAGCTTTTTGGAATCATAAAAAGGTATGACTGGAAGGACTGGAGGTCATCTAGTTCAGCACTCCACCTGAGATAGGCTACTCCCTATCCAAACCATCCCAGATAAATCCTTGTCTAACCTATTCCTAAATTACACAATCAACCCTGTCACACAACTAAAAGACCTATTGCTCAAAGGCACAAAAAGCACCCTAACCTGCAATAGATAAAGCAGGGGGACAATGGCTGTCAGGGTCCTGATGCTTCAAGCATTGGTAAACGGACGTTAAAGATTGAAGGAAAAGGATGATGCCCCCATTACAGAGGAAGGCAGAAACCCCAGCAGTCCGTACCTAAAAAAACACAGCCCGTGGTTCTTCTAACTTGCCTGTTTGCAAAAGACAGACCCCTTTTACTCCTCGTCCACACTGACAGATGAACACCCACTCTTCCTTAATATGAAATACGGATCGAAGACTGGTACCGGCTGGAAAGCAACAATTTCACTCTGAAGCCTTAAATATTTTTGCAGATTACTTTCTGTTCAAGTGTGAATGAAAATAAGGGGTTGGAGTGTTTTAACTGGGATAGTCCAGGACATGCAAGAAGCAAGGGTCTGGTTTTGTATGGGGTGGGGTTGTCGATACATAAGTGAGACCTGAACAAAGGCATTTTGGGCCTGACACTGGTCTAACATCTCTCTCAACTATACAGTTAGCTCCCTAAAATGTATATTACCAATAAATAAATAAATACAAGCCTCCTTGCTTCTTAAATGTCACCTTTCCAAATTTGTCATTAGTAAATTACAAGAGATATTCACCTTAAAATAGCCAAATCCCCAACAGTCCCTGGGATGTGGCAAAATACTTGCATTGAATCAGGCAGAGGAAAACCCCAACAAATGCCCTAGCCACCTTTCTAATGTAAGGTTTGCATCTCTCTCCCTTTCTTTCACACAACCTTTCACTGACACTGAGTTTCATCAGTGCATTTTAGTTTCAACGTGCATGTCTACATTGCATCCAAAAATGGTCCCAGGAGTGCCACTCAAACAGGCCTTGCCTATATGCTCCTGACCCATACTATGCCAATCCAGAAACGAGAAGTGAGGCTGCTCTGAAAGTGCCCCCTAAGGCTGCTCTCAAGCAGGCTGGAGGGGCATAATAGGCCAGCTCTGCACCCCGGGTGCTGGTTCTGCACAGGGCAACATGAAGGTATTAGCAACAGCGGCTGTTTTTGCAGCTCCTTCCCCCCACTCAAAAAAGCTGGTGCCCAGGGCTGCTGCCTGGTCAGCTCCCCCCTCCCACCCCCCCAGCTCCCTGATCCCTCCCACTTCCACAGCTAGAGTTAGAGTATTCTCAGGGTAGTTTCACTCCCTTATTTCTGCATTTGGCAGAAATGGAAGTGAGATGGGGGTCTGTGACACGTAGCCTGGAAATGAGATGGGGGGCATGCTCAAAAGCACTTCTCCTGAGAGACAGAAGCAGTACAGGCATGACAAATGAAACCGCACTTGACAGACCCCTGAAAAATTCTGTACCGGCTCTAATCTAAATGCATAGAGGTTTTAGACTGACAAAACCAGTCTAGCCTTTATTTCAACAACAGAAGTATTTAATAGGTATCTTGATTTTTTAATTACAATAAATGTCAAGCATTTCACGTGGTGACAGAAGAGGTCACCAATGGTTCTAACAATGCTTCAGCTTTATAAGGAGTTTGTAACTTTAGGATGTTGTACTGAAAGGAACTCTGCAACTGTTCTAACACTAATAACCTTAAGACCTACATATTTTTCAGCCTAAAATAGACATAAAGCTCTTCAATTTAAGATTAAGTCTTCCCTTTGGCACTTGACATTAGTCCTGCCCTTTAAATGAGGGGTACTTAATTAAAAACAAAGCCTTAGTGCAGCATTTGATGATCCACAAGGAACGGCTAAGTATGAAGTAAAAACTAGATGCTGGAAACTCCCCTTCAATGAATTTTGACTCTGCTGCGTATATTCCATTCGTTTGATAATTCTAAGAAAATATGCTTATTATCAAAGTCTAATTTAAGATTTAATGAAGCAATAAGGGTTGGGATGTTCAAAACGAAACTGGAACAATAACAGTAAAAACATAGCCATAGACTACTACAGTCTAACAAAAAAATTTTCTGGCCAATTAGATTTGATTGTGTTAAACAATGACAAACTACAGGAGTAATTAGAAATCACATACAGTATTAGTGACTGACTAAATGCTGCTGCTGGTTAACTGCATTTTATGCTTCCTGCAAATTGCCATTTCCTTCCAACATGTGTTTTCAACAAGAATCAGATTAGATTTAATACTCAGAATTATACTTTTTTCTCTTAATGTGGTTGTAACCATATTGTTTCCTGAATTTTATTTCTCCGCTCTGAATTTAATGGCTAGTGCAAAATACACCATTAATATTAGATGTAGGTTATAGGAATCTTGTTCCCATAAAGAGTAACATTAAGAGACAGGAAACCGCATCAGTTAGCAGTGACCTTCATCTATAGTTTCATTTAATTATGTAAATAGAGGCTTTCATCCCTGCCCCCAAGAAACCGGGGGTCTTATGTTCCCTTAAAAAAAAAAAAAAAAAAAAAGGGTGGGACTTAAGTGCACAGAAATCTATTCCTAAAACAGGCTGCTTAAGATAACATATAACATACAATCCAGTTTTGAAGAAAGTACCTACAGCAATCAGCAGTGGTCCCAAGTACAACCATCATTAGCTACAGACAAACAACATGATCCCACTGGCAGAAATAGTGCAGCGTGTAACCTTTTCTTCGTATATATGGTAACCTAGGTAGCAGAGTTTTCATGACTACAGAACAAAATTGCTCCAGCCCTTTCAGACTCTGAAACGAAGGCTACACATGGGGTCTTTTATGGCTCCTTGCATGTATTGATGGTTGTTCCCACTGGGATAGGAGTGTCCGATGATAATGTTATTGCTGCAAAATAATTTCCTACCTGCCAAAGCCTCATATTAGCATGCAACCAGAGTAAATGAGCCATGCATTGGCTTTGCAGTGGTCTCTGCAGACTTCTCTTTGGCAGGTAATACAGCTTTTACAACTGATGTGCATCAAACTGCATTCCCCGCCCCACATGAAGGAGCAGGGAGAAAACGGTAGGCAATTTCACGTGCTTATAAATTCACTAGTTCTGATTTTTGCCCTCCCTGAAGTGAGAGCTTTTATTCCTTCAAAAGCAACCCCGCTTCAAACTGAACCCTGACCACATCAAAAATAGGTAGTGGGCTATGCTCTTAGGTTTCTGCAGAGGCATAGTCATCTGAGGCATTTGCCAGACTCCATCTGGTATCCCTTCCCTGATGTCTCCTCCCTCCCACAACTCCTTGGATCTCTCCAATTCTCCTTCCTGTCTACCTGCCAGTATGACCCACTAAATCGAAAAGGGAAAAAAATGCTGTAGACTTCTCTTAAACAGTAGTTGCAATGAAATAGCTCCTTCAAATGGTACAATCTTGTTCTGCACCTATTGTTTTATGTTCTTTTTTAAACAGGATATTCATAGAATTCAAATGACAAAAACAAGCATTTGTTCCAGTGAAATAAGAAATGTCATGAAGCAGGTTTATATTGTGGTGCCTACAGACTTGAGTTTGGAAAAGGCCAAATACCACCCCCACAATCAAGCCACTTGGAAATTCAGACCAGTTACTTTTTGCATCTTAAAATATATTCACACTCTCTCAAGATTGCCCTAGTTTCAAAAAATGGTTTTAAGCAACAAAATCATGCTTTATGGAGAAGTTCAAAATTGTGAGGCTAATGCACAATTGCTCTTTTGAGTCCCATAGCGGGGAATCTTTCTCCACGTAAAAAAAAAATAAAATAAAAGTTTGCATTAACAATTCAGTAAACATTTTTGCATTTATAATAATATTATATCTACAGAGCAGTGAACACTGGTAACTCAAAAAATGAGCACATACAAGCAATACTTAATATGATGAGTGTAGCCAATTCACAGTAGTGATTCCAAACACAGTAAGCATATCCCCATAGTTATTTTATTTAAATTAATATACACCATCCTGGCATGCACAAATATAAAATAGCCCTGCCCTTGTTCCTCTCCAAGGAAATACATTCAGAATTTTCCAAAGGCACAAATAGGAGTTAAACATCTAACAGTCTCTTTTCTTTTGAAGTTTAACCCCAAAGTGGTGCAATGACTATGAGCATTTTTTCTACACTACACATACTCCATTTTTTAAACAATTAATCATCAGTAAATACTAAGCCACAAGGACCTTTTCACTGGAATAGTACTACAAACAGCAAACAACTGTCTATCCTGCTGCATTTGATTAAAAATCGAACTATATTGCTTTTTGTTGAGCATCTGAGAAGTCAGAAGT
Organism: Crocodylus porosus; assembly: GCF_001723895.1. Classification (NCBI taxonomy): domain Eukaryota; kingdom Metazoa; phylum Chordata; order Crocodylia; family Crocodylidae; genus Crocodylus; species Crocodylus porosus. Next base: position 16,482,118 of record NW_017728910.1, on the reverse strand, counting down.
AAATGTGTCTGGCAGAAAGCATTGTTTTAGCTACAGTTTGCGTAACAAAGGTAAGACGCACGCAGGTGCCGGCACGAGGCTGACCTCTATTTACTGCTGGTCAGATAGCATGAGTCAGTTGCAAAAGGTTACACTATTCCCTCTTTCACATGGGATAAATGGCATTATCACACTGACAAGTTAAAAATCAGAGACAATATTCAATAAAGCCAAAGAACACGATCGTTCCCATTTATTGCTCAGTTTGATTCTCCAAGCTTCAAAAAGTATAGTTTGCTCTTTACATACCTGGAAATGTCAATCACACCATGCAAGTACGACAGACAGCCAAGCAAAAACACACAATCAAGAGGCTGACATATAAGAAAACCAACAAAAAATGGAATATGTGCGCTTAGCCATAAAGTTCTGACCTCTGGCAACTGAAGCCAACACATTCACCAGGCTTAAATTAGTAAGCAACCTTTGCGGAGACCAAAAAAAGAAACACAGCTGCACGTGTATGCATGCGTGTATTTTATATATTTCCAACACAGACATACATATAATGTGTACTGAACGTCTTGATAAGCTATGTGCTATCTTGAAAACAGTTAACACAAACTGCTATAACCTGTCATATTCTTCACACCTGTAATGCTCATTTCTTGCTTTTTTCAACCAGCAACTTCCTCTTTAGTCATGGTTTAGATTTGCTACAGGGCAGCACCAACACTATTTCTTAGGTTTAAAATGTCCCTATTGTCTTTTCTCACATTGCATACTTTGTAACTAAAGGCTACATTTTTCATGAAATTATATGACTATGAAATCCAAGGCACTGTTTGACAATATCACGCTATTTGGTATTAAATTAGGGACATGACCATGGTTATTCTCCAAGCAATCTGGCTGCTATTTCTTTTTAACCTTGTCTCTTTGTGACTGCAAAGTTCTAATAGGATATTTTGTACCATATGCTAAAACAAAGCAACATGGTCCCACACCGGTCAAGCTTCTTCCAAAGGGATCCAAACACTGCTGGCTAATTTTTCAATCCACATACTATATTTTGCATCAAAGTTTTTAGACAAAATTCTCACTCACCGTGAGACTTTCCCATAACCAGAGATCACTTTTAACAGGTACACTCCCATCCACACCCCCACCAGACACTTTATGCAGATGGGAGAAAGTTATTTCTTGTTTGACTTGGAGCAAGTTTCTAAGCCATCATACAAGCGGGAAAACATGAATCATTTAACCACAACCACTTCTGAAGCAAAATTTTAAGTCACTCACAGGGGATAATCAAGGTAGAAAAGTTTCTCATGGGATCTCTCTTGGCTCTTCTTGTAAAAACTAGATGCTTATGCAAAAACAGACCATAAAATGGAATCAGTGTAAAACACACATACGAAAAATGACCCAAGTTTCTGAAGATTACATGGTAACCCCATTCCAATTCCCATTCCTCAAAAACTCAGAACAGCTTTCCCAGAAACATGGATCAAGTTTTAGCAGGTATACATATTCCCATCCATGCCCTCACTGGACTCATTCTGCAGATGGGAGAAACTTACTGAAATACATGAATACATATAGGATGTTGATGGGAGACCATCCACGTGGACCACAATGGGGGAAACTTATGGAAAGCTGGGAACAGGCAGGGACCCCTCACACATGCACAAAGCCATAAGTAAAGAGACCAGTAAATTGTTGGAATAGGAACCGTCTGTGACTGCCTTTTAATACTGAAGACTTGGCAAGTTTACGAGAGAAAACAACACTGAAAAGCCATAATCAATTGAAGCCAGCTTGTGGATAAAGGTTATAAAAGAAACGTGTCAGTCAATAAAGGGAAACTGTTGACTGACTCATCTTGAAGAAATTAGTAAACCATAGCTACATTTCTTTTGTCCTTAAGAAATCAGTAATTATGTTTCTCTGCCTGGCTACACAAAGAATGCCTTAAATTCTGTTAATACTGAACAGCAAAATAACTAATACCCCTACTTTTGTGTGATGATGAACAATAGGAACCAAGAGGGTACATTTTAATCAACTTTCCCTATCAAAAATCATGGTATTAAATCACTGAAATTACAATTACTGTAATTATTTATAAACAATTTGTGACATGATTTCGCTATCATTTTAAGCAAAAGAGTATTATTTTCTTGTGGTAAGCAGGGGAGCTAACTTCTCATGTTAATGTGGTTGGATACTAAAGGGGAAAAAAGCAGCCACTCCTCAAACAGACATAGCAGGTTTAATTCATACAGCTCACGTTTTCATAGAAAGCAAGCTATCCAGATGTCACTGTTTGTAAAATAAGTGGGTGGAGAAAGATGGGGGAAAATAGGAAGGATATTTTTAAATGAAAGTAGAATATTCTTTGGAAGAACTTTGCCCAGTGACCTGATCAAATGTCAACCAACTTCAACAAACTTTGGATCAGGCCCCATATTTCTCTACCAGGTTATAATTTAACCGACTACAGGATCTGGGTCTAGTCTGAACACTGTTTCAGGTTCCAGATCTCTAGGGCATGCTTGTAGACTCAAACCTCTGGTCCAAGACCCTTCCTTGGGCAAATAAGTTGCTGTTGCTCCCCCCACACCATACAATAATTAAAGGGTACCGCTAATTGCACTTAAATGCTATAGGCCTTAAACAGATTAAAGCAACTGAAACTGTCCACTGACTGCATTGATAATAAGGGGGACCACTGACAGGTCTCTGCCTACCTGAGGCTCTTTTTTTTTACTTCTTCCTGAATCCAGATTCACAATTTAGAAAGCTCCATGTGGCCCAAGCAATACATCAGTCCAGAATTCGTAGATACTTGGCTTGTCTTCCACGACGAAGGCACAAGGTAATCCCCACTGGTGAAAGACTGCTCTATCACCTATGCTTTTCTATAGTACTACTTCACACTTAATTTCTCTCCTTTGCATCAGCTACATAGTTCCATGATCCTCAAGAGTTTCTAGCAAAATGTTAGGCACCTGTTACCCACCAGTGAAGCTATTTCCAAGCCTCATGTGGCTCTCTCCATCTTTCCCTGGAGTATTTGATTCACTGAGTGCAAGTTTCTTCATTTTCCTAATCTCAGACGTACACTTGAAAGTACCACAGTGCACGTAATTGCTATAAATGTTATGGATCCCTAATGTGTCTGGGCCCATGTTGGGTGTAACACACTCTCACAGGCAAGCACAGTAGGCACTCTGTGCTCAGACACCACCAGACTAGTGGCCCCTATAGACTCCAGTGAATCCCGTGCAGTCTTTACATAAAATAAATTACTAAAAATCAAACTTCACTTTAAAATCCTACTATAATTACAGATAGATTCTATAACCCTTCAAAATTTTCATCCAGAGAATGAGTAAAATAATTATTAGGTTAACCTAACTAACCAAATGACTCTATATTGTAAAGATATGTATTACCAGCAGAATACCATGACATGCCGTGTTGAGCCAAGCAGTGCATCACTGTTATTGCAAAGCTGTGAGAATACTGGAACACGTGGCAAACAGGTCACACACACACTGATTTGTGGCCAATCAGTCTGAATTTTGTTCTAAGGATTGCCGGTGTAAAAACCTAGCTTCCTGTACTGAGGAAAGAGAACAGTGATACAATATAATCTTAGTAAGTCTGGCTGATATTCAACTTTTATTTACAGAAATACAGCAGACAAATTAACTTTAACAAACCAGAAATAGATTATTCAGGTCATAAAAATTAAAGCAGTTGAGCACAACTCTCTATGCTACAGGAAGAAAAGAACAGAATAAAAAGTTTAGGACTTAGGTGTTCTGGCAAGAGTGCAGGTCAGGGTGGTTTATGCAACACCCATCTGTATTATACTTGGCTCAAGCTAGTGTTTACAGCTTCCATTTGAAAAGCCTTTAATTCATTTACAATTAAAATATAGAAAGCTGACTGATTTCAGCCTATTAAACCCAAAATTAATCCCTTTGATGAAGTACACTGCTGCATTAAACTGTCCATTAGGGAGTTGTACAATGTTTTCTTGTACAGTAACATCAGATATTAATGAGTTTATATGGATACTATGCAATTTGCCTGCAATTCCCACAGGAAATTCTTGCAAATGAGGTGACCACCTCAATGAAGCAATCCTATTAATTAACAAAGAAAATATATTAAAGCATAGCTTCATCTCAAATAGCATGCAAAAGAATCAACTGCAGGTGATTGTTACTGCAGTGCTTCATGCCCTGCAAAAAGGGCCAGAGGGGGGGTGAGTGGGCATGGATGATGTATAAATTAAGATGCAGAAGCTTTTAACACTGCATGAGGAGACTGCAAGGAGCATATGATTGGTATGAGGGTATCATCTGCCCTGAAGACGAGTTCCTCTTTCATCAGTTTGGGAAACAATATGTTAATGGATGACATTGGGCCTTGAACTTTTATTCATATCTGGGCCCAATTTAGCAAGGTGCTAACTCAGCAGACTCCATGCAAATGAGGTTCTGAGCATCTTCAATCCTGTAATTTAAAGGGGCTTTTTTGCTGAAGAGTTGCTGTGAAGAATTTTTATTGACCTTACTCACAAGGAACAGACTTCACAATTTCAATCTGCAAAGCTTATCAAAGTAACGTTGCTTTCTTTGGACAACATAACCCAGTACACCAAACCAACAGCCAATAATCGTGGCAAGAATGTTTTTTAATCAGCACAGTGTTATTCTTCGGTGCTTTCTTTAATTGAATGATAAATAAAAGGGCCCCAAACAAATAGACGAACAAAAGAATTAGGCACTTGGAGCAGTTTCTCAACCATCTAAGAGCGGAAAAATACACAGACTACCACTCAAATGGGGTTCACCAGACTTCCCTTGCCTCTGTCCCCACCTTAGACCCCTCTGTAAACTCTTGGCTTCTGAAGCATCTTTCCACCTTGCCACAGATTAGACCAAGACACTAGTGATCAAGCACTACTCTTATCCCAAATTAGGGCACAAATGTGGAATTCAAATTCATTTACAACATTCACCTTTTTAAGGGCCCCGCATCCCCAGTTCTTTAAATCAAGACTCCCACTGAAAACATTGGGCTTCAGGAATACATCTGCAATTACAATTCAGTTGCTACACTATTTTGCAAAACGGGAACACAAAGAAGTGTGACCACAGTCACAGGAAATTCCCATTATATTTTGAAGAAAAATAATTATGGCCTTCCTTTTCTACAAAATTTGCCCATCTGTAGGCAGTTACATTGACAAAGGCAAAGAAGACAAGCTCCCATGATTCATTAGCTGCTCTCCTTTAATCTACCGTATTGCAGTTGTCCCTCTTCTTCTTCCAGATTTCCAAAGCTATGGGGAGCCCTGTGGGATCATGCTGGTCTGCAGGGTTGGTCTGTGGCTGGATCCAGCACACAGCTCTGTAGAGCACCCAATTGCTCTCACAGACCAACCACAACCGTTATATTTCAACCAGTGTCAACTTCGTAGCCCATCCGCAGACTGGTCCCATGTGCCGGATCTGGCCCACGTGCCAGACAGAACAAGCACCACTGTCCTAAGCGACATGTGGATCATCAATCTGAGTCAATCCAGTTTCCACCTTCTATTAATTTGTAGCAGATGAGAATAAAGGATGACTCTCCTTAGGAACCAACACAATGACAAGTCTGCTTCACTAAGCCCAATGCAGGGAAGGATTGGAGGCTCAAGCAATGAGCCTTCAAAAACAGGGAGGAATATTTTTCTTTAAGCAGTAGATACAAGATTACTTGTTGTGAACCATTTCGAAATGTTCACTGGTTCCTGAAACTTCTCCTAACTGTAAACAGAAAGTGCTGTCAATTCTTCTGTTGGTTCTTCTGTAAGCTTTCTTTTTTATGCAACTAGTAGAAATGGAGCTGCAAGCTGGGTAATTGAAGAGGATGAAGTAAAATTTCAATAAAAAATGCCCATTCTTCCCCATAATAGCTGCTATGACTTCATTTGTAGATGTTATAGCTAATGAGATGTTAACTTCTCTGGATTTATGGGTAAGCTGCAGCAGTTAAAACTACATCTTTCTTCACAAAGTAAGAATCCTGCTGCAAAGAAAAGTGTATGATCCAAACACAGAAATAATGTACCAAAAGGTCAGGTCACAAGACTAAAAATCCCAGGTAATTTGTCCAATACAAATTAATCAAGAAGTGAATGAATTACTTGCAGAACTGAAGAGCAATAGCAAGATTATGATCTAAAAGGAACTAAAGCGTATTGCTAACTGCTTTACCGTGTCAGTATGAAGTTCAGGTCTATGTCAACTTCTGTATGGGACCTGAAAATATTTATATTGGTCAAACATCAGTGTGTTTACTGAACATGGATTTCCTTTGCTGATGTTTCCCCTCCCCACCTTGTAAGAGGTGGACTTAAGTTACATCTATGTTCAAACTGCATCAAAAGTTGAGAGTTGCTTAAATCAGAGTTTGATTCACCCCACTGGATAGAGGACAGCTGTGACAGTTGATCCAGATCCCCAAAATAGAAGACTGATTCTGCTTAGGTTTTAGATGCATGTCCCATCAGGAGACAATTATAATTTTCATCCTGATTTATCTAAAACATTATAACATTTTGATACCTGTGCTAGCGAACTGAATAGGAATGGGTCAGATCCCAAGGAAGTCCTCTATCCAAGACCAAGGGTCAGCAACCTATAGATCTGGCCCACAAAGAAGTCCAATCTGCACAGCCTCTATGCAGAGGGGCTAGAGATAAGCAGGCAGCTGGCCACTCTAGGGGGCAGAGACCTGCATTTCATGACCAGGAATGGCTCACAAAGATAGGCCCATGTCAGTAAAAGGTTGCCAACTGTTGTCCTAGGCTGATGGACTTCAATCTTGATTTCTATTACTCCTGAAGAACAGACCAGCCACCATGTTTAGAATCTCGAGATTGAGGACTGAAATTTTAAACTGAACATGAAGTCTTACGGGAAGCCAGTTGACCAATTAGATTACAAGATGTCATGCTCTTGATGATTCATATGCTGAGGCAATGTACTGCAGCAACCACAATTTCTTTATGCTGGAAATCATCAGGTCTGAATGATCTGCACCTCAATGATCTAAAAACACAATGAAGGCCTGTAAAATTGATTACGGGTTTTCAATTTGGCTAGGGCATAGTCTTCTTGCTACCCAGAGAAGGGAGAATGTGAGCATGCTGTTGAATTTCAAACCAGTATCAATTAGGAAAATTAGATCATTCAGCTAATGGCTATCTTGGTGGACAACCATAAGCTAGGAGACACTGTGCTGTGCAGGGAAGATCTCTGATGAGTCTCTTTCTATGTAGCAGCATAACCTAACTTTAACTTCAACCATATCTTGTCACTAATATACTTATCTCCATCATATATTGCAATAGCTAGGTAAAATCAGCGTCAGCCAAGGTACTGAAGGACAGAGGGATTAGCATGCTATGTGCATAGTGTTAGCCTTTGGGATCATTTTAGTTTCACCAGTGCTTATACTGATTGTATGTAAAGGCTGGCTAAAATATAAAAAGGACAATCCATCCTCATGGTGCCATGTAAGTGAGAGGGCTGAGGGAAGAGATGAAGTTATTATCATGTTCCAAGGACAGTCCTTGATGAAAGACATGCTATCCATGTCAATATCCTGCACTGAAACCCAATACCTGATTGTAGCCAGGAGCCTTATCAAATTAGTATATGTTGGTTTTAAAATAAGCTTGATCAGAAAAAGGTAGAGTGAGTCTCTTACTGATATATTCAGATGGACCTAGTTCAGATCTGGCCCTGAAGACATATTCTCTTAAACCACCATCAAAATGTGGGGTCTCCTTAAAGCATCACTCATCAATTCTCTCCAAAGCTAGAAAATCCCTAGCACTGACAATCAAAACATATTGAACAATATTCAGTTATACTAGTTTTGTAATCCGGCAATATTATTGCTTTGCATAAACATGGTTCACTTTTTTTAGAAGAAATGATTATAGTACCACAGTGAATTATATTAAGATACTGCTATTTCTAGCTAACAAATATAAATAAGACATTTTTAAGCCACCGCTTAGAAATATGTTGGCTCTCTGGTTGGTTAAATATTTAATAATTATTTAAATTCAACACTTCCTAAGTTGGAAATATTGAAATTAGTCATGTAAAAATGGTTTTAAAGTCAAGTACTGGAAATGCACATTTTGTGCGCTTCATTTCATTTTATAGTCTCTAAGAACTATTACAATTTTTAATAAACTTGTATGTGGGATCTGAAGCCAAACACTTACACTCAGAAGGCACAAATTTATTAACTAAAAGACACCCAAAGTGGTAATAAAATGTATTCCCCAATGGTAAATTGCAAATGGGTTGTAAAAATTACATTTTATTAATCCAGCTTCAATTAAAGAATACAGCTGTCCTATTTGCATCCCAATGCCCCATTTTCAATGAAATGACAAATATTTTTCATTATTCATTATATATTGCCTATTGGCAAGTGTTTTTCTTAGTCCAGTAGTGATATCTCCTGGGCATGGCTGCTTCTCTGCAGACTTAAGTTCTCCTGGTGTCGTGGGGGCTGCAAATAATAAGGTCTCTTTTTTTCTCTAGGATGCTGCACATTTCAAAGAGAATAATAAATTTTCTGCTGAAATATACAAAACTGAGCAACAGATCCATGTACAAACATACAGAGCAGTACCTGATTGACAAGCTTTTCTTATACATCATTAATTTGATAATTATTTATATACCTCCCAACTAAATCAGTATTAAGTCTTCAGTCTTTATTGGTACCACATATTGAAAGGTTGCAACTAAACCAAGACAAAATGTTGGACAGAATTTAAGAAGTCTTCTGTCTTTATTGCTGGGGAGTAAAAAAAAAATATATAGCCATACATAAACTTTTAGTAATATCCTGTTGTGGTCTGTATTCTTCAGAATGAATTATCATTGAATAGAATTAAATACAGTCAGAATATAACCCTGCTCCACTTTAAATCACTTTTCCCAATGGTTTTATTAGAAAAAGAAATCAGGCTCTGATGTCCATAATACAATATCAACAGATACGAAAACTATTAATAGATTAATATGGAAAATAGGTATGCTTCCTAGAAACAGATACAAAAGCACCACGTTTCACCTGGAATTCAATACAAAGTAATCAAAAACTAACATTTTGATTGTAGACACCAACACAGATCAACTCAATTTTGCATATAGCCTTATTGGCATTAACTCCAAAATGAATGCTTCTGAATCCTGTGTTTAAAATAAAATGAAATTCAAAAAATATGGTTTGCAGCCCACAAAGGAAATTGTTGGCAACCATTAATAAAATTGTTGTGATTCCCTGTCAGCTTTTCTGACAATATATTAAGCAATGGACTGCAGCTAAAATTCAAGACACAGTATTTCTGCATTCATAAGCTTCATTTATGAGGCTGATGTGTCGTGTATGTTCTGGGGTGGCCAATCCATGACAAATAAAGAACTTAATAAAATGATCAAGATTCTAAAAGCTCATGAGGGGTAAGAGACAGATAATTATATAATTTCAGATTCAAAGTCTCATGTTTAGACAGTTACCAAATTAACTTGAATCCAAGATGAGGTCCCGCTACTGCTCAGCAAGGGGGTGGGGGGACCTCATCTTGGAGTCAAGTATAGCAGGCAGCAGCAGAGCTGCCCCATCCTCTCTTACTTTCTACTCCAGCTTTGGTACCTCAAGCCCTGACCTGGCCCAGCCAGGAGCTGCTGCAGCTTCTCTCTAGCCAGGCTGGGATGGGGCCAGGCTGGGCTGCTGCTGAGTGCCTCAGAGGAGCAGAGCTACAGCACAAGGTAAAGAGGGGATGAGCAGGGAGTGGGGTGGGGGCAAGCTACGAGTGGGAGCAAGAGATGGGAGGACAAGCTGTGGCAGAGTATAGGGGAGAAGACTGCAGGTGGGAGCAGGGTGTGGGAGAGCAGGCACAAGCAAAGGGGGCAAGGGGAATGGGGGCATATAGCAGGGGACACATGGTGGGGGAATAGGCAATGGAAGGGAGGCAGCAGGGAGAATAGGCACAGGCACAGGGAGACAAGGAGCAGAGGAACAAGGGGCAGGGATCTGGCCACTCACCCCTGTAGTAGGGTGACACTTCCTTAGGCAGACTCAGGAGCCCTCTTCTTATCAAAACTAGTTCCTTTATTATATATCCGGACTGCTCGTCTCTGGAATAAACAAAACAAGTCTTCTCATTCAAATAAACATACGCATCTACTCACCACAGTAACCAAATGAGTAGAGGTATACAGCAAACAAACCAAACTGCTGGGTCTTTTCCCAGACCCTGGGAGACAGACAACCCTGGTATGGTGCTCATCTTCCTGCCAACCTGCCTCCTTCTAGCTTCTTTTCTGGACAGCTTTTTAAATTCCTTTGGCCAGTCAATTATCCTTATCAGCTGGCCAGTCCCTCTAGACAGGCTTGCAATCACTTTTGCCTGAGGCTTGCAGCCTGCTATAACCCACCTCGCACACACGCACATGCGCGCACACACACACAGACACACTTCCCTGCTGCAACAGCAGGAGGGGATGAATTTAAGATAATCTGCCACTAATTAGTTTCTATACATGAAAAATTATAATAAATTTATAATTTTTCATGTATAGAATCAAATTCTTAGGGTGCCATCTTAAATTCAAAGTCACCCTGGATTTGGGTAAATCAAATCAAAATAGTTGAACAGAGGAGTGGCTGACAACAGGAGAAAAAACATAAATTTAACAAATAAAGAAATTAAAATGTAATGTGATCTTTTGACTTTTTCAATCTTGTTAATATACAATCTAAAGTTAAAGTGTGTGTGTGTATATATGCATATTTATGTACGTGTGTGTGTGTGTGTGTGTGTGTGTGTGTGTACGTATATCTATAGATAGTGATTTACCATATTTGATAGTGTTTTGGTAGGGAAAAACACCGTCAAATAACAGTGCTAATGTATTGTATTTATTTTACTTTGGTAAACTGCCTAAGAGGGAGAATGGCAGGATGAAACATTTCCCACTGCTCAAGAGTCTTGTATCACCAGGCTCTTTTAACTAAGAACCAAGGGGTCACTGAAACCAATAGCAACATTTCTATTGACTTCAGTATGTGCAAAAATTAGGCTACATAACCTGTCTCCTTTGAAGTTAGTGAGAGCTTTGCCACTGATTTAACTGTGATCAACATATGATGCCAAGCTCACGTGGCTTTATGCACTTGGGTGAATGTGTCTTGTATATAAAAAGGTCAGAATTTGACTTGTTGTATAAATAAATGCCATATACTGAGCTTCATCAGCGAGAATCCAAGGGTGTCTATATATACATGCTCTGCAGGGCAACATTTCCAACATTTTAGCCATGTGTCAGCAAGATCCAAACAGTGATTCAATCCAAACATTTTCATACCTTTCTGATGGCTCTAGTCCCTCACAAAATTCTCCCCCGTTCTCCCCACCTTCACGTAGTAGAAAGGAAAGACAGAGAAACCAGTTCTCCCAACCTCCTACAGCAGGCATGCACATTGGGGATCCCTTCCTGTATCATTTGTGAACACTCTTTCTATACCTCCAGCATTGTCTAAACAAGAAGTTAAAAAGGAGGAATTTACTGAATTAAACTGAAAATTATATACTTGATCTTTTCTCTTCCTGCTGCTAACTGGGACAAGATTTCCTTGCAAATACAAATGGGGGGCGGATGGGACGACTCTCTTCTTCGATGTGTACAAAGTCTGCCTTGTCACTACTCCCTTCTCACTCTTTGAATCCCCAGCATTATTTTCTCATTCTAGCAGACAGACTCTCTCTGGTGCATCAAAACCATTCTCAGCCCTTGTGAATTAATTACTTCCTTCTATCTCAGCTCTACAATGAGGCTCTTTAGGAAGTGGCAGCACTAAAAGAAAGAAGGATACAGAAAGTCACCAACAGGTCAGGACAAGGTGTTATTTGAAGCACCCTTTTGTCCCAAATAAAGGCTTGTTGGGGTGGTAATCATTTCTCCTGACATAAAACCAATAATGGTGGTATTCAAAAATTTTATTTGTCTAAGAAATGTCAATATTAACTTGTCTCACTAGTATTCATGTTTAAGTCAGTATCTGCCCCTAAAGGGACTACTACCCTTCCTTCCCTCCTGGGATGGCTTCCAACAGAAGTTTTGTTTAAGACAAAAGGAACAGGCCCTAAATGTGGGACATGAGAACTGGTTTACTAGTTTGCAAGCCTATCATTTCCACCTTCAGCACAAACTCCACATTGAATCTGAAGCACCGGATACTTTTATTATCCATATGTGATTCAGCCCATGAAAATCCTTCTTTTCTTTTGCTGAGATCCTACAAAATCCACCATGAAGTCTCTGAAGAACTGAGTCTCTACCAAACTGGCTACGCTCTTCAAATCTCTCACTACAGTGTTTCCAAGATCAGAGATGCATGTTAGGAAAAAGTTTCTCATCTTCATGGCATCATACATTTGACAACAGAAGCCAGGGCAACAGAGATGGCCATGTATATAGAACGAAAGGGAAAGAACAGCCAGCTTTCGAGAACAAACACTAGATAAGAACGAGAGGGGAAAAGTCTTTATGAAGCAAGCTAAAAAAGAAAGGGGAAAAAGTAATTTTGTTTTCACTGAGCATAAAAAAAAATAAAATAATCTTCAGAAACATTAAATACAATGTACAGTCATTGCTATGGTAACATATGAATATTGCAACACTGGATTTGTTACTGGCCCTGAATTCTGTAAGATTTCTTTACACGCCCTTCACACTGGAACAACAAACCATCCTGTTGCAACCGCCAGCCCCTGTTCACATACTGCAGCAGGTATGATATGAAAAAGAACCCTTTTCATAAATAGAGAGACCAGTGCAACTCCAGCGAAGTGCAGAAGGCCACACGGCTTGTCATGGAGAGACAGGAAATTAATACTATGGAGTCCCTGATAATCCAGTTCTGTGCATGTAGCCCTGTAGACAGCAGTGTCTTGACTTAAAAATCCAAGGGGCCCAGAGGTATAACTAGAAATTTTGGTGCACTGGGCTGGAATGAAGGGGGGAGGAGAAGGGGAATATTATGTCAAGGAATAGGAAGCATCTTTCCAGGGACTCAAAAGACACCAAAAGTTGCTGTTGCCATTGCTGCATGGGCCCTCTACACACAGGTCGTGGATGCTGCCGTCACTACTGCTGCTACTGCACAGGTTCCCAAGGGGCTGCCATTCTGGCACTCGCTCTACGTGGGTATCCGAGGCTGGTGCAACACTTAGGAATCCCGAGTTATGCTAGTGAAGAGGCCGGATCTAAAGCCCATTGAAGTCAATAAGAGTTTTCTATTTATTACAACAAACTTCAGATCAGTCATAAATAAGATCATTTAATTTCTGCCTGCTTATCTTACTTCAATCATTTACATGCTTAGGGCCAGATTCTGCTACCCTTACTCAGGCAAAGTAGTATCATATACCGTAAACTAGTCCCTTGAGGTCACTGATGTGATTCTGCTTATTCTAAGTATGGCTTAAAGAGATTCTGTTTATTGTAAGGATGGCAGATCCGTCTGGCCCTTAGCTAGTAAATCCTTTTTTTAAGTGTAAAGCAATAAAATATAACATGCTCAGCCTTCTTTAATTTTAAAATGTGTAATAGAAGGGATTACGAATAGGCTAACGTTACATGAGTTAAACAGGTCAGGAATAAAGGTTGAACACTTTCAGATGAAATTAAAGAGAAAACCTGTTAAAATTAAGGTTATGAATCTTTATTTTATCTTAAGCATGTCATGAATGCAGGTAGGACACAAAGGTCACTTAAAAATAAAAGTCTGATGTGAGTCAACTCTCATCACTTGCAGGCCACAAAGGTAAACAGGCCCATCAGAAGTTTAATTAGAGGGGGAAAGCTTTTTAATCACAGCACTGGGCACCTGACACTGAACTGCAGTGTTTATTATGCACACACAATGAATGACAATGCTACATAAGTTAATTTTGAAGGATCTGGAAACCAATAAGGCACTCTGAACTTGAAATTTCCTGGGAGAACCAGACTTGTCTAGGATGACATTTTATTTACACTAGACTGTCAGGGAACAAGTTTAGAAACAATTTGCTCACTTGCCTGCTCCCTCCTCCAACCCAAGTCAGTCTGTCAAATTCTGGTGGGTAGGTGGATTTGAGAGAAAGGACAGAAAAGTAGCAGTCGGTACAGTCCAAAAAAGTGAGAGTCGAATCAGGAAAGGTGAATTACAAATATTGTGGCTGAACAAAGCAAAGCAGAGTTACATACAAACAAGATATATGATATAGTTTCATAGTTGGTAGGGTTAGAAAGGAACTGATCAAGTCTGACCCCTTGCCCTGGGCAGGAAAACGTACTGGGTCAATGACCCCGGCAAGGTGATCATCCAGCCTCCTTTTGAAGACCCCCAGGGTAGGAGCGAGCACCACTTCCCTTGGAAGTTGGTTCCAGATACTAGCCGTCCTGACTGTGAAGTAGTGCCTCCTGATATCTAGCCTGAATCTACTCTCAATTGATGGCCGTTATTCCTAGTTACTCAGTGCTCAGGGAAACAAGGACTCTCCCATTCCCTGCAGGTCCCCACTGGGCAGTTTATAGATGGCCACTAGATCCCCCTCAGCCTTCTCTTGTGGAGGCTGAAGAAGTTCAGGTCCCCTAACCTCTCCCCATAGGGCCGCCCTGCTGCCCCCTGATCATGCGAGTGGCCCTCCTCCGGACCCTCTCCATGTTGTCCACGTCCCTCTTGAAGTGCAGCGCCCAGAACTGGACACAGTACTCCAGCTGCAGCCTGACCAGTCCTGCATAGAGGGAGAGGATCACCTCCTAGGACTTGCTCGTGATGCATCTGCGGATGCATAGGAAGGTGCGGTTAGCTTTCATGACCGCATCCCCACACAGCCAGCCCATGTTAATTTTGGCACCAATGATGACTCCAAGATCCTTCTCTGCCTCTGCACTGACAAGGAGGGAGTTCCCCAGCCTGTAGGTATGGTGCTGGTTCTTCCTCCCCAGGTGCAGCACCCTGCACTTGTCAGTGTTGAATCCCATCCTGTTCTCATCCGCCCACCCCTGCAGCCTCTCCAGATCTAGTTGCAGCCTGTCCCTCTCCTCCAGCACGCCCACTTCTCCCCACATTTTAATGTTATCCACGAATTTGAACAAGGTGCTTTTCACCCCCTCGTCCAGGTCACTGATGAAGATGTTGAGCGATAGTAGCTACTTAATCTCATGATACTGTTCTTCCAAAGCCACGTTTCTTGAGTCTACATAATATTTGTACACTACTGCACCACTCATAAGCATGAATCCTGGTTTTCGCTGATAAAAAAATCTCAGATTCTCTGATTTAAAATCCCCAAATCCGTGCTTAAAATGAAACCATAGAATCATAGAAAGTTAGGGTTGGAATAAACCTCAGGAGGTCATCTAGTCCAATCCTCAGCTCAAAGCAGGACCATCTTCAACTAGATCATCCCAGCCAAAACTTTGTCTAGCCAGGTTTTGAAAACCTCCAAGGATGGAGCTTCCACAACCTCTCTGGGTAAGCTGTTCCAGTATTTTACTACCTCCTAGTGAGAAAATTCTGCCTAATATGTAACTTAAATTTCTTTGCTGTAACTTGAGACGGTTTCTCCTTGTTCTGTCATCTGTCACCACTGAGAACCGTCCAGCTGCATCCTCTTTTGAAGGTATCTGAAGGCTGCTATAAAATCCCCCCTTAGTCTCTTCTCTAGACTAAATAAGCCCAGGTCCTTTTTGGCAGACCTGCTGCCCAGGCAGTCAGCCCCCAGCCTATACTGGTGCATGGGACCATTGCATCTTAAGTGCAGGATTTTGCACTTGTCCCTGTTGAACCACATGAGAATCCTTTTGGCCCAATCCTCCAATATGTCTAAAGTCACTCTGAATCCCATCCCTACCCTCCAGCGTATCTTCTGCTATCTCCAGCTTGGTGTCATTTGCAAACTTTCTGAGGTTATACTCTATCCCATCTTCCAGGTCATTGATGAAGACATTGAACAAAACTGACCCAAGAACCGATCCCCGAGGCACTCCACTTCATGAACGTCACATGCCCCCAGAAGCTGGAGGGGATGCGTGCACCCCCTATGCGTCTCCAGTGCTCCACTTGATACCAGCTGCCAACTAGACATCGAGCCATTAATTACTCTCTGAGCCCAATGCTCTAGCCAGTTTTCTATCCATCTTAAAGTCCATTTATTCCACCCATACTTCCTTAGCTTGCCTGTAAGAATGTTGTGAGAGATGGCATCAAAAGCCTTGCTAAACTCAAAGTACGCCACATCCACCGGCCTCTCCACATCCACTAAGCCAGTCACCTCGTCATAGAAAGCAATCAGGTTGATCAGGCATGACTTGCCCCTGGTGAACCAATGCTGACTGTTTGTAATCACCTTCCTCTCCTCCAGGTGCTTAGAAATGTATTCCTTGCATGTCTGCTCCACGATTTTTCCAGGAACTGAGGTGAAGCTGACTGGTCTGTAGTTCCCTGGATCCTCCTTCTTCCCTTTCTTAAATATGGGCATCATGTTTGCCCTTTTCCAATCATCTAGGACCTCCCCTGATAGCCATAAATTTTCAAAGATGTTAGCCAATGGCTCTACAATCACATCAGCCAACTCTGTCATCATGGTTGGGTGCATCTCATCCAGCCCCATGGACTTGAACACATCCAGCTTTTGCAAGTAGACCCTAGCCTGTTCTTTCACCACTGAGGGAAATGCCACTATATATGTAGCAATTGAACATGTTTAATTGATATATTTATCATTTTAAAAGCAGTTTGGAAGCCTACCAGTAACTCAGTCTCTATAATAAAATTAATTCTAAATACATATACATTTTTGGTATTTGATTTTGGGTTTTTTATCATGGAGAATCAGAGCTCCCCCTGCCCCCTTTGCTCACCAGGATGCAGGTCCAGGCTCCTCACTCCCTGGCCATAGCCCCCCACCCCTGCTGGTGACCATCACTTCCCATCCACAGCCCCCCACCGGCCCTGCTGGTACCCTTCATTCTCCACCTACAGGCTCCCCACCCCTCCTGGTGCCCTCAGGTCCCAACCACAGCCCCCAGCCCTCCTAGTGTCCCTCATTCTCAAATCCACCACCTCCCATCCCCTGCTGGTGCCCCTCACTCCCCACCCACAGCCCCCCACCTGTGCTGGTGCCCCTCACTCCCCCCCACAGCCACCAGCTGCCACGGCTACAGGGCCACGGACCCAGCTCCACATCCCTCTGCCCCCACAGCAGTGCCCAAGCCCTGGCTCCACTGCACCTGAGCTCCCCCTCCCGCATGGGCAGCCCAACCGGAGCGGAGTCAGGAAGGACAGATACAGGCTGGCCACTGTAGGCTTGGGCTCCCCTCTCTTCTGCCCTCCCCTTGGGCCCTCCTCAGCCCAGTGGGCACAACCCAGAGTGGCAGGAGAGAGTGGGGCTAGGAAGAGAATCTCCTTGCTGCTGCAAGCCCTGCGCCACCATGGCAAGATGCCCTCTGCCCACCTGGCAGCAGCAAGGGCAGCAATGCAGCCCCTCACTGCTGAGCAGGCAGGGGGAGGGTCGCCAGGGTGGTTCAGGGCTCACAGCAGCAAAGAGCTTAGCTGCCTAAACCCACTCTGCCTTGCTGTGGTGGATGCCACCTGATGGACTGTGGAGCCACAGGGGAAGGGCAGCAGGGCAGGGAGCCCAAGCCCACAGCAAGCAGCTCACTCCCACCCCCCACACCATACACAAATCTGGGGGGCACATGCCCCCTCCTGCTTCCCCCTGGGAGTGTGAACAGCAGCAGGGAGCCAGGCTCGCTTTCCCTGTCCCCTGGATTAACTGCCCGCAGCCCCATTCAGCTCTCTGCTAGGGCCCTGAGGCCATGTATGGCCCTGGGCCCGAAGTCCCACACATTGCCTGGCTGGGCAGCAGCTCTAGCCTTAGCCTGCCCAACTCACCGCCTCCCTCCCTCCTTATGGGGGGGGGCCTCAGTCCCCACTCTCTTTCACCAGACTTGCCTATGGGAGCTGCTGCCCAGGCTGCTTGGTGGCCGTGTGCATGTGTGAGCGCGCACATGCACATGGCACCCCCTGCCTGACTGCCATTCGTCCACTCCCCCCAGCCCCATGCAGGCTGGAACTCTTCCAACCTGCACAGATCTCTTTGCAAAAGTGGAAAAGCCATGTGTTTTTCTGTGAAAATGAAAAACACGTGGTTTTCTCAGGCAAAAGGCAAAATCCGTCATTTTTTCCATAGGAAATGGAAAACCTTGATCCCTGCTCCTAAGATGTATGTACATGAGTATAGAATATACCTCTGCTCTAAGGCTCCATATCTTATTTCCAGTCCATTAATGAATTAATATAATCTCATCCACATTCTCCTTTGACTGTACCTGACATAAAAATAAAACTGACCCTCCAAGAAAATTACCATCTCAAAGCATTTAGAAAGCACAATGTATTAACAAACTTATAGGATACAAATTTTGTTTTGGTGGGGGGAGGTGAGAAATGGGAAAGAGATTCTTCTAAGTTCATACACACTTTATAAATTATACCCTGAACACCCACATGAGCAAAAAAGAACTATATGCATATATATTATTTTTGTATGAAACATCCTACCCAACCATTTTTTGGTGGAGCCATTCAAATGAAGTTCACTGACAGACGAGGACCCCATCTGTGCATGAAGTCCATAACACTGCCACAGGGTAAATTTAAGTTACTACACATCCCCATAAGGCAGTAAGGAGAAAAGTAAGAAACATTTCTTAAATTGATATATGGGCTCTCTGTGAACACATGACAGGAAGCATGCAAAAAGGACAGGGAATAAGTATAATCATTGCTCCAATAAACATCAACAGGCAGGGTAGGGATATCTGTCAATACCCACTATTAGCTCCAAAGCAGTAACTGTGAGTAATATGTCTCGCATGATACAGCTTACACACCAGAGTTGTGCCGAAATGAGCAGCCCAGCTCTTCGAATATACTCCTAAAACTTTGTTTGGGCAGCATCTACTTCCATTGCATAGTTTAGCATTACCTTCAGCTGTTGTTCAAGGAAATATTTCAAAGGATCTGAAGCAGTGCAGTCACTTTCCATTAAGCAAAACATTTGGAAACTTATGAGTTCAGAAGAAAATAAAATATGATAGGCTCTAAATGTTAGCAAAAGCAGAAAGCCTGCACACATTAGAGTAGTGTGGGTTCCTGAATTCAGCTCTGAAACAACTCAAATAAAGAAATAATGATCTTGGCGCAGGGCTTTTCCTGTGGTTTAATGACCAGCTGGGAGGAGTTGATGGCTTGCAGTGTAGCCAAGGGCCATTAACCCCAGCCAGTCATTAATCCCCAGGAAGCGCCCGGTGCCAAGATCATTTCATTATTCTTAAAAAAAAAACCCAGCAGAGACTATGTTTAAAAAAAAGCGAGATGCTATTCAGTTGGGTATCTACACAGGACTATGCCTCCATATTTACATTAACAACTGTGTCCTAGGTGGTTGTGGGAATGGGCAAGAAGGGACAGAGTACAGCACCCAGGCTGAAAAAAGACAGGTGGTGTTCTACGCCCCCAGGGCTGATAGGCATGCCGACATGAGTTATGGGTAGAGGTGTAGCCTCACCACTTACGACCATCTGCTAGTGCCCAGCAGTTAGTGCAACAGGAGTGCTGCACCATTCTGCATCACTTGTCTGAACAGGATTTACTTCCAGACACGGCCTCAAGCATTTTGCATACATCTGCCTTCCTCGGGCAGGTATCACTGAATGCTACTGCACAACTGGTGCAGACAGCAAGCTGCATTCTGCTGATCTTCCAAGCAATGAGAGAATGACAGATGTTGAAGATACCACTGACGTCAACTCAGCTGCAGACACTCAGCACTTCCGAAATCATGTCCCAAAAAACTGATCTCCAAACACGACAGAACTATATTTGACTTGCATGGATGATTTCATAAAAATTGTCAGTTCATGTCAGGCAGAAGTAGATCAATGTATATCCAAAAGAAACAAGGTAAACAGAATATTAAATTGATGCTTACAAGCTGACCTGTCAACCACAAATATAAGATATCTAATGTTTGGTTCACAGATCATTTAACCATCCAGTTGCAGTGCCTGCCACAATATTGATGGCAACAACATGGGTAGAATTTTCTGACCAGATTTCACAACTATACCATTCTATCCTACCTTTATACATGACTTCAGTGCCATAACTTTTATGCACCTCAGTCTTTAAAGTATTTATCCTTCTTTCCCCACTGAAGACAAGCAAAATCCTATATTCCCATTTTGCAGAGGTGGGAACTGAGAAGAAACGATGGGCACCTGGACATGTGCCAGATGTCTAATCCAACATGTGCTAATTAGCACGCATCGGAGCTGACTCGATTAATCAAATCTGTTGGAGCGTGATAATTAGTGGACTCCAGCAGCCTTCGCATCACATCTATTCAGCATCCCTGCACTTCAGAATGGCAGCAGGGACCCTTTAACTGAAGTTTAAATGATTTATCTTTTAAGTGCATGATGCTGAATACAAGTGACGCTGTGGGCGCTTTAAGCACAGGGGCTCTTGGAGCTGGTCTAATTACAATGTCCCCCCAACCCCACCCCAGAGCACGTATTTAGATGCTTTAATAACCCAGATATCAGAAGTTGTCAGTGAGATGGGCTTCTAATACCTTTGAGAATCTGGACCTAAATAACTTGCCCAATGTCACTACGCATTGTGGCACAAAAGGGATAGGAAAAGTCTCCCATCTCAGATGAGCAATCTCGGTATTGGACTATTCTCCCTAACATATACAAACTTTCTTGTTGCATTGACAATATAGAGATGTAGAAGGCAGATTTGGAGACCTAAAATTTTGAGGTCCCATGTATGGGGACATGTAATTTGCAAGTATCAGTCAGAAAAAAACATGGACCAGGGATGTTGCTAGTCTGAAATGAGGCAGTGATTTTCTTTGCATTCTCTCTGCTTCAAACATCTGTTCAGCTGCAGATCTGAGGTTAAAGGATTTTCATTCTGTGATTACCATCTTAGTGACTTCCAACTAAATGAAGTTTTGAGGGGGGGTGGGGAATCTAAATTGTTCAGAACAGTAGTTAAACAGCAAACACGTCTCAATTGGGGCAATAGCAATTTTTCCACTCTATGTAAGTGGCTAGAACAATCCTGTTCTTTTTCCAGGGGTAAAATTAAGGCTACACCATTTTCTTTTCCCTCTTTTATGATAATTATAATTGATCCATTATTTTGGTGCCTGTAACAGACACGTAATGCTTGGCTGCATAAACTTTTAGTTGATTGTGGTATGTAGTCTGGTACGTATTGTTCTTCCTAATGAATTGAGGTGTGGAGGGGCTGGGAGGAACGGGTATTTGTTTTCGTTTTTTTCTGCTGTTAATAGTTTTTAGCTGAGCTTGTTACATAGGTTTTAATGGCCTCCCATCTGCACTGAATGCGTTCTTTTGGGGGATTAGGCTTAATGCATTTAGGGATTTTCCTTTGCAGGAAAAGCATGCAAATGTATTTTTATTTAGCAGAGAACAACTGCATGTCCAGCTACTAGACTCTAGCGCTGGCTGATCTTGCAAAGTGCTGATAAGCGTCCTCACCCCCAACTGACTTCAAACAGGAAAGGAGGACACACAGCACTTTGAAGCATCAGGCTCTTATAAACAATGCTAGGTGTGATCACAGGTGAACAATCCAAGGCACTCTCTAGACTCAAAGAGTTTACTGTCTCTCAGGTTATGTATAATTTACCAGAAATAAAAATAATTCATGGAAACAATTCAGGAGGGACTGAGTAAAACCAGCAGTGTTTTTGCAGAGATTTGTTCCCCAGCTGCCACAAAACACAGATCTCTATACCTGTAGACTTGTGCAGTTCCTCCCATTGCAGAAAGTGTTAAAGGGTCTGTTTTATTAACAAAAAGCTCCGTCCCACAAAGCAGGTAACATTAACAATGGGTAAAACCTGAAGCTTTCCTACAGAGGCATAGCAACATGGTTTAAAATACAGGTGGTCCTAAATCCTACTCAGGAGCATGGATTTCCACCCACTCCTAACGTCTCCCTCTGGGAACTGGCAAAGCTCTTCACTTCTCAGCTACAAACACACAAGCCAGGGACGGACATTACACACAAACTGGTTTAAGTGATTGGAAACTGGTTTAAACCTGTAACAGAACAGACTTTCAGTGCACATAAACCAGTTTGAAAATGGCTGAAACCAGTTTGAGACAAACCGGGTTGAATCTACATTCAGACTTATCTGACTTAACTGATTTGGGTCAAACTGGTTTATGCAATGTCTGCCTCAGACCCCTTGCTGGTTTAAGTTAAATCAGACATCTCCAGCATCCCAGCATGCTCTCTGGACTGGGTGGGGCTCTCTGCTCCACAGCATAGCTGGCCCCTCCCCTCTGCTCCCTGGCTGCAGCTCCGGCAGAAACTGCAGGCGTCTGGCTGGCTCCTTGTCCCCCCACCCCCCAAGCAGGGATTCCACTGCCCCCTCTGCCTTACACAGAGACACAGCATTAGCTAGCAGGCCATGTGCTCCCTATGGTCTGTGCTGTGGCAGACCAGACAAAGGCAGAATCAGTGTCTTGCTGTTGTTTTCTTAATGGGTAATAAACAATCACTTAGGACTGATAAACACAGTTATCAATTCCCTGGTGGGCTGCTCAGGAGGGGCGGGGGGGGACGGGACCCCTCCCTAATCAGAGTGTCCTGCAGCTTACAGTAAGACAACAAAAAGTCTACATGTAGATATGCTAATGTGCATTAAGGCACATTAAATTTCAGCTGGCATGGCTAAATCGCATTAGCCCACGTGTAGTCATGCTAATGTGCACTAATGCGATTAGCACACACCGCATTAATGCACATTACGCATCTGTATGTGGGCTAATGCGGCTTAGCTATGCAAGCTTAAATTTGGTACTTGCTTTAAGCAGGTATCAAATTTAGGTTAAATTAGCTTAAAATTGCCATTTTTAAGGTGCATTCCGGGTGCACACATGTGGACATGCACCCTTAATGCACCTTAAAAATGGTGATTTCAGGCAAATCCTGCTTAAAAGGGCCATGTGTACAAGCCTACAGTGTAGATGAATCACTGCATTATACAGAGGTCTTGTACAGGTCTGAGAAGGCTTCTCATAGTTTTCAGCAATCGCTTGATATGAGGATAGCAGAAGGGAAGGCCCACAGGTAACTCAAAACCAGCATCAGCTCCCCAGGTGGATAACAGATTAAGCCAGAAATTGAACCCCACTCTCTTTGGTCCCGCTCTACTTCACAGTGAAGTTCTTGTTCCTTTCCTGTTATCCCCTGCCTCTAACCTGTGCACTCATGCAACAGGGAAGCTGTAGAAAAGTAAGTGTAGTAAACGAAACACCAGCATATACACAGAGATGGGGTGCCCCTTCATGCTGTTAGAGTCTGTGGTACACAGAAGTAGAGTAAAGACATCCCAACTTCCTAGTTCATTCCTTTCTATGTAAGCATGGGAATAGACAAACCGGGAGTTAGGCCCCAAAGGGTCACCCAAGAAAAGCACAATTTCCCCATTTTTCCTTGTCTTTTATTTGTTGGCGGGATTGAGGTATTGGGCAGAAAAGGTTAAAAATAAGGGGTGGGATGGATCACAGCAGCTATACCTCTTCAGAAAAATGAGGCTTAGCTGTGGTCATGTGCTCATATAACCTTTTACAAAATCAAGCTTGATGAACAAAAGGTTGTCCTTACATCCTATTGTCTCCAAGTTTATTTCTGGTACTTTGGGTCACTCTTTTATATCAACAGGTTTTGGGGAAAGTGTAGTAAATATGTATTGTTATTTGCCTAAAGGTAACAAAGGAATACCTCAATATTAAAAAAGTACATTTGATGGGTCATACTACTTGGAGGTATGGAGGGAAGGTTGAGGAAATACTAGAGTATAATAATGGATGAGAGGTGAAAGGGCAAATTTATACTCAGTTTCACTGATGTATATTTGGAGTAACTCCACTGACTCTGGCTGCCAGTATTTCTGTCCCCCAAATACTCAGTGAATAGACCATTTTCTTAGTCATAGAAAGCAGTGCTCAACAGATTTCATGGTCCATTTTACAGATCAGGTAGAAACATCCTCAAAGTAATGCTGGATTAATTCCTTTGACTTGACGAGACTTATTCCATACTGACATTAAACTACATGAATTAAGAGTGTGGTCACAGTAGTTTAAAAACTTTTGCTTTTGAGGTATGCCATCACAGCTGATAGGATTAGATTAATGCTTGTTTTTAGGCAAAGGAGATAAGTTGAATGGTTTTCCTTTGTCTAGTTTAAATATTGCAACTATAACATTAATCAAATGCATGTTTCTTTGCTTGAATACAGGCAATTGTTTTACACTGACTGGTCACTATTTGCTGCGTGAGAATGGCTCTTCATTTATTAGCTTTGAAATTCTCCCTTGTTGGTCAATATCTCATTAGACATATCACTCTGTGCGGAAGATGAACCAAATAAGAAAATGGTTAGTACCTTGATGCAGTAATTGGAATTCCCCCTGTGAATGTTTGTGCACCTTTAATTTTTCCTGTACCATCTTATTGATTTCTCTGGGTCAAAATTAGAGAACACATCAATTATCTCAACAGAAAACAGCCTTGCATACAATACAAAGTTTAAATTTTTTTTTCATTTACTGAAATCTTCAAATGTTACGGGGAAATGGCCACAATAAGAAAAATAGATGCTCCGTTTGTAAATGCCATATCGTGAACTAGTTACCTTAGCAAGGTATAATATTTAACAATTTAGGCTGCAACATTTGAGGTTCCAAAGTTCAGGGAGGAAGACTATCAAAAGTATCTAAAAGATTTAGGAGCACAAATCCTATAAGGGTATATCAAGAAAGTTATGCACAGAAATCTTATTAAGAGTCCTCCAGCAGTGTCGATGAGTGCGTGTGGAGGAGAAGGACCTTGAAGAAGCCAGTGGACAGAAGGGGCCTTCCAATCCTCACTGAAAATACTGGGGGAGGATGGTGCAAAATTGGAAACCACTAAGCATCCCTACCAGGAAACAACTGCAGAATAAAAGAGAAAGATACTAGAAATCTGTGAACAGAAATTGTTTGGGAATGAACAGAGACTTCATGGATTATTACAGCTGGTCAGCTGAACCTGTAACTTCTAGAAATACTGAGGAATGAAATAAGTCTCAACACTGCCTAAAATTCAACAGAAGGCGGTTCCACCGTCTTCACCAGAGCTTTACTTCAGAGCTTCTCAGAATTGTGACAGGAGAGGTATTTTTCAAAATTGGCATCTTTACTAGAATTCAGCTGAGCACATGGATTGCAGCTGTGATTGGCACATCTGCGCAATAACCAGCCATATTCTGGTCCAGGAATATGACGACCATGAAAAACAATGCGTCTCAAGTTTCTATTTCAGCTTTGAATCTGAGGGCCCAAAATGAAAGACCTGGGAACAGAGTAAAGTTTGAAAGTCCTGTGTAGAATGTCATGTGGCAAGAAATTTGAGAAAGTCAACAGCAGCTGAAAAAGGGACACAATGCCAATTGCATCTCAAATCTTTAACAAATTTGCAACTTTTAAACACTTTAAGAACATCAACAAAAATGCCTATATCATGCACGGGAGAGAAAGTAAAGCTTATTCATCCTTGCAGGACTCTGGAAGAAATCTGATAAAACAGAAGGTGAGCCTTTTGGTGAATCATCTTACTTTTCTTCTCAGTTTATGGCATGAGACCATCACTGCTACAAAGGTAATTCATGCTCCTGGCAGCTTTTGCTTTGAAGGTCAGACACTCTCTAATTCAAATGGCCTGCTCTTCAAAAGGTGAAGATCATAGCTCTTATATACTTATGTCTTCTGCCAAACTATTTCATATATAAAGTTGGCAAAGTAAGTCTGTTCCAGTTCCAGCTAGAAACTCCAGGCCAAAAGTCATGCTAAGTTGATAATATGCTATATTCAGAATACGGAAAAGTTGCATGAAAGTGGAAAAAACCTTCAGCATCTCAGGATATGGTAATGATCCAGCATGACACACAGCCTCAAATAATTTAGGGAAATGATCAAATTGGTTTCAGCATCACTTTTTATAAATAGGTCCTTGTTTTTCTTTCTAATTTATCAATCTGTCAATTACTGTCATTCTCAAAACAATTTGTTTCAATTGCAATTTAGCCAATTAAAAGCAGGCAGATGCTAAAACACAAGCCATGCAATTAAAGGTAAGAATTTTTATAGTTTTTATCCTATAAGTTTCTGTTATGGTCCCTAAATAGACAATTCTCATTTAATTTGATCCTTGGAGACAAAATTCTCTCTCTCAACAATATAAAGCAAACTCTAAACAATTTTCTTAATATTTTTTCTTTGCTTTAAATAAAAAGTAAGGGTTATCTTAAAGCAATAGTAGCTGAAATTCAAACATAAAACTAGTAATAGAAAAAGGTTATACAAGTTGGGAAGGGGGCAGGATTAGAGGATTTTTTATGGCTTAAACTAAACATATGAATAATTTTCCTTTATATTTGATTTCTTTTTAAAGAAAAATCTTTAGAATGAAAGCCACCAATTACCTCCTATTGCAAGAATCATTAAAAAAATCACGGTAGTTATGATCTCAAAGCACATATACTAACTGCTTTCAGAGCACACACATTTTACAGTGCACACACATCTGATTAGATGATCACAGTAGTCCCTGCAGGCTTTCAGATCTATTCCTCTAGGAATTCAAAACTTTCTTTGATATCATCGTGATCCCTCCTATTAATTTGCACATGAAAAACTTCCTTAACATCTCCTTGCCTGAGTAAGACACCTGCATGCCACCATATCCCCAAAAGCTATATGCCCCATACATCCCCTGCCTAGCCCCAAACGTACAAATTCCCCCACAACCTATGCCAAAGAAGTTGATTCTGTTTCCAGTCTAATTTTGCCACCAACCTAGATCCTATGCAACACTTAATTAAACACTGGTATCTCTCAGGCTGCTGACAGATGTTAAATTAAAGGCATGATGGGATCTGATATGTGATCCCAACTGCTGCACTTCCTGCCATGCCACATGTGCATGGTAAGAGGAGAGATTGTGGGATTACGCATGAGATCCCATCATGCCATAACGATGGTAAAAGAGAAGACCAGGATCATGACCCCAGACTCCCCCTGCATTAGCAACTCCACGTGCTTCCCCAGCTAGGAGTCCCCAGTCAGCTGACCAGTGCTCCCAGCCTCTGTAACACACAGGAGTCTTGAAGACTGTGAGCACTGGCCACATGTTCATTAAAGGCCTGTGTATTTTGTGTAGTAACGTTGTGGCTTATTCCTCATTTTATCGTGCCATTAAGGCTAGGGACAGACATTACACATAAATCAATTTAAGAGATCAGAAACTGGTTTAAACCTGTAACAGAAGAGATGTTTAGTGCACATAAACCAGTCTGACAATGCCTGAAACTGGTTTGAGATAAACCTGGTTGAATGTAATATCAGACTTAACTGGGTGCGGTCAAACCTGTTTATGCAACTTCTGTCCCAGACCCCTTGCTGGTTTAAGATAAACCAGATTCCCCCAGCATCCCAGCATGCTCTCTGGGCTGGGCAGGGCTCTCTGCTCCATAGTAGGGTTGGCCCCTCCCCTCTGCTCCCTGGCGGCAGCTTTGGCACAGACTGCAGGCTGCTTCCCCACTCAGGAATTCCCCTCTCCCCTCTGTCTTGATGAGCTATGTCTGTGTATTAGCTAGAAGACCACATGCTGGCTATGGTCCTGCTGAGTCAACCAGCAGAATCAACAGGTGGCTGGTAACGTCCCTCTGTTGTTTTCTTAATGGGGTGATAAACACTGAGTTAGGGGTGACAAACACTGTTACCAATTCTCTGCTGGGCTAATCAGAGCAAACTGTGGAGTCCTGGCCATGGCCTGCCCCGCCCCCCCCCAGCTCAGCCCTGTACAAGGGAAGGGGGGGAGCTATTCTTGCACCCCTTGGCTTCTAGCCTGAGCCACTGAAGGCATATGCCTGCATGTCTGGGATGTCTGTGCAGTTACAAAGTGAAGTAGCCTAGCCAGGTTAGACTAACCTGAAAAGATTGAATCAATTCAGGCTCAGGCTTTGTGCATGTCTGTCTCTAGCCAAACTGAATGAACATATGGCTAGGTCACTATTTAAGACATGATTAACCAATTAATCACATTTTAAGTGCAACAGCTGTCAGTAGCTTCATAGTCAATTAATGCCGCTCATTCCAAATCCCAAATCTACTGAAGCTGCTTCATCAATACCAAATACATAGATGAACGTGTGGTGGTCTCTCTTTGCAAGGCTCGTCCACAACTGTTCTCCTGAGCACACAAGAAGCCTTCCATCAGCCCACTCTTAAAAAGAGAGAATGTTAAGAAATTGTTCCTTCCCACTCTCCCCCTACTTACCGAATGCAAAGAATGGTTCAGGAGCTACTCTCCCTATGCTCTCTTTTATGCTTCCAGTGAAAAATGTTTTGGGGCCTATCGCTTGGTTTTTCCCCCATCACTAAAAGCAGTTGTGTGCCTGAGATGTTCTCCTGCCTTCCCTGCAAAAAACAAATCATTTGCCTCAGGCCACATCTCTCAACCACATTTGTACTCACCCCAGAAAAGCAGACAAGTCAACTTTTCAAGCCCTACAGATGTAGACATAGGACTTCAGTATACTTGTACAGCACAGCTCATCCTACATGCTGCACATCATTGTACTTGCCAGAATCAGAATGACAAAGACTATAGATGGATCGAGGATATTGAAAAGCTGGGTATGGGAGCAGTGACTGGTGCTACTAAGATGACTGCACCGCCACTCCTGGCCTCCCGCCCAGATCCCTTCCCCACCAGGATAAACACAACAAGTGATGGAAGCAGCAACTGGGATCTTTTAAGACCCCAAATCAAGGAAGAATCTCACCCTTGCACTTGGCAGCTCTTCCTTTCCCTTCTGTGTTCAGCAACACCTCTTCTCAATCTCTTTACTTATGCCTCTGGGCTCAGGAAGGGGAGTCCAACCAGGCATTGTCACTGCCACTGCCCCTGCCCTGATCCAGCTGGCATTGTGGGAAGCAACTGTGCAGGGAGCTAGGCTCAGGCAGGTACAGTGACAGTGGCAGGTGGGTTCCCCTTCCTTAAGCCTGCTCCTGGGCTGATGGAGAATACCCAGAAGAACCGGGTAGAAGGGAGAACTGTCCCACTACCACCACTGCTACTGTCTCCAGCTGAGCCCAGCTCCTCACACAGCTGAGCTGGAGCATGGCAGGAACAGCTCTGGATATCCTCCCATCCCTGGGACAGACAGGGACAGCAACAGTGGTGGGGGAATTGGAGGGGAGGGGAGGTGCTGCTGAGCACGGAAAGGAAAGAAGGGGATCCCGAGAGGTGATGGATTCTTACTGCTTTGGGGACTTTAAAAAATCCCCAGCTGCTGTGCCCAGGGTGTGGTCTGAAACGTGGGGCGCCACCATGTCACCATACCCTCCACTGGTTCTGCCCCTAATGGAGTCAAACAGGTGTACAACTAAGATATTAGGAAGCTAGTGATATACTACTTCTATGGAGGACCAACTACTAACTGCATTTCAGAATACAAAAATTAATACACTAATTTAATCTGGGCTGGTGGGGAACAAACACAAGGACTGGGTAAAGAGGGGGAACAGATATAATTTCAATTACTATTAAAATGTGGCCACTTCCGTGGTAAATAGCAGGTTATTTTTAAAATAATACGCCTCAGTTTCCCAGTACAGGATATTGCAATATTTATACATAAACTAGCTACAGACAGTGCTTCACAGGAGTATAAATGAAGAATATCAGTGTCTGAATAGATAGCACCATTTCCTGCAGTTTTTTATAAACTGTCCAGAAAGGTACTAACCAATTGAACACACATAAATTATCATCATAATTAAAGGACACCAATTACCATACTATTAAAGTAGCTCAAACATTTTAATGCATTTTTTACCTCACAAAAGCCATCTGTGGAAGAGCTGTGTTATACTACCCCACTTCCTCTATTGCAGTTGGGGAACTGGGGCTTACAGATGCTATGTTACTTCCTTAAGGATGTAACTTGAGTAAGAAGGGATTTACTCAGGCAGGGTTTTTGATTAGGCCCTTATCCAACCCTTCTACCTGCACGAAAAAGCATGAATTTATTTTAGAGCTGTCTTTATAACATGAAGCTGGGATACAACTTTGAAACTCCAGAGGCACAGGAACATTCATAACTGTGATTTTCACTGCACTCTTTATAAACACATGGGTATACCTTCTAAATCAGGGAAGTGGGGAGATGCTGCAGATTTAGATTCCTGTCACCTTGAACAAATGGAGAGGCAGTTATTTTCTATGTTTCCCTATATTAAAAGTGGCTTGGGAGGCTTGTAAGATGAGACCACTGACTTTAATTTACTATATTTCCTTTCTTATTTATTCTTGAATGAAGAGTTATAGCCCAGGGCACATACTGCTAATAAAGTCTGTTTGTTCTGTTCCTAAAGATGCTCAGTGTTAAACGGTTTCCTAATTAAATCAGAGTTTTCAACTGACCAAACTCATGTCTATAAATAAAGCGTAGACACTAAACGAAGAGGAATTCTCACAAACACCAATTCACTTGGGAAGTTCTTCCTGATGAAATGTTTTAGATCAAGTCACAGCACACACAGCTTGCAACCAAACAAGGAATTCTACAGACTCATTCACTGATGCACATGTTTAAAAGACTATGTAATATTCTTCCACAACTGTTCTTTGCCATTAATGGAAGAGATATGCTGCCTACACACATTTAAGTCCCTTCTAAAGACCCATATTTTTCATGCTGTATACATACCATGGGTCAACTCTCTGTAAGTCACTTAATGTTCCTTGTGACAAAGTGTAAAGGTGCTCCAGTATGGAATTATCGGAGTCCTCTCTAGCGTATGGCTGACCTGGGCGCAGCTATAAAAGGAAAAGGGAAAATGGTGGGAAACACAGAAGAAGGGCCTCTTTTTCTTTTGTCCCAGCAGGCTAGAGCAGGAAGGGCATGATTCAAGTTATTTTGAGACTGGGGCATGAATTGTTTGACGTTTATGGAACTAAAAGCAGCTCTAAAAAAAAAGAGAGACTTGATATTTCCCCTCCCAGATCTGCATCACCATGTCTGTCTTTCTGCCCTTGATTGCGAGTTTCCAGAAGCAGGGCATGTCTTCCTTAGTGCTTACCTGATCCGTTACAGACACTTCCGTACACAAACAGCTATTGATTTTAATAATGACTTTGCAGTCCTAACTTGGTGTATCTAGGGAGCTCTATGGAAAGCCTAAAAAAGCAGACATGTAGCTCTGCTTCCAAATAGCTTGATGGTACAAAAGACAAGAGTTCATCTGTAAATAATGAAGTGTTTTAAATTACTCAGCTAACCACTTAACCATTGTCCCTTACATACATGTGTTACGTCCAAGCCAAGTCAATCCGAAAGTGGATATTATTGTCGTAGCACATCAAGTTTCCCAAGACTTGACTGACTGCAAAATAAGAACACAGTGTTCAGAAGAGTTAAGCATTAGTTAGCCTCAGTGGCTGGCCTACGATTTAAAGGAAGGTCAGAGTCATACTTCTGCTAAGCTCAAGTACTAATCATTCAGGAAAAAAATTCTAGTAAATAAATTAACCATGCTAGCCTCTCTCACCTCTTCCCTCTAGCAAAAGCAAAACAGTCACAAGTATACCTCAGGGAGAACAGTATTATTCTAGCTCAGAGTCTCAGCAAGCCTGAAAAAACATGAGATTTAAGAGACAGCTGGGAAAGTAGTGACAGGCAAGATTAGCTGCAACAGCAACATTAAGGAAAAATACTACAGGACAGAGTCACTTGATATAAGTCAGTCTGCACATGGTGAGGTAACCAAATCTTTCTGTGAGTCACTGGTTTAGGGATTTCAGATAAATAATGAACTCTTAACTTATTCAGTGGCCTTTATAATTTCGGTTTACCCTTTCTTATATAGTTATACCTGTATTACATTAGTATGTTCTCCTGTTTAAAAACCTTGATTGTGGACATATCAAAAGCAAAAGGCCCAGTTTTGTTACTTTTCTTACCTCTGAGAAGCAATCTATGGAAGTAAACTGGGCCACATTCTTAGCTGGTCAACATGGTGCCACTGAAGACAATTCTCAAATTCAAGTCAGCAGAGTGAAGTGCTGGCCCAAATGCATCTACTTGCAAAATACGCTGCTCAAGTTCATGATAATGGCAGCCACTATGGGAAATGAGACTGGGCCAAGCTAAAGTGTCTTCCTCTTATATACAACATAATGGTGTGATAGTGATGGAAGGTATGAATCATCTGGTAATCTGGAATCTGTTAGGAAATAACAGTTTCATCTACAAAGCATCAGTGGACTTTGGCAGTAGTAGGAAAAATTTGCATCAGAATAATGATACTACTGCAAGGTTTCATAGTTTCATAGTTTGTAGGGTCGGAAGGGACCTGAGCAGATCATCAAGTCCGAACCCCTGCCATGGGCAGGAAAGAGTACTGGGGTCAAACGATCCCAGCAAGGTGATTGTCTAGCCTCCTCTTAAACACCCCCAGGGTAGGACCCAGCACCACTTTGCTCGGAAGTTGGTTCCAGATCCTAGCTGCGCTGGCAGTGAAGTCGCGCCTCCCGATGTCTAATCTGAATTTACCCTCTGCCAGCTTCTGACCATTATTTCTAGTCACTCCTGGTAGTGCTCGGGGGAACAGGGACTCTCCCAACGCCTGCTGGTCCCGCTGACTAGTTTGGCCACTAGATCCCCCCTCAGCCTTCTCTTGTGGAGGCTGAACAGGTTCAGGTCCCGTAGCCTCTCCTCGTAGGGCCTGCCCTGCTGTCC
>NW_017728910.1:16444412-16448628 GCF_001723895.1 Crocodylus porosus | reverse complement strand
ACAGTCCCCCAGTTTTTTCCTCGTTTACATGTGCCAGAATAATTCTCTCAAAAAACATGCCCAGGATCGAGGTAAGACTAACTGGCCTATAGTTCCCCAGGTCCTCCTTCCTCCCTTTTTTTGAAGATGGGAACCACACTGGCCCTCTTCCAGTCCTCTGGCACCACACCAGAGCACTACGAGTGCTCGTACAGGTATGCCAGGGGTCTCGCAATGATCTCAGCTAATTCCCTCAGCACTCTGGGATGGAGACTGTCCGCACCAGCTGATTTAAATACACCCAGTCCCTCCAGAAGTTCCCTGACTAGATCCTCCCTGACCCATGACTTAATGAAAAGAGAGACCAAAGTAGCTGGCTGTCACAGAAACTGCCTTTTGCACTTGCATTCCCACCAGCAATCATTTAAAGCGAGCGCAATTATTGCTACACATTCTCTTGTTGCTAAACAGACACTTACTTAGCAGACTATAGCAAGTGCTTCACTTTCAGAGAAGGAAAAGTATTAATCTTTAAAAACTTCCTAATTAACATTTTCTAGTTCAGTGTTGTTATTATTATAGGGTGAAGCAGGAGATTGCAGTTATTTTCATGAAGGTTAACCAGACAAATGGATTTGTGTAATAATCTGTGTACAAAATGCGTTTGTTCTAATGGCTAGAAAATTCCTTTCAACAAAAGAAAACATACCCTTTACTATATAGTCCTGCCATTAAAAATGTATCCTGTTCTTCAGGAAGGATGTGTTTTCTTTACCCCACCCCCACCCCCCGCCAATATGTTTTGAAAGGATTTACTCTACAGGACAAGAGGATTTTTCAAATTATCTTAAGTTTTCACTTCTTACATTCCATCCTTCCTCCTATGACCCTATTAAAGGTATTTAATTTCTCAGAAATCACTGTAAACTAAAAAAAGAGATATGCTCAGGAAAAAAATCAGGGCTCTAATAAAAAATAGGCAATATAAAACTAAGAGCTGATATTCCCTGGTAAGATTTCATAATATCTGAAACAAACAAAAGCGACAACCCAAACAACAGACATGAAAACATTTAGGAAAATACATTAGGGCAGGGGTTTTCAACTGGGGGTACGTGTACCCCTGGGGGTACTTGGGATGGATTCAGGGGGTACTCGGCAGCAGGCACCGCCGCCGGCACTTCTGCCATCATCATGCCACCGGTACTTCCACTGCCGCACCACCGGCATGCTTGCCAGTTGGATGCGGGGGACACCCCTCTCCCCATTGCTGACTGGCTGCTGGGGGACCTCCCCGCCTATCTGGCTGCTGGGGGACTCCTGCCTTCTCAACCAGCCACCAGGGGTACACTGACCCAAAAAGGTCGAAAACCCCTGCATTAGGGCAGGTGGTTCTGGATACACCTCTGTTGGCTCCTCACCACTCTTGTGGCCACCATTGAAAACATAAGCTCTTCTGCACACTAAAACGGAAATACAGCAGTGAAGATGCCCCAGGGACACCTGCCACTGCCAAGCTGTCAAGATTTCAAGGGATAGAGCTGCCTCTGTTCTGAGCTGGAGCTTGCAGAGTGGGAACAGGAGGCCGAGGCGACCACCTCAAGAGCACGGTAGAACCTGTGTGATCATATACTGATCACTTTTCCCAACTGGGTTCTGGCTTTCCAATCTGAGAACAGTTTAGCATCTCTGACCTTAAAAATGGGTGAGTCTGCTTTAAGGGTAATCTCACTTTTTCCAGAAGATTTTCCCTTATCTCCCTCAGAATTATACTTTGTACCCCCTCATGTTACAGCTGTAATGTGTACTTGAGAAGCGGTACAAACACCTTAAAAGCTGCATGCACTTTTTATTAATTCTTCCCAATTAACCTACTGCTGAAAACCCTTGTGGGTGCAAAAATAATTAAAACAGCTGACACTAAACCTAAATTGTTGCCAGTAATTATCGAATTCCAGTATTCATAAGAAACTCATAAGAAACTCTTCATAAGAAGAGACTCATAAGAAACTCTTCAATTCATTAGATACTCTTCATCTTCAGACATGAATTCATGCACAGAATCATTTCTGGAACAAGTCAGCCCTCAGCACAGCATACAAACACCCCCAAGATTTGAGATGTTTCGGATCTGCACTCCATAGTTATAAATCCCAAGATCTGGAGTGTTTAATTTTAGAATGCATTAAAGAAATATGGGGGCACATCCACCTACGCTTATTTATACTAGACAAGATACTTGCCAATAAACTTGCACTCAAGATCTGAGATTGGTTTGGGACGAATTCATGTAGGATTGGTTAATTCTAGATTATTTTTTATTCAGACCAGTTACAGCTAGCATGGAGTTTGGCCCTCAGATACTACAATACTACAGTACAATACCAGTGAGGAGAGAGGGAATTCTTAAGACATGACTGAAGATGGGCACTGTAGGGAATGAGAAGAAAGTCCCAACCCACTTCACCACCACTGACACAATGACTACACCCCACAACAGAACCATCAGCCTTCCTGGATCTTACAGCTGCACCTCCAGAAATGTAATATTTCTCATCCAGTGCACCAAATGCCTTGATGGAAAATATGTAGAAGAGACCAAACAACAACTGCATACCAGAATGAACGCACACCGGAAATCTATCAAAGAAAAAAGTAGCCAATTACCTGTGGGGGCACATTCGACAAGGAAACCACTCTCTCTCCAATCTCTCAAAACGCTTTTCACAGATGAGCCCATGAACTTCACTTCATCAACCTCCTGGATACAAAAAATCATGGACTAAATATAGACATTGGATTTATGACACATTATAACCTGCCTGACATCTGACTCCCTAGGTATCTCTCCACTGTTTACCTACTACATTCATCCCCCTTCCCTCCCTGCACTCCCCCACCCAGCTGGCTTCTCACCCACTGACTCCTCAATTTACATCTTCACTGACTGCCTGTTTTGCATGCAGACCAGCCCAACCTCTGGCTTCTTTACTATTCATTCCATCCAGGAAGAGCACGCACCAACTGCAGAGGTTTCCTCAGCCTGGCAAAGGGTTTTTAAACCTGAAAGTTTGCTAAGAATTTGTTTTTCCCAACCATTTAAGTTGGTCTAATAAAAGATATCAGATTCACACAAAAAATCTTGTCTGCCTATGTCCTTAGACCAACATGGCTACAACCTACACCCCTGCAAACCCACTTCAGGCATACTTTGGGCACATCTAATAAGTTACCGCACAGTAGCTCATTGCTACTGCGCAGTAGTGTTAGTAGCTCATTGCCACTGTGTAGTAGCATCTGAAAAAAACAATGTGGCGACGGTACTGTTCAGTAATGCCAGGCACTGCACAGTAATACCAGGTACACATACTAAATGACTGTGCAGTAACAACTGGAAGTCCGGTGCTTGTGTACACATGGTCAGTGGGTTGTAAGAGGGTGCACGTTTTATGCTGGGTTAAACTGAGTAGGGCCTGACTGCCTCCGGTCTTGTCTACAGAAAATATAAATGCACTGACTAATTTAAAAAAAGCCTTGAAAAACCTACTCAAAAGGACACTTGTTCTGAATAATCCAAACTCTGGGAATGTTTGGATGCAAATCTGAATTTTGCAGATGTTCAAGTAGCCCCCAACTATCCTACACTCATGCTTTAAGTATTTTAACATGTACTCCTTTCATTAAATCATGACAACAGCAGGTTTTTTCCCCACTTGGTCCGAGAAAAACACTTTTCTCTGGCCAAGGCAATAATTTTTCCAATCCCTGATAAACATATAGTAGTTAGATGCCAAACAAATAATCAGTTACCATATTTACCCAAATCCAAAACAACTTCAAATTTAGGGATGAACCCCCAACAAATCGATTTTACAAGTGAAAATTTTAGTTATTATTTTCCCATGTATAGATCTAATTATTGGGGGGGGGGTGCTGTATTTAAACCTATCCCTCCTCTGCCCCCAAGTACTGCAGCTGTGAAAACAGTGGCACATGGTGAGCGGGGGGATACATAGCAGGGAGACATATGGCCTGACTAGATCCCCTTGTTCCCTGCCACTTGTCTTTCCTACCACTTGCCCTCCCCTGGCATGCACTCCCATGATGCCTGCATGCCCTGCTACCTGCCCTTCCTGCCTCTTACTCCACTTCTGCCTGCCTTTCCCATGATGCCTGCACCCTGTGGTACCTGCCTCCCTACCACTTGCCCCCATTGCCACTTCCTCCAACCCCCCCC
>NW_017728910.1:16442429-16444312 GCF_001723895.1 Crocodylus porosus | reverse complement strand
AACTGAATCTACCTATTTTTCCCCAGAACACTTAGGTGCAGGTCATTTAGGTTCCTTCACAATCTCATAAATTCATAGATGCTAGGGTCGAAAAGGACCTCAACAAATCATTGAGTCCAACCCCCTGCCTAGGCAGGAAAGAGTGCTGGGGTCAGATGACCCCAGCCAGATGCCTATCCAGTCTTCTCTTGAAGACCCCCAAGGGAGAGGAGAGCACCACCTCCCTTAGAAGCCCATTCCAAATTTTAGCCACCCTTACTGTGAATAAGTTTTTCCTGATATCTAGCCTAAATCTGCTCTCTGTGTGTTTGTGACCATTGTTCTTTGTTCCTCAGTCAAGGAGCAGCACCTGTGGCAGTGGCAGCTCCAGCCGCGGCCCAGAGCTAGGGCTAAAGCTGTTGCCAGCACTGTGAGCCAGAGCAAGGCCAGCACAACAGAGAGTCAGTGGTGGTGACAGGCAGAGGCAGCACAGGGGAGCAGAGGTGACAAGGGCAGCTCTGACTCTGACCACTAGCTTGATCCACACCCCCATATTCAAATCCAAGATGAGAGGGGGGGTTGCCCCATGTTACAGGTGGGGGGATTCAAGTAAATACAGCAGTAGTGTGTGTTATCCAAAAGCTAGACTCATTGGATATGTACGCCAATAGAATACGTAAGCCTCACACACGTATCCTTCTAGTCCATAAGCAGTGGTTCTCCTAGGTAACCAAAACAGTGTTTCACCAGAAACTTAGAAAATAGCATTCTGTTTTTAGCTAACACTGATAGATGATGTTTGTATTTCATCTCCTTCTTTCTCGGTACATAAATAACGTCACTACATCATAGAGCAAAGGTTTCTTAGTTAACGTTTATCACCTGTACTATCCAGATAGCTACATTTAGGTTGCCTGGTTTAGCTGTGGTGAAGTAACTGCCAGTTACGTGTAGACTCACGTGATCACTATGTTGCCATAGCACAGCGTATAGTGGCATGCTGTGTCACTTCCATGACATGTAGATGTACCTTTACAGTACTTGACCAAAAACAACAGATACTCATATATACTGTAAATAGTCTTTTAAAAATAATTCCGTGATAATATTATGGGTTAGGGAGAAAAAGTATGTAGAACTAAATAGGTATATGCCATTCAAGTATAACAGTATTATGGTGGGCCAAAAATACTGTACTTAATTATGTGGCGGTAAACCTTAAAATGGGTCAATTTCCATCCTATAAACCAGGGACGGGCAATTATATCAGGCAGCGGGTCGCTTACTGAGTTTTGGCACGCCATCAAGGGCTCCATGACAGGCAGCCAGGGGCAGATATGTATTAATTGTCTACATTTTTAGGGGCCCCACGGGCCGGACAGCATGGCCTGCTGGGCCACATCCGGCCCATAGGCCACATGTTGCCCACCCCTGCTATAAGTGATTGTGGATCTACTTATCTCCACAGATGAAAGTGCCCCTATTAAAGCCAGTGATACTACTCACATTTGTGTCTGCCTAACTTTGCAGGAGTGGGTCCTTACAGTGCAATGACGTGATTTTCATAATGCGGGTTACTTCAAATGTTTTGCAATATGATTATATAAAATGAGAGACAAGGGGTTTTCCTTCTGGAACTTCTCACAAGAAGCTTGGAAGTGTTTAAAAGCCTAGGGCAGAGGCACTATTTCCAGAGCAATGGGGTCTGATGGCTAAAATTTCAAAGTTTTAAAATTTTAGTGCTTACTTCATGCTCATTGCTTATCATTCAATACATTCAGTATAAGTGTGCCTAACTAGCATGCTAGAAAGCAAAATCAGCCATTCACAGCCCAGATGGGGAACATCTTTGTAACACAGTTGTTCTCAACCATTCCAAAGATACAGCTGTTATTTGTTGGGGG
>NW_017728910.1:16435327-16442329 GCF_001723895.1 Crocodylus porosus | reverse complement strand
AATGAACCCTGAGAAGAGAAGTAGCAGCATCTCCCATGCATTCAAAAGATAAAAGCACAACTGCAGGAATTAACCTGTCCTAAAAGTCCCCATTAGGGCTGGAAAGATGGTCTACATTCTAACCACATGATCACATCTTACCATACACCTGGTGCATGAAACACATGTGGACAGTACCTCCATTGGCTGGACAAGGTATGCAGGCCCAGACTACTAATGAATGAGCACCAGCTAGATACACAATAAATAGACTAAAGGTATAAGATTTGAGAGGAACAAAAAGAGGGCATGTTCATCACTCAGCAACTGCAAGAGACCTGCAGAAGATGATCATGTGCTGGCCAGACGTCTGTCTTCCTGTATGCGTCCCTAGGGCACAGTGCATGGTGAGAGCCTTTACTTGTTTGCTAATTGTCATATGTTGCTACTATGTTTAACACCCACACACACACTTGGGATGTATAGTGTGTGGGGGAGTTGTGTATGTTTTTTGATGTGGTAAAGATGGCCCCTGTGTTTTGGCCACGTGCTCAACACGTGGCAAGCTGGGGCCTGTATCTGAGGAGAATATGTAAAACCCTCTGGCCTCACTGGCCAGAGGAAGCAGAGGATTTTTCAGTCTGACTGGCTGGGAGAGAAATTGGAGTGTGGCACTCCTTGTCTGGACAAGGCCAAGGTTTCATAGTTTCATAGTGCTTAAGGTTGGAAGGGACCTACACAGATCATCAGGTCTGACCCCCTGCCCCAGGCAGGAATGGGTGCCGCGGTCATATCACCCCATCCCATCCCATCACCCCAGGTGATGTCATGAAAAGGGATATAAGGGGAGCTAGGCTAGTTTCAGGGAGAAGTCACAAGGGGCTTCTGAAGAGTGAGATCTCCTCCAAGGGAAAAAGGAGGTGTAGACAGCATAAAGGGAAGCTCAGGTAGAGAGAGGGAGAATTGCCCCAGTGTCTGGAAACTTCTCTCTCCTCCTTTTCTCCCCGCCCCCCCCTGCTTTTGAGGGTTTAAGGGGTTAATATCAGGGGGAAGAGTATTGGTTCTTGGTTTTGCTGGCCAGGAGTTAGGCCCAGCAGTTTAAACAGGGTTGAAACCTGGGAGTTTCTAACCCTGCCAGCTTTGAGCTGGGGTTGAGGTTTGCAAACTTCTGTGCCCGAATGGAGCTGTGACCAAACTACCTGCAGCCCAAGCCTAGAGGGTAGGCCTGGTCTTTCCCCTTCATTTTTTTTTTTTTTTTTATAGTCTTTGCTCTAGTCAAGCTGTGTGGTTGAACTAGCTGTAGCAATTAATCAACCTAGTTCCTTTTGGAATTTTTTCTGCAGTTTTGTTTCAGCAGGCCACATAAAACAGCCCAGAAGTTATGGGGTGCATGCATGCTGTCTGGAGTTGCAGTCACTCCCCACATGCACAGACAGTCTTTCCATGGAAGCAAAGACTGACACGCTACCATTCCTATAAGAGCAGCGAGGGGCCCCTTACTCCACAGAAGGACCCACGCTCTCTAGCAGCTTTTCCTGGTGCAGCGCAAACTAAGCATTGTATCTTGTAGTTAGTAATATTTTAAATTGCATTTACTGTTTTCCACTGTTTTCTGTAATAAAACTATTTTTTAGTGTTTACACTGCTTGCAAGGAGGGTTTTTTGGTTTATGCGGAACAACCTAATAATTTATTTAGCATTTCCCATATGGTCTGAATGGGGGTTTGAGCCAAGGTAAAATATATTTAGACCGCCAAATTAAACCCAGCCCTTGTTGCTGCCAACCAGTGCCAGGCAGAAGGGTTATATGTGCATCAATATAGATCTCCAAGTCATTGACCAGATACATTTTGATTGGTCATTTTAGGGATATTGCACCCTGCCTACAATTGAGTGTCAGCTGCTGATTCTTAAAAGCAGGCCAACAGGCTCTGAAATGAAAAAAAGTGGAACATGAAAACTACCAAGCCAGCTTTATCATGCCATAACTGAATATGTCAGCATGACGCCTCCTCACTCCTTAAAATCCCAAAAGCAGCATGAAGATCTTGGAAATATTATTCCAGCAGTCTATCATACAGGTATACCTGCATTAGTGGGTACATTCAGTCCATTTATGCACAGCTCTATCTCTGAAACCAGCACAAAGCCCACACCTGCAGCTTTACATCGCACCAAACCCATTTTTCTGCAAAATTCTGAGCTTTCAAAATTCAACAGACAACCTTCCAAAACAATTATATCCTTGACTTGTACATGACATAGATAGAAAACCGTTGTCCAAAACAGCACTGTACACATAGCACCCTACCAATGATCTACAACAGAAGCTGCATAATAATGTGCCACAATCAGTTGGCAGCAGCCTGGTCTGCTTTCTCGGGAATATTCAACACAACCAAAGGCTTTGGCTCCTCCACTTCCAAGACCTTCAGAAAAGGTAGGCAGTTCTTCAGTGTTCCTTCCTTAACAAACGTGTGAGATAGTTTCGTATATTATCTCCAGTTAGAAAACATCTACTTCCGATGCTACTATTGTCCAGTGCAACAGTATTTCAATATTGATTTTC
Organism: Crocodylus porosus; assembly: GCF_001723895.1. Classification (NCBI taxonomy): domain Eukaryota; kingdom Metazoa; phylum Chordata; order Crocodylia; family Crocodylidae; genus Crocodylus; species Crocodylus porosus. The sequence continues at coordinate 16,439,781 of NW_017728910.1, read as the reverse complement.
CTGACAACCCTAAATAATGCTGTCGCATTAATAACCTCCAAGGCATTGATGGGATCAGGCTGAATACATCTTATTTAAGATAACACAATTATAATGATTACTGTTATCTAGAGGTCTCCAGGCCAGCAACATTTTATTTAACCCAACAAATTATTGCACAAACAGTTCATGAGGAGGGTGGGGAGGTAGAAATCAAGTGTTCAGTGAAGGATGCAACTCCTGTTAACTTCCTTAATAAAAATTAGAAAAAACTAATTCAACAAGAAGCTTGTGTAAAATGGGCACAGAGGATATTAGATGTAGTCAACATTTACTGTACGTACAAGCATTTAAAAAAAAAGTTTATGTATTTTCAGTGATTCAAAGGTGTCACAGGGGCACTGAGGTGTCCTGTGACTTAGAGGATAGAAGGAGAGCTGTCAATCAGCAGGGCAGCGCAGCCGCTGGTTGCTGTGGCAACCAGCAGGTCAGGTGAGCGGAAGGGGGCAGGGCCGGGCCCTTTATAAACAGCCCAGGCTGGAGCCTGAAGCAGTTCCCCTCTGGCAGCCGCAGCTCTGCGGGAGAGCTGAGCAGCAGAGTCAATGGTGGTGGTTTGCCTGGCTGCAATGATGCGAGAGGAGAGAGAGAGCCCGGACAGACGTATGAGTGAGAGTCAGCATTGCGCGGGGTTTCTATTATAAGCCTGGCGCTTATGTTATGTTGTAGCCGGCTGGCTGACTTTTTGTGTTTACTTATGGTTACACCGGAGGACCGGGTGAGGCTGTAGGGGTGAGAGGAGGCCTCACGGGGACTCCCCAGTAGCTTGGGGGTTCCCGGTGCCCAGTGGGGGGGCACAGCGAGCAGTGCCACAGGGGCACAGTGTGCCGAGTGCCGCAGAGGTGCTCAGCATGGCCGCGAAAGGGCACTTAGACCCTACAGGGGGTGAGGAAGCGCGGGAGGCGCGGCATAGACCCCAGAGTTGGTGAGGAAGCGAGGGGAGCGCAATGTAGGCCCCAGAGAGGGGGCGACAGGCCCTACGCGGGCCACGTACTATATCAAGCCACCCCGAGGCGGGCGGCATGTATCATTGACAGGCACCCGAGACGGGTGCGAGCCAAGGAGTGTTCCAGAGGGCTTCCGCAGCAACAGGGGAGCCCAAGGGACGAGAGGGGCCAGGTAGGGCTCCGGCCGCCTGAGCCTACCGGGACACACTTAATTGGACGATCATCATTGGCAGGATTCAGCAGGGGCCAGGTAAGGCTTAGGCCACCTGAGCCTACTCGGACGATCACCGTTGACAGGACTCAGAAGGGGCTAGGTAGGGCTCAGGCCGCCTGAGCCCAGTTGATGTAAAGAGCTAATCCAGGTAGGGGGGCCAAGCCCGGGGGGCACCAGAGAAGGGGCGCTGGCTGCTGGTTAAGCCCAGGGTCGCCAGAGAAGGGGCGTCGGGGACGGGCCGACCCAAGGGGCGCCAGGTAGGGCGCAGAAGGTTAGGGACCAGACAATGTCCAGGAAGAGCTGTGAGGCTTGGGGCATGCTACAGGGGAGGTAGGAGGCACGCACTGCCCATAAGGCTGGGGTGAGAGCACCCCATTTGGAACGGAGGTAATACCAGCACGGTGTCATAGGTGCAAGTAGGCAGCCTCCCATACTGAACCTAAGATCAAAGACGTGGCGGGCGAGTCGAGGGTGCTGGATTGCCTAATTGACATGGCAGGGGGCGTTAGCGGGCTCACGGCCACTTGCAGGCCCCACTCCGTGACAAAAGGATTAGGTATTAAAGCTTCTATTTCACTACTGTGTCATAAAGCTTGACTCTGAGAACGTCACCCAAAACAGAAGGGCTACTAAAATAGGAGCTACTCATACTTAAGACTACCGACAGAACACCCCACACTTCCACGAACTTCATGAAACAGGAGCAGGCCACAAACGGAATAAATAGAATTTATATGGACATCTCCAAAATCACTAAAGGAGAAAAAAGCCGAAATGTAAATAAACTACAATGACTCCATCTCCAAAATCGTTAAGGAGAGAAAAAGCCAAAATTTAAGTAAACTACAATTACTCCTTGATTTATGTCACTATATTTTTGCTTTGACATTTATAATCATCACACATAAAAGAGGACGACATATCATACGGGTTTGACATTTGCAATCATTATGAATAAAAAAAGGACAGCTTCAGTTTTATAAATGCTAGGAAAATAACAGCAGCCCACAACCCTATAAAAGGTGAGGCAAATTGTATATGAGTGCTCAGATACAGGTCAGCTTTAAGCAGGCATGTAATTCCTACTGCAATTAACAGTGCTGGCAAAATACCACAGGTTTATATCACCCCAGTGTGTTACTAAGAATCTCCTAATATTGATGCATCAGCTGTATGCTCACATGTGGTTTTATTGACCACATCAGAGCAAGACAGGCAGGTGAGCAACTATAATTAAAGATCTTAGAAGGTGAATATTAAAGGGGGCTGTATTGAAACAACAAAGGTGATGCACATGCTCTATTTAAAAAAAATGCACTGTGCAATGTAAAAGGAATATAAATACTTTATGAGACTTAAGTGTCAGCCTCTCATTAGTAATACATTAAAGTACAGAGCAGGTGGTAACCTTTACACATTACAATGCATAGCTTGTGGCATCCTGTTGCAAAGAATCTCTAATAGATGCATTCAAGATATTAAAAATATTAGGCAAGAAGAAAGTGTGTTCCATTTCTCCCTGACTTTACTTCACTGTCTACTTCACTGACTTTAGAAAGTGTTGCATATGATGGAAAGCATAGAGGAATAAAGGATGATCCCTGATTTTGAAAAGTCAATGTGGGGGCGGGGGAGGTTCCACTCCCCTACATGACTTCATCATTCACTAACTTGTTTGGACTGGGCTTTCAGAGAAGTTTTATCTATCCACCTTCCCCAAATAACTGAGAAGCTTCTCAACATATAGATCCAGTTCCAGGAGGGAAAATAAATTTCAATATTTCAATAAAATTACACAGAAGCCCAAAGACGAGTCATAATTATAAACGGTAAGTAAAGCTGAAGAGTTTATAGTACAAGCTTTTTTTGTTCAGGTTTGTCATTAATCGCAAGGATAAGCTAATGTAGTATTGATGGAGCACTAATAGAAATCAAATTAAAAAACGGGAATGTAAGTGTCTTTGATTAATTAAAGTTTTTACTGACAGTTGCGCCAACATAAATTTTCTTTAATGCAACCGAATGCAGCCATTCATCAGTGTGATAGTTCTTTCGTTCCTTCTAATATTTTATGCGGTATTTCAGTAAAATGAGTACATCACCATTTATTGGAAGCCTTTGGAATGAGACCATAAAATACACTCATTCCTACAAAGTAGAAAGGGTATTTGTGACCCTGTGTCACTTCATTTAGGAGCACAGATTGGCCTTGGATTTACCTTATCTGGTTGCCGTCTTCCAGTCCTAAGATGGCTCCAATTCATTTGTAACATGGGAAAAACAGTTTGCAAAGTACTTTTGTGCCAGAGTTAGTCCCACAAGGAGAACCAGGGTAAGAAGCGGGTTTCAGAACCATGCGATACACATTCAGGGCATACGCAGAAAACATTCACTGTCTAACTGTGAAGTCAGACCAAACTTTATGACAATTTTCCTATTTTAATGTATTTTTAGATTGTTACGCTTCCCTCCCCTGAAAAAGCTCAAAACAACTTGCAATAAAGAACAAGGTAAATTTATAAAAACAAATAAAATATGAACCTAGAATAGCATACAATAAACTCTCCAAGCAGTGCCCCATAATTTAACATCTCCTACTAAATGCCAGCCCAAATAAAAAGGTCTTATATCAGTTCTGGAGGATGTCTAGGCTGAGTCTCTAAGGGGCCTCAAGGGAGTTCCAGAGCTGTGTTTTAACATCTCCATAAACTGCATCTCACTGGCAAAACTCCTCTTTCTTTTTACACAGACCTACATCTGTGTCAGAGTACTGGAGTACCAGATATTGGTGACTAGGACAGTCTTCTGCCCCAGGGAGGCTCAACAGCAATGCAGTCAGTGGCCACATTCAGAAAATGAAATTCTTCTGGATCAAATCAAATTTCATTCTTGCAAAAAGAGTCACTGGGCTGCCCAAACTGGTATTAAGATTCACTTAGAAATCTAGGACTAGATCTGACATCTGAGTCAAAGAAAGCATGCTCAAGCATTCAGCTTGAGAAGATTGATCTTATAATTTGTCATGGCATAGCTACAGTCTCTGGTGGTCTGAGCCTGTGGGGTTCATCTATTTAATTATATTGAAGGACTTGACTTGATGTTCTGTTTTAGGGGGGAAAAGAGCATTCCCTTCAACCTCCCTCAAAGTAGGAGTACACTTTGATTCATAGTTTCATAGTTTCATAGTAGCTAGAGTCGGAAGGGACCTAGGTAGATCATCTAGTCCGACCCCCTGCCTTGGCAGGAAAGAGCACCGG
>NW_017728910.1:16423077-16435316 GCF_001723895.1 Crocodylus porosus | reverse complement strand
TTGAACAGGGTGCTTTCTACCCCATCATCCAAGTCACTGATGAAGATGTTGAACAGTGCGGGCCCGAGGACCGAGCCCTGCGAAACCCCACTGCCCACGTCCTTCCATTCCAACTACATGCACAAGGGAATAAGCAGAAGTAAGAGTACCTTATTAAGTGGGTGCCAAATTTCTTGGTGTACGAAAGTAAACAGGATTAAGCAATGATCAGGCACAGCCTTACTTTCCTTTACCCTAATCCTTACTATCTGGCTACAGTAACTCATTATGACCTAGGAGCACAAAGAAACAGCCAGAGGGGTTTGGTTAATACTAGGAGTATAAGCTCTGCTCAGGGCTGCAACAAAAATAAAGCCGGCCCTTAAAAAAAGGGTTTGGACAATGGACTTAGGTTGGGGACATTCTTACATGCTATAGCTTTCAGTCTTTTCCCAGGTAACAGAAATTTCCAGCCATTTACTGGTCTTAGCAACAGGCCTAAGTGCGACATAATTATTCTTCTTTAACAATGTATGCACCACTAATGCCACGACATTCAGGAAGTGAAGAAAAGGTAGTTATCAAGGCTGGTACAATTACATTTGTTTAAACAGAGCTAGCATCTTTAACAGTTTTATCATCAGCAACAAATAATCTCAAAAAAAAGGCTAATTTCTTACTAGTCTGACTGCTTTTACGTTGTTGTATAAGAACAACTTCTATTCAGGCAAATCACGTGACATTAGATAAATTATTCTAGGTATTGCAAAGGACAATAAGGATTGAGAGACAAGGGATGAAGGCTTAATTTTTTCTTTCTTTGCTTACCCTTTAAGGGCAAAAATGCAGGTTTTCTATTAAATAAAGACAGTAAACAACTGGCTTCTTCAAAAGGTTACAGGGAAGTGGAATGGAGCATAGTCTCCTTTCTACAATTGCTACCACAAACCTAAGAAATCCCATTAGGGGAATTTATAGCAAAAGAAACAACTGTGATGAACCTTTAGCAAATTATATAATTAGACTTTCTCTTCAAAGGGTCTTTCAGATCCATTTATCTCCATCTATTACACACAGAGAGTTACTCAATATGGCAACTAAGGAAAATATGTCAGGTAAATTAAAGATTCCAAAGGAGAACAAATTACCTTGCAGTACTGACTGTAAATATCCTGTCCTATAACTTATGTGAACAAGGGGGGGGGGGGAAAAACCTGGGGAAAAAAAGACAAATGAGTTTCCTGTCTGATTCACATGTCCTTTCAGTTACGAGAAGGGAAAGGCACACCAAGTCTTTGGGCCTTTTATTGTATTCCTGGGCCAGAACTCTCCAGGGCCAGAACTTAACTCTTTGCATGAAAGCCCTGTGACCCCAGTAGATTGATGATCTTGTTAATTTGAAATAAACCAGTATGCCTGTTAACCATGGAAGAAGCAGATTTAAAACAAGGATTAAGAAGTAATGATAGCCCTTGGAACTCAGAAATGTTTCAGAGAAGTTTAAAATAGAATATAAAAAACTATTTCTACAGGCAGGTAAAATTCCAAATAATTCCTTGCAAAGGAGTTCTTCCCCACAGAGCCCGACAGACAACAAGTCTCATAATGTAAAATAAATTAAGTTCAGTGATTGAAGCAGGGAACTGGGAGCTGTGCAGTTCTGTTCAGTGAACAATTTGTTTTCTTCCAAAAAAATTGCCAACATTGTGTTACCCATACTGTGCTACATATTTATTACAATGTATGATCTCAAGACAGGTACAGATAAAACAAAGTGAAAAGATTTCTTTTAACAGACCATGTAATCATTTTTTCTCAATTATATATGGCATGATCCGTCCAAAAGAACAGAAGTAAATAGGCATTCTGCTTTCAGAAAGTGTCAGCCCAGTAAATATGAAAGATGCACTCTTGGTATCATCGAAACCAGCAAAAAGGTTGCAAAAAAAATAACAACTGGATAATTTCTTGCCTCCCTCTCATGCTCATGCTCGGACCAAAAAAAACAAAAGAAAAGAAAAGTCTTTGAAAGACCTGATTTAAAAGAGAGATTGCAGTGTATAAAACCACTTTTTCACCAAGGTACCTTATCCAATTTTATATCTTCTCTTTCTGTTAAAGCTCTACACTGTCATAGATTTTCCAGGAAAGTCCCACATTTTGGGGCTGTTCCAGGGTCCCCAAGGACTCTCTCAACATGACGTTCACAACCAGTTTCTAAAAACTGGTCTCAGATTGGTTCCCGGCTGTGTCCTTGTTGCATCTCCAAACTGTGCAATCATATGGGCCCCAAAAACTGACGAGCTGCCATCAATTTCAGGGCTGCTAATAACAGTTCTGGGAAGCCTTCGGGATGGCTGCCCAGATTCTGCTCTCTGGACATTGGTCACTTTACTCTCTCTATCCCTCTTTCTACTAGTAAGCATTTAAACACTACCTCCAGCACAACACACAGAAGCTGATTTAAATGCTTATGGATCTGGATACACACAAATGACTGCAGCATAGTGCAGAGATACCTAACGGGGCTATGCGAAGCTTCAGGTGCAAATTCAATTCAGAGGAGATTCAGTGGCTGAATCTCCAAATCTGAATCAAATCAGGAGACCAATTAAAAGGTCTGAATTGATTCGAAGCTCTCTGAATCAATTTGGAAAAGATTCGGAGAGCTTCGGCAATTCAGGCAGTCCCCGCTGGCTGCAGCACAGAGCTGGACCTGGACTCTATGCTGGTAAGTAGGGGGAGGGGGAGGAGAGGCTGAAGGAGAGGGGAGGGGACCATGGTGGGGCCCCTGCCAGGCTCTATCCCCTGCTTCCTCCCCCCTGCCCCCTGAGCATCCTGCTTTCCCAGCCCCACCCCCCATGACTGCCTTGCCAGGCCCCAACTCCTGGCTATTTAAAGAAAAGCCCCCACTCACCAGCTGCTGCCAGGTGGGGGGGCAATCACCACTGCCCCCCACTGTCCCACACCTCATGGGGTGCTCTGCCACAAGCCCCTTGATCCCCGCACGCTCTCCCAGCATCCCCACCCATGGCTGCCTTGCCTGCCCCGGCTCCCAGCCTTTAAAAATAAAATAAAATAAACCCCAATTCACTGGCTGCTGCTTTGGCCTCCAAGCTTCTGGGGGCTTGTGACAGAGCCCACCACACAGTGTGGGGCAGTGAGGAGGCAGTGGGTATCACCCCCCTCCTCCCAACCCGGCAGCAGCTGGTGAGTCAGGACTCTTTTTTTTAAAGAGCCGGAAACTGGGAGGGCAGGGGGATGGGGCCGATTTGGCTGTGGCTGAATCTGTAAGTCAGATTTGGCTGAATTGATTTGGGACAGTGATTTGAATCACCGAATCGAATCACTGTCCCCCAAATCACCCAAATCCAAATCCAAAGCGAATACTAGCCACTTTGCACAGGCCTGATATCTCATACAGCTTTAAATATGCTACCTTAGGTACCAGGGGTAGTTATGGCTTAGCATTCAGGAATGGATACCCTCCTCCTCTCACTGGGGCCCCACTGAAATTCAAAGTGTCTAAATCACTTTTAAAAATAAGGCTCAAGTTCCTAAATCTGGTAGATGTTGCTAGGCTGAAAAGGGCACTGCATAAATACCTTTAAAAATCTGGGTGCGTGGGAAAATATATATATTAATGGCCACACAAGGAAAAGCAAGTAGTCATGTGCACAAACTTCTACACAATACATGTACAATATGTATATTCACATACACACACATCCCCACACATACACAAACAATTTCTCAGCACTGTATAGTCCTTTCTTCACATTTTCCTTCTTGCTAATTAAGTTGATTTTTGGAACAGTTCTTTGGAAAAAAAGAACTTTCCAGCAAATTAATACTATCTGATCTCTCAACACAGCTTAGTTAATATAATCTACTACACAATGAAGAAACCTACCGCATACAGATAGTATCAATTAATGCTTGATTTCAACAATCAGCATTCATGTAATTAAGAGAATGTATCCTATTGCCTCTAATTTCAAGCTCTTTATGAGCATCCATTACATGCGAACTCAGGATTTAAATGTTAGGCAGAGGGCAAACTTCTGTTTGTCTTATTTTGTTCAATAAGGTCAGGAGAAAAGAATAGTACTGACCCTACAGTGGATCCTAGAGCTTTTAGTACAAGGCAGAATTCCTGAAGGTGGCCAGATACAGTGCACACTTTTGTGCTTTTGAAAAAGAAACAGTACATTCTCCCAGCTGTACATGCTGAACACACAGTTACCTTGGGGCTTGATTATGATCAGTATCAGTCTCAGGGCTTTGATGTACCAGCTGGAGAGGTAGATGACCCACAACATCAGCAGTCTGAGAAATTCAGGTCGTATTTGTTTGTACCGAATGGGGAAGTAGCTCTCTTCTCTATCTAACCATCTGGCACATCTATTCATGACAGAACTTGATCATACCCACAAAAATAGAACTAACAACAGACATGAGTAAATCACTGTGAAAGGCATATCAAGTTTCAATATATACAAGGAAACACTTAAATAAAGGTGCTCTTTTGGAGGATACATCTATTCATGTGATGATCGACACATTACTAGTATTACTAACCAATGCCATTAAACCTCTTGACCTAGACCATATTAGAGATTAAAGAACACAGATTACTGTCTTAGTACAGACTATACAATTAAATTAATCACAGATTTCACCCTATTGATCTGACCTATGAGCCATGGGCCAGTTCCAGCATATGGAGCCATTTGATCCAGACCATGAACATGAGGCTTCAGTGGTGGGAGCTCTCCTCATGCCACTGCAGAGGGAAGCAGTATCTGTGGGAGCTCTCCTCATACAACTGCAGAGAGAAGAAGAGGTGGCAACCAGGTTGCACCTGCCTAGTCTCGTATAGGCACTCTCTAGCAACCTTCAAGCGTGCACCCAATTCTGACCATGGGGTGTGTCCCCGGACCCTGTGCATTGGGTCACATTCAACCCCGAGGAGGGCCCCGACACTCTCCTGCCATGACTTGGTCTTCTTTTCTTTAGTGGTAGGGTTTCTCCTTGAGGCTTCTCGCAGACCGGGCTGCTGCCCTTTGCGGGTGTTCTTAGGGCTCCACCTCCCATACACCCCAGCAACGCGCCAGCCCTCAGGACCGCTGGATGATGGGTCACTGGCCTGTCCCTTTTTGATGTTCTCGTCCACTCTCTTCTCTGTTTGCCCATGCCTCAATGAGCTTTCACCCCAAATGACGACAAGGTGGGTGACCGTCCTCAACACTACACCTGTTTGCCCTTTTGAGGCTTCTGCTGTGCTGCTTCAGTCCTCTCTCTTGACTCGGGGTCACTTGTGGTACCTCCCTCCCGGTCCAGGCTCTGTGCGCCCTCCAAAATAAAGTAATAGTAAAAAAAAAAGAAAAGAGAAGAAAATAATCAGGGTATGGGCTTCTGCATATCCCGCTCACAGGTCTGGTGTCTTTGGTCCACAAGGTCCCTCAACACTGTCCCCCCTTGGCCTGGCTGCCTGCCAAGCCAGGAGTGTAACTCTTCTAATATGGTCGAGACCCCTCCTGAGGGTCTCCATCCAGCCTCCTTCTGAGCTGCCAACACTGTGGAGTTCCAGCCCTGAGAGCAGCTTTGCCCTCTGGCTTCAGCACTGCTTCTCCCATCTCCATTTTCCTGCCGCTGGCTTTTAAATCTGCTGGGTGGCGGTTTTTGCTGATGTCATCTGCCAGTGCCGTTCCCAGCCAGCAATAAAAGTGGGTGATGAACCGCATCAGCGGCCCTTCTCAGTGTGGCTCTGCTTCTCCTAGGGATGGTAAGTGTGCCCTCTTTTCAGGGCTTTCTATTTCTTTCTTTGGGTGGGTCAGCCCTGCTTTGGGTCCTGCCACAGGAGGCTGCTCCGATGCCTCCATTTTTGTCCCCCTGGGACACAGGTCATGAACAATCTAGTAATTTAGTAACTAAAGAACACAATGAGGAAACATTAGCTATTTCCTTCCTGTTTCACGGGGGCTATTCTACAACCTCATGGCATTAAACATATACTCTGTTCAGAAGAGGGCAGTGACATCATACAGAATGCATCCCTCATTGTCAAGGAACTTCATCATCACTATAGCAATAGTTAAGTTCCTTGACAACGAGGGATGCATTCTGTCAGACACAGGTTGGTTGCCAGAATTCCCTGGGGCACTATGCAACAAGAACCGGCTTCTCTGGCTTTATATTTAGGCCAATATAACACAATAGGTATGCAATATGGCATATTCCTTATACCCCTTCTAAGGAGTTTTTAATTTGTGGTTCCCAAATGGCCAATTCAGTAACTTGGAAGGATGTATCATAGATAAAACCTAACCTTTAGACAGGTCCACTGACTTTGATTTAAGATGTCATTTATCATTATTCTTTCACTATGGCTGGGATAGCTTAATAACAAGATATAATTCTAACAATGTGTTCTATGAGACATTATTCTTTGTTTAGATCCAGAAAATAAAAGCTGATCATATTCTCCCCAATAATTATGGGTGGAGCCTGCCACTGACAGCATCAAATGGAAGAAGACCAGGACTTGGGTTTTTGCTGACTGCAAATCTTTGGAAATGAGGCTTTTTTAACAGCCTCATCATCTTCCCAGTAACCTTCACAGTAATCCTGGTTTTCTCCGATAAAACAATTTCCAAGTTTCGGTTTAAAAAAAGTAACCCCAACTCCACATTTTTCCATGATTAAAATGAAACACCACTGTAAATATAGTGATGCTTCATTTTAATCATGGAAAAATGTGGAGTTGGGGTTATTTTTTTTAAACTGAAAATTCAAGATGTTTTTTATCAAAGAAAACCAGGATCCCTGATGATAATACACATCTATTCTATTGCCTGGCATAGATGCCAAAAGTCATCCTAAAGTAAACAGGAGAATGCTACAATGTTTCATACTTCAGCATTTTTTACATTATGAATAATGTATTACCTTTAAGATTTGTTTATAAATCCCTTATTTTCACCGCTATCCAAGGAGCACCACTGTACTTATCCAGGGGGAAGAGGGAGTTCATCTTTCAAATGCTCTCAGCTAGAGATGACTGCCACTGGTGAAGCTGAGAAACTGCTTCAGTAGAGGAAAAGGTCAACATAAAATAAATAGACCATCTATGCATCATGTGCAGCAATTAAATTTTGACAGAATAAAATTAGTTTAAGGATTCATGAAGGGAATTTGGTCTAGTGCCCCAGACCGTGTATGTGTTTTACTGGTTTCTAAGAACAGGAGTTAGAGAACTTGACTGAAAATCTTGATGAGTGTACCAAACTACTTAGCCTCAAGAACTCATTCAATTCTACCATTAGGAAAAAGATTGATTATCTTTTCTCTTTAATTTTACATTTCCTTGGACAGAGCAAAAACAGTAGAAAATTTCCATTTTCTGTATGGAGCCTAAATCACTGTAATACCAAGAAAATCCTGATACGCCCCAAAAAAGCTCTTACAATGACCACTAAGACGTCATCTTCTTGATATGGTTATATGGAATACTGGTAGATGAAGTACAAGTATTAAAAAAAAAATACATATGTAAACCTTCCTCCTCTAAAATAATGACACTGGACCTGATTCTGCATTCTATTCACTTGATTTTCGGTAGCATTGTGGACTACTAATTCCGTAATCAACTACAGAATTTGTCCCCAAGTTTAAAACAATTTATTTCTCAAAAAGAAAGAAATTGAGATTTTTGTGCAAATTAGAGTATTACAAGATGTTATCCAGAATGCAATAAAGGTTGGGGCTTTGTTTGTGTGGTTGTTGGGATATTTTTAACTAGATATATTTAAGTAATTCCACTGGCTATTTGCAAAGGTACAGCTCTCAGAAAGTAATTTCTGCATGGCTTTAGGCCAGTTGGTGAACAACTATTGCAAGAAACTGACGATATGATGTTATGAGAAAAACAGAACAAAACAAAAGGATGTTCAGAAAGATACAATTGAGTTATATTCAACAGCAAATGTAAAATTTAAAATTACCTTACAGAAATAATCTTGGATTTTTTTCATATAAAATATATTTTTATACCTTTTCTTTGAAAAAATTAAGTCAGATCAAACAAAACAGCTCAACTAAATCATGTTGAAATATACAAAAGGTAATACAACTTAAGTAAACTCAAAATCAGAAAAAAATCAACCATTATATTATAGAAAACAGGAAGAGCCCTACAGACAAATTATCAGCTATTACACAGATATAAATTTGGTATATACTCACAAAAATTGGTAATATTACTCCATATTTATATTTTTCTAATGGTAATCCAAATGTTGGCCCTTATTTGTAAAGAAATCACATTAACATAAATAAATTACTCAGATATTGTACTTAAAGATCCTTTTTGCATTTATTTCCTTTATTTAAGCAGAAAAAAAGAATGGTAACATTTCTAAAAGGGAATATATCATGCCTGTAGTACCACCTGAATGGCAGTGGTCTACAAAATATTCTACAGCTTCTTCGACATCTGAAAAGTGAATCCATTTTTCCCTAAAGCTAACCTTGTATTAATGGGTATGGATGGACAGATGGACTTACAGTCCCAATTCAGGAATTCCTGATTGGGATTGTTTACATATTTAGAGAATAATAGATTTAAATCATTTTCTAAATCTTTCATTCCATTATATCCAATATTTTTACAAGATGACAAAAGTGTGTGACTGATGTAAGTGAAAAATTATCTGCTAGTAACTTAAAAAACAGAATGTCAAAAATCCAGTACCTCGGGCTATTGGAAGTTTGCAGCAGGACCAGGAAATATGGCCTGCCACAGAATTTAGGGTGACTGGTCCCAACACACATGGTTATTAGTGGCAGAGGCATGATCAAGGGCTGCCTCTGGGCCTGCCAAGCCACCTGCTGCTGTCCCTGCTGCCATTACACATGGACCCACAGAATCAGCCCCAGAGGAACCCTGTGGTCCAGATCTGGTTCAGGGCTGCGAGCAAGTTTGACGCTCCTACTTTTCAAAAAAAATGGTTGTATGGTTAAACTCACAAAGGGACAAATATTGAAGTCTGAGAATGAGCCAGCTGGGTCTAGTGCCTTAATACTTGGAACTTCTTTCAGGATCTCCCCAATTTCTTCCTACTTAGTAGAAAAAGTAATAACTCACATTTGCATTCAGTTATGTATGTTAAAAGGCAATCTCTAAAGAACCAGACTGGCATTATAAAATTGCCTTACAACATTTTTTGACAGGAGGTGGCAAACTGATTTTATATAGACTAACATTTTTACATGACAAATCTAGTGACATTGATTTCATCAATGTTATATTCAAGTTAGAACAGAAGAGCAAATATTAACCAAAACAAAACTCTGGCAATAATTTGCTTAACAAATTTTACCAATTATTACTCAGTAGCTATAGGCAGAGTACAATTTTCTCAAATGTAGGAATTATTTGAAACTGCTTGACGAATACATTTCCACAAATAATGTTTGATCTTTATTTTGAATACCGGATGTTTATTGTGGGCATCCTGAAAAAAATCAAGGCACAGCAGTTGGTTATGATTGGTACTATGGTATGTTTCTGTTTCCTGATTGGAAATTCCTGCTCCTGAAAATTAGGTTCCCTGTGAAAATACTTGTGTCCATGAACTAAAGTTTGCCCCCAGCAAAGTCTAGGGACAATCACTTTCCAGTTTCCTGTTCCAACAGATATAGCTCGCGGTTAACTCTTACTGAAGAGGTCACAGAAATCAATCTAACAAAGCAAGACAAAGCTGAAGAGAATTCATGAAAAATGCATCCCTAATTATATTAGTTTTAAGTTCAAAGATATGCATATAGAAATCAAACATAGATGGCTGCTGTCATAGTGATAAGCAGCTTAGACCTGGTTCTGTAGCTTTGCTAAGAAGAGTGAATGGTATCATATCAGTAATTTTAACTAGAACTTCCCCAGTCTGTTCATCTTAAAAAAAAAATATGGCCCATCACATCCACAAAAATGGAAAGTAGTTTGTATGTGATTTCATCCAACAAAATTGTTCCAGTTTCTCAGAAGTTTTACGAAGTTAAAACCAGACTAATTTCACTGGGGAAAATATTAACCCTGACCAATGATTCAGTACTGCCTACTATAACTCCTCTTCAGAAGCCTGTTCCTTTAATTTAAAGTATACTCCTTAAGAAACAAATCACTACTTACATCCAACACCCTTTTCAACAGGTCTACAAACAAATCTTTCTGATGCTGTTAAGATAGCTAGATTTATCATTCAAATATCCCTCTGAAGTTGTTGGCTTTTAGTAACAGCTAGTTTGTAAAACATTCTCCACTTTAAAACATCTCAAAATATGTGTTTTCTTATCTTCTTCCTGTATCCATAGACACTTTTTTTCCCTCGTGGCTTGCAAAGTATTTCTAAATGCAATCAGAATTATCAGGCAAATCACTGAGGATGCAAATACTTTAAATAACTATCTACCTGCTTCTGGAATAAGTGCTTAAAGGCAGGGCTATAAGAAGGGAAAGAATAGTTGTTGTTGCTGGCAATCCTTCGCTTCAAGGATGACTCTCTACCACGGCCCAGCCAAGCGTCTTGAGAGTCCAGCGCTTGAGCCACAGACCAACTGCAGAAGCTACAACTCTTTCTGCAAGGGAGAGTAAGCTGTAGACTGGGATTTCTCTCCTTTTCCTTCCTCTGCTCTCTCTTCTCTGTATCAAGAAAAAGATTCTTTATCTCAAAGCAGGTTGAGGTTATGGTGCCATTAGATTCGGTTAGCAGTCAGCATCTGTTTTCTTACAGTCTGCCTTCAGTGCACGCTTGGAGCACTTCCTCTGGCCACCACAAGATCTCAGGCTGCAACTAAGCTGGGAGAAGAGCGCTCATTTTGGGAGTCAAAAGTCAGGCACCCACACACAATGTCCAGTCCAGCAAGGCTGGTGCTTTTGCCACCGTTACACCACTGCCTGCACTTATGCTTTGGTTGCTTCAGTTCAAAGAAACTGCCCAACAAGTTTAGCAGTCCAGTATTCTTACCAGAGGTGATAGCTTTCCTAAGTTTATATTCCTTCTACTTTTCAGTTTTTCTAAGGGCTTCATTTTCTGAGGTACAACATGCCTTCAGTCTGTAGCAAGATTAACATAATCATTCAGGCTTTAACACTATGGAGAGATACAGCATTGGCATCAACCTGGCCAGTGTCTGCACATGGAGCTCAACCTGGAGGGACCACTTCTAGAACAGAAATTGGTAATCTGACTTTGTGACTGTGATTATTGGTAAGTGGGACACTTTTAACGATGGCTTTAACAATTAAATAAGCTGCCATCACAGTAATAGCTTTCAGGCTTTAATGACCTGTATCTTGGATTTAAACTGCTTATCCAAAAGTGAATGGATCTGCATTACCAATACTATCAACCAGTGGTTCTCAACCTTTTTCCTACCAAGATCCATAGAATCATAGAAGGTTGGAAGGGATATCAGGAGGTCACATCTAGTCCAGCCCCTTGCTCAGCCTTTTCTGCATCCCGTCACAAGTTTGCCTCCTCCATTCAGGAAGGGACCTACACTTTCCCTGATCCTCCTCTTGCTACTGACATACTTGTAGAAACCCTTATTACGTTTCACATCTCTTGCTAGCTGCAACTCCAATTGCACTTTGGCCTTCCTGACTTCATACCTGCATACCAGAGCAATGCTCATATTCTTCCCTACTTATTTGTCCAAGTTTCTACTTCTTATAATCTTCCTTTTTATGATTTATTTTACTGAATAGTTCTCTGCTAAACCAAGCTGGTCTTCTGCCATACTTGCAAGTCTTCCTGTACATTAGGATGGTTTTTTCCTACAAACTCAGTAAGCATTCTTTAAAGCCAGCTCTCCTGGACTCTTCTCCCCATCAGAGTACTTCCCAGGGGATCCTGCCGTGAGTTCCCTGAGCAAATTGGAGTCTGCTTTTCTGAAGTTCAGGCTCCTTACTCTACTACTCTCCATCCTTCCTTGCCTCAGGATCCTGAACTCTAGCATCTCGTGGTCACCGCTGCCCAAGTTGCCATCCAATCCTACATCCCCACCAATTCATTCCTGTTTGTGAGCACCAGGTCAAGAAGATCATGGCCCCTAGTTGGCCACTCCAGCACTTGCACCAGAAAGTTGTCCCCAACACTCTCCAAAAACTTATAGTTTCATAGTTTCTAGGGTCAGAAGGGACCTGAGCAGATCATCTAGTCCGACCCCCTGCCATGGCAGGAAAGAGTACTGGGGAC
>NW_017728910.1:16416256-16422507 GCF_001723895.1 Crocodylus porosus | reverse complement strand
GACCCCCACTGCCCACGTCCTTCCAGGTTGAGAAGGACCCATCCTCTACCACCCTCTGGGTGCGGCCCTCCAGCCAGTTGGCGACCCAATTGACTGTATGGGTGTCTACACCACAGCCCCCCAGTTTCTTAATGAGAACGGGGTGAGAGACAGTGTCAAAAGCCTCCTGGATTGCCTGCACACTGTGGTACTGCCCTCCCAACAGATGTCAGGGTGATAGAAGTCCCCCATGAGAATCAGGGCCTGTGATCGGGAAACTTCTGTTAGTTATTTGAAGAAAGCCTCATGCACCACTTCCTCCTGGTCTGGTAGTCTATAAAAGACCCCCACCACATCATCCTTGTTGCTCTTCCCTCTGACCCTAACCCAGAGACTATCTCTAGCTTTATACTGGAGCTCTGAGCAATCACATGGCTCTTTTACATAAAGTGCAACTCCTCCTCCTCTTCTCCCCTGCCTGTCCTTCCTGAATAGTTTATACCCATCCGTGATAATGCTCCAGTCGTGCGAGGTACCCCACCAAGTCTCTGTCATTCTAATCATGTCACAGTGCCATGACTATGCAATGACTTCTAATTATTCCTGCTTGTTTCCCAGGCTCTATGCATTTGAGTACAGGTACCTGGGGTAACTAATTGATTGCCCTGATTTCTCAGGAAGTATAAGAGCAAAAATGCATTTGCAAAGATCCATGGCCTGTCCTGACTCACACCCCCCGGCCCTGCCAGTGCCTGACCCCCAGCCCTCTGCTCCCCTGTGCCATGCTGGAGTCCCTCACTCCTGACCTGCAGCCCTCTGCCTCCCCCACCCTGCCAGAGGGACCCCCAGCTACCCCTGTCCTGCTTAGGCCAGAGTACGGTTGCTGTGGTAGCTCCAACTATGTGGATGGCAGCAGAGCGAGTCTGCCCCAGCATGGGCTGGAGGGAGCAGGAAAAGAGACCCACCCCCACTGCCCTGGGCTGGGGCTGCCGTGCTGTGCCTTGCAGCCTGGTCATGGTCTCTCCCGCCCACCAAGCAGCATCTCCCAGGCAACTCGGCCCCGCAAGCACGGGTACCAGCCCCAGAGCCGCCAGCCTGGCTACACAGCTCTCTCCTGCTACCTTTTCCAGCTGGAATGAGCAAGTGCCTTGCTGCTGCCCCTCTGCGCTGCCGCAGCTCGCAACCCTTTGAAATATTCTTGCAGCCCACTTTTGGGCTGCAACCCGTAGGTTGAGAAATGCTAGTATATATGAGGTACTTGTTCCAGCAAAGGAGGAGTGACATCTGCCTTTCCCACAATGAACACTAAAGTAGAACACTTCCATTTTGTAAGGATGAAAGAGTAATATTGAGAGGTCTCTTCTATATAATAAAGACATCACTCATCATTCTTCCATCAGGATGGGCAGTGGTGACAGCAGTCCCTCAATATGAAGAGAAAGTCTTCTGGTAGATACAGAAGTCATCAATGAGTCTGGAGATGACCAAAGAGGTCAATCTAAGATCTGCATGTTTGACTGCAGACATGACATACAGTTCTAGAAGGAAGAAGTGGATCCTCATGAAGTTGGCTCACAATTCGTTCCCTTTGTCTTTGTTGCCTATTTGCCTCCATAGTGAGGCAAGTTGGCTTAAAATGGTTGATTCCTAGTCATACTTCACAGCACTATTGAGGATGATTCGGTACTTGAGTCTCCCAGGTAACACTGTTAATCAGGATCACTAAGGAATTAATCTTTTAAAGCTAGCCACTGGATCAGTGGGGTTTTATAGATATACTTTTGTATATATGCCTTTATACACACAATATATAAAAATACAGTAGTTGCAAAACAGTGACCTGCTAGAGGAAAACTTAACCTTAGTCATAGCTGGAACAGGTTCTAAAATAATCTCTTCATGGAAAAAAGGCAGTATGTTACTTGCCCTGTAAATAATGCAGTACCCAGTTATTGCTTCCTGCAACAGTGACAGTATATGCATGATGTGGTAAAATTGTTTTCTGCTGTTCTCGCTGTGTTTTATTTATCACCTTATTCAAAACTTGTCTGAAAGTGATGGATAAATATTTGAAGTGAAAGATGCATCATTCCCAGTGCTCCCTAAGATGCAAGAAGTCTAATAAAATTAGCTCCAAATTTCTGTGAAAGAAATGTTAGGTAGGATGTTAGGTAGGTCCCCTGCCTGTGCACCCACTATAACTATACACCTATCATACGTTTTCCACACACACAAATATGCTGATACTATTTTACTCATTCTGTAAGCTTAACATCGAAAAAATAAGGTCACCACTTACATTAAAATTCCCAGAAGACATTTCTGAACAAACAAGAATAGCATAATTTCAATATAGGATAAAAAATAAGTATGACTGTTTTCATCAAGTGTTTTCTGATACAGAGTTGGAAGGGGATGCAAAGACAAAAATCACTAAACATCAAGACTTATACAAATATCAGGGTATCAGAAAGTGAGTACTAAATGAAAGCTATGCAAAAACGTAATTAGATTGACCTAACCTTGGTTAGGTCAGTCTAAGTGTAATGTCTGCTTGTACCCTCTGTCAATATATCACAGAAGAAGGAATTCCATCTCTATTTATTATCCTTGGCAATCAGTTAAACCTGTATTTATGAAAAGCAATGAAACCTTATATATATGTATGTACACACACACACACACACACACACACACACACACACACACTTATTAGTCTTGCTGAGAGGAAGGGTAAATGTTGACAAGATGCATGTTCCAACACCAGATGATGTTAATGGGAATTAACATTTGTTCGATGTTCCCTAAACACACAGTGCCAAATTCTGCCCTAAATTAGCATGGCATTTTTAGAAGTATCTAATGGAGGAAAAGGCAACAAACTCCTCTTGAAAGCCCATAGGAACAAGAAGCATAAGTCACTTAGCTGCCCTGGAAAATTCCACCCTTATGTTACAGCCAGTGTTGGGCTTTCAGAGCTTGATCCAAAGCTCATTTAAGTCAATAGGAAGTCAATGATTTTACTGGGCTATGGATCAACTTGAATATAATTACTTATGTCTTATTCAGAACATCTTCCAGGTATGGAAAATGCCTTAGCAAGGTTCTGTAAAGCATCATGGAAGTTTACTGAGATGTACATAAATTATAAAGAAAATACTTGCAGATCATGTGCAACCATGATCATGCACTTGCCAGCAAAATCTAAATATTCATCATCCTATTTATTCCCATGCCTGTAACATTTCAAAAACAGCCATTTAGTCATTTTTGAGGCTTTTGAAAAAGATCAATAACTCTACACCCTACGTATGTACAGTTGATACTATATGATAATTTTTTCCAACTAAGAAGGACTTAAGATAAAAAGTGTTGGTTGCACTGACATTCCATGAATATTTTCCCCTAGAATCATTGCCTGATAATCAGACTGTGTCTAATACTTCCTGCTTAATAACAGAAGTATCAAACACATATTTTGCAAAACTGCAAGCGGCAGGGAATTAGGCTTTCGTTCAGAAATTTAAATGTCACGCAGAAATGAATATTCAATTCAAATGTTACTTCAGTAAGTATGGAATATATTGAAATGTCTACAGAAAATAATTGCCTCTCTTCACAGACCTTATAAAGCATTTCAAAATGTGTGTTCAGAATTTTTTTTCACATATATCTGCATTTTCAAGCTACAGAAGAGCAGACATGTCACCTGACCAAGTCATTTTTTTTGTTTACAATTTACTGTACCTTTTGCTCAAAGACAAGCACAGAAGATAAGAGTTTCCGATTTCAGAGCTAGCATCCAAACCACTAGAGCAGATCAAACAGCTTATGGAGCATATTCTGCCTAGTTAACAACTGTATGAGTTTAGGATAACACTACTAAAGTCAAATGAGTAGCAACCGTGCAATGGCCCATGTTTGTAAATAACTGTATGCAATATTAAGATGCTCAGATTGCATTATCTGAATGTTCCATGATTTGTGATACCATGAGAGATGCAGATTATTCCAAGCATTTCACCAATACCCCTGGCTAAACTCTCCCTTAATTAGATCCTTCCCACCCTAATTGACTTCAGGGAAGGTTTTGTTCCGATCGTATCAACCCTCTATTTCATAGACTATCCCTCCTAGTTGATACTTTAAACCGTGTAGTTAAAAAAGACCAAAGGTAGTGAATCTTAACCCTGAAATAATGGATGCAGGCCCTGTAGTAATCTCTCTAATCTTCCAGCAAGTGATTCCACATCTTTCCCATGGATTCTCTGTTATTTTCTTCTTTGAAAAGAGATACGTGCAATAAAGTTCCCTTTCTAGTCAACAAATCCTCTTAGGATCATATAACAATCTTTTTTCCTTGTACAGAAGGACTGTGAGAACTCAGCTGGCTCCGTCAACTGCTGTAGGCTTCCAATTGCTGGAAAAGCTTAGTGAGGTTCTGAAACCAAGCTAGCTGGAAGCAAGTAAAACTTGACAGTCTGAGCATCCTTCCTCCCAATCCAATTATTTGAGTGTTCTCCTATCTATGCATGCATTGCATGATCCTGTAATCATGTTTTCTAAGTTAACAGTATAATAACAGCCCCCCTCCCACCAGCTCCCCCACACGTTTCTTTGTATTGAGTTTACACAGAGTAAAGGGATCAACACAAAACCTCAACCATCCCTTCTTCAAGAGCACAGGAAGATTGACAAGTATGTTTGCTAATTACTTGGGTTCAGGACAACACTGTAGCAATGGGCCAATTATGTATTAAAAATTATTTTGCATTTGTTTGATAAACCTTGACTTTTGAATAGCATGAATATACCACTACTGAAACTATTCTCCTACCTCAAGTCAAAGAGATGGCATGGTTTGTGCTGAGGCAGAGGGAAAGCCCTTCTTGCCTTTTCCTTAAGGCTAGGGACAGACGTTACACATAAACCAGTTTAAGTGATCAGAAACCAATTTAGAACAGAAGTTCAGTGCGCTTAAACCAATTTCAAAATGGCCAAAACTGGTTTAAGATAAACTTGGTTGGATGTAGTATCAGACTTAACTGATTTAGCTCAAACCGGTATATGGAACTTCTCTCCTAGATCCCCTCCAGGTTCAAGTTAACTCAGTACCCCAGGATCCCATGATGCTCTGCAACCCTGGGCTGTGCTATCTGCTCCAGACACCAGGGTCTGTTCCATCCCTCTGCTCCTCAGCTGCTCTGGAGGCTGAGAAGGGGTGTCACGGCTCCCGATCTGGGGGGCAGAGCCAAGCCTTGAGGTGGGCTTTTTTTTTCACATATATCTGCCCAGAGGCTGAGGATGGGGCATGGCTCCCCGCTCTGGGGAGATAGAACCAAGCCCCCCACCCCTTCCACCCCATCCTCATAAGCCCATCCAGAAGCTGAGAAGAGGGCGTGATTTAGGGACTCCAACCCTGCCCCCAGCTCTGGGGGAAGAGCCGAGCACCCTCTTGTGGGCTTCCCTCCCTCCCCCCTGGAGGCTGAGGAGGGAATATGGCTCCTGACTCTTGGCTCTGGAAGTAGAGCCAAGCCCAGGTACAGATTTCTCTCCCCTGCTGCCTCAGGTGGCTGGGAAGTGGAGGAGAGGGCATGGCTAGGAGATTCCAGCTCCTATCCTAGCTGGGGTGGGGGGAAGAGTAAAGCCCCCAGTTCTAGTTCCCCACCCTGCCTGGGCTGTTCCCAACTTAGGGTCCAATGCCACTTTCCCCCCACCCCTGCTCAGCGGTCAAGGAGGCTGAGGAGGTGGCATGCCTTGGGGAATCAGAGGGCTCTGGCTCTCTGTGGTGGCCAACACGCTGGGAGGCATGCTCTAGTGCCCCTGGCTATTAGTGTAAGCCACTGAATGGGTCTGGCTGCCTTTCCTGTTGGAAAAGTGAACATCAATTCACCTGCTTATTGTCTCAGTCTATGGCCATTTTAAAAAACCTACAGATTGAATTGATTCAGCCTCGGGCTTTTTGACCATCTCTACTTAGCCTAATGAACCTGGCTTCTCCCCCAGTGGAGCTGGGAATGGCTATGCAGGATTACAGTCCTAGGTCAAGGAGTTGGTCACAATCTAACTCCTATCCTTCATCTGTTTACTGTTTCACAACCGAGTGAGATAAAAAGCTCACTGCTTCCAAAGCACTGAGAAAAATTTCATAGTTTCAAAGTTTCATAGTTTCTAGGGTTGGAAGGGACCTAAGTAGATCATCGAGTCTGACCCCCTGCCATGGCAGGAAAGAGTACTGGGGTCAAACAACCCCAGCAAGGTGATTGTCAAGC
>NW_017728910.1:16402799-16413780 GCF_001723895.1 Crocodylus porosus | reverse complement strand
TTCCTGACTGCCCCCCTGCATCCCCGAGCAACTGCAGTATAGTCCTCCCTGGTGATGGCCTCTCCCTTCCATTGGGTGTGCGCCTCCCTTTTTGCTAGGAGACATTCCCAGATGCTTTTGGTGAGCCATGGGGGCTTATGTGCCCTCCTGCTCCCTTTAATCCATGTTGGGATTACCCCCCTTTAGGCTTGGAGGATCATCTCCTTGGACACTCTCCTTGGACACCTGGTTCCCCTCCCCTCCAGGACCTCAGTGCTTCCTTGACTATTCTCCTTAGCCCATTGAAGTCCGCCCTCCTGAAATCTAGGGCTGCTGCCTTGCTGTAGGTCTTTGCCACCTTGTGCTGGATAGTGAATTCCAGCAGGCGATGATCACTGTTAAGTTTCCAGCAGTTTCCCTAGGCTTCTTCCTACCTTCCCATCTCTTGGTCTTACTGCCAGAGAACCTTCCTTGACTTTGCCTTTCACATGTACTCCTCACTTCCTGTCCCCTTCTTCTGGGTTTCCAACTCAAAGGTCCTCTCAGCTTTCTTCCCACTGCCCAGGCCTGCCTTCCATTCACTGCTAGAGGCTGAGCCTAACCCTTGACTGATCCACCTGGGTGGCTGGTTGTTCCAAGGTCCTAGTTTCCCACATGGCTCTTGTTAACACAGTCTCTGTTGTGTGGGCTTTATAAACCCCTTCTTTAGTCCTAATAAAGAAAGGTGGGCATAAAATGATATTTCATGTTAGCCTTTTGTCAGGTTGTAAGTTTGACACAGAGACAAGACTGCAGTCTGTTAAAGATGAAAATTTACTGACCCAGGAAGGATGGGATCTCACTAACTAAATCAAAAGTACCTAAATGATTACCGCTATTGAGCAACGACTGATGGCCAGACCATCCTCAGGTAATCAGGAGTCACAGGGTGCTTTTCCTGCATCTGCTGCTTCTCCTCAGATGTTTAAATAAATCCAAACCCACCCAGATTTCACTTTCACTTTTATAATTATTTTACACATATGCAAACCCAATTCCAACCTCTGCTATGCCTCACTGCAAAAAATCCTTATTCTTACAAAACAAAACAACAGAAGACTTTTGAGCAAGCACAAACTCAATTTTAACCTTTGTCATGTCTCACAGCAAAAATCACTATTCTTGCAAAACAAAACAAGAGGAACTACAGATCTCTTGGATTCTAAAAAACATTTTTTTTGCAAAGCCACAGCTTTGTTTTTTAAGGCTGAGGCTAACTACGGATAGCTACGGATCTTCCCATTCCTTGCTTTCCGCAGAAGCTATGCTTACCAGGGGACCAAAACTGCAATTCTGATATCTCTATCACAGATCAATGGAGGGTGGAGCTAATTTTTATTTCCCAACAGTCCATGCAAAACTGTATTAGGGCTTGTAACAACCTTGTCCTAAGTGATTAAATATGGCATGTTCAGACTTCTTGGTGCAAGTGTTATTCTACTTGTTCTTCTTGTCTTCGACAGATAAACACTAGGATTTTTTCCTAGCATGCTTTAAGGCAGAATGCTAGAATTAACTGACTCTATAAAAATGAAAACATTAAAGCAATGTTTAACAGCTGGATACAACATCTGCCTCTATCTAGACCTTAGTGCTTAAGAATGGTTAATTTATGAAACTAAGAAGTTAAAGGGATACTGATTTTTTTTTCAAAAAATCACTTCTTTCTGATTTTAAGCATTTTTTTTTTGCTTTTTTTTTTTTTTAAACAGATGATTACTACAATTTTTACAGCTGACAGACAACTGGAGGATTATTTTCCCTCTCCTTTCTTTTTTTTACAAAAAATAATGAGAAACCAGAAGCGGTCATATAGTTTTGCCAATTCTGGTGATTTTATCACATCTCAAAATATTTGATTTTTTTTTTTTTATAACCCCAACTCCTCAAGTCTTACAACTTGAGAATCTCGGCTTTAATTTTAAAAAATGAAGTATGTTTTCATGCTCATGGCTATTGAAAAAAGCTAGAAAAATGAACCAAAAAGATTGAAAACTGGAAGGCAACAAGAAAAGAACCATATTTGACAGAAGTATGTATGTTTGAGGGCCCTTCTAACCATGCAAGTAAAGATGCAATAGGATCTAGTGCAAAAGCCACACTATCAAACCTCCTGCCATGCCACTCTTGATTGTGGAATCATACATTAGGTCCCATTGCACCTTGTTGCCAGTGCAGAACTGCCATGATCTACCTGCATTAGTGATTCATGAAACCCCCAGAGCTGGGGAATTGGTGTAGCCGTGCCCCCACCTGCCTAAACCTAGCTGGGACCCAGCACTCAGCACTGCAACTGTAAGACTCTGAGTCATGGCGCTGCCAGGACCCAGTCAACAGGTGCTGGGGCTCAGAGTCACCTCAGCTGTAGGACTCTGAGCTACGGATGGACATGGTGCAACCCTGAGGCCCCGGGCGAGAGCACTCCCAGCAGCAGGGGAGACCCTGCTAGACATGCAAATTAAAACTCAACAGCAACCAGCTATAAAAATTAGTACACATTTTCAAGATCTAACTTTATAGCTGGTGGAAGCTTTTTAATCATATGAAACCTACTTTGCACATGTAGCTGGTCTCAAGGTAACTGCACAATTAATCAGTTAATTGGGCAATACCTGTTAAGCGCAGAGGGGGCTGAGGTGTGATAATATTTAAGCCTAAATCATGACAGTTGATGACTTTCAAAACAAAACAAAACAAAAACATTTTTGACCTATGATATTTTGAATATAATGGGTTAGAAATTCTAAATTTGTTTCACTGGCCCTCTCCCTTTAACCAATCAAGCTTTATGGACATCCCAAAAGCATCACAGTAGTGCCACTGAAGTGTCCGCATATACGTACGTCTTTTCAGAGTCGCGGCTTAGCTGGCTACTTTCTGCTATTTGTTCCCCTGATGAGTCTTTCACATGCCAGAAGGCAGAAAAACATGTTTTCAAAATTGGAAAATATTAATGTAACACCACAAAAATTAACTGGACAACTTGGAGGCAGGTGTAAGGTCTGAAATAAATTTTACCTCTGAATGGATTTCAAGTCCCTAGTACCCCTTTTTACATGAAAAATACAATCGTATTTCAGGATTCTGGATATAGAACATGCTCGCTTTCAAAACAAACAAAAACCCTTGATAAAAGAATAATAAATTGAACTTGAAAATAGCAATTTTAAAAGACAATCAAGGAAATAATTATTTTGAAACAGCTACAAGTTGCGATTACATACTCTACAGGAAAGCACTGTTACTCATTTCTTATAAAACACTTTTTAAACAACACCTCTGTTGCCAAGCACAGAACACACTGTTGCTGAATGTCAGTCACTGCCAAAAATGAGACATTTAAATCCTTTCATTTCATGGTTTGAAATTGAAGACCAAAAGCATCTCTCATTTTTAATCGCAGTCCTAATTAGAGAGATGCAGGCTAGCACCTCTGTAGTGTAAAGGGCTGCCAGTATTTCCATTATCAATCTTTATTTTCAGAGCTTATTACTAAAACATTCACTCCAGGGAGGATGTTGGCTTACAAGATCTCAGCATGGATGCAAACACGGTTTTACAAAATTTGGCATAAGAAACTGTTTCTGTAGAAATAGGGTGAGATCAAAAATTAACACACAATCTGAGAGAGAGTGCCAATTTTGGAATCAATAGGAAGAAAAGGGCACCAAAGGACTTATTTTAGTACAGAATTCACATACAGAAATGCACAGGGGGTGGGGAGGAAGAATCCATCCCATCTGCATTTGTTTGTCTGTTTGCCACCCCCAGGTCTGTGGTTCCAATCTAGTAACAAGGTCCAAATGGGCAGAACTCTCTACCTACATAAATTTCACTAAAAAGCCTGGTCCCTACATCTGTTCTGAATTATGGCAGCAGTCTTTGCAGAATGATCTTGTCCTGTTTATGCCTGATTGCATTAATATTCAATTAGGGATTGCCAATACTAGAAAGCTGTCCCACTTTATACCAGTATTGTCAAAGCAATACAGATCTCTAATATTAACACAGATTATCAGTAGAATAATGCTTATACTAACAAAGCTATTCCCATACTGCCCATTCCAGAGGTTGTACTAGTATAACCACAATGTTTTTTTTTTTTTACCCAATATGCCATCCCCTCACTGACAAAGTAGCACCAAATCAGTATGTAAGCCACACTGAAAAGTTTCCCTAACCTATCCCAGCATCATCTCATTTACAGTTGCTCTATCCATCCTACTCTAAGGCCCCCTCTACACATTACAGGTATTACACAGAGTCCAGCTACATGTACAAAGTAATTATAATGCCATACAGAGCTCCAATCAGCTATAAAATTAGACCTTGAAAATGTGTACTAAATTTATAGCTGGTTGTTACTGAGCTTTAATTTGCACGTGTAAGCACATAAAAGTCTCCCCTGCATCTGGGAGCCCCACCAGCTGACAGGGCTCCCAGCTACAAATGAGGGGACTCTCAGCCCCAGCGGCTACTGATTCTGGGTCCAGGCAGCACCTACAGCTGCAGATGCTGGGTCCTAGCAGCGTATCTCCTAGTGCTGGGACTGAGACAGGTCTCAGCTGCCGCAGGGCGTAGCTGCGACTTCCCAGCACCTGGGAGTCCCCAAGGCTGGATGATCATGGCTGCTGCACTTGGGGGTGCATGAAACTCCAGTGTCTGAGATACTGCAGCAGCCACGATCTCCAAGCCTTGGGAGTTCAGGAGGCACCCAGCTACAGGAGCTTGCTTCTTGTAAGTGCAGGGGGAGCCCAGGATTGGGCTTCTCATGCACCACCAATAAAGTGCAATGGGACTAATGTGCAATCGCACAATTATGCTTCCTGCTATGTACTTGTGGTATGGCAGGAGGCATGACTGTGTGGATCACACATTAGATCCCATCAAGTCTTTACCTGCACATGTAAAAGAACCCTAACTGGACAAATCCATGAGTAAGACTGATTCCCTGTTCTTTCTAGCTCTCTAAAGAGCAAGTCTCTCAGGCCTTTCTCCTTCAATGCTCGGAACATGCCTTTTCTTTGCACAGAGTGCTATATAAATTGCTTCCATCACTCTCAAAATTTTGGGAGTGCAAAAAATAAAACGTGGCCTCAGATACACTCTAAGTCCCCACATCACGGTAACAGACTGCCAATTCCATTTTTCAATCACAGAAGTGAAGAAAGTGTCAATCAAACAGAAGTAAACCAAATGTAAAAAAATTATATATTCTCCTAGGGTGAGACATTTCATGCCAGGATTCAGACCAGGCTGAACAAACTTTTATGGCTGACTTATACAGCTCTGAAAATAACTTTTTTTATGGAAACCCTAGAAACCCTTAACTATTGCAATGTTTGAAGGACCCATTAGAGTATACTGCATAAATGCAGGAGCATCTTGCATGCATCTACTATGAGATACATAAAACAAGGTAAAAAGTGGATGAATCCCACCATCATAAAGAACGGCATAATCTAAGTGTCTATTACAAATCCAACCTCACCTGATTCACCTCATTACTTCTGTTCTTATGTTACAGAAGATCATGCCCTAAACTCAAATTCTTGGAATATCTGAGTATACTAGAGCCACAAGGGTGAAGTAAATGGGAAATATTGCCTTGAATTGTGTACAATTTATGTTAACAGTAATATTTTTTATCATGAACAAATGATGTTCTGAGGTCTTATTTCAGATTTTGTGTACCTTAAAGGAATATACATTAAAACACTGCAAATTATTTCAGCTGCATGACTGACTTTAATATAATAATATTTTATACATTTACACAGTATCTTTCATCCAAGGATCTCAAAAAATTTTGCAATATTAGGTTTTGCATTAGGTATCAAATGTTTAGTGCAATAGGTATTACCTCCATTTTACTGATGTGAAAATGAAGGACGATAATATGAATTGCACAATGAGTCAGTGACAGAGCCAGATTACCAGCTGAACCATCCTCACTCCCTAGCCTGATTATCCAAAATAAATATGGCAGCAGTAGTAAAGGTTTCCCCCCTGCCATATAACCGAATTCCTGTCCCCATTTTCAAAGCAAACAGGATAGTTCATAGACTTCATCACTTGACTTGGCAGTTAGCAAGGGGTACCTAATTTTTGTAATTTGGACTAAAATATACTGTTATTACTTTACAGCGGTGTATGCTAATATATTCAATGAAACATATAATATATATATTCAGCTTCTGTGAAGACATTCCATTCCTTCATCTTCAGAAATGCCTGTTGATGGGTACCCACACACACACACACACACACACACACACACTTTAACCTAAATCCCATGAGATATTCAATCCAAACAACCCCAAACTCTGAAAGCAACCTGGCTAGTGTGATCAAATTTAAAATAATTTACAACACAAGAAAGGTAAGTAGTAGAAAATAATACAAACTTGAAGGCAGAAATTGCAAACTACTAAAGAGCAGTACTAGAGAGGTCTTTACTTCCCTCATTTGTCTTAGGATTTTTGCTAACTGGACATTTCTGCTTGACTCTTGAAACAACTCATGTATGTGTTACAGAAAATAAAGGTTGGGGATGAATTTTGCTAACCTATTACACTGGAGAATGTGTGTCCACAATATCTCCAAACAACCTTAAGTCATCGGGACAATGCATCCAGGGAGACATTTACCCCCAAGCAGAGGATCATTGCTATGGTTTTTTTAAGAGCCTTGTTCTAGCTCTACATAGAGGTGAATCTCACCATATTTGAGCATCCTACATGTAATGCCTTTCCTTTTTCATTTCAATATCTGAATTGTCAAGTTAGTGTGAACTGCAAGCAAAATGTCTATTTGGAATGATGTTTATGTATCATAGGTAATATTCTGCCCCAAAGACACTCCACTACAAATGACAAGATCCACTACCTGTCGAATGACTGAGGGTATTCACTCAAGCAGCCCGCAACTGGAGAGGATTAGCTCACAATGGCTGCCACTATCAGTGAAACGGCAAGTAGCAGACAGTTCATTTTACAAAAACTTAATGGAGTGTACAGCTCTGGCTGTTTAATACAAGCACTGTCAAGGCATCTAAGCAAAAAAGTCTCAGCTGTCAGTGCTGACAAGCTGAGCAGAATTATTTGTCACACTGGAATAGATAAGGGACTGGTAGTGTGGTGTATGGTGCCACTGCCATACATCTCCATACAGCAGCCACAGACAGCAGGCATATTTGTGCTCTAAAATACACTGGCAGCAGCATAGTATTACTGTACCTTTGTTCGCGCTCCTCTCTCTATATTTACACAACTGAACTACACAAGCAGCCAACAGTCACGAAAGGATAGGTTAGGGACTATTTAGAAGAGCTGAATGTACACAAGTCCACGGGGCCAGATGCAATGCATTCAAGGATACTGAGGGAGTTGGCTGACGTGACTGCAGAGCACCTCACCATTATCTTTGAAAACTCATGGTGATTGGGAAAGGTCCCGGATGATTGGAAAAGGGAAAATACAATGCCCATCTTTAAGAAAGAGAAAAAAGAGGATTTGGGGAACTACAGTTGGGCCAGCATCACCCTGGCAAAATCATGGTGCAGGTCCTCAAAGAATCCCTTTTTAAGCATTTGGGAGGAAAAGAAGTGATTAGGAACATTCAGCATGAATTCATCAAGGGCAAGATTTTCCTGGCCAACCTGATTGTCTTCTATGACAAGATGACTGGCTCTTTGGATGTGGGGAAAACAGTGGACATGATATAGCTTGACTTTAGCAAGGCTTTTGATAGTTTCCCACAACATTCTCACAAACAAGCTAAGGAAGTACGGGTTGGATGAAAGGACAGTAAGGTGGATAGAAAACTGTCTGGACTGTCAGGCTTAAAGGGTAGTAAATCAATGGTTTGATGTCTAGTTGGCAGCCAGTACCAAGCAAAATGCTCCACGGGTCAGCCCTGGAGCCAGTTTTGTTCAACATCTTCATCAATGACCTGCAAGATGGGAACGAGTTCACCCACAGCAAGTCAACAGATGACACCAAGATGGGAGACTAGTAGATATAGTGGAGAATATGGTTAGGATTCAGGGAGACCTAGACAAATTGGAGGATTGGACCAAAAAATCTTGTAAGGGTCAATAAGGACAAGTGCAAAGTCCTGCACTTAGGACAGAACAATCCCATGCACTGGTACAGGCTGAGGATGGACTGACCAAGCAGCAGCTCTGCAGAAAAGGACCTGGGGGTTACAGTGGACAATAAGCCGAATATGAGCCAACAGCGTGCCATTGTTGCATACAAGCCTTATGGCATACTGGGCTGCATTAATAGGAGCCTTGCCAGCACATTGAGAAAAGTGATTATTCTGCTCGATTTGGCACCGGTGAGGACACATCTGGAGCACTGTGGTCAGATTTGAGCCCTACCCCTCAGAGAAGGGATGTAGACAAAAGAATCCAGAAAAGGATAATGAGAATGGTTAGGGAGCTGGGGAACATGACTTTTAGGAGAGGCTGAGGGAACTGGGCTTATTTAGTCTGGAGAAGAGAGGACTGAGGGGGGATTTAGTAACAGCCTTCAACTACCTGAAGAGGGGCTCCAAAGAAGATGGAGCTACACTGTTGTCAGTGGTGACAGATGACAGAACAAAGAGCAATGGTCTCAAGTTGCAGCAAGGGAAGTTTAAGTTACAGATGAGGACACAAAAAAGCAAAAAACTCTCTCACTAGGAAGTAGTAAAACACTGGAACAGGTTACCCAGAGAGGTTGTGGAATTTCAATCCTTGGAGGTTGTTAAGACCTAGCTGGACAAAGCCTTGCCTGGGGTGACATAGTTGGAGATGGTCCTGCTTTGAGCAGGGGGTTGGACTAGATGACTTCCTGAGATCCCTTCCAACACTAATTTTCTACGATTCTAACTATACTCCTCCCCTTTGCTGTATGTTTTATACCTTACGATTAAATGGTCTTCGTTTTGGTTGTCCCATAACTAAATGTTGTTATCATCCCTAAAATCACAGAATAATTTCCATATCTTTAGCTGGTGCAGTTAATGGAGGCCGATGAAATTACACTAGCTAATGATTCATCTTGTTGCATTTATCCCATCATGCAATAGCTTTTCTCTAATAGCTGCTTCTAACTTTCATGCAAGGGCTATGGTTTTCTATTGTTCCATATACACATTTGTGCTAGTTAACACTAAAAATCCTTCTGGCTGATACTTAAGAGGAAGCCAAAGTTGAATTTATACAGTCCACTTCTTCGGGCACACACCTCCATATACATACAGCCCTGGTGCTTTAAAATTTCATGTGTCCTGCAAGAAAAGTCTCCTCATATAGAAGGAAATGAATGTTGTTTATTCATTGGAATTCATTCTGCAGAACAGGGAATCCCCATTGGAGAGGAGGAATTTTGAGACTGAGGGACCGTAATTAGGAAGATGTATCCTCTCTTGCAAACTCTTGATGGTTACCTGCCTCCTGAATAAACACTGATCAAAAGCTTATTTCAGGAAAAATGTTAAATAAATACATTTTCTTTTCTTGCACGAAGTTAGATACAAGTGGTGAGCAGTATATAGAGATGAGAGATAATAGACTTGATGACCTACCCATCAGCCCTATTGTCTCTCTGTAAGTTTGTGTGCACAGAGTCAAGCCCTTACCTCTCTCTAAAAGTGCAAAGTTTCAAGAAGTTAAATGAATAGGGGATTGTTGCGGGTGGAGTAGATCTAGGAAAGGAGGAGGAGTCTGGAGCTAAATGCAAGGAGGAAGGAGCAGTAGAAACAAAAGAGAAACATTTTGAGCAGAATATTCCAGAAGTCTTGAGGGATACATTTCTGAATATAACCTCTCCGTTGATCTAAAATCTAGCAAGGGAATGGTATGGTAGAAGGGAAAAACTATCATGGCAGCAGGCTTGCCAAGACATAAAAGAGACCCTGTTTGGGAATATTTTAATCAAGTTCCTCTACCTGTGGATAAGACAGGCATTCATGCAAAATGCAAACCGGGCGACACAGAAATGCAAGACCTGATTGCCCGAAAGAAACAGCATCATGAGAAGTGCTCCTTCTCAGGAGGAAGCTGCTTTGAAGACGATGAATGGAGCATGTTTGAACATGCAGGATCTCAAGGTTAGTGAACTTTCTTATTTCATACTTCTTTCTGAAAAAATGGCAAAAGGCCTTCTTACGAACGGATTAATGTCTTATTTTCATAGATGTCTCAGTGCCCCCCCCCAAGTGAAAGATGCACAAGTAGTGACTTTTTATCCCTCCTTTATAGCCGTAATGCTAAATATCTATTACAAAACAGGTACCAATTGTTATACGTGTGCATGGTACTTTCCAAACACTGATAAAGATAAAATAAGAAATATAGGGGAGATTAAGCTTGACGAACATGGTTGTATGTGTATGTGTGCACTTGTAAATATATACGGACAGCCCCCAATGTTTTAGCCCAAAAGCTGAATAGTTAGGGCACTTCCCAAGGCAGCTGGAAAGCCAGGTTCTAGAGCCGCCCCCCAACCACCCACCCTAGATCAAGCATCATCCAGCCTGCTCTCTGGCACACCTTTCAAAGCTGGCCTCCTGTGAGCCTAACCACTCAGCTTTTGGGCCTTTCCCTCCCACTTCTAACAGCCATTAGTCATGAGTTTCTGGCCAGGTAAATTTTTCAGACCTGGATTCAGGCACACATCCATATGGGCACAAGTATATAGGTGCATACGTGCCTAGTCAATAGACACACTCAGTTTATATGCCTATATTTACACTTGCACATGCAGAGGAAATAGAACACCACATACGGCATGTGTAGAAGAAACAGGGGCCCTAAACTGAAGTGGTGGGTTTTAAAAACACTGCTTCAATTTAGGGCTGATTAAACCCCCGTATCGTACACACACCCTTCTGACTAACCTGCCTTTCCGGCAGGGGGCAGAGGGTGAGCTTCCAGTGGACAGAGCAGTCCCTGGGCTGCAGGGGGGTAGTT
>NW_017728910.1:16391428-16402699 GCF_001723895.1 Crocodylus porosus | reverse complement strand
CAGCAGCAGCCCCCCGCCAGGCAGCACCCACCTGCAGGCATCCAGCTTGGGCGGTCCTGGGGGGCACCGCAGCCACGGAGGGAAGCATCAGGCCCCTGCGCAGCTCAGGCAGGCATGCAGGCTCCAGGGGGAAAAGGAAAAAAAGGGTCAGGTGGAACCTGCAGGCTCTCCTAGGCTGCTGTCAAGCTGCCTGCAGGGCTTCCTGCAGAGCCGGGGAGATGCACAGAGCCCGGTGCTTTGCTCTGCAGCTGTAGGGGCAGCAAATTGAAGCTCCTTGAAGGAGCTTTAGTTTGCTGCGCTCCAAGTCATTTAAGGCGCATTACGCCACCAAATTTCCTACAGAGGTTGGAATCAATGTGCAATACACCGCCAAGGCGTGCAAACACCAACACCATTAAAGCAGTGCAAAAGCATTTAGCCCACTTTAAAGTGTTATGCATACACGCCTCTTGTTTCGTCTTCACACGTCCATAAGAACCAAAAATACCACTTAGATAGCTAGAAGCAAAACAGAATACTACCCCTGATTGTAAATCCCATATGCCATGCAGTAATAACACTGTATAGTTTTAGTCTCTCGGGAATCCTTACAATAATGATATGAGGCCATTCCAGGAAGCAACATGTTAAATTGCTTAGCGTTTTATTACAGGGGTAATACTGTGGTCATAGCATCAACATGACTATTCTTCTCATGTACTGTAACGCTAGAATTTAAGAATGAAAGGTGACAGAAGAGGCCTTTTCTGGAATATTTTCCTGTCAAGAACATTTTAAAGGGCAATTACTGAAATTTTAGCAAGAAACAAGTGAAAGCATGTGTGAAAAAGTCAAGTTACCTCATTGTTTCCTATACTTCTTTTGCTATTATGACAGTTCCGATTTTAAAAAAAATATGTATGAGTATTGGTTGGTTGGATGAATCAACTGCTTCAGCAACAACAACAAACTGTTTTTCATTTAGACAGATTACCTCCCCAAGGTTACATTCCCCAGGTTTTCAGAGTGAGATGGTTACAAGTGAAATATAAACAGAAAACCCAGGGATGTAAACCAGCCCTGTAGCAACTGCATGGACAGGCCTTATTTCTCAAAGACCTTTCCCCATTTCTAGACATCAAGTGACTGCTTCTATATAGCTTCCCATGCACCCTCTGAGAGCCTGATAAAGCTTTCTACCTCCTGCCCTACAGTAATAAATCCACATGCTGTGGACAAGAAACGATGAGTATATAGCTAACATGTACACACACCTGCACAATCAGGACAGAAACTCTCATCCTTCAACTCCAAAGCAAAGGCCATTACTGCTTGAGCTAAAAAGTCTCTTACTCTCTGCTGGTGAAATTCGCTCCTAGACAGAAGATCAACGCAACCTCCATACAACACTTAAATCCTGCTTGACCCCTATAAACAGCACAGAAAAGCGTGGCTGCTGCATTAGCTCTTTGCATAGAGGTAAACTTCACCAGCCAGACGAATCACTAAGGGAGACATCTGTCCCTTGCACACACTGCTGTACTTTATTTCTCTTTTCCATGTAAGGGCTGAGTAGGGAGTTATCACCTTACTTGACAGAAACTGGGTCTGAAGTCCACAGCGCTTGACACCAAAAGTTCATCTTCATAACCCAGAAACTCTTCCTTCCTTCAACATAAAGTGAAAGCCGCATACAATTTCCATGGTGATGCCACAAGAAAATTGGATATAATAAAATTAACATTATTAAGAGCCCGCTAGATAAAGCTTTGGCTGGGATGACCTAGTTGGGGATCATCCTGCTTTGAGCAGGGGGTTGGACTAGATGTCTTCCTGAGGTCCCTTCCAACCCTAACTTTCTATGATTCTATGACTTCTATGTGTAATCAAGGAGGAAGGGGAAAAAGAGATAGGCTGAGAAAAAGCAAATAATAAATACAAATGAAAGTAAAAAAACAGCAATCTGAAAACATCCAGGAAAGACAGACGCTTATTAATTACATGGTTGCAGGGTACTTAAGAAATGGTCAGTCAACCTTCTTAGAGGGTACACTCATATTAGGGTTTAAAAATGCAGCATCACTCAGAGCACAGTCCCAAGGCCCAGGACCATATGAACAGCAAAGAAGATTTTTTACTCAGTTCATCACGAATACAGTTACGTAGCAGTAGGGGTGTGGGGAAGGAGAGCAACACCCTTATAACTAAAGGCTAATGTTTCAGCAGAAAACTGCCTTCTAGAATTAAAGTTTTGGAAAAGAGCCACGCTTAAACAAATCTACCAACCAATACGAGAACTCCTTCCTAGCAATTCAGCCAGTCAGTTAATAATGTGACATCAGGCTTCTCAGAAGACACCATTAACTCAGCTGAAAACTAGAAAAAACAGAAAGCAAATTACAACATCCTAACGATACAAAAATGGATAAATTTACATGGGCACTAAAAACAATCACATAATCGTTCTGAGAAAAAGAATTTTAAATCACAAACAATTTAATCAGAGAAAAAGTAATAAAATAAGTGTAATGTTACCAATTAAAGGGCATGAATTCAACTCCAAAATGTAACCACATAAAACAAAATCTAAGAACATATAAGATCTTATACAAGTACAGAAACAAAACTGGAATCTTTATCAAGGAAAAAAAAGACATTTCAATGTATGTTTGTGCCTATATAGTTACCAGGGTTGTGCGAAGCTTCGGTCGCCGATTTGGAGGCGATTCAGGCCGACTTGGTGGCCGAATCTCAGAATCCGAATCGACTCAGGAGACCCATTAATCTGTAACATGCCCCTCCTTTTAGTATTACGTTTCCCCCAGGGCTCCTGGGCA
The DNA here is from genome assembly GCF_001723895.1 of Crocodylus porosus. Lineage (NCBI taxonomy): Eukaryota > Metazoa > Chordata > Crocodylia > Crocodylidae > Crocodylus > Crocodylus porosus. The sequence continues at coordinate 16,399,883 of NW_017728910.1, read as the reverse complement.
CTAAGTCTACATCGTCCGCAAGGCTGAGGATTGCGGCTGAGGTGTGCCAGTGCCCCTGTAGGAACGGCAGCCCAGAGATTCCTGGCTAGAGGATCTTGCCCCCCCTATTTTAGGATCAGACTGATTCCCATATTTTGGTTCAGGAAGGAATTCTAGCCCGTGGTCAGCCTGGTACAGACTGAGGGTTTTGCCTTCCTCTGTAGTGAGGGGCATGGTCCTCTTCCATACGTTAATAACCCTCAAAGAAGCAAAACATAGGCCACTGTTGTCCCCCTGCTTTACCTGTGGCAGGTTAGGGTATTATGCCTTGCGGTTGGATCGTTGCCTTTGCCTGTAAAGTTGTGCTAGTAAGTTAGACAAGAATTTGTACAGAATGGTTTAGATATGGATGATCCTGCCTCAGGCAGCAGGTTGGGCTCACTAGATTAGGGATAGGCAGCCCCCAGCACGCATGCCAATTAGTGGCATATGGAGATATTTTCCTTGGCATGCTAGGTGTGCTAGGCAAATTGTTTAAAAATTATATTTTTTTTAAGTTGCTGCTCCAGGCTCTTTCAAGAGACTCAGGAGGAGATGCTGCCTGAAGAAGCCTTCGGAGGAGCTATTAAGGGCAAGGAAGAAGCCCCTTCTGCAGCTCGCGCTGTACCATCACCAGCAGGGCAGGGTCCCTCTCTCCCCGCCATGTCTAGCAGCAGCTGCTGCAGCTCTGCCTGGCCTGCCCTGATGCATCCTCCCACAGGCTCCTGGGGGGACATGTCGTTGCGTGGGAGAGCAAAGGGTGGGGAGAAGAGAAGGATGCTGGGGGAAGAGAAGCTGCTAGCACCACCATGCCAGGCGCAAACATGGCTAGGGGGCAGCAGCAGCAGCATCAGAGCCACTTGGCCCAGAAGTGCCCAAGGTGAGAACAGCAGGGCCAGGATCGCACTGCCACCACTCCCTTCCCAGCCTCTTGCACTGCCCCCACTCCCCTCCCCTCCCAGTCTCTTGCGCTGCCCCCTTCCCGCTGCAGCATGGCTGCAGGCCTGGGGCAGGAGGCCCTGCCTGGCATTCACCTGGGGAGCAGTCAGCTGGCTGATGGGTGGGCTCCGGGCCAGGACCTTGGCAGGCTATGCTGCAGCCCAAGGGATGGCCCCCCAGGGAAGCACAGGGACTGCAGTGGGCCCACAGCATTGTTGGGTCAGTCTTTGTCCTGCAGCCCAGCAGCCCGGCCACGTGCATGTATGTGTTTGTCTCACTGTGTGCGCATGTGTGTGCACCCATGTGTCTGGTATTGTGTGCATCTGTGTATGTGTCTCTGTATGTGCATATGTATCTGTGTCTGCTTCAGTGTGTTTGTCTGCATGTGTGTGCCTGGTCCTGTGTATGTCTTGTGTGCACACATGCACACGTGCGTCTGGTTCTGGGAGTGTGTACGTGTTAGTGTGCCTGTTCTGTGTGTTTGGCTCTTTGCATTTGCATGCTTGTGTTTCTGTGCATGGGCACCTGTGTGTCTGGTCCTCTGTGTTTGCAGGTGTGTCTCTGGTTCTCTCTCTCCTCTCCTTTTTTCTTTCTCTTCCTTTTCTCTTTTTTCTTTCTTTCCCTCTCATCACAACATGCTTAACAAGCAAAGAATGCACAAGAACAAAGGTAGTATATGAAGTTTTATTTATTGCCATCAGGTTTAGAATTTTTAGAAAATCTGGTATTTACTGTTAAAAAAAAAAAAAAAAAGCACCATATATGATTATTAACTATGCAGTGCACCCTGCCATGTAATCCCTGCCCCGGTGTTGTTTTTCTCGCATGGCGGCACTCTGCCACTTTACAAGGTAGACATTGTGGGGTTTTTGGCACCTCAACTAAGAATGTTGCTTGCCCCTGAAGGTCCCTTCCAGCCCTACTCTTCTTTGATTCTATGAAATTGGACCAGGGGTGCAAATTTGGATCTGGCATACACAGAAAGGTATTTGAGGCATCAAAGCATATTTTATTCCATATAAACCACAAATGCATGAGACAAAATAGCTGACAGAATGCTACTTCTAAAATGGTGTCAGAACCTGCAAATTGACACATCTTGTTCTAATTGTCCTCACAACAGAAATGAACATTACCATTATGTAATGGCATGTCTTTGTGATGGCCCTGACCACCTGGTGCTTTGATAGGTTTACTGTTCCAGAACTTGAGAACCTCTCCCCTTTGAACAGTACAATGAAAAATGTCTTCTATTCTACTTAGTAAGTCCTGCAAATCCAATAATGGCAGTGCAATCTTGGAGTCTAATTTTAACACCTTTATTCACAAACTGCATATTATTTCACAAGTAGCTACTTTTATTTTACTGAAAGAGCAGGCGAGTAAAGACTGAACTGGGTCAGTTGCATTTCCTCCTCAAATATATTTTTAATTTTCACACAGAACGTTTTGAGCAAAACTATATTAGGTTTTCAAAGACAACAACAAAATTATAAAATATCCCTAAGATATGCATAATTACAGAGACATTGGGCCATTTTTTTTACAAGATCTAAATCAATTAGCATGCACAAATCCAGGTTTTGCAAGCACATTCCATTGTGTGCGCAAAGTTATAAACATACTAACAATGTAGCCCATCATATAGAATTCAAGTGGCCATTTATTGGGAAAACAAACTTGAAAGCTTGACTCAGAACAAACCAGAGCTTTGCTGACTACTACCTTCTACCCAACCTTTATGATTATTTACAGGGATTTGCAAAATACCTACATCACAACCTATACTTTCATCCCAGCTTGCAAAATGCAAAATTAGCATGCATGTCCATTTTTTCTACCATGGACTATACAGACACAGGAAGCTCAGTTCAGGTGTTTGTTCCAATCCCAAAGGAAATGTTTCATACTACCCCAAGGTAGGAAGGATGCTCAGTGTGTGGCGCATGCCATCAAGAAAATATTTCAGTTCCTACAAAAGGACATGTAAATGAATATATAAAAGGAATATATAAATGAGAGCGAAAGAAAGATTACACTTGCTGTTCCTCTACACTACAGATGATGAGGAGATTGTGTGCAGAGAAGCGGGAAGGTATGTACATTTTTCTAATGTGTTATCACCAGTTTACAAAGAACAAAATTGGATAAAATGCTTTCCTTTCAATAAATCTTGCAATGTCATTACCATGAATGTTAATTTTATGTCTACTATAAACCCAGTACAAACAAGGGAATACACTTTTAATACAAATGTTATCACTGGAGAACCATATTATAGTAGTCATCAGGAAGGCAGCCTTCCACTAGCATGAAACCTATAGAAAGTTACAATATTAATTTCTTCATTTGCCTTCTCTTGATTTTCTCACCTGTTGAGGTCTCCCTCTAAGCACTTAAGATATAAAATCATGCCTTAGAAAGATCAGATTTCCTAAAAAACCAGAAAGAAAAGATTATAGAGTTTTAAATGCTTCAATTTCAAAAAGGAATCCTGTTTCTTTCAATACCCTATGAAATAGTTTTGCCAACTGTATGCTATTGTTTTGATGATCTTATCAATCTGTTTATCAATGTATAAGGCCAAAATTCATGAGAAGATTAGTCTTCAGAATCCCATACTCCAAAGGCACTACTGTATTGCGATGGTACAATTGTTCATGTATTTGTTGAATCTCTCTATACCAACCACACTCAAAAGCATGAGGCAGCCATGTGTCATGAAATAATGCCAGGACTCAATAACTGCACTTTTGAGACAACTCTAAATGATCTTTTATAGCTTCAGCCAAGTGTGAGGGAGGTATATCTTTTTGTAACTCAGTTTAGCTTTCCTCTTGCTATTCCATGACTACACAGTGGGTGTGTCTACACATGCTTTTAAGCATGTCTTAACTTAATGCACATTTGCCTAAGGCACATTAAGGAGATTTAGTATGCTTCTATATGTGCACGCACTAAGGCATATTAACATGGTGTGTGGACTGACTTGGGACTCAAGTTAGCCCCATGTCAGCTGACATGCACAGTGGTAACGTGCCTTAGCACATCTACACCTGTGTTAAGGCATTTTAGCTATTCATGCCTAAATTTGATACCTGCTTTTACAGATATCAAATTAGGCACAAATAGCCTGAAATTGCCATTTTTAAGGCACATTAAGCATGTGTCGACCCAGGCTCTTAATGTGCCTTCAAAATGTCTACTGCACTTTAAATTGGCACATGTAGGCATGCCCAGTATGTCATTTTACCATATAACTCCTCAAACAAAAATAGTTCAGGGAATCTTGGGATTCTTCAAAAGAATGTGCACTCCAAACACAGAAATGTCATGCTTAGTCATCTCCCTATTCCGTGTGGGCAGCTTGATGAATCCAACATCAAGCTTCAGTAATTAAGAAAGAAATATTATACACAGTCCCTGTTGTGGTTTTTCCACTTAAGGCAATCATTTTCTGTGCAATCTTTACACAGAAATTATGCCTTTTTGGACCAGGGATTGCTTCTTGCCATGCTGCATTTCTTCCTCACAACTGTACTTAATGAAAGTAAAAGAAAATGTGCTCACTTCTTGAACTCTGAGGCTCAGTTTTGGCTACAGCTGTACAGGAAGCAGATATTTGATACTGATGCACAGGTGTTGGTTCTGTTTCAACTTTATATTTAATCTTTGACATCAAGGAATTCTTCAAAGATCAAAGTTAGAGCCTCCCTGTTCCTTTTATCATAAACCTCTCTGTGCTTCAATTCCATTGTCATTACCATTCCTCTCTTCTTTCTCCCTTTCACTCCTAAAATAACCTGTTTTCCATAGACTGAGGATTTCTTTTCTTTGTGCTAACATTCCTAATGAGTAACTGTCTTTTTGCTTCCAGAATATATACATAACACCATCCCAAAGAAATCTGATGTCTGAGAAGGAATTGGAATCTTAACTTTTCCTATGCTGCCCTTTTCAGAACTGTTAAGACATTACTTTTCAATATTTCATAATGGGTGAGCAAGGACAAAGCAAGGACAAAACAGGCAGGTTGCAAATGGTAACCTTTGGTGATGGGAACACTGCAGTTGTTGGCAACATGTAAGTGTCCTTAACAGAGCTACTGTAATACAGAAACATATTATAATAAATTGCAAATATTTTTAACATGAATATAACCAGAAATTAGTCCAAATAAAACATTTCACAACTCGATGTTATAAAAAATGGCACATTTGCAGAAACAAATGGTAAAGAGTTCAGTTTGAAGCGTGCACTGGGAATAATTCAAGTTAGAATTAATATTCTTTTGACCACTATTGTCTTCTCCGTGGAAGAAAAGGTAATGCCAAATGCCTTTACTTGGCATGCAGTCACTACCTCATGTGGTTTTATGAAACATTTTCATCAATTTATGAGGAAGCTTGGGGCAAGATCTTACTCCAGCTATTAGGCACCGAAGTCCACTTTGGTACTTAAGGATGATCCCATTCCACTCTCTTCTAAGTTCCTGAATATCCATTAATGCATCTATTTTTGTAGTACACTACCATCTTAGCCTTACAACTAAGTCACAAAGGGCATTTATACACACACTTTTTTCCTGCGATGTGCTGGAGATCCGCCACTTCAGAGCAGACTTGACTAATCGAGTCTGCTCCGCACACGAGCTGAGGTAAACTGCACTGCGCCACATTCAGTTGTGTGAGTGGCAAAATGCACATCAGTGCGCAGAAAATGGTGGCAGTGCACTTTTGAACTAAAGGACCTCCAAGGTGTTTTAGTTCAATGACATGTCACTGCCATTTTCTCAGTGCTGACATGCATTTTGTATGCAATTATATAAGCTTTCAAACCACCTGGCACTGTGACGCATGCATGTGTAAAAATGCCCAAAAAGGCAGCAAAAGTGAGGAGGACCCACACACCTGTACTAGCAGTTTCCAGAGACTCAGGCAGGATAGAATAAGATTTCATTTCAGTAGCACAGGACCTGGATATTTGATCCTAAGGTATAGCAGAAAAGGAACGTGGAAGGCCAAGTAAGTGGTGCTTAGTAAATGCTGATCAAAAATTATTTTGTTGGCTCTCCTTGTTGTCATTTTGAAGGCTAGCCACCCATGCATTCTTCAGAAAATACATATGTATCTGGCCCATATCCAAAAGAGGATACCACTGTGGTTTGGTGGAAGGTGGAAAGGGAGTGCTACACAGAAATGCAGGAGCAACTCTGCTGTCATCTTAAAAGTTAGCTTGCTCTGTCCAAAGCAAAAGTTAGCTTGCTTTGTTAGCTTGCTAAACCCTGCCCCTTCCTGCTACATAACATAGGCAAGAAGGAAAAGAGGCATAACTCAGAATGGTAAACAATTATGTTGGTTGACAACATATTCATGATCTATAGTCTCTATGCCACAGTGACTCGATACAAAAGCCTATGGATCAAGGAATACTACGTGAAAAGATGATGATGTGAAATAAGGGATAAAAGTACTTTTAATGTCAGTAAAAAAAAACGTAGACTGAAAAATGCTTGAGACATATCAATAGATCGGGTACCTCAAGAAGAGAGAATATTCAGAACTGAGAGCAAAGTGGGTGGTTTGAAGCCCAGGAACTGGTATAAGGGTTGATACGGCTCAGAGCATGAGACCCAGAGTGAGAGAGAGGGTACATGGCCAGAGGCGTTTCATCTACCTCAAATGGCCTGGTCAAGGCCAGGGTTCATAGGGAGCCGAAGGGCAGTTGCATCCTTGAAAGAGGTAAGCCAGAGCCGTGAAGGGCCTGGCACCCCAACTGGCCCAACCTGAGACCAGGACCATGAAGGTCCTGACTTACTGAGGACCAGAGGAGAGGTGGAGGCCAGGGCCATCTCAGCCGATTTGAAGGGGGCTAAGGGAGCCTCCTGAACGTAGAGCTGTAAGGAGCTGGGCATAAGATTGAACTGGGGCCACAGTGAGCTTGAGAGAGATCTGCGACTAGAGCAGGGAAGAGCCTCCTGGAAGGGAGAAGGTATACCCAAGGGAAAGCTAGGAACAGCTCAGAGGCAGGGCAACAGGGGTCCTGTGTAAGACCTGAAACTTCACCCTGCTCTGGTTGGACGGTGTGGTGGGACTGCCTGTGGCAGGACCGCCTCCAGAAAATGCCACACCTGTGCCTCCCGAATGAAAGGAAGGTGAGGATGGGGCGCTGGAAAGCATCGGGCCCCGCTGCCTTGTGTGTACCCCATTGAGGGGAAAAGCTAAGGGAGCACACCCCGAAAGAAAAGCAAAGAGGCCTGGGAAGACCACAGGGGCCAGGTGGGAGAAGAAGAGAGCCTGAGCAGGTATGCTGGGCTATTGAAAGAGGTCCGAGCCAGTAGGCCAGGCTGTAGCCTGAGCAAATCAAGGCCTGGCTACTAGAGGTATGAGCAGGACTGATGTCAGACCGAAAATAAAGGACATGAGCACACCTGAGCCAGGCCTAAAGCTATAGGGTAGGCCTGAGCCATCAGGGCCAGGCTAGCAAGCAGAAGAATAGTATTGAGCAGAAGGACCAGGCTATCTAAGGTAAGACAGGCCCAAGCAGACAAAGCCAGGTCCTTGAGAGTGTGGAGAGGGCCTGAGCAGGGAGGCCAGACTATCGTAAGGAAAGGCTGGCTGCAGAGAACAGGGGGGGGGCAGAAAAGCACTAAGCGAGCCAGTGTGCCTGCTGAGCCACCCAGTGCAAAGCTGTCTCAGCAACAAGTGGGCGGGGCTTTGGCAGAGAAGCCCTGGAGAGCTGCAAGGATAGCGCCAGCAAGCCAGCAAGAAGGAGGACCCAGGAAACTATACGCCAGTTAGTCTTACCTCGCTCCTAGGCAAGCTGTTTGAGAAAATTATTCTGGCACACATCCACGAGGGGCCAGCAGGGGACTGCATGCTTAGGGGCAACCAACATGGGTTCATCAGCGGCAGGTCCTGTCAGACCAACCTGGTGGCCTTTTATGAGCAGATTACCAAATCATTAGATGCAGGGGTAGTCTTCCTGGACTTCCGGAAGGCATTCGACACTGTCTCTCACCCTGCTCTCATTAAGAAACTGGGGGACTGTGGTGTCGACACCCACACAGTCAATTGGGTCGCCAAATGGCTGGAAGGCCGCACCCAGAGAGTGGTGGTGGATGGGTCCTTCTCAACCTGGAAGGACGTGGGCAGTGGGGTTCCGCCGGGCTCCGTCCTTGGGCCCGCATTGTTCAACATCTTCATCAGCGACTTGGACGAGGGGGTAAAAAGCACCCTGTTCAAATTTGCTGATGACACTAAGATGTGGGGAGAAGTGGGCACACTGAAAGGAAGCAACAAGCTTCAATCGGACCTAGACAGGTTACAAGAGTGGGCAGATGAGAATAGGGTGGGACTCAACACAGACAAGTGCAAAGTGATACACCTGGGGAGGAACAACCAGCACCATACCTACAGGTTAGGGAATTCCCCTCTTGTCGGCATGGGGGCGGAAAAGGATCTTGGAGTCATCATTGACTCCAAGATGAACATGGGCC
>NW_017728910.1:16367728-16391138 GCF_001723895.1 Crocodylus porosus | reverse complement strand
GTCGTTTGACCCCAGTACTCTTTCCTGCCATGGCAGGGGGTCGGACTAGATGATCTACTCAGGTCCCTTCCAACCCTAGAAACTATGAAACTATAAGCCACAGTTTGGCCACCACTGGAATATGCCAACAGGCCAACATGAGCATAGAAAGCCTGTACAGGGCCTGGGTGGAGAACTAGAGGTCAGTAGGAGGAGACAGGACCCATATAGTGTCTGATAGTAGCAAGCCAGCTTGAGCAGAGAGGGCCTGCACATGACTTGAACAGAGGGCCACAGGCCAGCATGTGTATAAAAGGCCTGCACTGGGTCTGAGCATAGAACAACAGGCCTGCATGAGGGGAGAAGGCCTACTCAGAGTCTGACTACATACCAACTGGCCACCGGGAGTGTAAAGGACCTGCACAGGGCCTAAGCTGGTGACCATGGGCTGGCTTGAATGGAGGGCCTGTATAGGGCCTGAACAGGGAAGAGCAGACCCACATGAACAGAGGAGACCTGCACAGGACCTAACTATACAGTAATAGGCCAACAGGAGGGTGGCAAGCCTGCACAGGGCCTGACCTGGTAATAACAGGCCAGCCTCAGTGGAGAGGGCCTGCACAGGGCCTAAGTGTTTAGCCACAAGCCATACCAGATGTGTCCAAGTGATAATGGAATAGGATGAGTTAGCAATAACAAGCCAGACCTGATAAAACTAAGTGGTAAGAGAACAGGGCAAGTTAGAGGTTCAGGAAGTCATGAGCTGAGGTGGAGCTCAGATGGTAAACAAGCGGTAGACTAGTACTGGACAGGACTATAACAGTGTCATCTGTGAGGCATGGGGGGTCCCATACATTATATTATAACAAAGGCATGGCGGGCAAGTGTGGGCAGAAGGCCCAGAGAGGGGAGGGGAACGGGGTAACCAACATTTTTTATTGGTAGATGTCCTGACCCCAGCATCACAATAACAAAAAGGAAGGTAGAAATCCAGCATGACTCAGCTTCCAAAGCTGGAAGTTAGGAATGATTTCCTGTTACTTGCAAGGACATTCAAAACAAAAATCACTGAGAGGCAATAAATATGATACTGCACCGTGCCATTTTTACAGGGTTATTTTTTCAAGCAGGACCATGTCTTGCAGACTTTAGGGAATAGTGGTAGTTATTGAGCCTCCCTGAGTCTTCCCGTAGAGGTAGGAATCACTGCTCCTTACATCTTCCACCCAGGTTCCATCCACTACATTGCCAAAGAGAAAACCACTTCAAATCTAATGGTATCAAAAAGACTTGTAGGCATAGCCAGAAAATCCACGAGTGAAAAGAATAAAATACACCTTTGTTAGACTAAATAAAGTGCAAAGAAATGAACTGCAATAGCCTCACCGTGGTAATGGTAACTGCAGAAATTGAATTCTAAACCACCCGAGGCCTTGTACAGCACCACACTACCCACTGTACAACAGCATTAGATTTCAGAATGCTGCATGCTGCTATAAATGCTATGGCTGCTACATATGTTAGTTCATAGAATAAGTATCTCCATTCTTGTGCAAGATACAGTTCCATCCTGCCAACAGAGTGTATCTTCTAACCTCTATCCTATCTCAGCAATTTCATTTGATCAAGTTATCATGCCACAAGGGAAAAAAATATTCTAGCATGTTTTTCAGAATATCTGAAAATTAAGGAACATGATGGAAACGTTATTCACACAATCTTTTTAAAATCATTACTGGGGCAGAAATGAATAACAGTTAAAGAATACACGAATAGAATCTGAAAATGTTTAATGAATCAAAGACTAGCAATGTAGCTGTACTTTGCTCATAAGTCTGCGTTATTATTATTTCAACAGTTTTCTTTTTTCTTTCTATCAGCAGGGAAATAATTTATCATGTTGCCATGATGGTCAGGCAATCACAGGATAAGTGCATCTTTTGTGAACGGACAATCAGTGTAATCCATGTCTTAAATATTTCAGGAAGTAATCAAACCCAAACCATATACTGGGGAGGAAATAGACCAAAATGAATGTATGCCATGGAAACTGGAAGTGAAATTTCAGAAGACAAGAAGGATTTTTAAATTGACAGAGTTATTTGGAAAAAGAGCTATCACTCCTCAGAAACTTGCTACTGTCGGCAACTGGTTAAGATAACCGTATTCATTGCTTACTTTTACTCAAGTACATTTTATATTCTAACATAATATTAATAAATATAATTAGTTAATGCCAATAGTCATATTAATTAGCGTTGACTTAATATTAAGCCACTTCACTATAGAAAAGCTGGAAGATAATGTCAGATAGAAAATAAATCAAATTCTAGTAAGTTTGCATTTCTATGATGAATGCTTTGAACATGTTATTAACGTAGAATTAAAAGAATGTCCAGGTTGCTATTGTCAAAGGAAAACAGGCCAGATCCTACATTCTTATAACAGCATAATGCCTTTCAAGTCAGCTGAGCCACACTAGTTCACCAGAGCTCATTTCTAAATGGACCAGGGTAAGCTGTTCCATAGTTTGCAGATTGATTGGGGTCCTCTCTCTCAAAGAAATCAGTCCTGAGGCCTAAGGATTTTGTGAAACTGGAATACCCAGATGGGAATCCTATTTAAGCTAAACTCCTGAGAATTTCTTTTCATGAGCTACAGCACTTTCAGACCTTTGTAAAAGTGCCATAGCCCAAGTCTGGGGCTATAGCTTGCAACCCTGATTCTTGAAATTGTTTCCTGAAGGTAAGGAAATCCTCATATTTGTGAGAATTTTTTGTTCTGTGGTTTCACACCCCTGAAGAGATAACTGGGTTTCCTAGACTTTATCAGCACCTTTGAGAGCTCCTGATTAGACAGATCCCCAACACAGAAGATGATGTGACCTGGTGAACAAGGAAAAGAATGATTAAGCTTAACCCACCAGAGACTGAGATAATGTCATTTTTCCTGTTTTTTTCTCTCTCTTCTTTCATTTATCTGTTTGTTTGACTTTGTTGCAGAATTAATTCCTGCAATTGTATTGTATGGTTTGAATGAAGGAATGTTTATTCTAATTAAATAGTGAAAGGATTAAATGTTTTTAAATCCCCCCCCCACCCCTGCACAAATGAAGCAAGGTCTCAACATCAAATAAAAATGCAGTATTTGGAGTGATTTAAATCCCCTATTCTATACGTGCAACAAAAGGGCAGCCAGGCAATACACAATTTGAATGGAACAGACACTGCTCCGTGGCACAAAGCATCTGTGGTATGCTTTGGAGCTGCAGGTGAGGGACTTCTTCTGACCAGGAAGGGATAAGCAGCAGCACCACTTGCACAATCCCCTAAAAGGACAGTCACAGTTACTGGTCAGCCTGACAAGCCTGAAAGCCAAGTGACCCCTCAGTGAATTCCCTAGGATAAGCTTTTCTTTGCTTGACAGACAGCTGGGAAGAGACTTAAAGTCTCAAGATGGTCTTCTGGCATAGACTATTTGGAATAGATAAACACAGAACAGATCACTTTAAACCATTCCCCATGCTCCTGTCAAACAGGGCACCCCCCTCAAGGCCCAGAAGTTATTTAAAAAATAAGCTAAGGAAGTGCAGGTTGGATGAATGGACGATAAGTTGGACAGAAAACTGGCTGGATCATCAGCTGAAAGGGTAGTAATCAATAACTTGATTTCTAGTTGCCAGCTGGTATTAAGTGGAGTGGCCCGGGGTCGTCCCTGGAGCCAGTCTTGTTCAATATCTTCATCAATGACCTGCAAGATAGAATGAAGTGCACCTCAGCAAGTTTGCAGATCATACCAAGCTGGGAGGAGTAGTAGATATGTTGGAGGGCAGAGCTGGGTTCAGCGAGGTCTCAGTGAATTTGGGGACTGGACCCAAAGAAATCTCATGAGGTTAAATAAGGATTAGTGCAAAGTCCTGCACTTAGGACAGAACAATCCCAAGCACTAGTACAGGCCGGGGACTGAGTGGCTAAGCAGCAGCTCTACAGAAAAGGACCCGAGGGTTACAGCATACAATAAACTGATTATGAGCCCACAGTGTGCCCTTGCTGCATGCAATGAAAATGGCATACTGGTCTGCATTAATAGAAGTATTGCCCACACGTGTAGAAAAGTGATTATTCCCCTCTGTTTGGCACTGGTGAGGCCACCTCTGGAGTACTATGTGCAGTTCCCCCCTCCCCACCCACTACAGAAAAGTTTTAGACAAATTGGAAAGAGTCCAGCAAAAGATAATGAAAATGGTTTCATAGATTTCATAGACATTAGGGTTGAAGGGACCTTGGAAGATCAAGTCCAGCCCCCTGCCCTAGGGGCAGAAAGTCAGCTGCGGTCATAGGATCCCAGCAAAATAAATATCCAATTGACTCTTGAAGGAATCCAGAGTAGTTGCTTGCACCACCTTGGGCGGCAGTCTGTTCCAAGTCTTGGAGGCTCAGACTGTAAAGACTAGTTGGGGGCTGGGAAACGTGACTTATACGAGAGGCTGAGGGAACTGGGCTTATTTAGTCTGCAGAAGAGAAGACCGAGGGGGAGCTTAATAGCAGCCTTCAAATACCTGAAGAGGGGCTCCAAAGAAGATGGGGCTACACTGTACTCAGTGGTGGCAGACGATAGAAAAAGGAGCAACAGTCTCAAGTTGCAGCAAGGGAAGTTTTGGTTAGAGATAAAGGAAAAAACACTCTCTCACTAGGACAGTAGTAAAGCACTGGAACAGGTTACCCACAGAGGTTGTGGAATCTCCATCCTTGGAGGTTTTTAACACACAGTTAGACAAAGCCTTGGCTGGGATGACCTAGTTGGGGACAGTGTTGCTTTGAGCAGGGGGTTGGACTAGATGACTTCCTGAGCTCACTTTCAACACTAATTTTCTATGATTTTATTAGAGCCCTCAATCTCAATAATGCTTGGGCCTGAATAGAAACAGGTAAAGTTTGGGATCTATACTAGGCCCCGTGACTGGGCTGAAGCAATATTGGATAAACCACAACATGTCTATCAGTTCCCAACCTCCTAGTAGTTCCACGCCTTACTCCCAAAGTTATTTTTCCCCCTTTCTCTTCCCCACACCCTCTGAAATTCCCTTGCAAAATAGGCAAGCCATAGAAAGGATTGCCTAGTCCCATGTGCAGTCAGTACTAGATTGATCTATTTTAGGCTATTTCTTTTTAATAAATGCAACAATTTTAATCAAATTTGTTCAGAGGATAGAAGATTAGTTAAGAAGAGAGGTAACTGTGACATTAGATTAAGGTATCATTGGGAATTAAAAATGTAATTTTGTGTTATCATCACAGGTATATTATGAATAAAGAATATGCAATATGAAATGAATATGCAGCACAATATGAGCAGCATTAGAGAAAAATGAATCTGATATATAGGACAGAAAGGTCATGAATTCTTAAACCCAATTCAATTTTGCTTTGCTCTGTTCGTTTTTTTGCCCCCACAGGAAAGTCAGTTGAAGTACTCAAGGTGTGAGAAAGGTCAGGAACTAAGTTCCATCATGCACCAAGATCACTTTGCAACAAAAGAAGGTGAAGGAGCAAATTTACAGTCATAGAACAAGGCCTTTAATCTCCAACTTCTGTGTGGGCAGACTGAGAAAGCAAATGGGACACTCAAACAGCAGCATGCCTGTGTGTAACAAGCAGCAGGATCACACTTAATGGATCAATGTACCAGGTTAAAGATAACATTTTAAATACATTAAAAAAAAAGTCTTGGTGGTGTTTTCATAGTTTCTTTTAGGGGTGAGAATTTCTTATTTGACTCAATAATGTCAGATATTTTACATGGACTCGCCTTTGGTAATATCCAGTCTCACAGCCACCTCTTGAAAAACAAATAGGAAACTTGGGTACTTTTGAAAAACAATTAACAAAACAGCAATAGCTAACTAACAAAAATATATTAAATTATCAATGATACTCACTAAAATTACAGGCCTCTGCAGTTATAGAAATCACTCCCTCATTGTACATGATCGGTCTTCTCTAGTTACGATTCCATTGTATTAATCAGGTACAAAGTGTTTCATTTTCATACAGCCTTACTGTTGTGCAATACTTACATCACCCAAGTGTCCAGTTGGACTCTTATTCAGCAGTGAAAAGTTCCAAATGACTAGAACCACAGAAAGTAAAATTTCTACCTGAATTCTTAACTTTATAACATTTGTTTGAAACTGTTCATAATAAATGTCCATCCGTAATAACTTTCCATGATAAGTGCCTTTTGACAATACAGGGGCTTCAGAAAGGTGAAGTTGATTGTTTGTATGAAACAAATTTAAGGATCAGGATCTACTGTTTCAAAAAAAATCTCAGCATCTTGTGGTGTGTTGATTGAGTCGTCTTTTCCCCAGTCCTCTATTCTTTTTCCAAGTGTTTGTTAAATGTACCACACTTATGCTTCACAATATAAATCTAAATTGTTTTTATGAGTATTTTGTCTACTAAATTCATGAGCCAACTAAGAGTCCATCAGTTTCATGAGGCTCATGAGAAATTCATTAGTTTGACAAGACTACTGATACTATGCATCTGTTTCGTTTCAAGAAGATTTTTAATGGCTCAAAATATCGATGTTACCTTTGTCCTTTCATAAAACTAACAATTTTTCATCAGGTTTATGACAGGATTCATTTTATTTATCCACTATAAATTAGGTATTTTCACTATTGTATCTTCTGCTTATTCCAACCCAGGCAATCCATTACTGCTTCTCCTCTAAGAGCAGCTACTCATACCCACTTAAAATGTATTTATTTGGATGCATGCGTTTAACAGACAGGTTTCCATAGTAAGCAATTATGATCACCTAGTCTGACCTCCAGCTTTACACAGGGCACAGGATTTTCACTCAATAATTTCTATAGCAAACCCTATAACTTCTGATGATAGGGCATACCTTTGAGAAAGTTGTACAGTCTTGATTTAAGTATTTCACACAATAGTATTTATAGAATTTCGAAATCATAGAAAAATTAGCGTTGGAAGGGACCTCAGGGGGTCACATCTAGTCCAATGCCCTGCTCAGACTAGGACCATCCCCAACTAGATCATCCCAGCCAAAGCTTTGTCTACACAGGTCTTGAAAAACCCCACCATCTCTCTGGATAACCTGTTCCAGTGTTTTACTACCGTCCTAGTAGAAAATTCTTCCTAATATCCAACCTAAACTTCCCTTGCTGCAACTTGAGACTGTTGCTCCTTGTTCTGTCATCTGCCGCCACTGAGAACAGTCCAGCTCCATCCACTTTTGAACCCCCTGCAGGTAGTTGAAGGATGGTATTAAATCCCCTCTCAGTCTTCTCTTCTCTAGCCTAAATAAACCTAGTTTCCTCAGCCTGTCCTCATAAGTCACATGCCCCAGCCCCCTACCATTTTTGCTGCCCTCCACTGCACTCTCTCCAATTTGCACGTCAAATAACTTGGGATTAACTTTAGTCTCAAATTAGTCCACACACTGAGTTAATGTGCCTTAGTGTGTGCACATGTAGACATGCACCTAAATTGCCTTAATGTGCATTAGGTAGGCATATGCATACTAAGTTGAGGTGCGCATAAAAGCACATGTAGACACGTCCACTACGAGAGAGACTTTCCAGGTTTGAATAATTTTTGTGGCTTTTACAGAAACCTATTCCAATGTTTCAGTGTGCGTATGCGCATGCTGTATGTATGTGTGTATATGGACGACTGCCTTATTAAGCAGAAATTATTAAAAGAGAAATAACTAGATCCTATAGATTGGAACAAACAAGGAAAACTGAAAATGACTATCCTGATATATGAGCTTTGGCAATACAGTGGTTCTTAGCAAAACAATACAAAATATTATGGAAGATGCTTTACACTTTGAAAGAAGACTATTTTGAAAGCAGTGGTATTGGCATCAACTGTCAAATCTGGTAATTTGCCCTTCATAATATGTCCTCAGTCTAACAATCTCTGTTCTGTCATGTATTAATTTGCATGCTTTAAGAAAACATTCTGTCAACTCTACTGTACTGAATTTAAGTCTCCTTCTACAGCTTTTATATCTAGTCCATAGTAAAAACCTCTTATAACCTCTGAACATTAATGATAACCTGTGCCGTGCAAATATAAGTGCTCCTCCAAATTGTATTTACTTATTAATGTGCTCATCAATTTAGATAACAAAAATGACCTCGCTGATACCAGAGCACAGAAATACTTCAAGCTAGGAAGGTGACAATTTCCTTTGCCCCACCAAAGCGGACAACTATTTGCTCACCTCTTGTAGAAATAACCATCTCTGTGATTTGCAGCCCTGCTTATCTTGCACCACAGGACCAAGCCCAACTCACTTAAAAAGCAGGGCATGGAAATAAGCAGAGGGGAAGATCTTCATCCTTCTCCACTGTGTAAAGAAAGCCATTGTCTGTTATTTGCCTGTTTCAATGTTAAGTTAAAGGTTTGCAGGGCCAGAATAATAGGACACAATGAAAATTACAATTTTAAAAAACACTTTGGTATTGTCAAAAAGCAACTGACATGGACATCTGAGGTAACATTGTGCAGATCCACAGCCGCACCACACAGGACTCTGGATTAACTCTTGAAATCAAGATAGTATGAACAGGGTTAACCAAGCATCTTCCATTCTACTGGCACCCCTAGGAATTTGAGTCCTTCTTGATGTCAACGTGTTTCAGGCTACTAGAGTTCTTTTTCCTCTAAGCTTGGACATCATATGCATTTCTTTTTTAGGCTAAATTTTCAGATTTCAATGGCTAAAATTAGGAGTAAATTAAACAGCCAGATTTCCAAAGGTGCTGCGAATATATCATCATCCTAAATTGTTCCAATGGTAATTACCCCTCACTATCAAAAATCTGATCCTTCTTTCTCCTTTGAATTTGTCTAGCTTCATTGACTTAATTTAGCAGGATTCAGGGGCATGAATTTAGGAATTCCCATTTGAAAATTTCAGTGCATAAGGACATGTAAATATGCAGCAAATTACTAATGGCTATTAAAAGACCTTCTGTTTCTCCAAAGACCCAAATATACATAGAGAAAAAGTAATCTGTAATTTCAAATGCCACTGTCCACTGGGCAATACAGTGAAAAAAAACTCTTAAAATATTTTTGCAGCTCAGAGAGGGATGTTATTCTATGCAATATGTGACAAGACATTCTCATGCAGTCTATGAAGCTTTTTTTTTGTGAAGAGTGATTTTGTAACATACAAATACTTATTTTTCAAGCTAGAGCTCCTGTTTATTTCAATATTATGGGATACATAGTTTTTAAACAGGAAACACTGGAATTACAAGGGTTGTTTTTTTTTCATTCTAAAAGCTTTACAGCTTTACATTTAAAAATGCAGTGAAGGCTCAAATTTGGAGTCATTAGTATGTGAGTAACCCATTAAGTTTTATTGTAATGCCAGGCTGAAGAACATCTGGTAGTGCATGATTATAAGGTATTATGCTTTCAGGACTATTGGCCTTCTATACCAATGACCACATAGCAGGATCAGGTCCTGACAAGCATAGGCATAATCACTTGAGTGGTTCTCTTCTATTCTTTCTGAGTACTTTCATGCAGGGTTTCATTCTGTCATTTTTCATGTTTTATGGATGTGTTGAGCCATTAATAAGGCTAAGGAAAAAACCTAGGCTGAGGTATCTTCCAGTAGACTGAAGACACCACCTGTACACTGAGCTCCATCTGTTCTGACTCTACTCATGCAAAAGGACACTTAACCAAGTATCTCAAAGAAACAGGGAATCGCTGGGAGCTAGAATATCAGATAAGGCAAACAGCAACCAGCAGATTAACAACAACAACAAGACAGATAATACTTACATCAACTCTGTCTGACAGAGTTGGGTCAGTTCAGGAAAGCACCTCATACACACTTTAAAATATTAACTTGATTTATGGTATCCTGTCCACCCTGCAACAGAGGGCTTCAGGGAGAGGTGTAAAGCATCCTGGGATGCTGGAGGACTGTGAGTTAGCTTGAACCAGGAAGGGAACTGGGGCAGAAGTTCAATAAACTGATTTAACTTAATTCAGTTAAGTCTGATACTACGTCCACCCAGGTTTATCTTAAACAAGCTTTGGCCACTTTGAAAATGGTTTAAGTACACTGAACTTCTGGGCTAGGGACAGAAGTTACACAAAAACTGGTTTAAGTGATCGGAAACTGGTTTAACCCTGTAAAAGAACAGAAGTTCGGTGCACATAAACCGCTATCAGAATGATCAAAAGCACTTTAAGTTAAACCTGGTTACATGTAGTATCAGACTTAACTTATTTAGGTCAAATCAGTTTATTGAACTTCTGCCCCAGTTCCCTTCCTGGTTCAAGTTAACTCACAGTCCCCCAGCATCCCAGGATGTTTTGCATCCCTGGGCTGTGCTGTCTGCTCCAGTGGAGCAGAGACAGCCTTGCCCCTCTGCTCCTTAGCCTGCTTCCTGCCAGTGTCTGTCAGCCAATAGGGATGGGGGGACAGGAGAACAGCCAGTTTTTCCTCCTGCTGCCAGTCTGAGGCAAAACTAGTTGCAGGGGAATGGAAGAATTTCTCTCTGCTTCCTGAGGCTGCCTGAGACTCACAGGGGATAAGGGAAGCAGCTCTAGGGCTCAGGAGGCAAAGGATTCCCCTCAGCTCCCTGGGGCTGCGCCCAGACTGCGGGGGCCTGGGCTGGGATGGGAGAAGCCCCCAAAGTAGAGACTAACTACCCTGTGACCCTATGCTGGGATGGATGGGCAGACACCCGGTTAGAAGGACTTGCTCCCCCTCCCTCCTGTGGCAGCAGCTGAAGCAATCAGCAGCTGGAAAAGGGTGGCGAGGGGGAATTTTGCTTGGCCCCAAAGGGCTGCCAGGGCTGGGGAACCCAGGCTGGAGAAAACCCCCTGAGGGGGAAGCCAGCATCTAGACAGGCGCTCCTTAATCCCCTGTGAGGGTACAGCAGAGGTTTGGGAGTATATATTGGGTAGCCAATCCAGGAGACTTGGCTGGGCTGGCAATGGCCAACAGACTGGGAGACCTGCTCTAGCACCCCCCACCCCACACTGCCCTGGGTCACTGCAGGCCTCCCACTGCATTTCCCAATTGAAAACTGAATGCATGAGAGAGAGAAAGAGCCACCGTGCTCCAAAGCACACAGGCTAAACAAAGGCTGAGCGACCCCAGGTCCACAGCCCCAAGGAGCCCAGCAGAAATCTCCCTTACCCAGGTGTTTTGGGAGGGGAGGGGCAGAGAACTCCCATGCCGGTATAAAGAAGAGCCCGGGACAGGAAAGGACGGAAAGTGCAGAACCGGAAGGAGGAGGAGGAGGAGGAGGACAAGGAAGAGCGAGCTGACACATGCTGCAGGGAACTCTGAAAGCGACATGGAGAGCTGGTAGGAGACCCTGGCAGAAAGCCCCAAAGAGGGGAATGAGAGCTCAGACTACTGACCCAGCAGGGCACAGAACAGTTTGTTTACAAGCGGGAAGCTGGCGGACCGGCAGAGAGAATTGTACCGTAATGCCCCTAATAAAGGAGCACTACAGATTTGGTGGTACCGTATAGCATGTAAAAGTGGCACAAGCCAAAAAAGACTGCGTCACAGATGGACTTAATGCGCTACAAAGGAATCATGGCAACCTCAACAACAGGCTCAGAGAGAGAGAGCAAGCCACCAAAGAGGGACAGACCTCACAAAGGCCAATTTGTTTGGATCTTGGCTGCAAACAGCAGGAACAATAACACAGGCCAGGAGAGCCTTCTTTGTTTTCTTGGTTTTTTTCCTGTCTTTTGTTGTTTGTTTTGATTGGAACCCAGGACATGTGGCAGGACCAACTGGCTGGTCAGATCCTGGTGGAACGGGTGAGGGTGTAGGGGTGGCAGAGCCCTCAGGAATGTAGGACCCTGTAGGATGACGGTGAGACTACTAATTGGACCACACGTACAGGTAATGAACCAACTCCTTTAACATCAAGTCGTGGCAGGCGAAACCTCGGCATGTAGATCACCAATTAGAATCAATAATACCCTAGGCGAGCGGCAGGCAGTCTCCTACAAGTCTGCAAGTGATGGCAGTACTTGACAGTCTAGTTATCAGTTTAACCTAAGCAGCTTAGAGGAAGCTTCCTAGATTGAATCGTTTCTGCCTTGGGCTTTTTGACTATCTACACTCGTGCTGTTGTGTTACAGATTTGAACCAGCTTCCAACAACTTATGCCAGCTTATGTGTAATTTCTGTCCCTAGCCTTGATGCTGGCAAAAAGGTTGCATCCTTTTCTTTAAGCACTGCCAATAACTAGCCACACTGTTGTTATGTCAGTTCTGGATTACTCTAATGCATTCTAGGTGGGTTTTGACATTAATACTACTTAGAAACTTCAGACTGTGATTTCCCACTTCGGGCACGGACACCCTTACATGTGGAGTGGTTTCAAAAGAAGAATGTTTCAATAGGGTTGCTGCAATGGAAAGCACACAGCAGCTGTCACTTTCTAACAGTTACAGGAGTGATACAAATGTACCAAAACTCTGGATGAAGCCATATTAAAGTCGGGGCTGTTTCACTACATTTTTATCATTCGCAGCTTGTCCACACATAATTGTTAGAACATAATAGTAGCTGTGCTGTCCAGATCAAGATTACCCCTTCTCCTTTTGAAGCAATTCTAAATGTATACATGTCTATCCCCTCACTAAGTACTTTTTTCAAGACAGTATGCATTATGATATGATTATTAGTGAAGTTTAAGGTGATTCATAGATGGGTCAGAAGGACCCTCAACAGATCATCGAATCTGACCCCTCGCCTAGGCAGGAAAGAGTGCTGGGATCAAATGACCCCAGCCAGATGCTTATCCAACCTTCTCTTGAAGACTCCCAATGTAGGGGAGAGCACCACCTCCCTTGGAAGCCCACTCCAAAATTTGGCCACCCTTACCGTGAAGTTTTTCTGGATATCTAACCTAAATCTGCTCTCTATCAGTCTGTGACCATTGTTCCTTGCTACCCTAAAGAGGTGCCCTGGTGAACAGAGCATCTCCAATCCTTTGCTGCATTCCCCCGACAAATTTGTAGGTGGCCACGAGATCACCTCTCAGCCTTCTCTTGCGGAGGCTGAAGACGTCCACGTCCCTTAGTCTCTTCTCATACTGCTTGTCCTATAAACCCCTAACCATATGAGTGGCCCACCTCTGGAATCTCTCGAGTCTATCAACATCCTTCTTGAAGTACAGCGCCCAAAACTGGACGCGGTACTCCAACTGCAGTCTGACCAATGCTGCATAGAAGGGAAGTATCACCTCCTTGATTCTATTTGTCATGAATCTGCTGACGCATTATAAAGTGCGATTTGCTTCTAACCTGTCCAGGTCTGCCTGCAATCATTCCCTACCCTCCAGAGTGTACACTTCACAATTTAGTATCGTCCACAAACTCGGACAGAGTACACTTCACACCCACAACCAAGTCACTGTTGAAAGTACTGAAGGGTACAGGTCCAAGGACCAAACGCTGCAGGACCCAAATACCCACATCCTTCCAGGCTGATACCAACCCATCTACTACCACTCTCTGGGTGCGATCACTAAGTCAATTTGTCACCCATCAAACCATGTAACCATCTATGTCACAGCCTCTTTATTTATGAGAATGTAGGTGAGGTGTAGGGCTTTAACAGGTGATTTTCATCCTGTATGCCATGGCACCCTGGGGTGTTTTGAGATCCTTTCAAAGGTGCCGTAGGCTGCCATACAATGTTAGCACTGTTAGGTGTGCAAAAATTCACCAGATAAAATAAGACATTTCAAATAGGACTCCATAATGTTAAACTACCTTCTGCCCTATTGTGGTCTGAGTTCTCTGCAACAAAAGATTTGCTTTATCATTTTTCTATAGACAAAATGCAAGTGAAAACTTGTTTTTCTGAGGGGTGTCTTGAGCCTATCAAGGAATGCCTGGAGTCCAAAAAGGTTGAGAACCACTGCCCTAAGTGGTTCAGTTCTTGACTGGAGATTGAAATTAATTGAGATGATTAAACTAAAAAATACTGTAATTTAAACTGGAAGCAGGGGATTGCAGGATGTTCTAAGTGAAGGAATATTAGGTATATAATTCACCTCCATTCCCCATGGCCTGTCAACTTAATGTGGTGACCTTTAGGGCAAGCTCACTTGTTTTCCCAGGGTAGACAAGGGGATGATCAGGATTATGAGGTGAGTGATAGAAAAGAGCAAAAAGGAAGGTCTTTTATGAGAGGTTTATGTTTATTGTTCTGTTGGTCTATATACTATGGTCTGGGGTTTCTGAACACTGCATCTACCTGGAGAGCTATGGATGGGCAAAATGTATTCAGGTAATTAAATAAATACCACAGTTTGTGTGTATCCTTTTCAGCAGTACCATATTTAATGAAGCGCATTTACAGTCTCTTGTTTAAACCAGCTAATAGGAGTTAATTTCTTCCAGATAAGATACCTAATATTTAATATTTTAAGTGCCATATACATTTAAAGTGTGTGATTAAGCCTTTGCATGGAAACTACGTACTTTTAGCTGGAGAAAAGAAATGTTAATTGGTGTTTAATACAAAGCCTGTACAATTTTAGAGGTGTGCTATTGAAATGTAGATGAGCTTAGATTATTCAAAACAGGGGAGAGGCAGAGATTTTGAAATGTTAATTAAAAACACATGGGATATGAAAGAAGAGAGGGAAAAAATGAATGTGTTGATTGTGAGAAATAAAAGAAACCTTTTATAATACAACCCCAAAAATAACAGTGTGAGTAACAATAGGGAAATACAGAGAGCAGAGGAAAGAGCTTTCAGTTCAAATGGCTACAAAGGGACCTAATTATTGTTGTGTTGAACATCGAGGATCAAACAGCTTATTTTCACCACCTTCCACACAAAAGCATTGCTTTGCTCACTGAGGGCTCAATCCTACTCCCACTGACATCAATAAGAGTTAATGGGAACAGGGTGGGACCCTAAGCCTACTAAAATGAGCTCAACCTAATAAAGCTCAGTCCTGCTCAAAGTACAACTTCCAATGGAGCAAATGGATTCAATTTACAGAATGTCAAGTAATTTAAATTAACTTGTACAGCTGTGATATTATTGAGAAAATTATATGGACTTCTTGGGAAGAGAAGAGACTGCAGAAAGTAGCATAGGTGCCTAATCAGCAGGGATCCGGGTTTTCCATTCACCATGGATAAACATGGTAAAACCCAGATTTTCTCAATTTAAGGAGGCCGAGGGAAGGGCAGTAGGGTGGGGAGCCTGAACCCACAGCAGCCAGGCCACACCTGCTACCGTGCCGACCATGGGAGAGGGGGAGCCGGGCTCTACACTCTGCTCCATTGCAGGATCCACTGCCTCCTGTGGGCGGCAGCCGGGGCTTGGGTGCTGCTGTGGGGTGAGGGGGTGTGGATGCATGTCCCTGGACCCATAGCCCTGGGAGTTGGGGGCCCCCTCCAACACAGGTTGGAGGGTGGGGGGTTGTAGTTGGGGTGTGAGGGGTACCAGCAAGGTGGGGGCTGTGGATGGGGAGTGAGGGCCCTGAACCTGTGTCCTGATAAGTGAAGGGGGCAGGAGGAGCTCGGATTTTCCATGATAAAAAACCCAAAATCAATTTTTAAACAGAGAAAACTGGGATCTCTGTTAATCAGGAAGTTACTTTTGCTGTCCCTTTCCAATGAATAAGTGCTCCATTCAGTAGCAGCCAGCTATGCTTGCCCGTTCTACCAGTAAGATTCCATATTCCCATGCCACCTCTTTACCACCAGCTCAACTGACAAAAAATAAATAAAAATCAAGCACACCTAAGTCAGACTCCAATCTTCACCTAAACTCTACATGAGACTCTAAGAAGTTATTTTAGTGTAGGGCCTTATATCTTGTCTTCTCCTTGTTTAGATCAGTGCAGTTTCAGTGTATATCAGTATAAACATGTTAGATGCTCAGGCTCAACATAAAATGAATGCGTTTTCAAGGAAGAAGCAAGATATTTAAGAACAAATATTTGAAGGGTGATTATAGAGAGGATGGAGATAGCTTTTTTTCTGTGACTGTGACAAGACTAGGAGCAATAATCTCAAGATGCAGAAAACAAAATTTGGGTTGGAGATTAGGAAGGACTTGCTCACTGTGAGGCTGGTCAAGCATTAGAACAGGCTACCTAGAGAAACTGTGGAGTTCCTATCCCACTAAGTTTTCAAGAGCACATCAAAGAGACACTTAGCTAGGATGGTTTACTCAAGAACTGAATGAGATGACCTTGTGAGGTCCCTTCCAGCCCTATTTTCCTATAATCCTATGGTTTCAATTTAATTTATACTGAAACAAATCAATTGAAGTGAACAGAGTTATAACATACATGGGAAAGGTATCATGGCAATAATAAAAATAAGTTCTCTGCTGCTGCAAGATGCTCAAATCTGTTAAAAAGAAGACAGTAGACTACAGCCTAAGGGCCACGTCACATGTTAGACTTGGGATGTGTTAATTACTTAAAATGCAAACATCCTCATGTTCAAGCAGTAAAACACATGCTAAATACACTTGTATTATGGCAAAGTTATAACTTTTCATGCAAGGAACGTGTCTGGATTGTATTATATAGCATATATTCAGCTATTGCCAGACCACTCCATGTAGATAATATGAGCAATTTGTGATCCTCCTAGCACCTGTGGAATCCACTGGAAGAAGTATATCTAGTGACAGGAATGGCACCCTCTCCCGTACCCCATCCCTGTGCCTCCCTCCACGCACCACCAATGGCAGAGACTGGATTTGTGCCAGCATGCCAGGTATAGATGTTTCCAGGCTGGGCCATGCTGGGCACATAGTTTCATAGTTGGTAGGGTCAAAAGGGACCTGGGCAGATCATCAAGTCCGACCCCTGCCATGGGCAGGAAAGAATGCTGGGGTCAAACGCCCCCGGTTAGGTGATTATCTAGCCTCCTTTTGAAGACCCCCAGGATAACAGCAAGCACCACTTCCCTTGGAAGTTGGTTCCAGATCCTAGCTGCCCTGACTGTGAAGTAGTACTTCCTGATGTCTAGTCTGAATCTACTCTCATTCAGCTTATGGCCGTTATTCCTCGTTAGTCCTGGTAGCATTTAGGGGAACAGGGACTCTCCCATTCCCTGCAGGTCCCTAGAAAGTTTACAGACAACCACCAGATCCCCTCTCAGCCTTCTCTTGTGGAGGCTGAACAGGTTCAGGTCCCGTAGCCTCTTTTCATAGGGCCTGCCCTGCCGCCCCTGACCATGCGAGTGGCCCCCATTTGGTCCCTCTCAATGCTGGCCACATCCCTCCTGAACTGTGGCACCTAGAACTGGATGCAATACTCCAACTGCAGCCTAACCAGTTTTGCATAGAGGGGAAGGATCACCTCCTTGGACCTGCTCATGATACATCTGTGGATGCATGACGAAGTGCAGTTACCCTTACTGACCACATCCTCACATTGGTGGCTCATGTTCATTTTGGCATCAATAATGACTCCAAGATCCTTTTCTGCCTCTGTGCTGACGAGAAAGGAGTTCCCCAGCCTGTAAGTATGCTGCTGGTTCTTTCTCCCTAGGTGCTGTACCTTGCACTTGTTAGTATTGAATCCCGTCCTATTCTCATACACCCACCCCTGTAACCTGTCCAGATCTAGTTGCAGCCTGTCCCACTTCTATAGCATGCCCACTTCTCCCCACATCTTAGTGTCATCCGTGAATTTGAACAGGGTGCTTTTCACCCCCTCGTCCAAGTCGCTGATGAAGATATTGAACAGTGCGGGCCTGAGGACGGAGCTCTGGGGGACCCCACTGCCCACATCCCTTCAGGGTGAAAACGACCCATTCACCACCACTCTCTGGGTGTGGCCCTCTAGCCAATTTGCCACCCATCTAACTGTATAGGCACCAATGCCACAGTCACCCGATTTTTAATGAGAATGGGGTGAGAGAGAGTGTCAAAGGGAAGGTGCGGGCTTCAGGAATGACAAGGAAGATGGGGGATTCAGGCATAGGGGTTGCATATCCTCATGGGTAGACGTGCAAGGTGGGGATCAGTGTCCCCGGGGAGAGGGGGAGGCAGGGAACAGCTGGCTTCAGTCCTGTCCAGTGTAGGCTGAGTTCATTACTGTGCAACTTCTCAGAAGGCGCTATAAAACTTCTAATCCAGCATGGTAGTACTTACTGTGATCTCAGATAAAACATATGCTAAGTGTTCCAGGGCCCTAATTCAGGTGCTACTGATTTGGTGTAGAACAGGGCAAGAGGCTGAACTACCAAGATATTATAACTAATCCATCAAAGTCATTGTGAACAATCTTTATAATCAAATACCTGTTGAATTTTATGCCAATAATATTTTTTTAACTATACAGAGCAAAGATTTTTCAGAACTAGGCCTGAAGGATAACTAAACATTTACATTTTTATTGCAATTGAAATTAATCTATCTTTTAGAAGTTAGCATATGATTAGTTCAATTCATATCTAATTTCATCTAATATAATTAATGGATCATAGAAGACTAGTTACTAAATTCATTAATGACATTTTAAGACAGCCATGAAAATTACATAGTCGTAAGCTTTTTATGTACAAAACTAATGGACTGTAAAGTTTAATTGTTTCAGCAGGTAATACTGGAGTTAGATCATTTGTGTCCTAAAAATAATCCTTCACTTCAGTTGTGTTTGCTCAGATCTAAAAACTGATGTTCGTCTTCTATAACTACCTTTATAAAATATTATATGCTGTTGTCCATACAACCTCAAAATCCTACAGTTCTAGGAGTTTCTAGCAGTCTTTACTAAAGGACCATTTTTAGGTGGGATTAAAGGAAAAGAAATCCAACTGATTGATCTCCACTAGTCAGTACTGATGTTTAAATGCTATGGTTGGTAGAGACAAAAGACTTGATAGCCAAGAAATTTGCTCTGTGGAGAATTCCACCCTTAACTCTAACTTAAGCCGCTTGGAACCAGTTATGAACTGCAGAGCTCATATTACATGCAACTGAGCAGTCAGAACAAAGACTACAAATTAAGCAAGACTTTGTGAGGTTTGTTGGGTCAGAGTGACTTCCAAGTACCATGTGTCACTGGGGGTAAAATAAAATACCCTGAAGAGAAGAATGTAACAGTTAAAAGCTCCACCACAGCTCAAAACATCTGGATATAAGGGGCACATCCAGACACATGCAGTCATGCAGTGTGGCACTGCAAATATGTTTGCAGAGCCACATACCGCACAGTCCAGCATTCTCCGCACTGCAAGTCTGCGCTACCTGAGCGTGTGCTGCGCCAGGTTTTTTTTCCATCATTTATTTTGATCCCTGAATATCCAGGGGTGAAAAAAACAAAATAAAACTGCAGGAAACAAAAAAACAAAAAGCGGAGCAACGCACTCATGACCAGCGCACACTGCTGAAAGGAATCCCTGTGGCTGCAGCCCCAGGAGGCCCCCAGGACCCCAGGACAGGCTGCTGGCATTCCCTGAGGACAAAAAGTGGTGGCACAAGATGCACCACTGCTGTTTGTCCCTGGGGAACCAAATGTCCATGCATGCCTGGACGCGCCCAAGGAGAGCAACTGGAGAAGTTTTAAACCATGCTTCCCTCTGATGTAGGTATCTCAACTTGCAAAGCATAGTTAATTAGGCAATGCTGAGCTTTGGGTTGCCACACCTAGCATGCTACTCATTACCATCGCAGTGATCTTAAAGCTAGTTTTCACATATCTGTATAGTAGTACACCACAATTACTTCTGCAGTGTAGCTACAAACAATGGTTACAAGCAAAAAAAGATAACAGTTGGACAGCAGCCTTAGTTCTGACAATATTAAAACTATCAGGTGTTTCAGAATCAGCCAACTCAGTTTTTTCAGTTAACTCAGCAGAGGAGGCTGACTATGAAACTGTATTGTAGACATTTGCAATACACTGCACTGTGTAAAAAATGAAACATGAAAGGTATGCCTTTAATCATCAGCTAAAAAGGAAAGTAAAGCTATAGGAGGAATTTGGAGATACAAGCTTGGCTCTTCAGGTTTGGATCAATCAAGAACAATCTGAAAGCAAAATGAATTTTCATTCCTTTTAAGCTGAACGCAGGTGCACAAGCCAACGAAGTGCCAGAAATAGTGGTATCAGCAGTGAAAGAAAAGCTATAGGCAGTAGAAGCTAAATAGGTGAAACTCAATTCTTATAGCTGTGCTTGTATTCTGACTAAGAGAGCTTGTGAACTAAATGTTAGATAAATTAATTGGAAAAGATGCAATTTGTAGAGGAACCAAGTATTGGGGGAAAAAAAGTGTCAAGTCCTTGATAACCCCAAGAGGGTACATTCACTGGAATGAAAGACCAACACAACCAAGGAAAAGCTTCCTTCCAGATGGCAGGGCAGCTCTGGACAGTATGCAGAGGGCCACCTCTACGACTCCTTGGCTCCAAGAGATTACCGAACACCATTTCTTCACCTCCTTCATTACTTCATCAAACCAAGTTCTGTTGGTTTGTAGGATAAGGTCTAAACCAATGATTCTCAACCTTGGTGTGCCAAAAGATCATTCTAAGGGTGTTGCTGGGTGGCCTTCCTCTGGGTGGCCCTAGCCTGTGCACACCAGTCCATGGCCCCGTGGATGTCTGTGTATCTGGCTCTGTGCAGCAGGAATGTGACACTCTGCTCCGTGCTGAGGTGCCACTGCCCACAGCTCCATGAGCACCGCTGGCCACCACAGGCCCTGAAAGACACAGCAAACTGGCTCTGCAACAGCTTCATTATGGCTACCATGGCAGCTGGTTCTGGGTGAGCCAGGGACTACCAAGTACTGAGTTCAATGCTTGTCTCTCCCTGTTCTTCACAGCCCCCCCAGTATGAACCTCCCCTCCACACACACTGTGCCCTGGGCAGATGTCCCTTGGCCTACTCCCTCCCTTCTTCTGTGCCTTGTGTGCCCTGGTGCCCACATTCCTGCCCCTCCAATCCCCTCAGCACTTCCCAATGCCATGTGTTCAGCCACATGTGCAGCCCAGCACCTTGTCACTGCTGGCACAGAACACCCTGGGTCCAGGTCCTGCCCGTGGATGTCTGTGGGCTCTGTCCATGATAGTCCCAGGGCTGGAGGTCAGTGGGGATCACCCTGGCATAACTCAGAAACTAACCAGCCAATTTCCAGTCCCCAGCAGTGACCTGGAACCACATGTGGGCAGTTGACATGCTACACTGGAAGCAAGTGTACATGGGGCCAGGCAGAGCTAGAAAAGCAGAGAATGCATCATCCCCTGCCAGCGGCCTGAAGAGGTGAGAGCCCCTGGTCTAAGGTAAAGCTGTCTAGTGGCTCTTTCAGCAACCGTGAATTAGCCAGATGCCCGGTTAATGTCTCTTTTCCTTTGTTCATACCCCTCTTTCTTAGAATTGAAAATGGTATCAGACACTGAGGCAGCACTCAAGGTTTATCTTCTGGGATCCCCATGCAAGTGTTCAGTTTTGGGCTCCCATTCTTCGCTAGACCTCCCTATTAAAACACAGCCATACTATAACAAGGGACCCTGACCAGTTGAGACAGCTGAGCAGCAGCATGGTTTGCATTACCCTAAAAGTAACCTTTTACCCAGGGATCTCTCTATGAACAAGGGATTTCCAACTAGCCAGCCCAATGCCCAGGCCTGACTATTGTAATTTTGAGCTTCGTTAGTGCAAAGCAACAGAAAACAGAAGCCATACACAATCAGGTTCAGAGTTCCTGTCTCAATGTGTTTCAATCTACAGACCTGATCTATTAAATTATGGTCTCCAAATAAGAGACAACATGATATGACACAGGCCAGGAAGCAGTACTCTCTGTACACAATAAACAAAACTGTATGTACCAACGAGAAATTTCAGTAACTTTTAACCTCTCTCTCTCACTAACTCCCACAGTATCTGTAGTCTGTTTAAATATGGTCCTATGGTCAAGAGAGGAAACTGGCCACTTCTTAACAGAAACTGAAGTCAACAGTCAGTTTAGTGTGCAGTTTTATTCTATAAATAATGTGTACACATATATTCTAATCCTTGAGGCGCTTCACCAAAGCAGAGCTATCTTAATGCTGTGAATGGGATTTAGTCTTTTTAAAGAATTATACGCATATTTTAATTAACCTGAAACGTAATACCTGTTACACAGCATTTGGATTTCACTGAGCTAAAAATTACTTGGATTCTTATTTACATGCAATATTAGTAGATGTTCTGCTACCGTGATGTATACCATTATGTACATCGCATAGATATCTATTTCTTCCCCTTAATTAAAGCCCTGAGACATCATTTGACCTTAGCCTCAAATCTATTTTTGAAGATTTCTGTCTTGCCCATATTGCTCAAACAAAGTGAACATATTTGATAGTTATTGATTAAGATTTAACACCCTGAAGCAATCTGGCTGCCTCCCATGCTATATAAACATATGTACTCATACAGATTTACACAACAGATGTGTAACAATTACAGATCACTGAATCACAAAGGCAACTAATTTATAAACATTGATTGTCCTGACAAGCTAGAATAATTTTAACATGGACCTTGCCAAACTCAACTCAACTGATATCCTTTTTAGGTTACTACAATGACTGCTACATGCGTTTCTGTCTCCACCGCAGCAAACTATCTCATCTCTGCTTCATGTAGCTAAATGAATAATACCATATATAACATGAAGGGGAGGGGGAAAGAGAGGTTACAGAGCATCAGCTGGTCTTCTGTAACTGTTATCTGTCTGCTCTATCCTGACTCACATGGAGACTAAACCATGATTATTTAACAGGTAATTCCCCACCGACTTTAAACCTTGTATAATCTTACATATGTCCACCCTCCACAAAATCAATGAAGTACAATGGGAACTCTCTCAAAATACTATAAAATGTTATGTAGCTATCTATTCTCAAAGAATTCATATTATCTCCTTCTCCATGTATGAATCCAAGCCTGATGACATTCTGGACACTAGACATTATGTTCATTAGTTCCTGAAAGTAGAGATACACCGATATATCGGATGCCTATCAGATCAGCACCAAAAAAAATTAAATGACATTATCAGCTATCATAATTTTTTTGGAAATTGTAGACGATAATGCTTACCAATAATTATGACTACTGGCCAGGGACCTGCACTCCTGGGTTCTCTCTCTCCCACAGTGCCAGGGCCCTGGATATCTGGGTTCCCTTGGGAAATGGTGGGTTTCCCCTTGCAGACAGGCAGCATTCTGGCCTGCAAGAGGTCCTGCTTGGGGCTGCCAGGAGCAGGATGCAGGGGGCCTATGTGCACAGTCTCATAGTTTCTAGGGTAGGAAGGCACCTGAGTAGATCATCTAGTCCGACCCCCTGCCATGGCAGGAAAGAGTACTGGGGTCAAACGACCCCAGCAAGATGTTCATCTA
>NW_017728910.1:16353863-16358594 GCF_001723895.1 Crocodylus porosus | reverse complement strand
TCGCTGCCTCTCTCACCAAAGAGCGGGCTGTGGTCATGGAAGCCAAAGCCTTCCCGATGACACCAGCTCCGCAGTCTTTGGTGCACTGCGTGGATCCTCCTCTCCCTCCTCAGCCCTAAGTAGCCTAGGATGAAAATCATCAGGACCTGTTGACTTAAATACATTCAACCCCTCCAGGTGCCCCTTTACTAGGTCAACACTAAAAGTTGGTGGGTTGGTATCTATCTCGTGCTTACCTAAAGTCCCAGTGAGATGCATGTTTGTATTCATGTCCAGGAACACAAATGCAAAGAAATCATCTGGAGCTCTGCTTTGGCCATCTTATCTGTTACCAGTTGCCCACCTTGAAGGGGCCCTATGTTACCCTGCGCTTTCTTTTTGCTGCCTATTTATTTAAAGAATGGCTTTTTGTTATCCTTATCTTTGCTGCCAGCCTAAGCTCCATTTCTGCTTTGGCTCTCCTCACTGCTTCCCTGCAAGCTCAAGCCAAGCAGGTATACTCCTCCTTGATGGCTGCCCCTGCCTCCACAGCCTGTATGCCCCTCTTTTCCCCTCCAGGCTCTCCTGGATTTCCCTGCTGAACCAAGAGGGCTTCTTTGCTCATTTGCCTCCCTTTTGGTGTACTAGGATGGTCCCTTTCTGTGCCTGCAGGATCACTCCCTTGAGAAATGCCCACCCTTCCTGGACTCCCATCTCTCCAATTCTTTTACCTGTCAGTCCCTCCCTAACTAATCTCCTGAGCTTGTTGAAGTTGGTCTTCCTGAAGTCTAGCACTTCAGCCCTACTAGTTAGCTTCCCCACCTTTCACCAGAGAGTGAACTCTATCAATAGGTGATCACGATGCCCTAGGTTACCTTGTACGCAAATCCCCCACCACGTCATCCCCTGTGGCCCGCACCAAGTCTAATAAGTAATATCCCCTAGTGGGAACATTTACTTCCTGTAGATGAAAGTCCTGTAAGCAGGGTAGAAATTTACATGAACATGCAGACCTTATTGGATTGGCATCGGCCGATATGGTTGCTTAATAATCGGCTATCAGTATCAGACAAGAAAATCGTTGTTGGTGCACCCCTACCTGCAAGATAAACTTCTGAAAGGTAACTAAGTTCTTTAGAAGCTTAAGTTCCTGTTTTGTTTTCTTTTTTTTTAATTATATGAAGCAGTTCTAACAGCCTGAACCAGAGGGATTAATAAGCTTCTTGGAGTCATTTGGTATTTTGCCTAAACAGGTAATATTAGTTACTATAAAGCTTGTAAGTTTGTAAACTGCAAATGTAACTTGTCTGTCATAAGTTTAACCAAAATGATAAAATTAACTGTTCATGGAACTGACTGAGCCCCATAAACAAAGCTGTAACTGTAAGATTAGGAGACCTAACAGTGTTTTGCTTTGGGCTTGGGTTCTGCTCAGGGTTCAGCCTTGATGATAAAACTGGATCTGCCCGGCACACCCAACACATTCCAAGAAAACATATCCCAAAAAAGCATATTCAAATGAAGCCTAAAAGGGGTTGGAACTTCAGTGGAGCAATGGCAATTTCAAACCTAAAGGTGCTGAATCATAGTTTGCTTATTGGATAAACCCTAGTCTGGGTAATAACCTTTTATGATAATTTAAACACCTTTCAATCCCATAGGGTAATAGCTATAGGGTAACATTGTGAGTGGCTCTGAGGCCAACAGAGTAACATAAGACTAGGTATAAAAAGCACATGCATTAGGTAACCAGCAGGAAGGAGAGAACAGAACGGTCATTTCTGTTCCACACCCGGACCCCAGACTCCTGGTGTAAGTGAGGATCGGATCCTGATCAAGGGATTTCCCCGGTAGCCCTCTGACAGCGTGGACTGGGGACGCCTCACTTTGCTGGAATCACTCTTTGCTGGAATCACTTGGCGCATACCTGGCATTGAGGGACTATCGATAAGTTGCCAAGCCCTGTCTGTCTATCTGTTGTTTTGAACAGCCTTTGGCTAATACCCTCACAGCGCCCAGTTGGCCTGCGGCAGAATTGATCTATCTGTTATTATCTGCTGTTATTATTTACCATTAGCTCTTTAATACTGCATTATCTGCTTATCGCATTCATCTTTCTGTTAACTGTGGTGCGTATGTAAGCTATAATAAATTTGCCTTTGCTTCACTCCCAACTCGATCCGAAACTGAATCGAACAGCCCAGTTGGCCTATGATAAAATTGATACACTCACAGTGCCCAGCTGGCCTGTGACAAGCAGTTCTTCAAAAACATTTAAGCATCTAAAGATGAAGACAGAAAATCCCAAAAAATATCTAAGGAAGTTAAGTGCCTAACTCCCAAGCCCAGATTTTCCCAGGGGATTTTCCAATCTAATTTACCAGTATCTAAGCCTTTTTGAAAATCCCAAAGGTGTTCACCTGCCCCTTTAGTCAAACAAACACCTTTGAAAAATATCTGACCCTTTAGAAGCCTGTGTTTTATTAGAAGTCAATGTTAATTTAAGTACTGAATTACCAGTTCTGAGCGTTTTACCTTCAATCCTCCTGGAGGGACCAGGGTGTGTGAAAAGTGCGAGTTTGGAGTAGGGGAGGTTTTCATTTTGAAATGAATGTATGTACATGTGCTTAAGTAGCCTATTACGGAAGAAATCCCTGTTGTAACAAAGACTGGATCCCAACCACCACAACAGACAACAATACAGATCACAAAGTCTACAATGAAGAAGATGAGTATTAGGAACAAAGATTTGCAGTTAACGGGATCTGGCTATAGAACAGTCTTGCAGGAGAAATAGTAAAACCAACAAAGAAAGACAACTGACTCCAGAGTCTGGCTATCTCTACCTTTCAGTAGCTATCTCTGAGGAAGCCTTTTCATTACTGTACAAACATCTCTCTATTCCCAAGCCTAGCCCAACTCCTCACTCCCTCCCCATGAAAAAATCCCTACTCAACAAGCAACGTTCTGGCCCAGAAAAGAAAGAAGAATCAGAGGCACTGTGAAGGCCACTAGGCTACTGCTACTGGTTTATGCAGAAAGTGTTCTGACACCATAATGATAAGAGTGGCAATATAAATCCTCAGGTAGCAGATAGATTTTGCCTAGAGATAAATAATTACACAGAAAACATTTTTAAAATACAGGAATGCCTCTCTCCTTTTCCATCCACTGCAAATCCCTGCTAGGCAGAGTTTTGATGAGATATATAAGCCTGTCATCCACAAATATATTCTACTGATTTATCAGGCATGAGGGAAAAGATAAGATTAAGATCATCACCAAAGGTGGGAACACATGTCTTGTGTGTGCCTTCCACTCTAAATTCCTTTGCCTTTGTCTGGCATAGCTACGTTTGAATAAATTTTACATTTAAGATGTCATTATTTAGCAGGTACAGATCACACAAAAGATGTGCGTGGTATTGTACATAGCATAAAAAGACATGGCTTTCTCCTCAGAGAGTTTACAATACCAACTGATTTCCACAAGACACGATGCTGTGGGAAATATATGGGGTAGCAATATAAAGTAGGCAACTTTGGTAAAAATGTTTTATGATGCTACCTATACTCTAGGTTAATATGTGTTTTTATACCTGTATGTTACTACTGTTGAGTTCAATGGAGTTATGTTGCAGCTTCTTTACCAGATTGCATTATATTTCTTCACAGTTCCTATCTATGTTCAAATTTAAGCAACCCCTTGGGAACGTAGTCATTCAATATTTGAGTCGATAGCTTAGCAACTTTGCTGCCACCTCTCTCAAGAGAACTTGTTAGGTGAAATGCCTCTATGGAGAGGATTAAGTAACAGTTTGTACCAAGTCTTGAGAAAGGTAAAAATAATTATGTTCTCACTGCAATGGTAGGCCATCTCCTTTACTATGACAACCAATTGCATTCTGTACTGCAACAGAGTTAAAAAAAAATAGTGTCCTTAATCAGGGAAGACAGTTTTATTTATTCAGCAGGAGGCATCTGAAATGCCTATCATAAAGAAGCTATAAAAACATTTGAACAGATATATTTTTTTTTCAAAGGGTGGAAAGAGAATATCTAAGGCATTGCTTGGAGACAAGTCATAAGGATTTTTGAATTTGTCAAGCTTCAGCTGACCTAAGGTTTAGGAAAAAATTGAATGAGTGAAACATGAAACAAATAGAAATGTAATAGGCTTTTCACATTTGGATGAGAGAAGCAATATAGCTGTTGAAATAGTATCGATATCTATAAAAGTTATAGTGCATCTTACAGCATGGTTCCAAAACTACTGTACTATTCAAAACTACAATGGCAAGGGGACCTCTCTTCTCTGCCTCTGCTTCTAGTGGTCAGTTTGTCTCCTGACTTCTCCCCCTGAGCTGCGGCTGTCCTGTGCCCTGCCCAAGCCCCAGCCACACTCCCTCCCTTGATCTGTCACCCTCCCCCCACCCCTTCCACCACAACGGATTTACCAGCTGTACACAGCTCTCCACCACAGAATCATAGAAGTAGGGTCGGAAGGGACCTTACAGATCTTCAAGTCCAACCCCCTGCCAGGGCAGGAGAAAAAACTGGGCTCAAATGATCCCAGCTAGGTAGGCATGGAGCCTCCTCTTAAAGACCCCCAGGGTAGAAGCCAGCACCACTTTCCTTGGAAGTTGGTTCCAGATCCTAGCCGCCCTAACTGTGAAGTAGTTCTTATGGATGTCTAATCTAAACCTCCTCTCCAACAACTTGTGGCTGTTATTCCTTGTCATGCCAGGGGGTG
>NW_017728910.1:16326965-16353583 GCF_001723895.1 Crocodylus porosus | reverse complement strand
CCATCTTATAAGTGTGCTGCTGGTTACTACTGCCCAAGTGCAGCACCCTGCACTTGTCAGTGTTGAAGCGCATCCTGTTTTTGTTAGCCCACCCCTGCAACCTATCCAAGTCTTGCTGCAGCCTTTCCCTCCCTACTAACATGCTCACCTCACCCCAAATTTTGGTATCATCAGTGAATTTAAACTGCCGGGATGTGCTCCTCGTCACCTACATGCTGCGCTGCAGCTGCACACATGCACGGGGCATTTATCAGTCACATCAGGCAAAAAAAGCCAATTTCCAATACAGTTGATTTTCTTTCTATCAGTGCCAATCCAATATCGAACCAATGTATCAGTGCACCTCTAATAATAAAGCTGTTAATAAAGTTACCCAGTATAAACTCATTTACTACAAATGCATAAGCTCTCTGCAGAGCTTATAAAGTCAGCAACCTTCAGCTTAAAGTAGTTTAAGAAGGCTTTAAATACAGGCAGTTTTATAAAATGGATAAAAGGACATTAAGGACCAGGGATAGAAATGGCATTAATAGTTCTGAACCACACACAGGTTAGGAGAGAGATGTCTCAAAATGCACAAGCTGCTAGACCCTGACCCCGCCCCCCCCCAAATGCCTCTATTTCCAAGCCTTACACACCAGAGAAGGATTTGTAAATACAAGGTTAAAGCCTAAGGCTGGAAGTCAATTTTTAGCAAGCCTTAAATTTTGGGTAGCTTCACTACTGATGTTGAAAACCTATAGTTATTTTACTAGAGATTCTGGTTTTGCATTATGCAGATTTTTACAAATTGGGTCATCATTTCTTGGTTATGGTTCTCTGAAAGTATGTTGGTACCAGTACAATTAACTTCTGTGAAAATAAAACCAGGTGCAAAATATTTGCTTCAGTGGAGATGAGCTTCCTTCCGTGATGCATTGAGAGATAAAGTAATTAAAGTGTTCATACTAGGATTGTGAGATATTTTGCTTTGGGCAGCACTGTGTATGTCCATATGAAACAAATCTCATTGAAGCAAATCAGGATACTATTGAAATCCATGGGAGTTTTGCCATTGCCTTCACTGATACAAGACACAGGCATAATGCTATCATAAAAGTCCCCCAAAATTACACAATTTTAGCCAAATCATAGGAACCACAGTGCATAAAAGTTCATTGACTAAACTGCTTAGGCTGCCTTTAGGGCTTCTTGGTCAGTGTTCCTCATTGTTTCTTAATGTCCTTTCTGCTGAGCTAGTATATACTTGATCATTAAAACAAACAGCAATATTCTCCCCAAGACGACCAGGCCCTACATACGCATCTGTCTGGTATTTCATGACAAGTGCAATATAAACAATGCTTTGTATTTAGAATTGCTGTTTCTTATTTAAAGGATGAATGAATATAAAAACTCACAACTCTGTGTGTGTGCGTGTGTGTGCGCACGCGCACGCATGTGCACGCAACTGCCTATTTCACAAGCTAAAAGGTATTAGCAAATGCTTTTCCAGAACGTTATAATTTAATATGATTGTAAGATCTTTGGAAAGAGACAGTGTTTTCCTTTGTAACTTTATAGCTAGGTACAGACATTCAAAAAGCCTGGGGTAGAATCTAAGATACGTGATTTTCTGCAATTGATGTAGCTGAGATCAGTAGCAATAGAACATACATTGACATTTTGGTGTCAGATGAGGGGGGCCCAGAACCATTTTTAAACTAGTCTGCATGTGCCAAACTTCTGTTGTGTTACGGGTATAGACCAGTTTTGTATGCTGAACTTCTGTTGTGTTACAGGTATAAACCAATTTTCAGTCACTTATACTGATAAAAGTGTAATGTCTGTACCTAGCACAGTAAAGTCTCAAGCTTGATGGGGACCTCTAGAAGTGACTGTAATAAGTTAAAAGTTGGGTATATAAAATGACAAGTAAAAAATGGATTACTCTGAGAACCAGTGGGGTAAAAGCCCTAGAGAAGCTTTTTTTCAGGGTAACAAATGTTATGAACTAGATCTGAAGCCCACAGTGACCAGTCTTTCCACACTTTCCAAACAGCAACCTAGCACTGGCATTTTAGCTGCCTAGAAGAATCATATATGCTCTCATCTTCACCTGGGAATGGTATTCACCTCTGTGAAAGTATAAAAGCAAAAATGAAAGCAGTGATCTGAAAGAAACGCTCGTATAAGTATGAAAGGCACAGGATTTGATGGCAAATAAAAAAAAAAAAAATCATTCTTTCCCTTTAACTGTTACTTTATTTCTTTCCTGTGGGAGAACTAGCGGGAGGCAAAAATGAAGACTTTTTTGTCCCCCTTGTGAGACTTCAGGTTGTTAAATGTTGTAATTATTCACAAACGCCAGGACAATCAGAAATATTTTTAAAACTCTTCTTCTTCTATGTTTCCTTTTAGTCCTAAATCCTAATATCAAAAATAATTGTTCAAGAAGTCAAAAAATATATGGTCATGGTCTTCCACATTGCCATTGGCATTTGTCAACTAACAGAGCGACTATTGATTGTGTGATACTGCTTGAAGACTGAGTACAATATGGCATGATTAAAGGAAATGGTTTAAAGCTTCAGTGTTTTACTGCACTTGCCTTCAAGGATAGTAGCTATTTCTGAATCAAACTGCCTACAAAGGTCATAGGTGCGGGGACTGACTAACTACAGCAACACTGCATACATCCTCAACATTTATTTTGTTAAAAACTGGATTTTTTGGTGCCTCTCCGTAGCCCATACTTGAACATGTAAAATACCCCATAAAGGGAATTAGCAAGTAGAGGCACACAGTTGGATGTAACTGATGACACTTGAAGGCATTTTCTTCTCTTTAAAATATATTGTGACAATTAAACATATGGGAGTGTGAGTAGAACTAGGAACTTCCAGCCTTCTAGAAAGGATGCCTCCCCAACACATACGGCAAGAATGGTAGCACAGCTAAGGGTGGGTGCACAAGGCACTAAACCCAGGTGCCACAGGCAGTGGCACAGGGTTGTGCCCCTCGCTGCTACCACTGTGTGCAGGGAAAGTGTTGCCAGGGCAGCATGGAGCTCACAGGGGCAAGCAGCTTTGCTGCGTGGCCCCACTGTGCCCTGGGAGCTGGTTGCACACGCTATGCTGCACTGCTCTTCTGTTGGGGGCAGGGGACTGTGGACCTGGGTCCCTGGCCCCGTAGCCCTGGCAGCTGGGGACCCCCTCTGATAGGGTTGGGGGGAAGGGGCAAGGGGCACCAGTAGGGCTGGGGTGGAGAATGAAGGGCACCAGTAAGGCCAGGGGGTGAAAGGGCTGTGAGGGGAGTGAGGGACACAAGTAGGGCTGGGGAGCTGTTGTGGGAGAGTGAGGAGCACCAGTAAGTAAGACCAGGGGGCTGTGCGTGAGTGAGGTTAACCAGTAGAGCTGGGGGGCTGTTGTGGGGGGAGTGAGGGGCACAAGCAGGGCCAGGGGTTCTGGGTGGGAGTGAGGTGCACAAGTAGGACTGGGGGAGCTGTGGGGAGCCTTTAATTTTAATTCCAGATATTGGGGGCGTTTATCAGAGAATTTTCAATTTTTTATCAGGGAAAAAACAGGATCCCTGCTTATCTCTACCTATTTACACTCTCACTGATATCCTACCACACTTTTAGCTTCTCTCATTCCTTGGAGTCTCAGATCAGCCGAGATTCCCTATACCTGATGAAGAGTGACTGTGCCCAAAAGCTTACTAAGAACTTTTTTCCAACTATTTCATTGGTCTAATAAAAGATATCACATCTACCCAAAGAACCTTGCCTACCTGCAACAACTGAGACACTCTACAGATAGGAAAGTACACCGGGACTGCATAATTGCTCACAACTTCCAGTTGAGCCTTCTGGGAAGAAACATTACTTGAGGATTTGACATTTATAGGACTCATTTACAATTCCATTTCATATCTTTTCTAGAAGTATTATGATTCCACTAAAAATATTAGTATAACACAAGGGAGCAGGTAGTTCAGGTGACTGATAAAAGTATTAAAAAAATAAAAAACCTTTTCCTGGGTCAGTTCTGGCCTGGGCCAGCAGTAAATAAAACTCATAATTAAAATTTCATTACCCTGTTTAATGGCCATTCAACATTTGTGCACAAATGAATTGCTGGTCTCAGTCCAGGTAATAGTGTCCATATCACAGAAACACACTATTGCAACAAGCACATTTTTGTTGACTGTACTGAAGATCCCATCATTAAGTGGGCATTGAGACTAAGTTCCTCTGAAGCCAGCCCTTCTGGAAAAAGGTAGGATATCTGGATGACAATCTTCCAGTACCTGGTTTATATATATGGACAAATGTTTGGATTTACAATGAGGAGTCATGGGTCTTGGGCCCCCAATTTTTCAGGGGCTCCATAAACATTAGTGCTTGACTCTCAGCCATGGAACAAGGGCCATGTGTCTGCCATTGTGATTTTTCCTTGTTCCTTATTCTTAGTCCATTCATTTTGTGCCAAAGTAATGTTGCTGTCAAAGGTATTAGAGAAAGTACAGACCACAAATAACAGTGGAACCCTACAAGGCTCTCATAAAATGATCTGCTCAAGGGTACAGAAGGTGTCAGTGAGAAGGCAGGGAATAAACCTTTCCCAGTGGACCATCCTTCCTCCCATTCCTACTCCATTTACAGACACTCAAGGCCAACTTCGTCCTAACTGTGAAGAAGCACCTGGCTTCTGCCAGCGGTAGTGGAATTATTACACATTTCACAGAGAATTTTAGACAGACAATGGAATATTGAGGGATGTGGGGGACACCAAATGGACACCAAGCCATGGAATGGATCACACAGAACAACAGACACAATAATAAACACAGACACACACAAATGAAAAGAACTTAATAATATATTTTTTTTATTGTGGAGCAATAGGCAACAACTTCAGACCCTTTGTGTCTCTCACAATGACTAAACTGGCTCAAGGACCATATTCCAATTCCTAATCTCCATAGTCTTTTTTTAGTTAGAAAGCATCTTTAAATTACAACTTCTATCACTACAGAATTGAAAGTGTTTAAGACTTTTTATGCACAGACTGTCTCCTCCTTACCTTGAACCCACTTTAGAGAAAAACAGCTGTACATAGTTGCAAATGATCACACAACAAAGAACCTGTACTGCACAGAAAAGCAGGGACAACTCTCTCAAATATTAAATAACAAAGCCTTGAGGTTTTAAACCAATTGCACAACTTGCCAAAGAAGGTAAGAGAAAGGAGGTGGAGGCAGTTTTTATATTCACTCTGCTCGCTCTGCAGAGAAGCTCATTATAAAGTATTCCTCTTACAGATGCTTGGACATCAATCCACAGTGTTCATGGACAAGCACACATATATGCAACACTGACAAGTGCAAGGTGATACACCTGGGTAGGAAGAATCAGCAGCAGACCTACAGGCTTGGGAACTCCCTTCTCGTCAGTGCAGAGGCAGAAAAGGATCTTGGAGTCATCACTGATGCCAAGATGAACATGGGCCGGCAGTGTGGGGATGCAGTCAGGAAAGCCAACCGCACCTTGTCGTGCATCCACAGATGCATCTCAAGCAGGTCCAAGGAGGTGATCCTCCCCCTCTATGTGGCACTGGTCAGGCCGCAGTTGGAGTACTGAGTCCTGTTCTGGGCGTCGCACTTCAAGACGGATGTGAACAACATGGAGAGGGTCCAGAGAAGGGCCACTCGCATGGTCAGGGGGCAGCAGGGCGGGCCCTATGAGGAGAGGCTACGGGACCTGAACCTGTTCAGCCACCACAAGAGAAGGCTGAGGGGGGAATCTAGTGGCCTGTTACAAACTAGTCAGAGGAAACCAGCAGGCACTGGGAGAGTCCCTGTTCCCCCGAGCACTACCAGGAGTGACTAGAAATAACAGTCACAAGCTGGCAGAGGGTAAATTCAGATTAGACATCAGGAGGCGCGACTTCACTGTCAGGGCAGCTAGGATCTGGAACCAACTTCCAAGCAAAGTGGTGCTGGCTCCTACCCTGGGGGTCTTTAAGACAAGGCTAGACAATC
The DNA here is from genome assembly GCF_001723895.1 of Crocodylus porosus. Taxonomy (NCBI): domain Eukaryota; kingdom Metazoa; phylum Chordata; order Crocodylia; family Crocodylidae; genus Crocodylus; species Crocodylus porosus. The sequence continues at coordinate 16,347,559 of NW_017728910.1, read as the reverse complement.
ACCTAGCTGGGGTCATTTGACCCCAGTACCCCAGCCATAGCAGGGGGTCAGACTTGATCTGCTCAGGTCCCTCCCGACCCTACTAACTATGAAACTATATGCATACACAACACATTATGTTACATTACATATAAAAATTGGGCTCTAACTGCTAATCCAAATCAGCCATGCCTACCAGATTAATAGAAATACAAATCAGCAAGGACTTTTGAGAAAAAATATGCCAGATGTTGAGAAAAAATATGCCCAGTCATGTTATTCATAAAGGAATTTACCAGTTCCAAAGGAAGGGTTGAGATTTATAAACTTAGTCCTCCAACCCTCGAATGTGTTTAACTCCTACTGCAACCAGTGGATTTGTATATCCACTAGATTTACATACACAAACATACACACGCACACGCGTAAATCCTGCCCTAGAACAGAGTAGAAGTGCCATGCTTCTGTTCCGTTGAAAAACCAAGCAACAGATTTGTCCCTTTACTAACATCCCATAGCACATTTCTTGGAAAAGCGTGTGTGGGAAGAGAAATAAAAATGTTGCTGGCAATTTCATGGGCTTCAACCACAGCTGTCACCTGAGAAGATTTACAAGAGGATTCCCACACAAAGCCATCTGCCACAAAGCCAAAAGTCATTTTGGTTCTGGACAGACCTGCGACTGGTGAGTCCACAGGGAAATTGGCTACCTCAGTGTTACTTCATGTGACATTTTTTAAATTCTAAGCCCAAAACTGGTAAATGTAGCTGAGGTGGAAGAAAGAGAAAAACGAACCCTATTCCCCTCCCCAAAACACGATTAAAGCCTCTCCTTCCCTCATAGCATGCATCTGCACTCCAAGTCCTTTACCAGTGGCATTTTATTAATGGGATAAAAACAAGTCCTCCTTACACGATTTTCACAGGCTAACCATATTTAGATTTCCACCTTACTCTGGAAATATGACATTCAGAAATGGATTTCTGGATTTTGTTACTCTTAGTGATGATGATGATGATTATTAATTGATAGGTTTTTTTGTGCAGCTCTACAGTTTTACTAGCTTACAGTGGCTGCCACAACTCACAGCCATCTGTAATGAAAAATACACTTTAGTTTTGGCACAGACTCGCCAGAAGTCTTCAATCTTCACTGAGCGCAAGTGTATTTTTTTTGTATTTCCTTCAAGGCAAATTCTTCACCACATTCTTCATCAATTTTAAATTCTAAGACAAATACTTTCACTTCCAGTTTGCTTCAACTGAAATCATCACTGAGAGACTATGCAGCCCTGTAGGAGTTTTATTACATAAATATGCCATCTAGAAAACCTATATGTTGTTCTACAGGATTATTTTATAGCCCAACAGTATTACCATGGTGAGCTGTAAATTACTATGCAGTCAGAAAAGATTAATTCATCCCTCTTTGGAATTAATATGCAATACTAAAGGATTATGTTATGGTCCTCTTTAATTACTTATGATGCCCTACAGAAAGAGAAAGATACAACTCTAAAACATCAGCACATTTATGTTTGCAAAATGTTGCTTGCCTGATACAACATTTTCATATGAGACATTATGCCACTACAGTCTTCCTTTGCCTTCTGCACTTCAAGCTTTTACATAGGGTAAAAATCTTAATTACAGTTATATACTAAATTAAAGAACTTTAATCTGAATCATTCCCATAAAATAACCAGGCACAATAAGCAAATACAAAGATATGTTTAGATACTATTTGCAGTGGCATTAAGGGCCTTGGTTGAAATTCTGGCTCCCCTCAAGACACCTGAAATTTTGCCAGTGACTTCAAAAGCGGTAAGATTTCACACCCTGTTTTTTCAGCGTAAGGATAAAGGGGGAAAAGAATGGTGATCAGCGATGATTTATGGGTGGGATGTTCAAAAAAGCCTAACGACCTATCTAGTAAATAGAACCAGAACAACAATTTGTGCTTTTCACCATTGCTGCTCAAGTAGGTATGAGGGCATTCCTGTTTTAACACAGATGCTCCCCAATTCAAAATAACTCCCCATTTAACAGAACAATGACTCTCTAAATAGGACATCCTTATTCCAGTATGAAAAATGTCTACATGTACTTGAATAGAGACAAGTAAAAGAGTTAATTAAACCCAGCTAATTATTTTGATTCTAGTTATGATTGAGCGATATCTTAATGCAATTAGGGACCCACACCTAAGTGACAAAAAATTATGGGATTTGAATATATAATACTTTTGGACTCTTGAAAATTCTATCCCAGCTATTTGCATTACAAGAAAGTGGATCAGTTACTGGTGTCCATTGTGTTAAATGGACACAATTCCTGAACCACAAGTATGCAATAACCAAATATAACAAGGACTAAGAGGATGGGAGGAGATGCGATAAAGATCATAGAGTGACACAAACATCCTATGTATACAATTTATCAAGAATGCATCCTGAGAAGGAGGTTGTTCAAATATGCTATATGAATACAAAGGAAGAAATCAAAATAATGTAAACTTGTAGCAATAATCACTATTAAGTGAAATGCCATGTGTGCAAGGAGAAAAAAATATTTCAGGCAGTGCTAATGCTTCTAATGACACCTCCCTAGAGCCTCCTGCTAACTGGACCATCAGTGTAATATAGTGATCACAGATCATTCCCTCCAGCCCCTTTTAACTATTGTAAATCCTGCTGTAACCAATTTAAGTCACTATTTATTTTGACCTTATTAAGTCAGAGCTTGTCTTAGACCATAAGGATCTTTATGACAAGATTTTCCTTCCTAGCCCTTTAAATTTAAAATTAAAAAAAAAAAAGTTAAAAGGTTTCCCTATTAAGCTACTTCACTGTTTTGTTTTGCTTCATTTTTGATGGCTAATCTGTCTGAATATCATTACATGTATAATGGCTGAAGTCAATAATGAGATGGTTACCAACTAAGCAAGTGATTTGCAATTTTGTCCATCCCGCTCACAACCACAGTACAATCAAGTGACTCCAATTTGACCACCATGTCATATTGAAGAATGAATAACATGTGTTTTACTTGGTTAATCCTCTTTGAACAACCAATTACCTGAATTCAACTCATGGGGGAGTCTACACATGCACACTTAATGAGCATTAGCCCAATTTAAGGTGCATTAAGGGTGCATGTCTACATATGCACGCCCTTAATGCACATTAAAAATGGCTATTTGAACCTAAATTTGAATACCTCCATAAAGCGGGTCTCAAATTTATATGCGAATAGTTAAATAGCAATAGTGAACGTGTAAACACCCTAATACACATTAATGTGGTTGTGTGTCCATTGACTTAGGACTAACTACAGTCCCGAATCAGTCTGCATACCTGTGTTAATGAGTATTAAGCACGTGCACGTGTGGACCCATGCCTAAATCGCCTTAATGCAAATTAGGCTAATGCGCACTAAGTTTAGGCACACATAAAAGCATGTGTAGACACACCCATGCAACTACAAAATAAAGAACTGCAATTTGTTTGTTAAATTTGCTAAGTATGTGTTATGTGTGACCTCTGTTTCTATTTCCTGTCAGATTATTATAAAGTGACCACCTCTTGAGTAGTAAAAACTGGGACACACTCCAAAAACCAGTGGTTCTCAGCCTTCTTAGACTCAAGAAATCCCTCATCAGACTCAAAGCAACTTCCATAAAACTTTTATGAATTGAGTGGCACCCCATTTCAAAAACTATTTTATTTTACTATTTTATTACTGGGCCAACCTTATTTGCAGAGGCATAGATAGTGGGGGTGGGGGAGCAACTAGGCAGGGAGGGGGGTGAGCCTGCCCTTATCTGCTCATCTCCTCACATTTGAAGCCTGAGCCTGCCTTTGTCTGCTCGTCTCCTCATACCTTGTTCATTTTTATGTTTCCTGCAGGCACCCTTCAAAGGATCTTGTGGTATCCCAGAATACCCCAGCACCCCAGTTGAGTATTACTGCCAAACCTCCATAATTAGTAATAGCCTATAAACCACTTCTGTTACCAGTTAACATAGCTTCCTTAGGGAGGTGCTGTGGATGAGCTGATGAACTCTGGCTCTCAGAAGACACAGCAGGACAGTGGCATGTAAATGTAGGAAAAAATCTGGGGACTAACTGAGGAAGAAACCTTCCAAATTTGGGACAAAAGCAGCATTTCAGGGACTCTCTGGGGATCTAGATCCAAAACTTAGAACTGTCCTTGAAAATCTGGGATTGAATGGTCACTTTAATTTAACCTGCCTTCTACCTGTCTTCAGACTAACACAGCTCACTACCTCACTTTAATTTATACATCCCAGGCTAAAATGTGACATAAGAATACTGAGTTATTTAAAATAATATGAAAGCCAAGAAATCCCCTTAGGCTAGAGCATGGTTAAAATAAAGGCCAGATTCTGATTGCTTTAATCAAGTTGAACAATGCCACATTCAATGAGTAACTCTGTGGAAGTCAAAGCATGTTCATGGGAATAAGGTATATTCACTATGATTAATGAGGTCAGACTCTGTCCACATCTGAACCAGAGAGAATATTGAAGTTCTCATTAATATAAAAATTGCAATAAAATACTGAAAGAATTAGGAGGAAAACTCACAAAGGGAGCCATCAATAGCACTGAAAATAAAATTTAATTCTTGTGACCCCTTTTCCTCATCTTCCTTTTCCTACTGAAGCAACCGCTTCTCCCAAAAACAGCTGTATTTTTTTTCTGCTTATATTGCACCTCAGTGAATTGAAATAAATAGGTTGGGACCCTCATGAGAAGAGAAATGACATCCGTTCTTAGAATCCTAACAGAAAAAAAATACCCTGCTGACTTAGAACTGGAAGGAGGAATAAAAGCAAACAAGATAAATCATAGAGTTTAACTCTGTTACTTAAAGAATTCCCCTTTCAAAGCCTGGACAGGTCTATTTTTATTGCGCTTTGGATTTTTTTCCTTTGTTCACAGACCAGCTGAGAAAACATATTTCCATGATGGCAAACAACATGGAGATTCTAATGAAAGATGCCAAACTAAAGAATCATGGCAGGCATGTTTCCTGGAGTCACAGCACTGTTGGGACTAAAATTTATTTCTCCCCCTCACATGGCCAAGTGGCACTTACGTGGTCACAGAACTGCAGAGTTTTATGACTAGTTTGGATTATACTTTTACTTAATGCAAAACATGAGCTCACTGTAGGTGTCCTTACCAGAAGTAAAACAAAAGGGGCTTCAAGCCCTGCAGCCTTTTAACTCAACAGCCTAGTGGCTAGGGTACCAGCCCAACAGGAGGTGAGCCAGGCTCTAGGTCCCAGATAAAAAATACCCTGTTTGAACCATTATTTCCTGCTTCCCAGCACAGCTCTCTTATCATTAGGCCATAGGACAGACACTGCACTCTCCAGCCCTCCTTCATACATGGAAATATGAAATCAGAATACACACAGCTTTCCCCCTTCATTCTGACTAGCTGGGACAATTCAATTGCAGTGTAAATCAAGATAACATTGTGAAGCTAAATATTATTTTGTTAGGAAATTCACAGATCAAACTTTGAGCTGCTGCAAATGTGCCAAATCATATTTTGCAATGTTATGGTACTACTCAAGACACTATAGAAGAATTGCCTAGATTTCTTGGAGCAATATTTGTTCATATTTTATGCATAGTTCCATTTCTATTTGCATCAAATCCATTTACCAAAATGTTAAAAGTCAATGTTTTCTCAGTTTTGCAGTGGACTACATTGTACATTACAGCAGGGGTGGCCAACCGTGGCATGGGTGCGACAAAGTGGCATGGGCAGCCTCTGTGTGTGGCACATGGCAGACTGGGGAGGGGATATGCCAGTGGCAGATAGGGTAGTGAGCAGAAAGAAAAGCACAGGGTAGGAAGTACCAAAAAAACAAAAAACAAAAAAAAACAGAACAGCAGCTTGGTCAGGAAACACAGGGCAAAGAACAAAAATCTGAGTGGACCAGATTGGGTAAGGGGCAGAAATAGGAGAGAGTATAGAGCAAATACGTGGAATTCTGCCAAAAAAGTTTGGCCCCCACTACATTATAGTATTTTCTTTTTTTTTTTTTATTTCTACTTCTTTACACACTGATCATCATATCAGTTTATCAGCCTTTACAGTGGTTGATTACATTAATATTTCATCAAGCTTTGCATTGTAAGACATCTTCTCTGACTTTATTCATGCCTCATACTTCAGATTTTCTTACAATTTAAAGGGGAAAAAAATTATGTTAGGTAATCCACTAGGGCAGATTATGGGATTCCTCTGTCGAGAAAGGGAAAAGTCAGTTCAAAGACTTGCATGGAACATTCAATCCAGCATGTCTGTCTAAAAGAACAGTTTCACGAAATATTTATAAGAAGAATAATGTAATGTTTGCAATAAAATCACAAACTCCTCATAGGGGTCAAAAACACTCTAAAAGTAAATCTTTTTTCTAGGATTTTTAGGTACTTAATTCAAATCAATCCAAAACTCCCTTTTTGACAATAAACACACCTTTTGTGGGAATTCAAATATAACACCATGGTAAGGTGACCATCTTTTTAAAATGGAAAGGCAGGACACATTTCTACTTCTTCTCTCCCCCATCCGCTCTGCCGATGGCACGGCCAGAGCAGAGCCAAGCCAAGTCAGGGTGGATGTGGGCTGCCCACTGAGGACTCGGGGCTTCCTACCCTGCTTCCCTTCCCCCAGAACCCCGCACTGGCCTCATGCCCCCTGCTTGCCCAGAAGCAGTGGGGGGGTCCAGAAGCTGTGGGTGGGCAAGGGGTCCATGGCCAGTGCTGTGCTGCTGGGGGACAGCATGGCGGGGAGTGCCAAGGCTTCAGTGGGCAGCCCGCATCCGCCCCTCCACCATGCACAAATCTATGGGGCACATACCTACCTATGCCCCACCCCCAGGAGTGCAGCCAGTGGCAGGGAGCTACCAGCCCCCATCCCATGGACATACTGCCTGTGGCTCCATTCTGTTCCCCACCCCGGCCCCGAACCTTATGTGCCAACCTGGTTGGGCAATGCCCCCAGCCCCTGCTGCACTCCCTCCCTCACTGTGGAGGCCTCAGTCTTCACTCTCCTATCCCCCTTGATTTATAGACTTACCTGCAGGGACTTTCTCTCCAAACTGCCAGACTATATTCCTAGCCACGTACATGTGTGAAGGCATGTACATACACTTGACACCCAGCGTGTCCCGCTCCCAGCAGCCCCAAACAGCCTACAAGGGGAAGCCTGCTGCTTCCCAAGCCGGATCCCTATAGGATACTGCAAACCCAGGACAAATGCTGTCCTCTGGTCATGCAGCCCGGGACTGGGACCTGATATTCCCATTCTAGGACTGCCCCACCCAATTAGGGATGGGTGGCCATCCTACATCACAGTGAGAGAACTGGAAAACAGATTGAGCTGCAAAAGTGACACATCAGTATCTAATTATAATTGTGTAGGAAAGGCTGAGTTTTTCTCCAGGGTAAATGCACAAAAATATCAAGTTATCTACATATTAATATGTAATTTCTCTGCTTGTATAAACAAAAGTGAAACTAAACAGACGGTGTTCATTGTCCAAAGTTATGAGGTACAGGAAACAAAAACTCATTAGCAGGTACAGTGTTTACCACTTCAGGAGGGAAGATCCTGTTTCCTTGGGCAATCCAATTGCCCATTGTTGTTTTTGAGGTATATAATCTAATTTTCTGCCATTGTTTTTAAACAATCTACCATGCTATTAGTAACACAGGTTGGTTTGTTTTTTTACTATATTTATTTTCCTCTTAATGCCATATTTTTTTAAAGTCTGCTAGAAAAGGGGAGATGGACAGACGGACTTCTCTTTTTAACATACATATTTGATGTCGATGATAGATCTCACACATATGTACATACTATGTTAGAAGTAAGCTTTCCAAATAGATACTTTAGATTTATCCACAGAAATCACTTGTAACAACTCTTAATGTTGAGTATGAACTTACTACTTGAAACACAATAATAAATAAGCTCTTTTCTTGATACTTTTGTTTGCAGGGTACAACCTGTAGCTAATGTACACAATTTCACTTAACCTTGACTCCCAGAATAAAACAAAAGCAAGAAAATACACTTCATCCTCTTAAGATGAAATTTATAGGTACCATTATATGGCTATCAGCTGCTACAGAAATAACTATCTGAAATTCCACAAATGTAAATAACATTCTTCTTACATAACAGTTAAAGCAAAACTTTTTTTTACTATTTTTGCAAAATGTAAAGCACAAAAAGGAAAGTAACTATCTAGACACATTCCTGCATCAAAAGTAATGACAGCTTAGATGTTCCTTGACATGGTTTCAAATATTCTTTCAAAATGCATTATCTTATACTTTTTCTGTAAAAGGCTTTATTGATAATGCACCATCATATTACTTTTTTAGCTAGAGAACAGGTTTAAACACACACACTCAGAGCATCCTGCCCATTCTGGAATATTTAAATTTGAGGAAAAGAATATCAACAGTTTACGAATATAGCCAAATTCCACGGTAACAAAGAAAAAGTATAGACATATGATTTTTATATGGATAGTACTAGTGTTTGCAAAGTCTTCTATATAATTATCATCAGGCATAAATATTTTCTCAGGCAAGAAGCTATGAAATAGAACTACTGTGCTGGTAGCACTTACAAATGAGGCTCGTTTCCTACAGCTTCAGTATGCACATGTTGGTAATACTGTCTTTTGTGCACTCACAGCAGAGGAAAAGACTTTCCACCGACAGCTCAAACTGGTGCACAAATATTAATAAAAAGGTCACAGTCTGGGGGCTTACCCTGGGTCAAATGAAAGAAGCCCAGGACCATCAAAAGCTATTTCCAATGTCCAGCTGAGAAATCTGAAACAGAGAGTAACAAAGACAGTTTGTGACAAAGCTGACACACAGTCCTCTAGAAGGAACAAAATCAATTGTGACATTTTTCATTTATTTGTAAATGCCTCTTTGGCAGTACACTCACTCAAAACGACAGTTGCCTCTTACAGAATAGAGGAGGTGATGGTAAAATAGAGGAATCCTGACAGTTGCTTTAATGAGATTCTGCATTAGGACCACTCTAACATTCCCCTGCACAGCCAAGGAGCATACCTTTCACTTTCAATCTTGTGCCCCTCCTAATTTGGAAAGCATTAACCCTATGAAAAAACTGAACTCAGCCTTCTTGTATTGGCAATAAGGCTCCATTTCCTCCTTCTCTCCCAATCTCATCTTTCCCACTGTAAGAAGGAATTCCATAAACACTGAATAGGTGCAAATGCAATGGACCAACCATTAAGTTTCTGCCTCCCATTCATATTGGGTCTAGCTGTCAAAGCCACAAAGGCCTTGAGAGTGAGGTATTATTATTCTCAAAGTATCCATAAGGGTAGCAGAAAACAGCTTCTTATAAGAACTCTACCTAGTCCGACACTAAATAAGTTGCTGCTGAAAAGTGTCTGCAAGAATCAGCAGCAGCAATATCTCCATTATTCCTGACTATTTCAGAGTTTTGTATTGTATACATCCTCTGTTTTTGTAACTGATTGCACACATGTATTCCAAGTTTAACAATTTTCTGGTTTGAGCTTCGTTTAGTCTGACTTATCTTCGGTTTGTTAAAGTAAGGCTACCTCCACACCATTTAGTGTAAACCACAAGGTTTACCTTCAACTAGGCTCCCTGCCTCCCCATCCACATGGATTCAGCACAGCATGAATCCATTCTAGGAGAGCCCTTCTAGGAATTACTCTACCTACTACTTGTCTCTCCTGCTTTGTATGGCTTTAATTATAGATAGTTGAGGGAGTGGGGCACAGAAGACTAAAAGTCAGGAACAGGAAAGTGTGGGACTTGCGGGCAGACTTTCTCTGTTCTCAACCTTCAGCACCTTGGTGAGCTCTGCACACCCTGGGTATGGACATGCAGGCAACAGACTCTGCCCCAGCTCTGGACCATGCTGGCACTGCTGCAAGATCCCAGCTCCAGCCCTGGGCCAACTCCCCGCCCAGCCATGCACCCTACCAACGCTGCTGGGGCTGGTCTCCATGTAAACCCTAGCCCTGCACTGTCGTGCCACACCGCTGCTGGGGTCTCCATGGAAACCGAACACAGGAACGCAAGCAGGGGCTGCTGGGAAATGGAGTCCAGCTGCCATCCAGTTCCACCATTTTACCCACCCCTGCACTAAAGACACTGGTAGAGTCTTTATTGGTAGAGTAGGATAGGAAGAGCTAAACCTCAGAGTCCTAAGTTCAATACAGTCTCTGAGGCCAGGCCAGACTCTAGGCATGTGTCACACTTAGTGATTTTCACTGAAGACAGTTGGCAGGTATGGCCTTGAGGTCACCCATAGAATCAAAGGATATGTCTACAGTGTTACACAGGTTACTCTATGTCATAAACCTAAATAAAGAAAATGGAGACTGCTTTCCTGTACTTAACCATACTTCCCCCTGATCTTGCTGTCCTTACCGTCCTTGAGATGTCTTGGAAGACAGCAGGACACTCTTACATGACTAAGAATTACTCATAGAAGTAAGGGCTGAAGAGTTGAAGATCAAACCCTGGCTCTTTTAAGACCAAAAATACCCTATTTACTCAAATCCAATGTAAGGTTTTTCACTTCAGACAATATTGGGGGCGGAGAGTCATCTGAGATTTGAGTACCTGCCTGGGGCAGATGGCAGCTTAGCTCTGGCTTTGGCCCCAGACTCAGAGCAGAAGCCAGAGCTAAGCTGCTGCCTGCATTGAACTAGAGTAACTCCTGCGACAGGGGAGGAGACTTACTGCCAGGGAAGCACGGGGGAGCCTTACTTGTGCAAATTCAGGGGAGATCACACAGCTTGCCCCGCAACCAGTGCCTGACTCCTCAACCTATCTTCTGCTTCAGCTCCAGCCCTTCCAGACCTGGCCTGGTCTGGCCCAGGGTTGCTGCCACTCTATCTGCCTGGAAGAACAGGGCTGGGGTCAGGCCAGGGCTGTCAGCCACTGCATGCCCCAAAAATGGAGCTGAGCAGAGCAGAGCAGAGTAGCAGAAAGTAAGCAGCAGCGGGGTGGGCAGTTACAGGAAATAGGGAGAGCAAAAGGCAGGGGAAGCTTGGACAAACAACTTGGGAGGAGCATAAGAATAGTGCTTGGGCATGCAGGAACGAAGTCGGGAAGGTGAAAGCACAACTGGAGTTGCAGCTAGCAAAAGACATGAAGTACACGGTAACAAGAAGAGTTTCTACAAGTATGTTAGCAACAAGAGGAAGGTCAGGGAAAGTGTGGATCCTTTATTGAATGGGGAGGCAACTTAGTGACAGATGATGAGGAAAAGGGTGGAAGAAATCAATGCCTTTTACATTGGTCTTCACAGACAAGTTCAGCTCCCAGACTACTGCACCAGGCAGCACAATTTAGGGAGAACTTGAGCATCCCTCAGTGCTGAAAGTACAGGTTAGAGATTACTTAGAAAACCTGGATGTGTACAAGTCCATGGGGCTGGATGCAGTGCATTCAGGGGTGCTGAGGGAGTTGGCTAATGTGATTCCAGAGGCACTGGCCATCATGTCTGAAAACTCATGGCACTCAGGAGCGGTCCTGAATGGTTGGAAAAGGCCAAACATTGTGCCCATACTTAAGAAAGGGAAGGAGGATCCAAGGAACTACAGGCCAGCCAGCCTGACCTCAGTCCCTGGAAAAAATATGGAGTAGTTCCTCAAGGAATCCATTTCCAGGCACTTGGAAAAGAAGGTGATTAGGAACAGTCAGTATGGATTCACCAGGGGCAAGTCATGCCTGATCAGCCTGAATGACTTCTAAGATGAGATAACTGGTTCTGTGGATGTGAAGAAAGCAATAGATGTAATATACCTTGACTAGTGAGGCTTGTGATATCGTCTCCCACAGCATTCTTGCAAGCAACCTGAGGAAGTATGGGTTGGATGAGTGGACTGTAAAGCGGATAGAAAGTTGGCTAGATTGTCAGGCTCAGTGGGTAGTAATCAATGGTTCGCTGTCTAACTGGCAGCCCGTATCAAGTGGAGTGCCCCAGGAGTTGGTCCTGGGGCCAGTTTGTTCAATATCTCCATTAACACTCTGAAAAATGCAATGGACTGCACCCTAAGCAAGTTTGCAGATAATGCCAAGCTGGGGGGTATAGCAGATATACTGGAGGCTAGGGCTAGGATTCTGTGCCACCGGCAAATTGGAGGATTGAGCCAAAAGAAATCTCATGAGGTTCAACAAGGACAAGTACAAAGCCCTGCACTTAGGACGGAAGAATCCCATGCAGCGCTACAGCCTGGGGACTGACTGGCTAAGTAGCAGCTGTCTAGAAAAGGACCTGGGGGTTACAGTGGACACTAAGACAGGTATGTCAGCAATGTGCCTTTGTTGCCAAGAAGGCATCTCCCCATACTCCCATACTAGGCTGCATTATTAGGAGCATTGCTAGCAGATCTAGGGAAGTAATTATTCTGCTCTATACTGCACTGGCAAGACCACATCTGGAATACCATGTCCAGTTTTGGACCCCTCCACTAGTTACAGACAAGTTGGAGACAGTCCAGTGGAGAGCAATGAAAATGATTCAGGGGCTCGGGCACATGACTTATGATGAGAGACACTAGGGAACTGGGCTTATCTAGATTGGAAAGAGAAGACAGAGGATTTGATAGTAGGCTTTAACTACCTGAAGGGTGATTCCAAAGAAGATGGACCTGGACTTTTCTCAGTGGTGACAGAATAAGGAGCAATGGTCTCAAGTTGCAACAAGAGAGGTTTAGGTTGGATATTAGGGGAAAAAACTGTCTCACTAGTAGGGCAGTAAAGCCTTAAAACAGGTTACCTAGAGAGGTTCTGGAATCTCCGCACTTGGAGGGTTTTAAGGCCCGGCTTGACAAAGCCTTGGAAGAAATGATCTAGTTGGGGATGGTCTTGCTTTGAACAGGAGACTGGACTAGATGACCCCCTATGGTTCCTTCCAACCATAATTTTCTATGATTCTAGGATTGTATAGGGAGGCAGGCACAGGCATAGTGAGGCAAGGAATAAGGGCAAGCAGCAGGGGGAAGAAGTGGTGGAAGGCAGGGAGTAGAGGACAGGCACAGGCAAGGGGGCAAGGGAGACAGGCAGCAGGGGTCAAACAGGGCGGGCAAGGGGGAAGGGGCACGTGGCAAGGGGGCAAGCACAGACACCAAGTGGACAGGTGGCAGTGAGGAAAGGTGGTAAGAGGACAGGCACAGGCACTGGGGAGCAGAAAGCAGGCAGCAGGGTACAATGCGTGGGGGGCAGGCAAAAAGGGCAAGAGGTAACAGTCTGGCCCCCTCAGCCCCCACCGGTGCTTTCCCTGCTACAGCAGTGGGACTGTGAATTTAAGATGACCTTCCACTAATTAGATTCTATATATGGAAAATTACAGTTGAAGTTGTCTTGAAATCCAGTAAATACAGTACTCATAAGCAACACCATACTAATTACAACACAGAGGTTACTAGGAAATGCAATCCATATCGGCTGCTAACTCTTAAATTTTCTAGGATGTCTGCGTGACATCCACATAATATTCTCTCCCTATATGCTCTGTATTCTTGTTTGACACCTAAACAGCAACACACCTACACCCACACACCCTAATACATTTGCAATATTGAATCTTCTGTATTCTCTTTTTCTTAAAATAACATGCAAAGGGAGAAATGTATTTCATTCCAAGTGTTAACTGCTCATTTATGATTAGGTTTGGCAGGATTTAATTTTTTTATCAGTAAATGTCAATAAACATTGATTTCACCTCACGCTCATGGACAAAAAATATTTCCAGTGTTAATAATTGAGACAGGAGAAGAATAGAAGGGAGTCACAGGCTGGAGTACAGAGGGCTGGTCTCTTTAAACAAGAAAACAATGAGTGGCCTAATGACTCATCAATTAAGCATTTAGTTGCTTGTTCATAGGTGGGAGGACAGGCAACTGAGCTGTAAAGAGGTAACAGGCTACTTAAGTCCCTGGGGGCTACACGAAGGGAGATGGGGGGAAGGAATATTCGAGCTGGATGGGAAGCAGTGGCAGGGAGATCCTGATGCCTGAGTAGGACAATTCAGCTAGAACCAAGGAGAGACTGTAAAAAGAAGTGAATGGCCTACTAGTGAGACAGGTATGTGGACAGAAAGACTCCAGTTAGAAAAGACACACATTTTGGTGTTTTCTCGGCTATTTTGTTGGGCTTTTTGTTTGATGGGTTTTTTGCCATCCTGGGGGCAGAAATCTTTGTTCTTAATTTAATTAAAAATTGATACAAATCAAAATAAATGCTTTAAAATAGACATTGATATTATCTGTTGCAATTATATAAAAAAAAAACCTGAATTCTGCCAAGCCTATTTATGATGTATAAAACCGGCATAGATTCTTTAAAAAGTGTTCATAATACTAGGAATCTCATGCCCAATAAAGCACAGGTTTTAATTCAAGTGCTAGGCCTGCTTAAAGATACACAACTAGTTATTGTATGATACTTGCACATCTGCACTGTACATAATGTGATATTTGCAGGGTATCAGGAAACCAGTGCTGTCCCTCCCTTCCTTTCCCTTCAAGGGAGGGAGAGCAGACGATCGAGATACTGGGTGTTCGCCACATCTGAGAGAAGTATACAGCCACTCAAGTTACATCAGGAAAAAGGAGATCTACCTGGTAGATATCTGATCAAATTTCTTGTGGAAGAGAGAGTTTTCATTCACAAGAAATCCATGGAACAGCTCTGTACTCTTTTCGTGCTTAAGGAAAAGAATTTCTCTTAGCATAAATGTAATATCCATTCCCAGCCTCAAAAAATTAGCCTTCACATTTAAGATCATTTCTTGTCAAGTATTTTTCCTTTAAATGTCATGCTGAACATTATGTACAGTGTAACCAGTACATGTTATGATTTTTGAGCTTGTACGACTCCTGTTGAAATTAAAATCAATAGGTGAAAGCCTTTCAGGTTGGACTCCTCTTGCCAAAAAAGAATAAAAATTTCAAAGAAATTTGGTACATTTCATGGAAGTTTCCTGTGGCTAATACCCATTCTCAAAATTCCAAAGACATTTCATAGTTAATTTCTAGAGACAGTTAATCTAGCAACCTTTTCTGCTTTCAAAGAAAAGGGGAAAGGGCCAGATTCTGACCTCAGTTTCAGCATTGAAATAATACTGAACATCATGACAGTTACTCTGCCTTTAGTCTGATGGAAGAGAGATCAGATTTTAGCCCTGGAGAAGACTGCATTACAGTACAGATGGATGAACTAGAGGCATAGTGGAGTAATACTGACTAGCATCACAATCCAGAAGGTATCCAGGTTTCCCTCGCTTTATGCTGGTTCTGTATGTGCAAATTTGCTTTTATACGATGATCCTTTTTATACCATCAATTCGTTATATTCAAGGTAAATTCACTCTTAGGCAGTCGGTGTAATGGAAGCCCACATTCTGCTGCTTTGTGTGCTGTACTGTGGGAGTGACGCACACCAAAATATAGTCTCCTGTGTGGATCTGTGCTCCCAGCTCGTTGTCTGTGAAATGTTTCTGCAGTTGCCATTCCCATTATGGTAACATGCACCACCACCCTGTGCTTGTGTGTACTGTCTGCTGTTGGCAAGTACCAAAATTGTCTTGTAAAAGTGGTAGAAATGGGTCTGGGGATCAGTACAGTCAAGGTTTTGGAACATATCTCTATTTGTTACATTGGAAAGTAGGTTCTCTTTATGCGAATTTGAGTTATGCGCCCTTTTCCACAAACGCATGTACAGCATAAAACAAGGGAAATGTGTATAAATTTTAATGATGTCACTCATAAAATCTACATTTTAATGGTTACAAAAGAGAGCTTACAAAGAAAACACATAAATCATTCAAGAATGGTGTTGGATATCTGTTAACTTAGTTTCAGAACTAACAGCCTTTTCCATCACCAAATAACCAAAATATGCTTTACTTATATACACTTGGACAGAAGAAAAGCGACATACCATAGTTGAAATAGTAATTGACAAAAAGAATAATTTGTACTACGAATATATTATTTTTCTCCCAACAGAACAGCTACAATCAGATTGTAGTTTTCTCCAGTTGATGCTTTTTTTTTTTTCCCCCCAAAATGGTTACAAATTTTTTTTAGAAATCGGAGCCATGCAGTTTGGTCACATAAAATCCTATGATTATTTTTGTTTTTTGATGAAACGCAAGCACGTAACACTTGTTCAGATACATTCCGAATTTAGTTTCTACAAATCCCCAAAATGAACCTTTACATCAGCAACCTTGATAAGAGTTTCTGGAAAGTAAACCTGAAAAGAGACATGGCCGTAAGTGAAACAAGTTCATTAAAAAATGTATAAAAAATGTATTATTTTCACAATTTGTTGAATACAAATAAGCAAATGTTATTGGGTCAGAGAGAAGGAAAGTCTTGACCAATGAGTATTAACTGCATGCTCCTTGAATCTCTTCACTTCCTTCAGCCAGACAGACTGCTCTCCTTAAATTCCAGCTACATTTCCCACTCTGTGCAGTGGCAGGAACATCTGGTCTTTAGAAAAGAAATAAAAGCTACAGCACATCTTGTGTTTCTAGGAATTAATGGCTGTCAAGTTTATACTTAGGTTCCAAAACTATTTTCAAAATGTCTTGCTTCCAATAGCTCCACAGTAGCAGCTCCTGGGAACTCAGTGAATATGAAAAATAGGCCTACATCGCTCTGAGATGGAGAGGGTGAGCTAGAAAAGAGGCATCGGAGGCAGACAAGACAAAACAGTACTTGGCATGCCAGTGCAGGCTCAACCAAGTTTGTATGTGCAACTTGCCAGACAAGTTGCTTGTCACACATCGGACTCAGCCACTCAAGAAGCTGTGGTGGTACCCAATAACACACCAAAGGTGCAACTGCTATGGTCTCCTGAGACCAATGGCTGCCAATGAATGAGCAGCTCCTGGGAACAAAACGTATATATGAAAAATGGGAATGCCTCTTTAAAAGCATAATTTTGGGGTTGGATTTTTGAAAATACTGTGAGAGAATTTGTTTTAAAATAAAGAAGAAAAAATATATGTGCTTTGAATGCCCTCTCATATAATCTAGTCTTAACTATCATTTGCCCATGTAAAAATATCCAGAGATTTTATAAGTTTGATGTTTAAATTTCTATGCATAAAAATTAAACATTATTCATGTAAATGCGTGCACACACACACACGTTGGATTATATATTTGTAGAATTCGATACTAGCTTCGATGAGCTAAGAGTAATTTCCTGCATATTTGCATAGTGGTAGCATCATGGCATGTTGATGCAGGCTGGCCAGAAAACAAGGATCTCATTTAGGGCGGAAACAGATGTTGTCTGACATCTCATTTGTACCACCATAAAACAAAAAATACGGGGGATCAAATGGTGAGTTAACAGATGTCGCTACCTTTTGTCATGCCACAACAAAGGAAAATCAGTGGCATAAGAAAAGGGAGTAACAGACTGCCACTTTATTGTGGCAGATGTCTATTAGCTCTGTGGTAGGAAAGTAGAGCAGCCTGAGCTGCTCCTTCTCTCCAGCCAACCCAGAGCTCCTCAAGCCCGCAGAGCACCTCCCTGCTTTCCCTGCTTACAGTCACCCAAGGGAATCCTGGGTGTCTTTCCATATGGGAAATTTGGCTTCAATCACAGGAGTGAGCCTGGCTGAGTGGGGAAAGGCCTGTTTTCCCTGCTTGGCCAGACCCACACTCCTCAGCAACTGTGGAGGATGGGGTCTGGCTGAGAGGAGAAAGCAGGGAGATCACATCACCCCCTGTCCAGCCTTATCAAGGGTGAGACAAAGGGTAATCTGTGTTTCACCCAATGAAGTAGATGTGCTGTGATGTGACATACCGCAGCACATCTGATCTACTTCATTCAGCAAAGTCTGTCCCTAGGGCTTAGTGGAAAACTGCAGGGTTGGCATTTGTATTCATTCTGCACTAGAACAAAATTACATCTTTTGAAACATATGTACATGTGTGTGCACGCATGCACACACACCCCTCTCTCTCTCCGACAGGGAAAGAGATAAACTGAATTCAGTGTAATGTGGCACTGAAGGAACTCCTTTGGGATGTGGAAGACTAAGAGATATGTAGAGAAATGGTGGCCCTAAATTGAAATGGTGGGTTTTAAAAACACCATTTCAATTTAGGGCGAAGTAAACCCCCATATCGTGCAAACACTCGTGCACTTACCTGCCTCTCCGGCAGTGGGAAGGTGAGGGCGAGCTGCCGGCAGGGGGAGCAGTCCCTGGGCTGCGGCGGGGGAGAGGGGAAGAGACTGGTATTTCCCTCCACAGCAGCGGTGGCCCCCACCACCTGCCCACAGGCACCCAGCCCAGGCAGTCCCAGGGAGCACTGCAGCCATGGAGGGAAGCACCGGGCCTCCACGCAGCTCAGGCAGGCAGGCAGGCTCCAGGGAAAAGGCAGACAGGTAGGCAGGCAGGCTGCTGCCAGGCTGCCTGCAGAGCCCCTGAGCTGCACAGAGCCCGGTGCTTCACTCCGTGGCTGTAGGGCAGCAAACAAACTCCTCGGAGTTTTAATTTGCTGCACCCCAAGTCATTTAAGGTGCATTATGCCACCAAAATTTCTACAATGGCTGGAATTACTCAATAGGCTGCTGACGCATGCCAACACCACCACCATTAAAGCGGAGCAAAAGCATTTAACTCGCTTTAAAGTGTAGTGCACGCATGCCCCTCGTTTCATCTACACACAGCCTAAGGTTCAAAGTCCTGCTCTATACAATTCTGTACAGGACGTGAATATCCCACATGCCATGGAAGTGTCCTTCCTAACGATCAGGCTACGCTTACATAGGTTCAACTTCCATTTATTTCCCGTCTAGCTTTGACTAAAAATCCTACCCCAAAAACACAGAAAGAATTTTAGTTTTGATGAATACACAGGAAAAAAAAGATCAACTCAACCATTGACTTGATTGACTTACTTGTTACTTCACAGAAAATACTTATGAAGAAATTAGTTAAAAATGTATGCCTGATATACATGCTATGTTTATACCTTCCTAAATCTATCATGAACTAACAGGGCAATGTGCAAGACGAGGGTGAAAAATGGCAGGATGATAATTATTTCAATATTATAGCTAAGAATAAGGGAGTTATTAGTAGAATCTTGTCTTAAGTTAGGCATAGAGTCCAACTATTCCCTTCCATGCACCCAAGATAATCACTTAGCAGCTAGGAGGCTAGCACTGCACTGGGTGTACATCACAAAAAAATTATTTTTTTGCTTGCAAGTTAGAGTTACCAGAAAACATCTTAACAAACAAAATCATTTAAAATGACAAACATTTAGCTTGCAATGCAAGTAAGCTGTGCAAATCACATGATATTTATGGGCAGTAAAAACCCCATTTTCATACAACCACAGATTAGACCCACATAACAAGCGTAAAGCGCCTGAAGCAATACAGTTGACACATATGCTATGGTAGCCCTGGTGGAATAGGTACTTTGAAAATGTAAAATGATGTTTTATTCATGTTTTCCTCTAATAAATCATTCCTAATGCACCAGTGGGTTGCACTGCCACTCTTCTATCCTATGCTCCACTCATAAAGCTGAAGGATGAAACTGAGAGGTTGGGTCTTAAGTTATCATTTTTATTACTCTAACTGGTCTACAATTGCAGCCATACTTACTATTGTCCCTATGGGCCAGCTATTAATACAGCATATTTTAAATGGCCTAATAGTTAAAATGGTGACTTTGGGTTAATGGGCACCATAAATATTGAACCCTGACATTCTTTTGTTATTTAAATCTACAAACAATTACATGAGCTGAGCTGAATTTCACAGGACTCAGCAAAATCATGTTGCTGGAGTGGTCTCTCCTCCTTTTTCAGCAAATTCTGTACCTACAACCCTCCAGCTACCAGAGAAAATGCCTCTTTCTTTGTGTAATGCCATTGCATTTGCCATCTGTGGAGATAATGCAGCAAGCAAACCATTTGTTAACAGGGGGGAGCACAGTGAAACACAGCAGTGTCTGAGGAATCTTGCACTCTACAACTTTCTGATCACCTGAACTCCATAGAGTTGACTGTCGCGGGGCACTCCCGCGCCCCGCTCCTAAGGAGATGCCCCGGGAAGGAGAGAGGTAACAGGGCACCAGGGTGCCTGCTACTAGCAGGAGGAATAGGGCTGCTGAAGCACCCTGGAGCAATACAGATGGGGGTTGCTAGGGCAACCAGGCTGGTCATGTGGCCAGGAGGGGGCAGGGCCAGGCCCTTATAAACAGCTAGGCCAAAGCCTAGCTGGCAGTACCCTGCTGGATGTCACAGGAGCAGGAGCTCTGTGGCTGAGCTGAGCGGCCAGAGTCGGGGGTTGCAGCCTTATCCTACTGACCGGCTGCGATGATGCTAGGGACGAGGACACCCTGATAAGAGGTAGGGCTGGGAGCCCGAGAGGGGCTGAGAGTTGGCTTTACGAGCGGGTAGGCTCTTTGTTGGTTTTGTTACAGCCGTTCGGGCTTGGCTTGAGTTATGGTTAACCAGAGGACCGGGTGAGGCTGTAGG
>NW_017728910.1:16320207-16326445 GCF_001723895.1 Crocodylus porosus | reverse complement strand
GCAGAGGTGATACCATCAAGGTGCCGTTAGGTATAAGTAGGCAGCCTCCCATTCTGAACCTCAACAGCAAAGACGTGGCGGGCGAGTAGAGGGTGTCAGACCACCCTAATTGGCACGGCAAGGGGGCGCTCGCGAGCTCACGGCCGCTCGCGGGGCCATCCGTGACATTGACCTTCAATGCTTACTGCAGGCTAATTTCTTCTCCAAATGTAGCACTGACAACTATTCCTATAAATGGAGATGGCATTTGTTGGCTCCATTGCTGGGGCATTTTTTGAGGGAAAGACAAGCGGAAAAGATAAATATTTTATCAATGGTATTTAATGGCATCATTTAATGAAGCCATGGAATCCTGACTGTGTAACATCATACTGATTGAAAGAAAAAAAAAAGATAAATGGAGTTAGAGAAGAGACCCTCAGAACAGTCATCTGACCTTTCTGCTGAAACTACCAAAGCTAGAAGACAGGGCCTCATCCATCCCATTCATGTTGATGGAGACATTTATACTGACCAGGCACATCACGGACACATTTTATTTGGAAGTTGACAGAGTTTATACAGGGCAATGATCAGCTGTTACACACTTCTCGCTATTTTAAACTAAATTTTAAAACAGCACTATATTTTAAAACAGCAGCATAGCTCTTACAGGCTCTTTGTACAATTCCCAGTTCCCTGAGACTGTCAGTCCCTTTTAAATTCAGCTCTATAAAGAAAAATCTCAGTGTCTGATTTACAGTAACTTCAAACTATAAAGGGCCGCTCACTAAAATTTATGTCCAGCTTCTAAAGTTTCCTTCATACCTTCTCTCAACTTCAGGATTTTTTACCTGTAAGCTTAGAACAGGGGTCAGCAGTCTTTTGGCAGCATGGGTCAGAGCTTACAACCAGCTTTCAGCCAGCTGCCCCTGCTCACTCCTACTGCAGATTCCTGACCCCTCTGCAGTGCAGCGATGTGCCCCAGATCCTCCCTGCCAGACCTGCCTTGCAGGCTAAAGGCTGCTGATCCCAACCTTAGAAAGGCTGTAAAGTGTACTTGTAAATAATACCACAATTTGCTAGTAGCTTTGCAATCTCTTATTTTCCTGAGGAAATAATTTTAAGAGAAAAAAACTCCTCAAACAATGATTTAAGCATGAATGTAACAGTGAACTTTAGATAAGACACATAATTGTGCTGCTGCAAGATATGATGACTTTCCCATGGGATAGAAATGACCTGGCAATTCAAGAACAGCTAAGTAAAAAGTAAGGTATAAACTGGGGGAGGAGGGTTCCCCCACCCGTGGATGGGATAAATACAATTTCTCATGGCAGTGTATATCTCTCTTAAGCCTCAGGTGGTTTTAAGTTAATGAGATTAGTTCCAGCAGGAGTGAAATCCCACAAGATAGGATTTATATTTCATTGGTTTTCACTTCATCCAGCAAGTACAGCATAGTCAATCTTTGTGTCACTCTGTTATCGTCCTGGTCTGGGACTTGTTCTCAAACTCAAACCAGGCTAAAGCAGCTCATGACTCTGACAAAAGCATAGGCAACATGCAAAGGGAATATTTAAATGTTTGGAGAGAAGATGAGGGGAAAGGAGAAATACTTAATCTTTCTCTACAGACTGATTTTTTTATTGTAATATTATATGCGTGTGCATGTGTGTCAATATGTTACAGCTTTATTGACGGTGTCAATACGACATGCGTCAGTGTTACAGCTTTATTTAACCTGATCAATGAGAATGTGACAGAAGTTAGAAAACTAATTTACATTATTAAAGAATTTTTTTTTTCAGGTAAAAAGAAGGAGGTGTTACTTTTACATTGATGTTAAGAACGGATGAAGCAATTTTTTAAAAACGTGGTCACTAGGAAAGCAGACATGGAAAGGTTTGGAGGATTGGTAGCAACCGCACTAGCATACAAAGATACAAGTCTTTGTACAGGCCTCCAGTTTGGTTCCTATCTGGAAGCTGCACATAGGCTGACAAAGAACTGTGCTTCACTCCCATTCCCAGTGCGGTCCACATTGCAGACCTACTGTCGTTTATGCACCAATTCAGTCTCACCAGTAAGGCTCTCTTATAATAATCCTGGACACTAGCATGGCTCTGTCTGCTACGAGATATTTTTTACTCCATGGCCAGAATGAGATGCACTGAGGAAGCACAGTTGGAGGATTCTTACAGTTTGTACCACCAATGAGTTACATGTAATGCATAATTCCTGGACTTCAGCCTCCAGGCCATTAAGCTGGCACCTGTGACAAGCAATAATTTTGCTTGAAAAAGGCAACTTTATGGCTAAAATCAAGGCCAGAT
This sequence comes from Crocodylus porosus, assembly GCF_001723895.1. Lineage (NCBI taxonomy): Eukaryota > Metazoa > Chordata > Crocodylia > Crocodylidae > Crocodylus > Crocodylus porosus. Next base: position 16,324,130 of record NW_017728910.1, on the reverse strand, counting down.
GATAAAAACAATTTGTAGGTATTAAGCCTCCTTAACACGGTGGCATTGTTCCCAATCAGAATCACTGAACATTAATAACTATTAAGCTAACAGCTCAACATGCAGCAATTACAGTTCGCTAACAGAATAGTATTTTTAATTGTGAATATAACCAAGAAAACAGTTACAGCAACAACATCCCTAAATACCTGGGACAAGGCTGTATGTGGAAAAGCAAATGCTGTATGGTGTCCTTGGACAGCTCTTTCCCTATACGGTACAAGAATGACGAGGAGTGCTTCTCTTTCAAAATAAAATGCAAGGGCATCAATATAATGATCTTTGCTCAAGCCTTCACAATAGTTTCAGGCTTCCTTCCAAGCAGCAGCCTGGTTAAAAGTATATCCCGGGAACACATAGAAAGTTCTATTTTTACTAGTCCTTAAACCTCAAAATATGAAATAAATCTATTTTCTAACCAAAGGAGAAATGTAGCTTTCCAGAATGGCCATCTCCAGACTGTCACAGAAAAAGTATTGCTTACCTCAATTCCAACAAAAAACTGTTTAAATCACTGTACTTAACTTTTCCCTATACTGCCAAACCATTTTCTTTGTATTTTTTCCATTCTCCACCCCCTGTTGGTGCCTCTGCCCTATCTCAGTCTCCTGCATACCATGTAGTAGCCAACTGTCTCTTGTTACGCATGTCAAGTTCAATATTCTTCTAACAGGAAAAAGGCATATTTTATTGCAGTCCTCAGCTAGTACAAGTCAGTAGAGTAAACCACCAAAAATGAAATACAGGAGTAAGTTTTCAGAACAAAAGAGGCCTATTTTCTCCTACATACAGGCTCACTGGGCTACTCCTCAATTGAGGAGTATCAGCTTTATGCAGCTGAAATGAGCCAATGCTAACTTAGACAAGCTAAGGAAGTGGTGGCGAGTATCTGACAACAAACACACTGAAACTCCAAGTCTAAGGACATGCAACCTGATTGGTGATTGCAAGTAGGCTAGCCCAAGGTGCTGGAAAAGTGGCCACCAAATACTGAATTGCATTTTGAAAACTCTGACATAATTTTTAGGTTGCAAACTGTCATATCAAACGCGGACGCTGTCTAACCAAAAACGCACACCACGATGCTTCCTGTTCCTATATTTACGTAATTGAGGGAAAAAAAATCCGTTTTGCACTCTTCACCCAAGTAAAAGCCACTGAACATTTCCGGTACTACACAGCCTTGTCAAGCAAGTGTGCCAATCAGTGTATTAACACTGTTTTCAATTAAATCTAACAAGCAAGTATAATTCCAACAATATGAAAATGAACTGCAAGGGTAATTGTTCTGGAAGTGCTGCAATTATAAATGTCATGGAAATGCATCATGTTTTCTCTTGGCAAAAGAATGGTTCTATAGTACAACTAGGGAATCCCACCTACGCACTTTAATAATCAAATGATCTTTAAAAAAAAAGTCCAAGTTTTACACCATAAAACTTTCCCATCGCTACCATGAAAACTTACCCAAAAATATATGCTGCTGGAAAAAGGTTACCTTAAAATATTTTACTAAAAACAGTTTGCAAGATTTCCACAGAGCATCATAAGCATGTCTGATCTCTTGTATAATACACACTAAAAAACCTACCCAGCAATTTTCACATCCCACCTGTAACTGGTACATGCAGCAAACCCATCCTGCAAATAAAATTCGGCTGTTTCAAAACTGGCTTGCCAAGACTGCCAATTCTGGAAGACACTTAGAAATAGCAATAAAATTGCATCACTGTTAAAAGGATCATCTTTTTCATGGCCTGTTAAGATCCCCTAGTCTGATCTTAAGAGCAAGTGAAAATACTTGTTTTTATCTTGCCTTTCCTATGCGTTGTCTATGGTGAGCTCCATTTCTGCCGCATTTTATGCAGTGCCAGACCATTCACGTATATGCTCAGAAAGCAGAATAGCCAGTCGGTCCTTCTGCACCACTATCTTCTCCAATTTTGCACAATAAGTTTTGCAGATACAGAGCTGTTTAAAAGGAGTTGACATTTTCTTTTCAGCCCATAAGGCACCTTGGATATGCAGAGCTCTGCATAAAGGCACACAGAAAAGCTGCACTTTGGCTCTGTCATGCCCACCTTACATAAAACTCAGAAGAAAGGCCTCCCAGTCTCCGTTAGTTTGAACTGCTGACATAAAGGAAAGGGAGACAACCAGTGCAGCATTCAGCAAAGGAGACACAGATAAGTGAACATCAATTCACATATAGTCAGCCATCCTTCCATGACAGAGTCTGCTTCCCTCCTAACCCAACAGGGGCAATAATAATTTCTAGAAGTCTGCTTAGAGGTACATTTTGACAATCACTTTCCACAACTTGACTCTGTTGCTATACAGGGTCTTAAAAGTGGGAGTGGCTTACTCTACTCCCACATAAAGGCCTATTACGGCCTCCTCACACAGTAATTTTGGGTGGCTCCTGGAGCTCTTAACCCCTGGATTGTTCGCATGTTAACACTTGAACCTAGTTTTAAGAACTCATTGGATAGCCCAAAGTTATGTTACTCCTCTGAGTGATCATCTCTGCTCCATGTTACCCAGGTTATATTGCACTACATTGTAGCCACTCTAAGCTACACCTTCGTGTAATTATAATAATAATACCTGCTCCTTACTGGACTAGATTGGGCCACTGCCCCCTCCGGCCCCCCACCTCCCCAACACCCCAGATTCCCATGCACTGCCCCTTACTCACGGCTGCTTGCCCCGTCTGAACCAGGGGAGCAGGCAGGGAAGGAAGGGTTAACTTGCCTGCCCAGCTGCCACTCTCTGGGTAGGCTAGCCTGGAGAAGAGCAGCAGCAGTGGCAGGGGCTGGGCAGGAAGGTTAACACTTCCTTTCATGCTCCCCCAGAACAGACAGTGCAGGCAGCCACAAGTAAGCATGGGGGGCAGGGAATGGGGGGGGGGACTGGAGGAGTGTCGGGGGGAAACCTAGAATGTTTGGGGTGGGGGGCGCTAGGTGCAGAGTGTCAAACAATCTGAGGCTGAATTGATTCAGTCTTTGCAACTTAGTCTAAACTGCACAAATTAAATTGAAACAGAAGTGAACAAACATTTACCTTTGATTCAGGAAATACAGCCACATGCTTGCAGTGACTCAGGCCATAAGCCAGGAGGTGCTAGAGCACACCTCTCTGGCTGTGTGTTCACTTCCTCTTCCTGCTGCCCCCCAACATCTCTGGGATTTGCAGTCCAGAATCAGAGGAGCAGGATTCTGCAGGGTTGCTCATCACTTCCTCTTCCAGCTTCCAGGTACATCTGGGATTTGTAGTCCACAGTCTCAGACAGCAGTAAGTTTGAGCAGAGGAAGGGGCGTTTAACCCCCCTCCCTGGTCGCAGACCCCAGCTGGAGTTTGCCATCTCCGAAAACTGGGCTGCATCCGCAACCGGACTTGCCACCCCCCTTGTCAATCAGCCATCACTGGTCCAGCTAGGGAGCCAGCCCTGCTCTCTGGAGCAGACAGCGCAGCCCAGCCCAGGGCTGAAAAATACTGGGATGCTAGAGGACTCTGCTTTAAGTTAAACCAGGAAGGGCTCTGGGTTAGAAGTTCCATAAACCAGTTTGACCCAAATCAGTTAAGTCTGATATTATTACATTCAGCCAGGTTTATCTTAAACCAGTTTCAGCCATTTTGAAACCGGTTTATGTGTACTGAACTTCTGTTCTGTTACAGGTTTAAAGCAGTTTCTGATCACTTAAACCAGTCTGTGTGTAATTTTTGTCCCTATCTGGGGAGGGGTGATTTGCACCTTTCAGTCCTCCAGGCCTCTGATGGCCTGAACGTGCGACTGCTCCAGACTTGAACTAGCATTAACACCCATCAACATGTTAGAAATATTATTAAAAATGCATTATCAATAGCAGATTTAGAAAAAAAAA
>NW_017728910.1:16311022-16320196 GCF_001723895.1 Crocodylus porosus | reverse complement strand
TGATCTTTTGTCTCTCTCTCTGACCCTATTTGCAAATATATACCTTTTGTGTTGCTAATAGAGTGTGTCTGTAGCTAGAGTTTTTTTTTCCTCCTCCCGAGAAACGAACCACGATTTTTATATCAAACATTCGGGTGGCTCACAGTGTAAGGTGTAATACGGCCCTTAAACTCGCTGTCAAAACAGTGGAAAGAGACCTCGATAGAAATAAGACTCGAGACCCACAGGCTCAGAGACTTCGTCAACAAGTTTCTACTTCAGACATGGGAACAAAGGAAGAACAGTAGTTACTGGATTCAGATTCATGCATCAGCTCTGCATAGAGCACACTGCATGCTTTAAGCTACCTTAAAAAAGTGTAAACTGGAGTATGAAAGATTGAGTTTGGCTAGAGAACAGCAGCCTTACTCTGTTGTTGTACTTGGTTTGTGAATATGCTAAAGCTAGACTATATTGAGGAAAAAGGGAAGAAAAAAATGAAATGGCAGAGAAAGGGTTGTAGTTGAAGCCCTGTATTTCCTTGCCTTTGCCTTCTACTATTGTCTTGATACTTCAGTAAAAATTCAACGTCACCATTCTGAGAGAGTGAAACACATGAACCTAACACAGGAGTCTGGACCTTATTTGGGAAAGGAGAGTGCTGGTGGCAAAAAGCTGATGTATATGAATGAAGACAAGGCACAGAGATGTGAGGAAATGTGGTAACTTTTGGAGACAATTTTTGGTAGAAAAGACAGAGAATGAAATGGACAGACATTGTCAAGAGACTTTGTGTTTTGGATTTTACATGTACTCAGATAAGTATTGGTAGATTCCTTCACAGTTGATATATATGTTGCTTTGCATGACAGCTAAAATAATTTAAAAGCTCCAAAGCCACAACTTCATTAGGTCTCAGAAACTTAACTAAGTCAGAGCGTGAGGAAATGGAGAGGGAAACCCAGCAGCTGTAGAAAACACTGAGGGGAATTAAATTGGAATTGCATTGTATCAACAAGAAGGGCAAGGAATGCAAGCTTTAAATGAAAGGTTCTAATAACTGTGACCATTCAAGGTCCAGTGGCACTCTGCAAATGTTGACCTTGCTTGTCCTGCTTCCAAAAAAGACGGAGCTGCCTAGACCCTTAGGCAGATTATCTGAAATATATACTAATATCCATGGTTTGGCAGCTTGAACCTGCCGCCATTTGTACAGCTGGGTAAGACAAATCTCACTCAGGCAGAATTGAGCAAAAATGCCACAAGGGGAAAATGTCCTTTCAATTGCACGTTTTCCTAGTCCTTTTAATCACAGAGGGAACAATGTGGCTTCAAACTGGATAACTGCGTTCTCCCCAACCCATTTCTATACTTTGCTCAGACACAGCAGTCATCACTTGCTCTGTTGTGTAGATTTGCCACACACTCTGCTACATGTGGTGGCACTTCAAGGGTAGAAAAAGTGAGATTCCTACAGATCAAAGAACAGTTACATTCTCTGCGGGTGCAAATGGCAGGGATCCACTAAGTTCAGTGCTGTTTCGCCTATTCAAAATGGCAGAGGAGTTGGCCAGTAATTTGCACAAGCAGCCAGCACATTTTATAGCAAGCTTTGCTTTCAGGACAAAAAGCTGCTACATAAATGTTAAATGCTCAGTATTGGAAATTGCACAGATCTAAACTGGAAGAACAAGATTGTCCATAAATTTCAGAAATAGTTGAAACGAAAACTCAGTGTCTCCTTTCAATTTAAAACTCAGAAGGAAAAGCAAGTCAGTCACTATTTTTTACCTGTGAGGTCCTGCTAGCTCGGCAAGTTAATCGGCCCATGCCATCAAGAAACATGCAAAACATGAAATATAACATCTATTTTCTGAATGACATTATCAAGTAAATATCATCAGACTCACATTGCCAAGGTGAAAAGTTACTCCAGCAAATGCTATGTCGAGCTTTCCTCTTTCTTTCCCCTCCCTGAGTTTTTATGTTGCATTGATTTTATCACTGTCATAAAGGATAGCTTAGGCTTTTCCACTTCACCACTGTGGAAATCATTTCTGTGCCCAGTCTTAAGCAAATAAACTGGAACCATGACTTCTTATTTGAGAAGATAGATAACCTTGAGTATTAAACCTTACCTGCCATTTCCATGATCTTGACTTGCCATTACAAAAGGAAGAGCATCCTCATCTGCAAATTACTAAAAATAATCAGCTGCAAGATGTGACCTTGGATGAAGCAATGTTAAATTGGCCAGCAAATTTTTCTGAGGCATCACTGTTATTAACTTGCAATTTCTTCATTTCAGTCTGCCACTGATGCTTGGCAGGTTATAATTTTTCATTTTCGCACTTGGCTGATGCTCACTCAAGTAGAGATTATGGAGATAGCAGTGGAGAATTTTTACAAAGGGATTTTTCCCCTTTCACTCCATCATATCAGGATACAAATACAAAACAGATTCTCTTTATGAGGCAGTTTATCAGCTAGGTGTAACAGGAAGGATGCTTAAAAAGTAGCAGTCTTACAGTACTGCCATGGTAAAAACTGTTCCTATTTTACCTCAAATACAGGGTTTCCAAATTGCTGTTGGTCCAATATGCCTGCTGAAGTATAGAAGTGTAATGATACACCTAGATGACCCATCATTTGTCACGATATCTGAATTGAAAGGACCATGTCCATTAGCTGGAAGATCCAACCCCTTTATGTGATCAAGTCACTAGAGGGAGACACAGGTCCACACTGTGTTAGTTTACATTTAAAAAGCTCCTAGTAAATCGAGATTTAAATTAAGACAGTTTTCATTTTTTGGCGACCTTTTTTTCCTTTAACATTAGAAGTCTAAGAACAAGACACAGGAGGTTGTTTGCACTGTGACTTGAAAGTGGCTCTTCAGCCTGCTAGAGCAATAATGAAGTATATCGCCATGCAATGCCTGATCCCTTCCTCTCTGTTTTTATAGGCTTAAACTGGCAAACCATTAGCTATGTTGTGCCATTTATTTTTAAAAATACTCTATGATTTCCATTATTTAAAAAAAAAAAAAAAAAAAATCAGCCGTATAATATGGATTAATAGCATTGGTATTTCACTTGTTGAAATTAGGAAAGAAAAATGGTCTGGAGGGAAACATACAGACAAGAAAAACACCAATTACAAAACAAACAGTACTTCATTGCAACAAAACTTAAGCTGTCACTTGACGTAGTTATTCCTGAGGCTTGTAGGCTGAACTCTCTTTCCTATACAAAATGCTTCTGACAGTCCAGCAGTTGATCCAAGAAAAGGAAAATCTTCGCCAATAAAGTTGAAGGACTTGCTTGTTTCCCCTGGCTCTTACCAGACTCAGCATCTCATTCTCTCGTTTTCTGAACAAATTGCTGGCCTGTCAGGCAGAAAATGCAGTGAAAGTTACCCTAATGGTCCAGTTTGGAATTACACTTGTCATTTCAAAATTTTCTCTCAGAACACAAACTGTTTGTAATACCACAGTGCTATACCTAAGCAGAGAAGCAATGGTCTATATATTAGTGGTGTTTCATATTAATCATGGAAAATGTGGATTTGGGGTTACTTTTTTTTTTTTTTTTTTTTTTTTTTAACCAAAATTGGGGATTTTTTTTTTTTTTTAAATCAGAGAAAACTAGGATCCCTATTGATAGCACAGGGCTCTTTAAACAAAGGCAAATCAGGATCCAATGCCAAAAAAATGAAAACAGATTCATTACGACTAGAACTAAGGCACAAGTTTGTCAATGGGGTGGACAATTAATCATTAGAAATATTACCTATGGGTAGATTCTGCATCACTCAAAGTCTTTCAAAGTCAGCGCTAAATATCTTTTAAAATACATGCTCTAACTTGTCAAGAAAGTATGGGTTTGACATGGGAACCGCTGGATGAGATTCTATGACCTCGTTACACAAGAGTGTCAAGCCAGATCAAAACAGCTTCTGGAATCATTTTGCCATTTTGACTGGGGTTTTTTTGCTGGAGTGAAAAACCAGGACTACAACCATTTTCCCAGAGAAAAGGAAACATTGAATATTTTCATTTAGGAAAGGGGAAAAAATCCATTTCATTTTTTTCAAAAATGGAAAATTCCTAAGTTTTCCAGGCTGACTCAGGTGCCTGGCTCCACTTTCTAGACATCCTGGAAGCTAGGCAGGTTGCCACATGACCATCCAGGCAGCTAAGGGTAGGGAGCCTGTCTACCTGCATGGCTGAGAAGCTATATATACAGCCAGGGTGGCCCATCAGCCTATATAAGAGCCAGGGGGCCTGGGATTTTCACCAGGCAGCTGAGGGAAAAAAGCCAAGCAGCTGGAAAAAATAAAAAAAAGCTAGTCAGCCCAACAAGTTGAAGTCCATCAAGAAATAAGGAAGTGGCATTTTTTGACAGCAGTTTTCCATACAGAATTCTGCACCAGCTCTAGGAAGAACCTGGACGTAGCCCCGTCATGAATTCAGTGGTAGAGCCATGTCAGTATAACAGGAAGTGCCACCAGGCATATAACTATCAAGGTTTTCTTCCCAGAGCACTGTGGAAACTAAGCTACTTAAGCAGAGCAACAATGGACTATCCTTACTGCATGTTGGATCAGAAACTAATGGTATAACCATACATATTAAATAATAATACACGCACTTGTCATTAGCTGAAATTCTAGGTGCCTATTTGGTATTTGAAATCAGCCATTCTCCTGCAGGACTGCAACTTTGAGTCATAGGAAGGTGGATTTTGGCAACTTTTTATTTTTGTATCGCTGTTCCATTTACAAAATTAATTACTATGAATTTTACAACTCCTTCTAAGATAATCCTTTGGTGACCATCTGCAGCAGGCAGCTTAGACTTTTCAAGGGCGAATAAAGAAGAAACTCCCAATATTTTTGGTCAGGTGATCGAAGCAAGAGAAAAATAGAAGAACTGGGGAATGTGTTCCATCAGTGAATTCAGCAAGAGAAAAAACAGCAAGACTCTCAGGGACTCCTTTATAAGCAATTTAATTCTAAATTACCAACATTCGCTAGAGGCCTGATCCAAACCCCTGTGATGTAAATGATGCCTCTGGCTCAGGCCTGAACTCTAACAATTCATTCCAGGAGCTGCAATTCTCAAGGATTCTCTGAAATAAGAAATAATTTTCAGTTAACCGTCCACAAAACACTACTGAACTCAACTGAGACTTTAGCTTTGTCATTAGTTAGTTAAGAAAAATAAATTCTGTGAAGACAAATCTGAAATAACTACATGTTGTAATGGAGTTTCTTCAGATTTCTCTAGCAAAATTAAGAGAAAAAAAGTGGCCTGCAAATACAACATATTATGTTTCTCATCTTTCAACGGAGATCCCAACATAATATTATCACTTATTTCAAACACTAAAAATTCTTTTTCATGGGGCTTAGATACTGTCATGCTATCACTGAGACATGCCTATTTTAGGGATGTAAATATCAGAGTTTTTTTTTTAAAACTTTGTTTAAGCTCCTCTAATTATCTCAGTTAAACGATTAACCAATAACATAGCAGCTCGTACATGGCTGCTACTTGGAGCTGCTCCCAGAGTCCTTTGACTCCAGGGAGGGAGAGAGGAGGCAAGCCCAGCCAGACAGAACAGACCACAGCTCACCTGAAGCCCTGTACTGGGAGGGAGGGAGCACCTGTGAATGAGCAGCTAATTGTTTAATTGATGAGTTATTAGACTGCTCCAGTTTTCCTCTTAGACTTATGAATACTAATCCCCCTCGCTCCTCCCTCTCTTTCTCCCTGCCCTGCTGTCTTCTCATTGCTGCTGGGACACCACATGGCTTCCTTTTCTCCCTTCCCTACCAGAATGCGCCCGCCCCAAACTAAAGACTAACTGGTAAGCTAACCGGTCATCACAGAACTTATTGGTTAAATAATTAATCATTTAACCTTTCACATCCCTAGCCTATTTTAACCATGAGCTCCCAACTTCCAGTTTGGAGAGCAAGGATGTGAATTAAAAGGTATATTCCTTTCCAATCACTACTACTACGCATGCCAAATAAGGACATAGGGGGGTGCATCTACACATGCACTTTACAGCAGAGTAGACTAATGAGCCCCACAGTAAAGCATCACCGTCTACACGTGTGCCACTATTAGGGAGCAGTAAACTAATTAACTCTGCTGTAGGATACTACTGTCAGGACAGTACTATCTTGCCGCAGAGTACTTTACTGAACTGAAACCCACATGGCAATGGTGTTTAGGGGCATAAATTGTGCCTAGTCAGCCAGAGACCTGCTCTACCCTGGCTCAAATTATAGTTGGCTGCAGCTCAAACCACTCTGGAGTTTATTGCATCGCATTAGTTGCCTGTGTAGATGCACCCAGGGTGGAGGTAGGGAAATGGGGGAACCAACTAGTCAATGAAAAATTAGTCCACAAACCAGGGATGATCATCAAAGAGCCAAATCATCCAGCTAGGAGTCAAAGTCGCTAGTCAAACTTGTTAACTTCTCAAAGTACCCAACTGCCACTTCAGAAAGGACATGCTAGGGACAGTACCAGGACCAAGTTTTAGCTCACATTTTTGACAACCAACAGACACCCTTGACAAGAAGCTCTTTCACGTTCTTGTTGAAAGTGTCTACCCAGAAACAGAGAATTTCTGTAGTAGGTATGGGGTCCTGTGGGACCTTCCTCATCTGCCCCAACTTGATTACCATTTACTCTAAAACTCCAGATTAAAGACTCTCCCAGTGGGTCTAAGTTATGGAAGGAAAGGCAAGTACGCTAAAATAGTTTATGCCCAATTGCCTCCCTGGTTCATAGTGCACCGCCACAGTACTCCAGCAGAATTATATAAATCCGTTAAAATTCCCTAGGCCCTCCTAAAGCTACTGTACTCGTGTATAAATCAGCAAAACCTAGTTTAGAGAAACTAATAATGCCGCTAATACTTACGCATAAAATTGTCAAATTCTCACAGGGAATACAATTCAGACAGCAATTCTTGAAGGAATCTTTTTGGCACCGACATCAGGTATTTAGCATCATAAGGAGTGAATTCAATAAAAACATACTTCAGCTGCTTTTGCTGGACACCTTTTATTGAATCTAGCCCAAGGTTGGTACTACACCAATACATTTTAACAATTCATGGCTTTAATTAAGTAGCTATCATTACTCTAGTTTCATTTTTATATTCTATTCTTTTTATCTGCCACTAATACAGACAGTCCCCCAGTACCACACATCCTGCTTGCTGCTGTTAATTGAAAAGGGCTGTCAAATAGCCACTGATGTATACGATGTCATTTTCAAACCTCAGATCAGCAGGACTTCCAGAGGAGACTCATCTCATGTGAGGGCATATGGTCTTATACTCCAGTCTTTGAGCTTTTTGCCAGGGACAGGCAGGCTTCACATGCAGCCAGGATGGTATAAGGAAGCAAAGTACCAACAAGCAGCCTAACCATACAACCCTCTAAGTACCCAGTGACCACACTTACCTTTCGGGGCAATGGTGCAACTAGATGTTTTGTTTTGTTTTGTTTTTACCAAACCTGTCTGAAACTTCTCCCACCAAAATACTTTTCCAAAAGACAAGCTGTTTTATGACTAAACACTTTTCCCACATCGAAATTTTCTTCCTGTCAACAGAGAGTCAAAGTTTTCCACTGAACAACCATCATCCACTAGCTATGATCAGAGTCCCTTGCTAACATGCATGTTGCTACTACCTTTCATTGCCACAACTCCCATTCTGGAAGACTTCTTGCTGTGGTAATTGCCACAGCATTCCTTCAAATAACACTTGTTACAGATAATGAGCTCCTCTAAGCTCGCAGATCAATTGATCTGCCACCCCATTCCCAGGGAGTTCTCCTAGAATGAAAATACTCAACAGGGCACCCTAACCATCTTCCTTCACTCTCTTCTCTCCTTGCTGGAACTGTCTGGCTGGAAATAGCCCCTGGGACACTGGGTGAGCCAATCTGGTGCACCTGGCGAGGCAGTAAAGTGAGCTCCGGGTGTGCCGGGAGTTCCTTCCGCAGCATGGAAATCTTCTGGGCAGGGGACTTGCGGGCAGGGGACTGTTTTCTAGCAACAAGGCCCCACTAGCCTCTTTACAATGAGTTTTCAAAGAAAATGGCCAGCAGCTTGTAACCCTGAGTGTTACAAGAAATAATAGCCATAAACTAGCACAGAGTAGATTTAGACTAGACATAAGGAAGAACTTCTTCACAGTTAGAGTGGCCAAAATCTGGAATGGGCTCCCAAGGGAGGTGGTGCTCTCCCCTACCCTGGGGGTGTTCAAAAGGAGGTTGGATGGGCATCTGGCTGCGGTCATCTGAACCCAGCACTCTTTCCTGCCTATGCAGGGGGTCAGACTCGATGATCTATTGAGGTCTCTTCCCACCCTAACATCTATGAATCTATGAAATTGACAAAAGCTACAAGGACTGTATGGCAGGAGCCATGAGAGCCAGCAAGCTGCAGGCAGGGCAGCAGCCAAGCCTGTCGGCTGAGGGATTTTTTTCTTTTTATTCACTGTCCTTTTTTTTTTCTTTCTTTGGAAACGAGCCCCACTGGGGATACCCGACGCCAGATCTGACTGGGTGGACACCACCCCCCTGGAACCCATTAAAACATCAAAGTCATGGCAGGAGAGAGCTAGGAGGACCCCAGTTTCGCTAAGACCCCAAGGTATTCTCCGCAGGGTGTCTCTCCCTTCTGATAAACCCCTTTAAATCAAGAAATCTCTGTTTTGTAATTACCAACACAACAGATACCCTGAAAAAAAGCCACTCTTACTGAATCTCAAACAACAGGGAGACAGAAGGACACAGATTTCAGACAACATTTTCAAAAATACTAAATAACACAGTAGCTCTTGCCATGATGCATTGGATTTTATGGAGGTGTGATTTCTGTGCATGTTTAAATCTCTTTTTTGCTCATGCAAATTACAACCATGTACATTCTGTCCTCTGAAACCAGAAGCAGGGGTGAATAGCGGACAGGGATGCAGTGTTGTAATTGCACCCCACTTTCATTCTTGCTCCACCTACACTGTAAAACCAACTGCCCAGGAGAAGCAGCAGCATTTCTACTCATGCACTGCTGAGGGAGTCAATCGACTTCATGGCTCATTATAATGTACACGTTCATGAGAGGCCAGCTGGGGACTGCATGCTTAGGGGCAACCAACA
>NW_017728910.1:16277400-16309847 GCF_001723895.1 Crocodylus porosus | reverse complement strand
CTCAGGTCCCTTCCGACCCTAGAAACTATGAAACTATGAAACCCGATTCCTCCTAATTTGTCATCACTCCACAGGGATTAATAACCTTCTCTCCTTTTAATGTTCTTGATATTACATTAATCAATGTATCATCTTCTGCAATTTTGCTATCTCTTCCTGGTAATATCTTTCTTCAGGTGTGGAAATGATTGACAATGAAGTATTCCAGCCTTCAGATGGTCAAGAACGCTAGATTTTGTTTTACAAATATGAATAAAAGATGGGCATTTAAGTATAATGACTACAAAACTAATAAAATCTCTCTGGACTATGTTTTCCTAGTCCGTTATGTTTTTAAAACTTAGCATATAAGCTATCAAGTAAGTACATATTGCAATGAAGTTATATTTTTACTTTGATCTTAAAATGAACAATATAGCACTAGGCCACTAGCATATTAACACATTTAGTTTCTTTTTAACTATAAAAAATGTACATTGTTTTATACGTGATTATGCACCACAATACCAGCACCCCACTTTTCAAAATCGTATATCTGCCCATGGCCAAAAGAGTTTAGCTTTCTAGAAAAGGGGGAAGTGTTTGAAAAGAAATAGGAACAACTTGTCTAACACACACATTTTTTCCAAAATCCATTAAACAGTAACTGTTCCCCTCCAAGATAGTCAGGCTTATTACAGCTGCTAATTACATATCAGTCAAACACAACTGTATATTTTATTTTATTATTTTATATATATATATATATATTTTTACGATCTGATTCAGGCTTAGATAGACCTAACTTCATAGACCTACCCTTTTATTATTATGTACTGTATGAAAACATCTTAGCAATTCAAGGTATACCTCCCACCATTCTAAATATATTACTTTTGGGATTCAGCACTAAGTTGCACATCAAATATAGAACATTGTCAGATGATGTCAAATTAAAGTGCAGGGATCTGTCTTGCTATTTCTACTATTTTCTTTTTCCAGTGGGGCAAATATTTCCAAAAATAATATAGCTTTGCTAACAGCATATTCCTGGAAACAGGAAGTACAGTGGGACAAAGACTAGGTATGGCAGCCCCAGAAACTGGAACAAGCAGCAACAGGGAGCTCCCACTTTTACATAGAAAAGCAAAGGGGTTAAGGTCACAAATCAACAGGCCAAATGAAGGAACAGGTAAAAGGTAGAAAAACATCAACACTATGGTAACATACACTCAGCACCTTAATTTCCCCTCCACATACACCAACACACACACGCCTCCAGAGATGTCCCCAAACCAGACTTTAGTACCTAAAGTGCTCAAACAGCAGCCTGAAGCTGCCCCCAAATCTGAGTCCAGCTCTTTCAGTCCCCAGTCCTTGCTGACTGAGCCAGTGAAATCTCCAGCTCCACGGTGCACTACTCTGCGTAGGGCTGACCAGGTTCGTTGTGCATGCTGCTCTCTCTTCCCCTTACTCCAGCCTCGAGCTTCCTCCTCCTTTTTTCCCTTCACCCCAGCCCCTGGGGGTTTCTGAGAGTTGCAGTCCAAATTAAGAGACATCACAGCTCCACATACTGCCCCTCGGTTCCATCTGCTGTTACATACATTACACTCACATTACACCAGGAAATAGACATATACTACGCTGAAAGAGAGCGCTTCTTTCTTCCCCCCTACTGACTAAATGGATGTCTGAGGGTATAGTTATAGGCTAAATAGACAGTCAAAAAGCCTGACGCTGAATCATTTCAGTCTCTGAAGGTTAGCAAAGCTGCAAAGACTGAACCAATAAGCAAATGAACAGACTTTCAGGAAATACAACCACATGCCTACAGCAGCTCAAGCCAGAAGCCGGGGGGCACTAAGAACACAGCTCTCTGGAACATAGTGAGCATGAGGTGTGTGCTTTCCTCCTCTTCCTGCTGCCCCTGAGGTCTCTAGAATTTGGAGCCCAAAATCAGAACAGCAGCACTCTGCAGAGTTGCTCATCACTTCCTTTTCCTGATTCCAGGTGCCTCTGGGATTTGGAGTCCACAGTTGCAGCCAGCACTAAGTAAGCAGGGCAGGGCAGCTCCATACTCATAGTTTCATAGTTAGTAAGGTCGGAAGGGACCTGAGCAGATCATCAAGTCTGACCCCCTGCTGTGGCAGGAAAGAGTACTGGGGTCAAACGACCCCAGCAAGGTGATTGTCTAGCTGGGGAGGGGAAAGGAAAGTTTAACACCCCTCCTTTGCCCCAGTACCAAGCAGGGGTTTGACTGGGGAGGCCAGTGAGCCAGCCAGTGAGATCAGTGAGCCAGTCATCACTGCTCCAGCTAGGGAGCAGAGAGGCAAGGTCAGCCCTGCTCTCTGGAGCAGACAACACAGCCCAGAACAGGACTAAAATGCTGGGAGACTGTGATTTAACTTGAACCAGGAAGGAGTCTGGGACAGAAGTTTTATATACTAGTTTGACCCAAATCAATTAAGTCTGATACTACATTCAACCAGGTTCATCTTCAACCAGTTTCAGCCATTTTGAAACTGGTTTATGTGCACTATTCTGTTACAGACTGAAACCAGTTTCTGATCACTTAAACCAGACATTACGCGTAATGTCTGTCCCTACCTAAATAGTGCAAAGTAGATAGCTTGCTTCATGCAGACTTCATAGTCAGAACCAGCATAGCAATGCTAGCTGTAGTAAAGCTAATAAACTGCTCTTCTCCCTAGCACCAGTCAGCCTGGGCACTCAAGAGTTAATTCAGGTGTTGCAGATCTGCTATTGTTTCCCTCTTACTGAACAGGGATCATGATTCAGGACAGCACTAAAGCATGTGCTTAAAACACCTTACGATCAACAGGACTTAAAGACATGCTTTTCCAAATCAAGTTTTTTAACTTGGAAGCAGCAGCCTTTCAACTCAAAAGTTAAGTAACTACTTAAGAGCAGCTGTGAATAAGAACACGTTGCTGAATTGGGGTTCTGGTCCTTCCACTCAGGCGTTAAATGTTCATGCTTTGACATCCAGAGATCTAAGGCTTATTACCACCCAGGGCCCAGCCAGGAGGCATTACATAACCTTTTATAATATCTCAGACACATTTTAGTGTCTGGGTAACTGTTCGGGTTCAGTAACACTGCAGGCAAATCCTCTTATTATTTCACCCAATATATTCACTCATCCCTAATCCAAATGGAAATTTGGGCACAGGGGATGCTTGCAGGAAATCTCAAGAGGAGCAAAGCTGGTGAAAACAAATCATCAGCTTTTCACAGCTGAAAGACTGGAAACAGTTGGTGTCATCTATGAAAAAATATATAGAAAGCTTCGCCAATTCAAGTCATCTATTTAAATTAGTAGCAGGTTATTTAAATTAAAATATAACTTCTTAAATTATGAAAAGTAATGATAATCAGTTTTGAAAACACAAACTTTCAGCCAGAGTTTATGAGCTTCACTACATCAGGTTCCAAAATTGTGGTAGTCACAAGTTCCATATATTTACTTTGGCTCACTCTTGCCTGTTGTTGTTGGGTACTTGTGACACAATCGAGGGAGTATGTGAAAGAAAACATGAGTACTGTAGATATGTCAACGCCCTTCAGAAATGTGTGGTGGGAAAGCCTGAGTCTCTTGGATACAATGGATAAACACTATATGAACCACTGCTCTCTCTAATATTATGTTGTTAGCACACTCCTGACAAACAGAATTTTCAGTGCCAAGTCTTCAGTAGGTAGCATTGGTCAGCTGAGTTTTCATCAACAACTTCTTTTGGGATAACAGACAGCTATCAATAAAAGTGACTAACAGTATAGGTTGCAGACCAGCTGAAGTGAGCACACAGGTCCCAGACCAGAAGTGGACATGAAGGAGCTGTGCTTCATGAGCCCAGACCACCCAGGATGATATTTTAAGGGCAACCTTTGAATATAGTCAACCGTTTGGGGGTTCTGGTCCTTCCACTCAGGCATTAAATGTTTGCCCATCCCAACAGTCTACATGACCACATTACTTGGCTTATATAATGACTCTTAGCAAGAGTTATTGTTTACAACAAGATGCCAACATTTCTGAGACAGCAGAGGTGTTAATAGTTTGCACCTTTACAGAACCACAGCATGTCAACGAAGTGACAATTAAATTCTGTCAGTCTCACCAGCCTTTGCAATATTTCTACTCTAAGATCAGTTCTAGAAGAACCAATAGCAACTTGCAGCCTCTAAGTTATACAGCGTTGGAGTTATATAGCCTTATACTTTCACATTAATTTTTTTCCTGATAGTCTGAAAATTGCACACATATATTCCTCTTCATTGAATGTTAAATGAATTACTGCTGGAGAAACTGGAAAAGTTATATGGTATATAAGTCTATCTTATGCGTTCTGAAGCAGTAAATTAAGATGCAGAAAAGAAAAAGGCGTAGAACTAAACAGCAACATTTACTCTTTGGTTATGGGTGACCCACAGCAACAAAGGACCAGAAAGTATCTGGGGAAGTATGTAGCTAGCTATCCCTTTCTCTTCTCCTAGGGAGGTTACAAAACAGAGCACAGGTTTTTTGTTTCTGTCAGAAAGGTACCTCTTAATCACGGTAGGAGGAAAAACAGACGGTCTAGTTATTGACCTTGGCTCCAAAACCGACTGAAAAAAAAGAAAACACCTGCTGCACAGACCTAAACCACTGAGATGGACACTTGATCAGAAGAGAAAAAAACACATGAAAAAAAAAAAAAAAAAAGAATGTGGAAACACATTTTATTCAACCTTATCTGGTGAGACAGAAGGGTATTATTTTGTTTTTAGGTAGAAAACATTTTCTTCTGAACATGCCTGCTGTTTTTGCATTTCTGTAGGTATAAAGGAACATATGGGAGCTACTGTACATGCATCCTTTTTATAGCAAATTCCTCTGAGAAATACCAACCCAACACGACAGGAAAGCTATAAAAGAATCCAGTTCCCTCAACATAAGTTCAGTGGAGAAGACTACAGGATACACAAAGTTGAAACAAAAAGGTAAATCATCAACATCAATCTTTTGTAGAAGTGCTAAAAGGGACACATTCAAGATGTTTCTTGAGATTGATACCATAATTTTGTCTTGCAAGGTGCCCGTGGAAACTTGTAAACTGTTTCTTTGCAACATTTATTTTTAAATTGCACATGCAAATTGGTTTGCTACGGTGGACTATTCCAAAAATAGAATATTAAATATCTGCAAATTCTAAGCATTTGTAGCATTTCCACTGCAATTCTACCAAATTATACAGACTCTATCTAGCCTTTTGAGTTGAAGTAATAGCTCCATTCATGACATAGTGAAATGGGTTACTGTCTTTTTAAGCCTCTGGCAAAGCCGGAAGGCAGTGAATAGGCAGAGCTGTGAAAGCTCCCATTTATTATAATTTTCATATAATACAGTAACACCCCTGGAACAGAGAAGTGATGGGTTCCAGAGGCCAATCAAACCAAGACAGGAGTTAGCTGCATTTTAAATAAACTGTAGTCTCCATATAGTTACGGTATACATTACAGTAATCCCACCTGGAGGTGACGAGGGCAGTGAGCAGTATTCCTAAACCCTTGTCTCTAAGAAATGTTAGGAAAAGGCTTTTGCCATTTCCTACAGTTTCCTCCTGGTTAATGACAAAACTCTGAGACACTGCACAGTTTTGAAGAAGAGCAGGAAGGTATCTTTTTTATAATAGTTGCATTCTTACTAGGCCTTCAGAACAATTCCTCTTCTCACAAGTATCTCTATTTCTTTACAAGAGTTCAGTTTAATCTGTACCTGTCCTCTATTCACAAGCTGATCTCTGTAAGCAGGATGTCGTCATCTTCACGATGGTGTTTCATTGCACACGTGGATAAAGAGACCTACGTGGAGGTCACTAGGTTGTGGCTAGCACCAGGACTATCATCTCTTCAACTCTCCAGGAAGGTTCATTTATGTATGAAAGAGAGTAACCCCTCCACAACTCACAGATGAGGATTTTTGGTAATTACCCATTGCAACTCTCTGGGTTCTTCTGACGAGCAAGTACAGCCACCCTCGGCTTAACTAAGCAGCTGAAGTGGGAGACCCAGATTCAATCCTCTCCTCTACTAAGGGATTTTAGCCCCAAGAGGGCCCAACCTCTCTAGAAGTTTGAGAAGCATTCTTACTCCCTCTGCTTGACACTGTGACAATTTGCATGAGATAATTTAACATTCATTGGCCCAAAAACTAAAGCAAAAGTGAGCATTCCTAGTGTTCCTGAGAACAGAGAAATTCCTGGCATCCAGTCTCTGCTCCAAGGTCTCTTTATTCAATGGCTGTGACTACTTACAAACAGAAGGAAGCCAGAAGTCTAGATTTAATGCATCCAGTTAAGACACTGGGCACATGAGGGCAAGGTTTAGTCTAAGTTTTATGTCTGTGTTGCAAGACACAATATAGACCTAATAAATAATAATCTAATTTCCCCTACAATTTCAACCAGAAGAATGATTTTAATTTACTTCTTGTTATAAACCAATATGGTGTCATGTTGCTTGGCATTTATATCAGCTGCCTCGTTGCAGGAGCAACTGAGGTGACTCCTCCATCTAACTATATAAATGGTAAGGTAAAAAAAGTTCTCTTATAATGTGGAGATTGTTCTGGACAAAATTACTCTATAGAGATACTGGTTTACAGTCATGTTTGAAGAATAATAGTAACCACCTCCAGGTTTTCCAGACCTTTTGGTTAATTAATTCCTGGGTCAACTGAATAAAAATAAAAGGCTACTCTGTCAGAATAAAAAGCACTTTTCCATATATAACTTTACAAGAAGTTTAACTCTGAGACCTAAATATCTCGACAGTATCCATTAAAATCAAATCCATTTCAACTAGTTCTGAAAAAACGGAATTACCTTTGATATATTTTTTACACTGACATTTTTTATGCCATCTCAGGACATCAGTGATTTTCAGATATTTGAATCAGAACTAAAAATAGTTAAGCTTTAAAGGTCAGGAAAAAAATTTCTCCTCTCCTTTTTGGTAATATTTCTTTTATCCCCTCTTTCTGAGAAGTGTCATTAATTAGTGCCTTTCAACCAAAAAAGTATTAGAAGTGTCTCTATTAAGCAAACATACATTTCAAAACTGAAATCACAGAAAGTGTCCATTAAATTCAAAGGGGATAAATTGCCTTGCTTGGCCACTCAGAGTCTTTTATACCAATTAGAAGGACATTTTATATCACATAAAGCAGTGAGCCACAGAAAGAACACCCAGAAATACTTGAGACTTTTGTATTAGCATCATTTCCCAAGGATTCACTCCAGCCTCAGAAAGAGGGAGCGAGATTTTTTTAAACATCTTTTAAATTTCTCACTCCGATTTGAATATAGCAGGATTTTATTTTCATACTAATTTGATATATGCTTCTCCATAAATTTTTTTTTTTGTTGAGACTATACTAATTCATTAAGGCAAGGAAGGGGCCTTAAGCATGTAGACAGGTTCCATTGTTAATGAGACCTAAAAACATCCTTAAAACTATAGCAATGTTTGCAATGCATACCCAAGACACAGGGATTGGTTTCAACAAGTAAAGGGGCTTAGCTTAAAGAAATCATTTTGACATAATTGGAAATAAAAATATATGTAGTTTAGAGCCATTCTAAGCTATTAAGGAAAGCAAGTTTGACAAGGACCATTTCTGCAAGATCTTAGAACAAACTGAACATCAATTTACAAGATAACTTCAATCTTTAAAACTGCTTTAACAACACAGATTCCATGTTAGCATAGCAGTATATTTCAAAATAATGTTATGTGTGCAAAATTTAAAGAATAATATCAAATAGCAGTAATCCAGTATTAATGCTAATCAGGTAAACATTTAAAAATCAGGGCAGGGGCGGGGGGGGACCCTTAAAAGTTTTCTTTTAGAATTAAGTTGGTCACTGTAGTACTTAGAAATTGAATAGTATCTGGTATACCTCTGTTTTCTGTTCCTAAACCCAAGAGACCTCTTCCTCAGCAGAAGTACTCACATGTGGCTAGATCTTACAGGTTTATAAATCAGAATAAAAGAAAAAAAACAGTTACTACAAATTCAGCTACGCCCACATGATTCTTCATACACTTAAAATTGTTAAAAAGCAAAGATATAACCTTGTATATTCCAGGCCACTTTATTGACCAGTGAAGTCAATAAAGCTACATTAATGTATACTAATTATAAAACATATCCTCCCTGTTCTCAACAAGCATAAAATAGTTATATTTTAATATTTACAAACAACAAGAGGAAGAGGAATAGAGAATACAGTGTACAAGTACCATGTTTAAAATTAACTTAGTGAAAGAAACTGCATCACTTGGGAATTTTTGACTTCCATGCATTTGCTTTCTCACCCTTAACTCTGCATTAATAAAACATTTTGTATTTAAATATTTCATGTTTATTTTGGTTTTTATATGTCCTGCACATCCTGTCTACATTGGAAGAGTGGGGTATTACAATGTATATTACATGGGATTCGGATTTTAGACACGTGCCAAATCAGTAGCTTTAAACATTCATAACTTCAAAGCTAATGATCCACTTCACTTCAGATTTAGATTGCTGAAGTGCTGGCATAGGATTACAAAACAAGCCAAGTGTCTACTTTAAGCCATTTTTGAGTTATACAGCTTCACAAATCACAGTATTTTCATTATATTTAGTATGGAAAACTTCATCAAGGCCACACAAAAACTATGCATTTTCCACATCCTTCCAATACAATGTCCAAACATGGAAAACTCAAGTGCAAAAGGAAGTGTTTTGAGAACTGGGGGAATGATGAAGGGGCTATAGCAGCAGTAGGGCTAGGGACAGAAGTTACACATAAACCAGTTTAAGTGATCAGAAACTAGTTTAAACCTGTAACAGAACAGAAGTTCAGTACACATAAACCAGTTTCAAAATGGATGAAAATGGTTTAAGATAAACATGGTTGGATGTAGCATCAGATATAACTGATTTGGGTCAAACCAGTTTATGAAACTTCTGTCCCACACCCCTTCCTGTTTCAAAGTAAATTAGAGTCTCTCAGCATCCCAGCATGCTTTACAGCACTAGGCTGGGATTTGCTGTCTGCTCCAGCAGAGAAGGGTTGGGGTGAGGGAGCAGAGGGAGGCAGGGACTGCCCCCCCAGGCAAACCCTAACTGAGGTATGGGGCCGCAGAGGGGCCCCCTCTTAAAGCCCCCTTCCCCCAGTTAAATCCCCTTCCCCTGAGTACAGAGCCGCCCTGCCCTGCTAAACTTACTGAAACTTAGTGCTGGCTGTGACTGTGGACTACAAATCCCACACGCACCTAGAAGCAGGAAAAGGAAGTGATGAACAACCCTGCAGCATCCCGCTGCTGTGTTTCTGGATTGCAAATTCCAGAGACCTCGGGGCAGCAGGAAGAAGCAGCAAACACACAGCACATGCTGGCTACATGCGAGAGACCCATGCTCTAGCACCCCCCACCTTCTAGCCTGAGCCACTGCAGGCACGTGCCTGCATTTCCTGAACCAAAGTAAATTCATGTCCAGTTGTTTCTCTGTTTAGTCTCTGCAACTTAGACAAACCTGCAAAGACTGATTGATTCAGCCTTGGGCTTTTTGACTGACTGTATACTTAGCCTAGGAGTTCAATGACAGTGACAAGCTGTTATAATGAAAATGTTGAAAGTCTGAAATTGATGTACACCAAAAAGAGAAACAAGTCATCTTTGTCTCTCTGGGACCCAGCTCAGAATCAGGGAAAGCAGAAATGTGAACTTGGGAATCCTATATGCTAGGCAAACGCCCTTATCACTGAGCTACAACGTCCAACGTTTTCTGGCTCACTTGACATAATGTCTAGCAGCTCCAACAGAGTAAAATAAGTAGAAAAAGAGAGAATTACCCTAATATTCTAACGGTTAGGGTATTCATCTGGCACATGAGATTCCAACAAAATCGGGGTCTTGAAGCTGGACATCTCATATCCCCTCACCTTTCTCCACATCATCTCATCTCAGCTGCATCCTGCCATAATAATCCTTCCCAATGAATGAATTTCTTTTTCTACAACTCTGTTGACTGCATTTGGACTTAAGATTCTACATCAGCAACCCCAATTCACCATGTAGGACAAAATATTGTGCACTCTTACTTCCTCCCACCTTACTGCCCAATTTAGCTAAAATACTTAGACCATAAGAACCACCACAGAATTCTTCACAGCAGATAGATGGCAAGAGATATTTAAAATGACTAAGAATGGTTTCATTCTCATCTCTGCATTTGCACACTATTCCCTTTAGGAACAGGAATTGCAGTTCTGTTACTGCTCCTACTGAAGTCAAAGAAAAAGATGCACATGCATTCAATGACAAAATACAAATTCCTTTGTATAGTCAATACACAAATAAGAGGGGGGGTTTCTTTCAGGAGGTAAATGGAGTTGAGTCAGCCCTGTTCCTGTAACATGGGAACAGCTTCCAGATGTGTATGTCAACTTCCTCCATGAGGTATACATGCGTTGTTAGAAGAAACTGAGGTATGCAAAAATAAAATGACTTTTTACCTAAGGCAACTGTGGCACAAGCATTAACTGAACTCAGACCCGTTGAGTCCACAGTGCTGCTATGTCTTAGCCAAATAGCAAGACCACCCTTCATTGCATATATCAGTATCTTACTTACTCTAGATAAACAGATAACCATCTTTTACCTATAAACATTTATATAATTATTTAGTGATGTTTCTCCTTGTTTGGTATTGTATTACTACAAATAGAACAGAGGCAATAGCTTTTCTTACTAATGTGAATACGGGCACAGGGTACACATGTATCTTCTGTACTTTCTTCAGAATTTTGTATTTCCTCTCATATATACCATTTCAGGATATGAGCAAGCGAACCCCCTAATATCCAGTGTCAGTTATATTTTCTATGGAACTTGCTGAACACTTCCTGTCATCTGAAGCACAGGATGGCGAATAAGGACATTTTGCATAGCAACAAGCTTTACTATAGCAAGCACTCCTCTTAATCATGTCAATTACTTTCTGTTGACATTTTCAAAGCTCCCTAAATGATCTGGTCTACAAATATTTGAATAGGCTTCCAAAAATATCAGTCTTAGATACTATTTAGTACATCAGGCAGAAGTAGGAAAAAAGACAGACAGACAGACAGACAGGATACTGGAACCCACAGGTATGTTTTCTCCTCAAAACAAAGGTCTTCCATATTGTAGTTCCTCTGTAATGGTTCCCACAGCAATAATTCATGGTAACAATGAGACTGCAATACTCTAGAGAAGTCCCTAACACAATTCTTCCTCTATTCTAGACAGCAACCAGAATGTATCACACTTCAAAATTCTCTTTCTCCCTCCAGTTTTATTATCTCTAGAGTGAATATTTGTGAGGGCAACTTTAGTGACAGGGATTCACACAGATTCGTTCTATGTTAATAATGGCTGTGAAGCTAAGTTATTCAAAACAAATTTTGCATTGGAAGCATGTTCTTAAATAAGCTGGAAATGTTGTTATTCCAAAGCCAAATTAAACAAGGGGGTACCACAGAAAGCCAATTAACTAATTTAGACAGCAACACAATATAAATCATTGCCCTTATTCTCACCCAGCATGATGTTCTGTGACTCATAGATACCACTTTGTTAGCATACATTTCAAGAAAAGGCATAGTTAATACTGGTAGCATTTAAAGACAGCATGTAGTTCCCATGTCTGAATTCCAAGAGGATCTTGTAAGAAAAGAAGTATTTTTTTGTCCACAATTAGCATGCATTAAATTCAACGTTTCCAAACTCACCTTGAAAATCCACAGCAACAAAAAATTCTGAAATTTTCGATCAAGTTGTCAGACTAATAGCAGAGAATGGGTATAAGTAGACACAACACTGGCACAAGGCCAGACTGGCAGGAATTAGGAACAGCTTAACATGTGCTCTAGTATTTTACCCTCTCCAAACTGGAATGGGAACAAGGGTTCCGAGGTCTCAGTGTTCCTCTGCTGTCAAAGATCTGCAAAACTTACTAAGAAGAAATGCCTCATTCTCCATTACTGGCCAGTCCAGGTACAGACTAACAGTTACACCAATAGCTCAAAATAGCAGATGCCATGTTCTTAATTGAACAATTCCAATACATCCACACCAATGACCTATTTATGGGTCACTATGTGACCCCAATGAAGTTGAAGTGGCCCAAGTTCAATTCAAATTTTCCAGTGTTCCAGATCTCAGGTATCAAGGTATCAAGACTGCATGTAGAAAAGTCCTAATTCTAAAAAGAACAAATTAAGCCAGGGATCCTATGGGTCAAACAGGACTTATATTTATACAGATATAGGTCCAATTATATTAACAAATGCCCTTAGTTCTTCAAATACTGATCATTTTACATTGGGCTTAATTTTCCTCTCACACTGACATACAACTGGTGAAACTCCACAAACTGTCTGAGAATTCTTCTAGTGTCAACCAATGTAAGCAAACAGAAAAATTGGGTTTTCAAGTCAATAGTTAGACCTCTGTAATATCTGATGTAAATGAGTCATGAATGGCGATACTCAATATGTAAGGAAAACATTACTTCTACTTTTAAACAACTTCCCCTGGGCTACACCAGTTTCACCACATTTAGGACAGGAAAACTTTCGCTGTCCTCCACATTTTAGGGAAGGACGCAGAATGTTTCCCACTTCAGACAGATTACTTCAACAAATTTTCTTTCCTTTAAAAAAAATTACCTGTTTAAACAGTTTAAATTCACTGGGGATATAGATTCAATCGTTTCCATCAGGTTTCCTTCCTTATTTAAATTAGCATTTTCCTACATATGTTCATGTCAGCTTTAATAAACCTATTTCAGCTTGCAATGTGCATATCTGACCTTAGACACTGCCTCTCTAGGCTCCTAAAAGAGTCATGTTGCATTAAGTAAAAGGCTTCTTGGAAGAGGTCCTTAATTTTTTTTTCCAATGAAGAAACAGGTGAATTATTTAGATTCCAATTTTTGTAATTAGATTAGATGCTTGATTTATTTCTTTGTCTTTCTGCCAAAGTACCATGTACCCAGCAAATTTTAAAGCAAGCATCACTTCTTCCATCCACACTAGGGACCCCAACTGTATTATGCGAAACTAGTATCATTAAAAAAAAAAAGAAAAAAAAAGAAAAAGTTTTCAAAAAAGTCAATAAGATGTTAATATACATTTGTTGATTTTAAACATGCTGGCATCAACTGTAATGCAACCTGGTACATTCAGGGAGATCTAAAATCACTGATTTCTCTTACTCAATCTGGAGGAATGTTGTAGCTTCAGCAGAATGGAAAACTTACTTGAAGCCCTATATACAAACACCATCTGCTCTCTTGCAAAAGGTATAATGTTTGAAATAACAACATTCCTTTCTCTTCCCCTCACCACCAAACAGTCACACTCTTGGTGGAACAGAATGATTCTATTTATATGAAGAGCCTGCAAAATAAACCACTATAAAAACAGAAGCATATGGCCAAATAACTCTGCAGTATTTAGCATGTTCACCTGTAGAGCAAGAGCTATAAAACAAGCAACTAAATATACACAGGTCCACCCGGAAACTGCCAATAAGTGCATGGTGTTCTTCAAATGAAAATCCTATTCCTCACTGATTATGTTATATAGATGCCTTGTTACAGGTTTGCGAGAACAACTCTTCATACTACTGACCCTGCCTTTAACTGTCTAATATCATGTGCAGCCATACTTACAGTAACCCTCAATATGTCTATCCAGTTGCAAGAATTTAATTACTTTACCTGCTAAATTTAATTAATTACCTTACCCGCTAAAATTTACAGGTCAAGTTTAACTGACCCCTGAAAAACCACTGTAAAAATTTCAAATAAGTTTAGAATTCCCTGACTTTTTCACTGACAACAATGTGCCTACCATCCACTGTCTTTAAGGCTATCATGTTTTTCATCAGGCAGCTTCTTTTCAGGAGATGGTTTACAGGTCTTACACTTCAGTTTGTTTGCTGTTTGTTCTCTATGTTGCAACAAGAAACACAGCTGTTCTCAAATTCTTTCCTGCTTTTTTTCTTATGACCAGCGCAACAGAAATGGACACTGATTGAGAAAGAATGCTTCAGCATTACCAAAAGCTTTGTTGGGCAGGGAAGTACCATAAAATTCTTGAATCTTGTGAAATTTCTCCTTCTATCCTCAAGTCTTCTTTTCACTTCAAACTGTTAAAAACAGTTCCAACAAACAGCTGGCTTTTGTCAAATACACTACAAAACACCTTTCCACAGTATTATTTTGGTCTCCTGATTAATGTTCCTCTGTGATCAGTTCTCTGATCATTGCTTTGAGGTCATTAAGGCTTTGCACAAAAATGTCACTTCCACTTACCAATTAAAGGCTGGCCCATATCCTTTTATCAGGATGCCTTTCTCTGGAGAAGAACTAAAACCATCCTGAAATGGAAAGAGAAGAAAAAGAGTTTACATGAAGGCAAACTTATTTGACTTCCCCTTCTACATCATTTCTGATCTTCTTGTCAAGGTTGTGTGTCAAGAACAGGATTCACAATTCTTATTTATGGCTCCTTCATGGCTTCCTACACTGCTTCTATTTCCACCATGTCAGAGACTTTTTCATAGTTTGCTAAAGGCAGTGAAAAGCTGAGAAAGCCAAAAACTACAGCGTATTCCTGCTGATTTTCCATTACAGAAGAAAGCGTAATGCAGAATTTCCTCGAGTCTCTGAAGGGTCTTCAAATTTCTCCTAACAAATATTACAATTACGTTATTTTTCAATTGCTGAATGTAACAAGCTATATTACAGTAGAGTCTTCCAAAGAAGTTGATTTGTTCTGCTTTCATTTCCACCCCTTACTAATAGACGACTGAGGTCTATTTCTGCAAGCGTCTTTGTGAAAATCTTGTAGAATCTTGACAATAGATATGAATCTAGCTTTTGTGTTCCTTATTTTGTTCAGTCATCTTTGCAGTAACTGAGTCTGGCAGCATTCTCCCATTGTACAAGAACTTGACTTAGGAACACAGCATAACAATTCTTCAATATTTAGCATGCAATCTACAAATTAAGTAATCTTTTGCTTATCTGCAAGTTTTTAGAGGGTCATTCAGCTTCACCTGCTCCAGTTTCAGCAGCAGGAAGAATAAAGAATCACTTTCTTTTTTTTTTTTTTTTTTTTAAATTATTGACCACTGGGATAAAGGGAGGCCAGGATAGATAATACAGATCATGAGTTTTTCCTGAATTATGTTTCAACTACAGCGTACCTTGATTTAAATATTTCTCATGATGAAGAACCCACTCTGACACTACGCAACTTTTCCCAAATGTCCTATACTCCTGCCATTGAAAATGTTACTTATTTCTAGTCTTTTTTTAAAATACAGATTTAAATCTTTATTGGTGAATGTTCTACATTCCATTTCCAGTCATTAGCTCCTATTAAAACCACGTCTACTAACGAATCTCTTGATTGTCAAATTTCTGTTGCCCATGTAGATGCTTACACAGAGCTCTCAAGTCATCCCTTAATTTTCTCTTTTATAATTTAATATTGTCAAGCTCCCAGAATTTCTCACTGAAAGGCATGCTTTTTAATCCGTTAATGATTTTTGTGAATCTTCTCTGAAGCCTCTCCAAGTTTTCAACATCTCCCTTGAAGGTTTGGCATCACAACTTGACACAACTTTCTGACAGTGGCTGCACCAGTGCCAAATACAGGGTTACACAACGCTCCTACTCTTGTTTAAATTTTCAACAGTTTAGTTCCCGTTCAGACCCTTCCTTCAACATCCCCAACAACAGAATCATTCCCTAATAACAAATGCAAACACTTTTCAAATCACTGATACTTCTATGAGCTTTGCAATATATCCTTTTTTCTCCCAGGCTTATGTTCTAGATGGTTAACTCTGTAGGACACAGGCTATCTTAATGTTTTGCTTTGCACTGCACTAAGCACACAGTTGATGGTAAATAACAAGAACAATAATGACTATTTTAGTGTTGATATTGTTAAAACCTCTTGTTGTCTTTATTTACATTAGCAGTTATAATGACTGTCCACACAGAAATTTCTATTTTGGAAACAGTTTTGTACAAACTTATCTTTAAAGACAGTTGCAATGCTGAATTTGCCATTAACTGAGAAGACAGACCTTTATAATGCATTTGCTAGAATGTAACCTTGTTTCACATAAATACATTAAGTATCATTTTAATAACTGTGAAGATCGATCTTGCAACAGGTTGACCACTACAGCACTAGTTCACCAACCATTCAAGAGCCTACTTAACTTTCAAGCCTGATTAGGCTCAGCAGAGCTAATAAGTGCTTTTCAAAATGGAATCCGGGCTGCTCAACCCCTTCCAGAACTGAGCTTTACGGGGTGCGCCTACATGTGCGCCTGTATTAGGGCACAGTAAATTCATTAACTCTGCCATAAGATAATACTGTCCATGACAAGAGCTACCTACAGTAGAGTAATTTACACCCAGCTCAACACATGTGTGGACACTGACCAGGGCTGCCTGGGACACCAGAATGCTACCGTGCGAGGACTACCTGCAGCTTCAGGGGGCCACATGCAGGCCGCAGCCAGCCCTGCCACTGACTGACGCAATAGTCCAGAGCCCAGGGCTGACCCCCCACAAACCTGCTGCCAGCTTGGGGCTGCTCCGCCCCGGCTCAAATTGCTGTGGTCCCGGACACACACGTATACACTGTGCCCGGGAGCTACTGACTCTGGCACAAAGTGTCAGCTAATTGCACACTGTGTACTAACACAAATAAGGTATTTTTTTTTAAAGTAAATGCATATGAGTTTGATATCAAACTTATTTTTATGCAACAGAAACATTTTCTTTCACAAGTTTTCTACAGGAATCCAGAAACATGGGATGAGCTAGAAAGAATTCTGTTTGTGACACCTACCCAAACTTACGTTAAATCAATTCTAGTTTACATACTGTACTTTTTTCTTCCAAAGCAATAACTATCTTTCAAACAGAACCCAAATATGGTCCATAGGGCCAATGGTCCAGTTAACTGTTACAATAGTGTAAACTATACATTTAAAAAAAAAAAATCAATATTTAATACATGTGGCAATCAGTATATTGAAGTCAAACTTCATTTTGCACACCACTGAGGTAGAAAGTTAAATTTAAAATAATGAAACAGTAGTCTACAAAGCAAGTTAATTCCCCAAACCAAGAAACATGGCAGTTCTAACTATTATTCTTTAAGCAGTTCAAGATCAATTCCTGCCGTCCTAATTTAAGTAAAAGCCATGGAGAGTTTTATCCCAGTAAAGACAGAAACAGTGATCTCTACTCACCTAAACCAGAGGCACTGCGATACCACTGTACAAGAATGGATTTCATATTAAAAATATACTTGGAGATTAATATTTCCATTTATTTTCAAACAGAAATCTCAGAAAAAATACTGCGTGAGTCAAATTCTTTGCCTGCTATACATGGGAAACATATTACATCTAGCAGGAAAGAGTTCAGAAGAGACAATTTGAATACGTTATTGAACGTTTACCATTGTTTCCGCCTTGCTTACCAAAACAATTGTAAACGTATTCCCCAACCCTTTCTCTTTAGGCTGATGTACAAAGTTGGGGTTTTTTTCTTCATTTTATACTACAATAGTTAACAGTAGTGCAAATCCTTATGCGTACTTGGAAACCAGCTTTGAAAACAAAAACAAAAAAAACCCTTAATTTTTCAACACACACACACACACACACTTCCCACGTACCACATAAGCAATATTGTGAGATGTGAAGAAAGAAAGAAATCAAGTCTAATAGTTTCAACCCAAGGAAGGTATAAGCAAAGGGGCTTAAACAGAAATTCTTCTGCAGATTTAAAAATGGGAGGTATTGTGTCCTTATTCTACATTCAGTAGTGCTTTACTATATCTTAAAAAGCAGCACTCCATGCATAGACAGTTTACCCAAATGCCTCCCTTGATGTACCTAAGGTATAATCATAAAATTGCCAGAGATTTCATTCTCTGCTTCTGAAGCTGATTCCATTCTCTCTGCAGTGATCTTTGATTTCAACACTTCATTGCACAAAAACCTAACGATCAACTAAGCAAGATAGCTGTAAAAATTGGTAGCCAATATAGCAGTTTTATGAGACACTGTTGTGCATACTCCTTGGAAGCACTATTTGTAAAGTGTATGGATACAAAAAGGTTTATTTCCTTGCACCAGGACAAAATAGCAGTCCATGATGCTAAGTCCATCATCCTCCATAAATAGCTCCACTACTTGCTGGATTACAAAGAATATGCATCTTATCCCTATAAAATGACAAACATGGAGTTGATACTGTGTATACACAGTACATAAAAGAAAGGGTACATAGCAAGAATGAATACAACACACATTATCTTCCTGTTAGCAGAGAACTATAATTTTGTATTCTGTGCTGTACCATGCAAGACGTAAGGGAATATCAGGCAGATACCTGCTTCTATAGATCCTAAAACTTCTCCGATGCAATTCCTATCTTAAAGCAGAAATATAAACCAGGATAGCTACAGATGACAGGAAAGATAAATCTTTTTCTTTATAAATTAGTTTAAATTGAATAAAAATACACTCCATGCTTCACACCTTCAGAGCACTGCACAGAGGCACAAAGTTCACAGTTCATTAATAGTCACAACCTCCCTGAGGTAGCTGAGTGTTATAATCATTATTTTACTCATTGGGAACCTGACACAGAGTTGAAGCGATTTGCCCAGAGCAATGGTTCTCAACCTTTTTAGACTCAAACCACCTTTCATTAGACCCAAGGTGCCTGCTGGAAAATGCCAGCTCTTAGCTTTCACTCATTTTTTTGCTACAAAAAAATAACAGAGCAATTACTCTGTTGCAAAGCACTCACAAAAACCACAACCAGTCAGAAAAGTTTTTGGAATTCCTGTTTGAAACCTCTGGATTTCATCTTCTGCATAGTGTAGGTAACTACACACATAGCAGTGCTAACATTGCGTGGCACCTTGCAGCACCCCTTAAAAGCTCTTGCAGCACCCCACGGCCCCCTGACTGGGAATCACTGGTCCAGAGCTTCATAACAATTCAGTAGGAATACAACATAAAAAGTTCTTGATCCGTATCCTACAGCTAGTGCAATACCTCATTCTGCATCTTCTGTTGCATTATACCACCAGCATCAAATGCATAACTGTATCTGAAATACAGACTTCAGTCATTTATTTTTCACTAAAGACATTACTCTGATTACCCTATCCTAGCAACATAAACTGACCATAGATGATGACAGACATACCAACAGAACAGCCACTAAGCACCAAAAATGCAGGTGCTTCTGCAGACAAGAACTAGGAAACCAAGCTGGGGCTGCAGAAGACTTTTATATCCCAAGGACCAGGTATAGAGCAGCCAGCTGTACATATTCAGCAGCAGCTCACAGACAAACAAGCACCAAAAGGATATAATCACACAGATACTTTCTCTGAAAACAATTTTTCTTGCTGAGGAAGGAAATTCGTGCTTAAACCATGCAAAGCCATTGTTTTGTTTTGTAGTTTATTCCTGCCCAAAAAGTATTTGAAAAGAACAAGATGCAGGTGGCTGCATGTATCAGAACATAACTGATAGGAGTCTCGACATGGACTGCTATTATTTGAAAGCTTGCGAGACACCACTGAAACTGGAAGCTGGGACTACAATGAATCCAAGACCCATCATATGAGCCACCACAAGTAGCCTTTTACTGAATTAAGCATAACTGGTTATTTTTTACTATTCATAAAACAGGGATAGATGAATGCTATGGCAACATTTTATTTTCTTTATTCTGGGTGGGGGAAGATAAGGAGGGAGCCATCAAATGCAGTTTGTGCTGAACTATAGTATTTGATCCCTGCACTGTTTAAAAGAATTTCTAGATTCAGCATAACAGTTTTCACCCAGACTACTGAAACTAAAATATAGAGGTTACCATGAAGGAGCCTAGCAAAGAACATGGGATAAGAAGGGGCCCTCTGGGCCAAAGTCCAGTCCCCTGAATTCAGAGGCAACATTTACCGGGAATCCCCACTCCAAGCTCTCGGGCACAGCTACAAGACAGTACCTGAAACACCAGCAAAACCCTACATCATACAATAAGTAAACACAGTGGAGATGAGGGAACTGCCAATGCCCTGCCTCTGTAATGATATATTAATTGGTTAATATATATGCAACATACTAACTGATCAACATACGCCTGAAGATCCTGGTGGGGAAAAAAAAAAAAAAGGCCAGGCCCCACAATATAGGAACTCTCTCCTGTTGGGAACCTGTGGCTTTTCTAAATTGCAGCAGAAGCACCAAAACAGCTTCATCAAATGTCCTGGTCTTCACTGTTTACGCTGCATGAAGATCACATCATTTTCAATAAAACCAAATTTGACCATACAACCAAACACATTAAAATCACCACTAGAGCCATTTCCGGTAGAATACAGATAAATCACACTCCTAGACTTTTCTCTACAATACTGTGAGCTCAAGGCAACAGTCAAACTGGGAGGGAGAGAGGGAGGCTTTCATGCCTTCATTTTGTTGATGCTGGGAATAAATGCTGGATTATGCATGCATTTGGTCTCTTCCAAGAGCTAGGTAGATTAAGAATCTAAAAATAGCACTGCTTGATAAACAGTACTTCGGCATTGTTACAGTGCATACTCTCAACTGCCCTCCATACACCAAATCAATTTGCTTCCCCGTTCTAAGTCAGTACGAAACAATAAACAAGCCCACCTCGAGCAGGATGTCCACACCATTACATGACTTTTAAGAAAGATTCAAATTATTTCCATACTAAGAATTCTGTTTCGATAACTCAGCTATAGAATTGTTGGTAAAGAGAAAGCCCTTATTCCCGGACCCTACCTACTGCCTCTCTTATGGTTGTGAATTTACAAATGGAAGGCAAGCTCAACACTAGTTTGAAATCCTGCCGTAAGGGTCCACATCAGCGCAGATCACATTGCAGAATTCTTAACCTGCTGTGCACAGAGTGAAAGTACTTGCATGGAATTCATATAATTTGAATAAGTCCAAACTGAAGGACCACTGCAGACGGTGAAGGGAGGAGGCAAAAAAAGTTCAGGTACATTTGTGTTTTGCATCTGTGGACACTTTCTGGAAAGGTTTGTATAAACTACTATTTCAGTGGCTGTTCTGGAAAGTTTTTAAAATATTACTGAAAAAAGAAAGTCAAACTTTTTTCTCCTTCATTCCAGAACTTTTAGGACACCTTTCAAGCCTCATAATAATACAAAACTGTTCTCTTTCTCTATATCCAAAAGGCCTAATTTTTTTAACCAAGTCAACACTGTCTCACTTTTGAGCAAACTTAATCTGTAACTGCACAAAAAAAAAAAAAAAAATCAATAAACTTAAAGTTTGGATAGTTCAGGGCAAAATTTTTTAAATTTAAAAAAAGGCAACTAAATCATATTTACGTAAGGAATGTTTGCTCTGCAGACTGCCTGTTCTAGCACCAAACTGCACAGCATGTTCAAGATAACACCTCAGAACTAGTTAAAAAGGTGAAACAATGCCGTGCTAAAAATACGTTTGCACATAGTACAAATCACCTTTTAAATTCACAATCTGCAGATACGTGTCAAAGCAATTCATTTCCATTTTTGTCCGACTCCTAAAGCACCGTGTGCAGCGTGAAAGAGAATGCCGGCCTTCCCAACATCTGCCAACCTCTTGTCACAGGCGAGCAAAGTTGCCAGGTAACCTACCCTGCTTCACACAAGAGCTGCTGCGACAGAGGTCCCATCAAAGCTTCTTCCCTGTACTCGAAACACCTCGTTACTCATGGCTTTCTTTTGTCTTTGCTTTTAAAGCCTGGCCTTACTAGTTTCAACATTCTGTGTGTGACATATGTTTAAATGACCAAAGAGTGAGAGTGTGTGTGTCTGTGTCACATGTAAATGACCAGTAGGTGAGACTCTGACCAGCTGCAGGATGCAGGTGTCACCCCCTTCCCTGGCCCCATCACTAACCCTAGGGGCCACAGGACAGCTGAGCTCTCGCCAAAGCCACTCCGAGCTAGCCAGGGCCAGCACACCTGGCGTCGTTCCCCAGCTTCCTGCTGCTGCATTGCTTCCACGTGGCCCAAAAGCAGGGACCCACCCCCAGCAGCCCAGCCCTGTGTTTCTTGGAGCAGCTGGCTCAGCCGATCCATTGGGGGCAGGGGGAAACTAGAAGAGACAAGCAGAGGGAGGGAGGGAGCTGCAGCTGCAAACAGCTGGAGCAGCCACCACCCCTGCCACTTCACAAGCTTCCCCCCAGCCGCGGCCCCACACCTCTACCTGGAGAGGATGCGACAGACATTGCATAGCAGCACAGAACTCCGCACAGAGGTTTTCAGCAGCCATTAAGTGGGGGAGCGCTTGCCCTGAACCGCTTTGTGCACGTTAGCCAGGATCAACCCATCTGGCAGCCCCGCGAAGAGCCGCAGCGAGTGGCTGAGTCAGAGCCAAGGTGACATGTCTGCATGCACAGGTCGTGTGTCAGGGGGGAACCAGAGCAGGGCAGAGGAGAGTCCCCAGGAAAGACAAGGAAGGAGCCAGGGATGAGCCAGGCCCCTAGATGTGCCAGCAAACCACCCCACTGAGGCACAAGCAAGCAAGAACACTGTCTTTGCCTCAACCACTGCCCTCAACTGGGATGAGAGGCGAATACTTCTCGAGCCCATGCCTGTTATTGGGATGGTTAACAGTGTCACCCTGATAAACCCTGACGTCTTGCATCCACGCCAGACCGTTACACCTTCAGCTTCACCGGGGTTCGAAATACAGGGGGAGGGTTCAGGGGACCTGAGCCCTCCCCATAAGAGACAAGAGCCCCCAGCCTGCCCTGCACCCTTCTCAGACAGCAGTGGTGGTGGCAGTTTCTTCTAGCTTCCAGCTGTCACAGCACAGACCCAGCGAGAGTCAGAGTGCAATTCAACCCGGCGCATCACAATGGTGCCACCTATGCTTGGGCAGCAACATGAGGCTCCTTCTCTAGGCCTGGCCCTCTGCCCTCAGGAAAGACCTCTAGCTTCTGAAGGCGTAACCCCCACAGGAGGGAAATGGAGACCTGGAGTACGTTAAGGGCCAGGGCCAGGATTATAACAGAAGGCAGAGGCAGAGACTGAAGCCAGGGCTGAGGCCTCTCGGTGAGGCAATCTGTCCTCTCAGCGGGGAGCAGGACCAGAACAGGCTGTACAAGCTCCGGATAGAGCAACCCTATTGCCTGAAGGCATGGAGATCTTCAGTAGCAGAGCAGGAATTTTCTTAGCCTTGTGGGTTGCAATCATGAGAGGCAATTCTAGTTCCTATGCTTTTAACAAATACGTGGCATTCCCATCTGTACCTGCCAAGGTACCTACCCTGTGATACCGCTGAGTGATGCATGCCTAGATGCACATACAAATTACATAGTTATGTATAGGGACCTACAGAAATCAAGGCAGCAGACAGGCAATTTTGCAAGCCAGCCTCAATTCTGACTGCCATTTTTGCAGTATTAGTGCCAGGGCCCTGGCAGCCCTGCTCTTTGCTGCTGATTGGCAGAGAGGGGTGGGGCCATATGAAAGGCAGCCCCCTCCACCAATCAGCAGAAAAGGGAGAGGGAATGGCGGCTTCCACCCCCCAGTGAGCTGCGAGGCCAGGCCGCAGCAGCCCCTGGTTCCCACTGGGGAGCCAGCTTTTTATTATTACTAAGTTTTTTTCCCCAGCAATTCTGTACAAAAATCACAGAAACTCCCGTTTTTTGCAGCATTCATGGAAACCGCCTTTTTACCTGGTTTCTGCAAAAATTACTCAAATTGCAATTTGAGTAGTTTCCTAGTTATATAGAGAGCATAGAATTTAGAAAGCCTGTAAGGTCAGCTGTTTGGAAGTGGATGAAGTGAGATGGACAAGTAAGTGAACGTTAGCCAGGAACCCTTGACTCTTGAGTTTGCTCCACAATAATAGTAGGTTGAACAGTTACAAAGGACATTCTGCAAACTCTTAAACTTAACATGTATCAATACCAATTAATTCAGCAATGAGAGTGGTCAGTTTCCCAATGCCTATTATAGATTATATATAGCTTTTTAATGGTCTGAACCACAGTAATTTTATGGCATTGTTGAATCCCCTTGATGACAATAGGTAAATTTTGATCTTGAATGCAGTTCTCTAGTAATATAGTCTGCTTGTGAAAAAAAGGAGTTTCCTCAGGGCAGATTAATGATTTAGTTCTGCTTGGAAGCATTTTTCTGCTCATTCAGTCCAAAGTCAGCAATTTGTCCTGGATTCCACAATTCTAACATACAGGCTCTAGTACTCAGCTGCCCATAGCAAATGCTGGAGAAAAAAGAAATTGTTGAATTTCATTCTCTAAAATCAGGATTAAG
This sequence comes from Crocodylus porosus, assembly GCF_001723895.1. Classification (NCBI taxonomy): domain Eukaryota; kingdom Metazoa; phylum Chordata; order Crocodylia; family Crocodylidae; genus Crocodylus; species Crocodylus porosus. The sequence continues at coordinate 16,285,378 of NW_017728910.1, read as the reverse complement.
AAAGTATTGCTTATCGTAAGTGAAGCAGTATCTTAAAAAGTCAGGAAGTATTTACACAAATAGCTGTTATAACATCCATTCTCCCAGCCCAGATGATTAAAAGCAGATGATTAAAAAGTACTTTCTGATTTCTAGACTTCTCCAGGGAAGGTAGCTTTTGCACTCAGAGTTTTTGTGGTAGGTCTAAAACAAGTGATATAGCTCTGAAGGCAATTTCAGAATGGTGCAGAAAGAAGCACCCTCAGGAGCAGGAGAGAGGGAGAAGCTAATCTACAGTATTAGTTACTAAAGCAGGTTGTTTTTTATTTTGACAGGAAGATAGAAGTAGGAAAGGCTTGCTACATTAGACTTTAGATGATAACCAAGGCAGAACCGGACAGCGCCTCCCAGAGAGTTGTTATTAGGTGATCCAGACTTATCAGTATTGAAGTGTACAAGTAAATGTAGTCACAAGTTGTCCCTCTAACCCTTAATCGATCCCTTGCTCCTGTAATAGTTACTGTATTATCCTTTCTATTTCCTTAAAATCTACCTTCACCCCTCACTGAAATACTTGCCTACAACTTCATCATTTTAACTTTGACTACTACAATCTCCTTTAGCTTTCTGGTATGTCTGCAACATGACTACTGTAAGTGATCCCTTCTTATCCTCAGCAGCAAGTAAAACAGCCTGACCTTTCAGAACCTGCCCCTCGTAAGTCTCCACTCATACTTCTCCTGTAGACCAGTAGCAGATGTGGGAACAAAATCCATTTTCCTGACATCCAAATCCAGTATGATGGATTAGCCCATACCACCTTCAGCATCAAACTTTATTAAGCAATAATAGAGCCCTTTTCTGAGCTATCTAAGCTGTATCTGGGGTCCAGTGTCATGCAGCACATAGATCCCTTCTTTGGGCAAGTTCCCTTATGGGAGCATCTTAATAACTGTGTACCATGCTGCTCTATCTGAAGCAATGGAAAGTTGTAATGCATAGGTCTGGAATTGAAAACAAAATGCTTGCACAGATCCCTCTAATTTTTTTTTTTTATTTTACTTGTCCAATGGCATCTCTTCAGTCCAGCCAGTGTGTGGGGCCTGCCAGTTCTACTGGGATGAGAGAAGCAAAATTTCTGCTTCCCACAGTATTCAGAGTATTGCCAAAGGGAAAAGTCTGCGTCCATTGGCAAAGCAAATACATTAATTTGGTTTGTCTGGAATTCTTAGAGATGAGTCACAAAAGCACCTGATGCATCAGCATCCAGAACCTTGGGTGTGAAGAAGGGATTGCAGATGAATAACATTAATATAGGGCAAGTAAAAAAAGAAAGGAAACAAAAGGAAGTACAAGCCAATCAAATTTAATGTCTAACTTTCCCAGGAAAGTTTTGTTTAGAAAAAGAAAGTGTATTCTGAGCAATAAATCCATTTTCATAGTCAAATTTTCATTTATCTGACTACAAGAGTGTTCAACCATTGGAACAATCTACCTAGAGGATTTCCAGGAATCTCCACCCTTGGAAATGTTCAAAAGCAGATGGGATACAGAATTGGCCGGGATGGTTTAGTCATATTCATAGACTGTAGACTGGAATGGACCTCGGAAGATCATCGGGTCCAGCCCCCCTACACCAAGCAGGAAAGATAACTGGGGTCAAGTGAAGGCAGTTCAGGAGGATGCGGGCCAGAATCTTACCTGCAATGGACAGGAGGGAAATCCCCCTGTAGTTCCCACAATCAGATTTGAAGATGGTCACGATGGTCATGTTCTTGAGATCCCTGGGGATTTCCTCTTCGGCCCAAAGGCGGAGGATAAGCTGGTGGAGTTGTAATGCGATACCCCCTCTGGGAGTATACCATCTGACCCGCAGGCTTTGTTGGTTTTCATCTGTTGGATGGCCTGCTTCAGCTCTCTGACGGTTGGTGGATCACTGAGGGAATCCACCACAGGGCATTGTGGGACAGCATGGAGAGTCTCCTCCAATACGGTGGACTCCCAGGTAAAGAGGAGTTCAAAATGCTCCTTCCAACACAGATGGACAGCATCACTGTCCTTGAGGAGCTGGGAGCCATCCTGTGATCGGACAGGGTTTTGTCCAATGGAGCGGTGTCCATAGGTTGCCTTAGTAACCTGGATAAAGTTACACATGTCATTCTGGTTGGCGCAGGCCTGGATCACACGCACCTTCTCCACCCACCAGTTATTCTTCATGTCACAGATGTATCACTAAACCTCAGCCTTCAGCTGGTGGTACGCTGCCATCTTTCACTGAGTTCATGCATGGCTTTGCCAAGCAATGAAGGCTGCATGCTTCCACTCGGGCAGATTGCAAATCTGAGCATCACTGGCATCAAACCAGTCTTGGTTCCATCACAATGTGAACCCAATAGTCTGGACACAGGCATCTTGGACAGCAGACTTGAGTTGATCTCAGTGTGCCTGGATGGAGATGTCATCAGGAGTGGGGACTTGCTCCACTGCACCACACGACTGGGCCTGGAACTCTTTCCACTGTCCAGCTTCCTTCATAGCTGCTACGTTCAGCCATCTCAGAGCAGGCTTCTGGGTCTTCTGACATCTTGGGGCCAGGCGGATGTTCACAACTGAGCGCACAAGTCAGCGGTCCATCCAGCAGTCCTCGTATCCCTTCATGGCCCTCGTGACAAGCGCCTCCCTCAATTCTCTACCTTGGACAATAATGTAGTCGAAGAAGTGCCAGTGCTCCAACCTTGGATGCCTCCACGTGGTCTTAAGCTAGTCTTTCTGGCAGAAGATGGTGTTTGTCATGATCAGGCCGTGTTGGGCGCATTTGGTAAGGAGCAAGATACCATTGGCACTGACCTTCCCCACACCATTCTTGCTGAGAGTTCCCCTCTAGATTTCATGGTCACATCCAACCCAGGCATTGAAGTCACCCAGGAGAATGACCTCGTCATCCCTGGGGATGGAGGCAAGGGTGTTGTCAAATTAGGAGTAGAACCTTCCCTTGACTTCCTCATCAGACTCGAGAGTTAGAGCGTTATGTGCTGATAATAGTGATGCACTAATTTCAGCTGAGGTGCAGGCAAATGGTCATCAGCCTTTCATTGACACCCAAAGGGAATTCAGGGAGCACATGAGCGATCTTGTTCCTGACAGTGAAACCAACTCTGGATATGGAGTCACAGTCTGGTTTCCCTTTATAGAAGGTGTACCCTCTGCTGACCTTCCTCAGCTGTCCCTCCCCGGGGAGCCAGGTTTCACTGAGAGCAGCAATGTTGATGTTATGCCTCGCTAACTCGTGAGCCACAGTGGCAGTTAATCTTTCCAGGCGATTGTCCTTTGGGTTGTCGATGAGCATTCCCCACATTCCAGGTTGAGAAGTTTAGCTTTTTCTTATTTTGACCGCAGGAATGGTTATCCCGCTGGGTGAGGTTTCCCAGCCGGGAGAGATAGGACAGCCTACTTCGGGGGCACCTTTTTTAGCCCTTTCCCCGTTGGGGTGAAAAGAGGGTATCGGAAAAAGGGCTGCTCAGTCATGGATGCAGCTGCTGAAGGACACCCCTATCCCAACACAGGTGCCCAACAGCCAATGCATATCCGCCACCTGTGTGCAGATTCTTAGCTGGGGGCCTCCAGGTATCACAACCCTGCCCCATCGCCAATCCTCCACTGCCACAGGGCTTTTGGACCTGATGGAAGCCTGCGCATGGCATGTTTAGTGTGGGGACTCCAGTGCGCAATCGGGTCCACACCATCTTGGCGGTTGGTGGCCAGGTTCAGTGGCATAGCAAGCTATGAAGACTGGGGCCACTTCTCCATTGCAGCCTTCTTCCATCTTCACAGCTGTTGAGGCCACAGCCTTCCCCTGCCATCACACCATCTACAGGAGGGGGGAACAGCCCCTCACACAGTCTCCAGACCAGGGTAACCCTGGGCAGCAACCTCTATTAACCTGGTCCCAGTCATCCTCATTAACCAGCTTGCTTGTTCTTATGTAGTTATCTTTTTTTTAATTATTTATTTAAACAGCCTGGCAAATGATTTTTCTGCAGTATTTTTGTGGACCAACAACGACATCCAGTGATTTGCGTTATTAACTTCCTGGTGTCAATTCTACATTATGAAGATGCATTAGGAATAAGGGCAATAGCATGAATTGTAGTTGGGAACGTAAGACTGGAAGGGATTGCCCATTGTCACCAAGTCTCCTTCCCTGGGAGCACTGGCAACCCAAACATTTGTCCTAAAATGCTCACAAGAGCCCCATCTCTGATCTCTCTCTCACTCTAAAGCCACAAAAAAAATAATAACAATGTTAAAAGACAGATAGCAGCACCACCAAGCTTAGACCATTGAAACAGCAGTCAATTTGTTAAGTAAAACAAAACCACATGCTCTCAGGAGATGGGACACAACCCAGAGGTAAGCAAAAAGAATCCCCCCAAAAAACCCCAAACCCCTAACCTTGCCTATGTGAGCCCAGGGGAAATTCCTTTCTGACCTGGAATGAAGTAATCAATTCAACCCTAAGTATGCAAGTAAGACCTATAAGCCAAGCACCTGAGAGATCTTTCAGGGTCATTAAGAGCCCCACCACAGCTGAACCAGCATCCAATGCTTCAGAGGAAGAGGAAATTAAAGAAAAATAATGCATTCAAAATAAGGGATTGGAATCTTCCTGACCCCTTCATATAACAAGCAGAAACCCTGAAACATAGGATTACAGGACACCTCCTGGAAACCAGTTTCGTTTATCCGTAGCAAATCATATCCTTTGCTTGCAAGGAATAAAGAAAATTTAACTTATGCAATTCACACATTTCTGCCCTCATGATTCAATGAGCTCCATGTTGGCAAACATCTTCTCTGTTAGTTTTAATGGGACTTTGCACAGTCAGAGAGGCCCTCAAGCTAGGATGTCACTACAGGCCTTAGAGCCAAGTCTTTAACCTAACTCTTTTTAACAAATTGTCCTTAATGTCTACTCTTGTATTACTTAATCAAACAAGTGACTCCATAGAAATCTATAGGACTTTTGGCTGTGCCTGGAATGCAATATCAGGCTTTTAAGCACATACGTGAAAAAGCAATACCTATTTAAATAATAGAAACCCCAGCTGTGGAACTAAGAAATGAAATGTGATTAAAGGACCTGCCAAAGGCAGTTTGGAAGGCCTAAAATTGCTTTTTATGAACAGCCTCTGCTCTTTACACTAAAGGGATTAATTGGATGTATGTATTTTGTTGAACTGATCCATGATTCAGCAAGAAAAATTAATGAAATGAGTAGACAGACCGTTAGGACAGCTGCCAAGGATGGTCATTTTAGCCCTACCAACCTTGGAAATGACCTTTTAAATAATGAACCCTGGAAAAAATGTGGTACAAACCCATTAAAGTGAATCTTATCTACCTAGAAGCCTACTGATAGGAAAAGCTGATAAGGGACTAAGACATTAAATAAATGTTCCATATTATGTGCTAGGGCCATTTTTTGTTCTTTGTGTGGCACCAAAAGAATCTTCTTGACATTCCTGCCTCAATGAGTCTATGATTGATAGCTCCAATTTGGCCAATATTTATTTACATCTATTACATATGATGTGCTTATCATACAGGGAGGCTGTAGTACTCTCACATCCCCACACGAACGGATGGGGCTTCAGGTCTGTGGAGCATTACGCATGTGAGGAACAAGTTGTACAATGACAACTTGTAAAATTGTTAGGTGGGGTTTTACTTCCATACAAACCCCCAAACAAAAAGCAGTGCAGTATATTCAGATAATGTTCTTTCTATTTTATGCTGCTAAAATAGCTACTGAAGGTATAGATGACTATATCCATTTCAACGGGATTCATTTCAATTTCCTTTTAGAATACCCTCATTTCTCTGAACAGCATTAGAGAATCCCCTGCCCATAATATATACAATGTGTCCACATAAGAAATGTCTGTCATATAACATAGCAGCAAAAATAAAGAGGGACAGAAAAAAAAGTCATACACAACAGCCCAGAAACATTTTAGTATCAAAGAAAAACAGTGCTGGAAAGGACTTCATGAAGTCATGTAGTTCAGCTCCCTGCTCAAAGCAGGTTCATCCCCTGGCTGAACAATTCCAGCCAAATGTCTGTCCAACCAAATATCTGCTCTTGAAAGCTTCTAAGGATGGAGATTGCACGACCTCCCTAAATAGCCTCTTTCAATGCTTTACCACCTTCATAAGGAGAAAGTTTGTCTGAATCTCAAATTTTGCTGCAGTTTCAGGCCATTGCTCCTAGTCCTGTTGCCTACAGCCACAGAAAAAAGTCTAATCTCCATCTCTTTCTGTTCCACATACTGTTGACTCATATTCAGCTTATGAGCCACTGTGTAATAATATTATTACTAAATCAGTGCAAAACCTGTACACACATGCATACTTTGCTTTATTTTCAGTAACACGGTTGAGCATTCCTATATTACAGCGTACATGTAAAAGGAGCTCAAATAAGTGAGGCTCTACTGTACTCAATTAAGCACTTGGTGTTATAGAAGATCCTGCCGTGAATTCCAGAAATTGGTTCCAACTTTCCTGAGTGTTAATCCAAAGCAACTCCTTTGAAGTTTTACAATGCCCAACTTGTCTGCGAGACTGGCATCTTTCTTAAATAGAAACACATCCATTCACTTTGAATGGAAAGGGCATAACCTTAAATGCATCACACACCAACAGTGTTGCCAACTCTCATGATTTTTGGCATTCTTAAAGTCTATGCTTCAGGAATGTGAAAAACTTAGCTTTTTTAGACAGATATAGGTATCCAGATCTAGATATAGCAGGGGGGTTTGTGAAACTGCACCTTAAACAGAAAGAAAGATCTAGATATATCTCTATCTAGATATAGATAAAAGAAAGAGCTAAAGTTGGCAGATCCCATGATTTTTGGCATTGTTCTAAAAGTCTACACTTCGGGAATGTGAAAACCTTAGCTCTTTCATATACGTATGATGAAAGATACAGGATGAAACCCACATCAAAACGGGGCGTCAATATATAAATGTCGTAAGCGACGTTCATCGCAACTCAAACTCATAAGTCAAGGGCTGCCTGTATTTATGCGCATGTGTGGAGCTGCCACCTGACATCCCTCCCCGCACCCGCCTGGCCCCCGCTGGGCAGCTCTTGCCCCAGCCCCAGTCCCTCCCTCACCGTGGGGTGCATTGATCTGCCCCCCCAGATTGGCAACACGTAGAGGGTGCATGTGCACCCAAGTGTGGCGATGCACCCCCTGCAAAAAGGCACTGCTGACACTGTCGGCGGTGCTTGTGGGTGGTTGCTGCTCACCACACACCCCACCCTGCTGACACTGCCGAAGGCATCTCCAGACAGTGTGCAATTGCTCCTGGCCACCCCCAACGCCACTGGCAATGTCTGTGGGCGGTCATAGCACAGACCACTGGTCAGCGCTCACAACACTCCCCACCCCACCACGCTCCTGCTGGCAGCAGTGCCGCCACTTGTGGCAACTCACCACGTCGCCCCAGGTGTCACTCAGACCCATCACGCTCCTTCCCTTCCACCCCTACCAGCTGCACGCCGGCCAGGACCCATCCCCCATTCCAAACTCTGTTCCTCTGGGAAAAGCGGTTCTGAGTGACCACGGTTCGACTTAAAAGGCACTGCTCTCGGGAACCAATGGTGTCGTAAGTCCGAGGAATGCATGTGCGCGTGTGTCCATGTGCGTGCACACACGTATAAATATGCGCGTGTGCATGTGTGTGCATATAGACGTGCGTGCGTGTGTGCGCGCACACACACACACACACACACACACGAGAAATGTGAAGTGTTCACGTTCCCCAAACATGCAGACTTTTAAGAACGACGCCAAAAAAACACGCGACTTGCCCGCCCCGCACCGCATCCAAACTCCTTTTCAAGTCCGCTGGCTCCCTCCGCCCTTCACTCCCCTGAGGCGCCTGCCCCCTCGCGCGCCAGCCCGGCCCCCGCCTCGCCTCGCCCCCGC
>NW_017728910.1:16272817-16277185 GCF_001723895.1 Crocodylus porosus | reverse complement strand
TGGGCGGAGCCTCCCGCGCGGGGCAGGGGCGAGGGCTGGGGGTGACTGGTCCTTGCTGTGGGGCCACACCACACTCATCCACCAAACCCTGTGCCCAGTGGAAGGCCGTCGGCTCCCTGCTGTTCCTGAGCTGTGCCGAGACAGCCCTAACTTTCTTTTCAGTGACAAGGTCAAGTGTGAACTCTTGCAGCTCCCTCGATAGCAAGAGGCGTGTGTTGCCCATGTTACGGCGGGTCGCTACCACTGACAGTCGTTGCTTGGGACTGCCGGTGTCATGAGGGGTCCCGTCCTGCCCCCTTGCCGTGGGTCAGCGCCACGTTGGGAACGTGGTTTTTAAAAGATTCGCGCAGACAGATTGCTAAAGCAATAAATAAGCGCGTGCTAGCCTGAGTATGCCGGTGCCTGGTTGTCAAGCTATGTTACAAGTAAATCAGTTCTTACAATGACTATTGTAGGTAGTTATTATCAACAGAAAGACAAGGGTCCCGCTGCGATGCTTCGCAGGTGAACCTGAAACCGTTTTAATGCAGGATGTTATACTATGAGAGGGTGAAACCTGAGTTGCTGTTCCCTAATCCTCTATTTTAATTTCCTTTCATCTTAGTAACAGAAAACAACCCACCCAAACCACTTTTCCCTCAGAGCGGTGCTGGGTCCTTGTGTGTTGGTTTACTGTGAAGGGCGCACGCGTTTCCGTCCTCCAGTGATACGATCCATTTCACTTCTTCCACTTCGTGTCTGACACGCAGCGGCCTGGCTGAGGATCCAGCATGACTAATACCATCAAAATAAAACAGATAGAAAAGTTACAACACTGGAAGCGGTCATTTGACACCCTGCAGGGATCACACTCACTGCAAATGCACAGTGGGATGGCTTACACAGCATCAGGACTAAATAAAACGCCAGCTGATAGTCGCCCCCTTTGAGAACTGAAAGTGGGATCGGTAATTTGTTCCACGTAGAAAATGAGTGCTACAGATATTAGGACTCCAGGCATTTTCTGGGTCCTTATCATTTTGCTTCTCATGTGATTTCTTCACACAACCTGGCCTCCAGTTGTTTTTGAACAAGAAGATAAACACCACAAAAACATGAACTGCGTAATTGCTTTATTTCATCATGAGTCTCATTAGGTGATACTAGCAGAGGCAAAGCATTTCTTTATTTTAAAACCATATGTGGTCCTGTTGTTGTTTGTGTTGGTTTGCTTTATTATTAGCTAGAGCTTTTTATTTTATAATGCAACTGGCAAAATAAGGGAGAACCTAGAAAAGATCAATGGTTCAGGCTCCCTTTGGTGTGTTAAAAGACAAAGCCCCCCCACAGCCCAGAGGGTATAATTTGCTTCAGAGGACAGTTGCTTAGAGCCTGTGATTCTAACGATTGTCCTATACCTGATCATTTTGTCAAGTACCAAAGAAAGTGCAGTTAAACTAAACATTATCCTCTTATTCTCCGGGAGAAAAGCATTTTGCTTAAGCCATTCAGACAAAGACCATTGTCACATTTGGGGGCTTGGAGTTGAATTTGGGCACACTCTAGTAGACATTTTAACTCTTAAAGACTAGGGAGTATTTGGATCATGTCATGCTTTCTTTGAGAAGAATATTCAAATACTTGCTTTTTTAAAAAAAAAACATAAATCCTGAACTTGCTGCAAATAATCTGTTGTTGGGCCCTATTTTGATCCCAGGGAGTCCCTCCACTGATGAACTATCTGCTGTTAATCAGAAATATAGTTGACAGGGGAGTTGTGCACAGGAAAAAAGATTAAAAATCAAATCCTGTTATCTCTTTTCTCCCTCTCATCTTTCATGGCCTGATCTTACAGCCTTAAAAATACTGGGAGTTTTACCACTGCTTTCAATGGAAAGAGGATTGGATCCTTATTACGGTTACCACCACACCTTCCCTCCCCAAACAGCAAACAATATAGAGTTTTGCCGGATCATGTGTAGACAAACAAGGGGCGTACATACACGACACTTTGAAGTGGGCTAATTGCTTTTGCACCGCTTTAATGGTGTCGGTGTTTGCATGCCTCCACGGTGTATTGTGCATTAATTCCAGCCGCTGTAGGAAATTTGGCGGCGTAATGCTCCTTAAATGACTTGGGACACGGGAAACTAAAACTCCTCCAAGGAGTTTTAGTTTGCTGCCCCTACAGCTATGGAGTGAAGCACGGGGCTGTGCCGCAACTCTGCACGAAGCCCTTCGGGCAGCCTGGCAGCAGTTCAGGAAAGCAGCTCCACCCAAGAAAGCAGGGAGCCTGATTTCCTCCCCCTGCACCCTTGGAGCCTGCCTGCCTGAACTGCATGGGGGCCCCATGCTTCTCTCTGCAGCTGCGGTGCCCCCTGGGACCACCTGAGCTGGATGTCTGTGGGAGGGTGCCGCCTACGGGAGCACCAGTCCTCCCCCGGCAGCCCAGGGACTGCTCCACCCACTGGCAGCTCACCCTACCCTCCCCACCACCAGAGAGGCAGATAAGTGCAGGGTGTGTGCCCAACACAGCGGTTTAAAAACCCACCACTTCAATTTAGAGGCCCCATTTCATCTATGCACGACCTAGAAGAGCCCCTTCTGTTTCTCAAGGCTTACTTCCCCGCTCCACTGAAATTAAATAATGGAAGCATTTACAAAATACCGCATCTTGTCAAACAGAAATAATTTTTTTGCCAGTAAATATGTTGCTTCTCTTAATAGTCCCACAATCATGGTGCCACAGTATATTCAGCGCCACAGATACTGCCTTTCAAAGACTCTGCCTGAGTATAAAGTAGTAACGATAGCATTGTCTAGCAGTTTAAGCAGAGTCAGGAGGTGCAAATGTGGAGGAAAGATATCTGGTATGATTATTGATACTATTAGTATAGTATGCAAGTGCTTCAGTCTTCGCTTTCTCCCTGTGAAATAGGAACATGCACTTTTCCTAGACCTCACTCTCCAGGTGTAGTACGGGTGCACCTTCCAGGCCAAGAGGAGCTGTGCCTATGCCATTGCTGCCTCTCTCCAACCCCTTGCCTTGGCTGCACCACAGGCACAGATTCCAGCAGATAGGGAAATTAGATGGAGCCAGACAACTGCAGCTGCATTCACGCTAGGGCTGCGCGAAACAGCACCATTTCATTTTGATTTCCACTTTGCCATTTCAAAAGGACAGTGTTTCATTTCGCTGTTTCGAAGCACTGTTTCATTTCGTTTTGTCGAAACTGTTTTGCTCTTTCAACATGTTAACACATTTCGCCCATAGGCTATAATGGGGAATCATAAAAATGCCTACAACTTTGTCATTTTTGCATGGTTCAGATGAAAATTGCAGGGATGGTAGCCCCTTCTGAGGGCATGAAGCCTACCAAGTTTCAAGGAAATAGGTGCAAAGGTTTTTGTTATTCTGTACCTCAAACTGTTCAAAGCAAAACTAGTATCACTTGCTGGCTGCAGCAGCTGGCTGCAGCAGCCTGCTGTCATCCTGCATCAGATCTGGGGGCCCACTCCCTCCAGAAGGAGTCTGGCACAGCCCCGCAGCCCTCCTGGAGGGCATGGGCCCCCAGATGTGTGTGTGTGATGACAGCAGGCTGCTGCTGCCAGCTGGGACCAGCACCAGCACTGGGTTCTTCTTGGCGCTCAGCATGGGCTGTGACAGGCAGGCTTGGGTGCTGGTGCTGGCCCCAGCTGGCAGCATGCTGTCATCTGCATAGACATTAGGGCTGAAAGAGACCTCGGAAGATCATCGAGTCCAGTGTAGAAATTTTCTAACAAGATCATAGATAATACTGTAGAAATCAACTACAAAACAAGACTCAGCATTTCACAAACACAGCCTGATAAGACTCTGAAATGACTAAACCTTAGTTGCCTTAAAGTCTGAAGCAATCAAGGATTAGTTAGCGTTTCAAAAACAAGCACATAGCCAAAAACCAGTTTAAACCAGTTAAGGGTCTCTCAAACTGACCTGATATCTTGTTTTCTTTCACAGTGGAAAATTCCCACCTGCACGCGCATCTTGTCTGTAAACTATAAAATGCCTCTAACAGTTTTATTCGGGGCCTCTGAGTTCGCTCAGGGTGCCCAGCATGCTGAATAAATTTTGAGACAGACAGCGACTCTGTGTCTTTGGGAATAGCTCCGCAAGGGGTCACAAACTCCTCAACAATTTTGGCAACCACGAAGGGACCCCTTGTGTGCTGACCTGGCTGCTTGTCGTCTGGACCAGCCTTCCCAGCTGGCATAGGTGAGTTTGTCACCATTCGGAGGGCTCAGTCCGGGCGTCGGGTAAGTGGGGCCTGCCATGAGGGGTAGCTGTTCCCAGGAATTTATAGACCAGAGTGCTTAAGTCTCGGGAGGATGGGACAATCGGCTTCAAAC
>NW_017728910.1:16231300-16272806 GCF_001723895.1 Crocodylus porosus | reverse complement strand
TGATTTTAACATGTTGTTGTATTCAATGTATTGGAACCCTACCTTCTGTATTATCCACATGTTGTAGATGTACTATGCATAACATAGAAGAATGTGTTGAAATGTCTAAAGCTGAAATATTGGAGTGCCAGAAGCATTTAGATGCCAAATATAGTAGAAAGTGATCCCCAGCTCTATGATGACTCCCCCAGCTCTTTCTGGGCTGCTGCTGCCAGCTGGGGAAATAGCCCAGAGCCACCACGATCCTCAGCTGGCAGCAGCACCCTGCTGTCATCCCACATCATCTGGGAGCCTGCACTTCCTGGGAAGAGCTGGGGGAAGTGATCAGAGATCTGGGGGGAAAATTGGGGAGCTGGGGAATCGAACCAGGAAGTAGGAGAATGTTCAGAGACCTGAACCATGAACATTGTGAGCCCCGGAAGCTGGGGGGGCACACACAGCAACCACTCAGGAGATGAACTGCCAAGTTCCAGGAGTACACATGCACCCATGTGCATCCTCTACATGTCAAAAATGACCTGAACATTCCCCCAGCTCCCAGCTCAATACCCCAGCCCACAGTTTGATTCTCCAGCTCCCTGTTCAATTCCCCAGCTCTCTGATTGCTTTCCCCAGCTCTTCCTGGGGGGCGTGGGCCCTCAGTTCTGCACACTGACTGTCAGCAGGCTGCCGCTGCAGGCTGAGGCCAGCAGCAGAACTACAGTCTTCCCGGCGCTCGGCACGGGCCGTGCCAAGGGTCTGCTGCTGGCCCCAGCCTGCAGCAGCAGCCTGCTAAAACCCCGCATGCACATCGGGGCCCACGCCCCGCCCTGGGAAGAGCTGGGGAAGTGATCAGAGAGCTGGGGAATCGAACCAGAAGCTGGCAATCGAACCTGGAGATAGATGTCAATATCAGAGATGTTGACATTGCTCTTCCCTCTCCCTCTCAGTTTCTGTTTAGCTGCAAGCAAGTCCGGCTTCAAAGCTCGAAGTGTTCTGAAACTTTTGAAACGTTTCAAGTGCCCTCATTTCATTTCAAAGCTGTTTTGAAGTATTTGATATTGTTTCGATTTCACTGTTTCAAGCTTAAAACACATCGAAACAGCTTCAAAATGAAACAGCCACTGAAATTTTGCACAGCCCTAATCCACTCCTGGTGCTCCCCAAAAACCCGGAAGCCTTCCCATGTCAGATGCAGCACAAGCTCAGCTAGAAGCTGCCCAGACCCAGCTCAGTTTCCCATCAGCCGGAAGCTGCATATGGGGACAGGGAGAATTGGCAGCTATGTGGGCTTCATAGAATCATGGACGCATAGAAAATTAGGGTAGGAAGAGACTTCAGGAGGTCATCTAGTCCAACCCCCTGTTCAAAGCAGGACCATTCCTTGCTACATCATCCCAGCCAAAGCTTTGTCCAGCTGGGTCTTAGAAACCTCTATGGATAGAGAATTGACAACCTCTCTGGGTAACTGTTTCAGAGTTTTACTACCCTCCTAATGAGAAAATTCTTCCTAATATCTAAGCTAAACTTCTCTTGCTGCAACTTGAGACCATTACTTGTTCTGTCATCTGCCACCACTGAGAACAGTCCGGCTCCATCTTCTTTTGAAGCCCCATTCAGGTAGTTGAAGGCTGCTATTACATCCCCTCTCAATTTATTTTCTCTAGACTAAATAAGCCCAGTTCACTTAGCTTGTCCTCGTAAGTCATGTGTCCCTGCCCCAAACCATTTTTGTTACCCTCCACTGGACTCTCTCCAATTTTTCCACACCCTTTCCATAGTGGGGGGCCCGAAACTGAACACAGTGATCCAGATGTGGCCTCACCAGTGCTGAATAGAGGAGAATTATCATTTCACTTGACCTGCTGGCAACACTTCTACCAATGCAGCCCAGCATGCTGTTAGCCTACTTGGCAACAAGGGCACGCTGTTAGATCGTATTCAGTTTATTGTCCGCTATAACCCTCAGGGCCTTTTCTGCAGAGCTGCTCCCTAGCCAGTCAGCCCCCAGCCTGTACTGGTGCATAGGATTGTTCCGTCCTAAGTGCAGGGCTTGGCACTTGTCCTTGTTGAACCACGAGATATCTTTTGGCCCAAACCTCCAATTTGTCTAGATCAGTCTGAATCCTGCCCCAGGGGATGCTCTGCAGCTCTGCATCCAGTGAATGCAGGGCTTTTTTTTTTAAAAAAAAAAAGCTAATGCCTACTCTGGCAACATCCATTGGCATGTCTGAGGGCTCGTGGCAGAGCCCTGCTGCACAGCACGGGGCAGCAGAGAAAGCCTCCCCCTGCCTGGTACCCACATAGCAGCTGCACCGTCTCATGGGTGCAGCATGGCTCAGCAGGGTGCCATGTGCTGTCCCAGAGCTGGGGTGGCTCCACCTGCCAGCCAGAGCTCCCAGTTTGATTCCCCAGCTCTATGATGACTCCCCCAGCTCTCTCTGGGCTGCTGCTGCTCCCAGTTGGGCAAATAGCCTAGAGCCACTGCCCACCACAGCAGCGGCCTGCTGTCATCCCACATCATCTGGGAGCCTGTGCCCCCCAGGAAGATATGTTTGGGTAGCCACCAGCATATCTACTACTCCATTCAAGCTTGGTATCATCCTTAAACTTGCTGAAGGTGCACTCTATGTCATCTTCCAAGTCATTGATGAAAATATTGAACAGGACCAAGCCCTGTGGCACTCCACTTGATACTGGTTGCCAACTAGACATCAATTCATTGATTACTACCCTTTTAGCCTGATGCTCCAGCCACTTTTCTATCCACCTTACAGTCCATTCATCCAGCCTGATTCATTCATCTTCCAGCTGCCCAGCTCCAATACAGATCCTTCCTGCTCAGCCTCAGGAAGTGTGCACACAGAAGCAAAGCCTTTCAAGCTCTAGTGGCGCTGCAGGCTAGATCTGGCCCATGGACCATATGTTGTCCAACCCTCATCTAACGTGATGGAGGAAAATATATTGTTTATATAATTTTCCATGACATCTGAGAGCTTCATAGTGCCCAAAGACTTAAAAGTGTTTATAATTTGAGGCTCTTTCTGCAATTTTTATACTGGTATAACACTCCCAAGTAGAGGTGTTATACCATTAGATAGTTATATCAGACAGTTATATCAGTATGGTCATCCTTTCGCATTTCAGAATGTCATATTCTGGTATAATGCATATCTTTTCCTATACAGGAACAAGCTACACAACTATGAGATCCTCTATCCTGGTGCAACTGTAATTCAATTTAATTTAAGTGTTATAGTTGTCTGGTAGACAAGGATTATGTTAAAAACTAAATGCAATGAACTAAAACTGATTTCACCTGCATGCCTAAATGGCACTTCAATAGCCATGCAAGGGTAATTTTTGTCATTTTTGCACAGTATGGATGCTGTTCCCCCCCGTGGCAAAACTGGATTGCCTTGTATGTGTACCTGCCAGAAGTAACATGGGAAAGGAGGACCTTCTTCCCTTCTAGCCTAACAATTTAGGGGCTTGGACACTGGCTCAGATAGCCGGAAGCTCTCATCCAGAAAGGGCTTAATCCTGCGTTTCCTGCTTTCCAGCAAGGTGTTCTAACCACCACGCCATGAGTGGCAGCATCCAGAGATTCCACCTTGCTCTGATCATATACATAAAAGAAACCTGAACAGTGTTACATTGTTGTGAGAAAGCTGAGTGCCACAGCATCAGGGAGCACTGTCCAAAAACGTAAAATTCTTATCAAACTATCACAAAGCCAAGAGGAAGCTATTTACTTTCATTCTTACCCAGCATAGGCCCAGATAAAATATGTCTCTGCTGACTCTATGGAGAGCCTGGGACTACCGCTGAGTCAAACTCCAGAAATTAGGAAGTGTAGCTCATTTAATGCAGACTTAGGCACATGCCTAGAGCTGTTCCCAGGCCTTCTGTCTCAGCTGTGCTTCTTGTCACTGCCCAGGATTGCACTAAACTTGTGACATTGCCTAATTTCCAGGCTTTGTGGCATACTGAGTGGCAGCGTATGTCGGGCCATGCTTCTCAGCGGCAGCAAAGAGGCATCTGTAGTTTGGATAGGCATTCTTCTGTTTTAGTCTTTTTTTTCTTTCCTGTGTTCTCTTAAATCTTGTTTTTAAAAAGACCCAATAAGACTACCATTGTTTTGCAGTAAAATCACAATGAATGCTTTTCAGAAGAATAATTATAAAAAATATTGCAATCACTGTTTTAACGAGTCAAAATTTTTCCTCCACATTCATCCTGCAGAGCTATCAGAGCCCATGCACTGTGTGGTGCCTCCTCCATAGAGCTATCTAATTAAGCGAACTACATGAATTAAATGACCACATGGAAAGTCAGTGGTGGAGAGATGCCATGACTTGGCAGCAAAAAAACCATCACGAGACAGATTTCTGAAGCAGGCAGGGCAAGTGAAAGAGTTATGGTAACAAGAGACATGTTTGCCAAACTTCCTGCACATTCCAGTATGAGCCACATGCAGGAGGGAAGAGAATTAAGGGGTATCCATGGAAACAAAATGTTTTTGTACCAAATCTTTGAAACCTTGGGGCATGTGAACTGTCTAAACAAAATCACAGAAATTGAAGTCTGTAATCCTTCTCCGTCTCATCCCAGCTGTAAAGGCAAGACACCCTTCTGTGTTTGCATTGTGCTGTATATTGCTGTTTGTCCCATTAGAGTGTAAGCTGTTCTGGGCAGGGCCTACTTGTTTCTTTGGCACTCGTTCCCCTATTATACAATATTGGGTACACACAAATAGGACTCTGCTTATTATGTTAATCCTCTCCCTGAAGCAGGCTAATTAAATCTAAAAACTGATAAAATGGTGTTACAGTTCTCACATAAATCAGCAGAATCAAGGACATCTAAATTTAACTCACTCTGAGGCTGGTTTGTACGTAACATGAAATAGGATTTACAAAGCATCATTATCGATGTAATATTGTATTTTGTAGTGATAGGGGCAGGGCCAGATTGGAAACATTTACTGGCACTGGAAAGCAGTTTGCTCACCCTATGAGCTCTGCTGACATCGCTGATGCGTAGGGACCCTCTTAAATCGCAGTTTCGTGGAAACAGTGAAATCTGGGATTGTCCGCAAAATCCACAAAATCAAAAACAACAACAAAACTTAATAAAAATAAAATACTGACTCCCCCGTGGGAGCCAGGGGTCCTTGCTACCAGCAGGGGGAAGCGCCAGCTGGTGGGGTGGCACAAACAGCAGGAGACAATCAGGATAGCAGTCACCCTCTCATCCCTCTCCCCCGCCACACCAAGGACTCTCCACCAATTAGCGCCACAGAGCAAAGCCTCTGCCAATCAGTGCCAAAGAGCGAGGCTGCCACAAAATGCCCATGAAATTGGCTCTGCATACTGTGAGCAGGCCAGAAAAAATCCCTTTGTCTCACCCCAATTTAAGTAGGTCCCTACTCATGCAGTAGTACAAGGGTATCAAACTCATCCTGTACCTCAGGCTGGATCTGGACCATGAAGTTGAATTCACAGGACAGTCTATACAGTCAGTGAGGCAAGCAGCAGCAGAGTCAGAGCAATAGGCTGGGAGAAGGGCAAAAGCCAAGCAGAGCAAGAGGAGCTGTGCCAGCACAGGCTTTGCTCACTCCCCTGCTACTGACACTCATGGCCAATAGGGCCCTTGAGCCCCAGATCCTGTGTCAGTCCCCACTAGTCCCGCTTCCACATTCCCTGGCTTGTCAAGGACCCCACAAGCCAGATGGAGCAGCTCCACAGACTGTATCCGGCCCATGAGGCATACAATTGATGTATATGTCTTCAGTACTCCGTATGGGTAGCAGGAGCTGTCCCCTAGCATCCATTTATAATTTTGAAATGTCAACTGGTTCTTGGTCCATGATACTTTGCATAGTGCCAAATGCAGGTGTCGCAGAGCACCTCAGTGCTCTGCTCCTATAAAGAGGGGAGGTGTGTCACAGAGCACACAGGTGCCCTGCTCCTTAGGGTGGAAACAGCTAGGCAGAGGGCCCTAGCAGGGAGTGGGGAACTCAGCTGCTGGTTACCAGGGCAGCCACAGTAGTAATAAAGAAACACAGCTATGGGTTGCCCAGGGAAGTGGTGAGTCAGCTGACCGGAAGGGGCAGGGCCTGACCTATACATAAACCCAGGCTGAGGCCAGGGGGGCAGTTCCCTGCCAGCAGCTATAGGGGTGGGAACTCTGCTGGAGTGAGGAAAGGGAACAGGGCAGGATGCATGGGCAGTTGCTATGGGAGAGACCCTGTAACAGGCTTGAATGTGGTTATAGCTGGATGGCTTAGTTTGTGTCGCAGCCAAGGGGCTTTGAGTTTGTGTCAATGGTTTACTGTTTACAACTGGAGGACTGGGTGAGGCTATTGGGGTTGGAGGAGGCCTCATAGGGGCTCCCTGGTAGCGTGGGGACCCTGGTGCCAGAGAGAGTGCAGCATTTGGGTGTGCACTGACCCCCACCCTGAGAAGGGGAGTGGCGAATTGGAGGCCAGGTAAAGCTGAGGCTGCCTGAGCCCTGCGGGAGTTTGAGACCCTGAGGAGGGCAGTTGGGGCCAGGCACAGCTACGGCCAGCTGAGCCCCAAGGCTGCGGTAGCCCCAGAGCAAAGGAGGTGACACGAGTTGAAGGCCATGGAGAGCCCAAGTGCCAGGGAGGGCACAGGAAGCCAGACGGACCAAACAACATCTGTGATACCAGTGAGGCTTGGGGTATAGTAAAGGGGCGGTTGGAGCCACACACGGTCCATAAGGCTGGGGTGCACTGAGTTGCACAATACAGAACAGGGGCCAGGATACATCAGAGCACCACGTCCAAGGGGCCAAAAAGCAGCCTCCCTTATACATATAAAAGATCAAGATGTGGTGGGTGAGAACAAGGGTGCTTTAATGCAAACTTCACATGGTAGGGGTCGCTAGGGGAGATCATGGCTGCCCCTAGGATCCCGTGCTGTGACAGTGGGTAACAATGATACCATGTATCTCTATACTGTTTTCCATCTTGGGACCTCAAAGTCCATTTCAAATGATAACTACTTGACGTGCCAGGTACTCAAGAGCTTCACACTGTGCTGGAATTACTGATGCCTTGTACCTGTTCTCGTACAAGGGAGGCACTTTTGATGCCCACTGTCAACTGCCTTCAGGAACCTATGACTGCCCAAACTTGGGTATATTCTTCAAAATGTTAGACATGTTGGAATCCATCCCAGCCACACCCTGTCCTACTTCCTTTGTCCTCTTCCCCCTACTCCTTTTTGCCACAGCATGCCTGCTGGATTCACAGCATTTGCAAAGGTGGCACTGAGCTGACCAAAACTGGTTCTGCATCATATGTAAGAGCCTCTGATTAAGAACTATCCCATTAAGTACCTTACATTGCACCTTTGTTTAGTGTAATGATGAATTGGGCCCCCTGTCTAGTCACAGACAACAGTGCAAAGGGTTGTACAAATCAGATACCACGATACAGTCTCTATCTGATGTTTGAAGTGACTACATAAGATGGAACACAATGGTTCAGTGACCGATTTCAAAGGGAGTTTTGGGTGTGCAGCAAGTACATGAAATTAATTTTCTGTTTATAGTCCTGCAGGTAAATTTGCTCCTTGGTTGGTGAATATTGCTGTCACTCATTTCACTATGAGCCCTGGGTCCACAAGCAGACTCCATAACTGGCCCCTGGAGTTTACAATTGGGTGATTGTCTTGTATAAGCAATGTGTAAGAGGTTGCAACTCTACTGATTTCATCAGAGTTGCATCTGTTTCCATCATGCCTCAGTTAAACTCTTGACTTTTTAAATCACAATTAAAAGACAGCTTAACTAAATCCGTGTTAAAAAAAAAAAGTCAGCAGCCTGACTTACCCATCCTAATGCTGTCCAGTGCAATTGAGATGTGATTAAACCCTTATCATTTTGAACACGCTTCTGTAATTGTGATCTATATAGAATCATAGAAAATTAAGGTCAGAAGGGACCTCAGGAGGTCATCTAGTCCAACCCCCCTCTCAAAGCAGGACCATCCCCAACTAGGTTATTTCAATCAAGGCTTTGTCAAGCCAGGCCTTAAAAATCTTCAAGGATAGAGGGTCCACCTCCTCTCTAGGTAACCTGTTTCAGTGCTTCACTACCTTCCTAGAGAGAAGTTTTACCCTAATATCCAACTTAAACCTCCTTTGCTGCCACTTGAGCCCATTGCTCCTTGTTCTGTCATCTGCCACCACTGAGAACAGTCCAGCTCCATCCTCTTTGCAACCCCTCTTCAGGGAATTGAAGCCTGTTATTAAAACCCCTCTCGGTTTTCTCTTCTGCAGACTAAATAAGCCCAGTTCCCTCAGCCTCTCCTCACAAGCCATGTGCCCCAGCCCCCAAACCACCTTTGTTGCTCTCCACTGGGTCTCTCCAACTTGTCCACATTCTTTTGATAGTGGGGGGTCCAAACCTGGCCACAGTACTCCAGATGTGGCCTCACCAGTGCAGAATAGAGGGGAATAATTACTTCTCTTGATCTGCTGACAACGCTCCTACAAATGAAACCCCGTATGCTGTTAGCCTACTTGGCAACAAGGGCACACTTGGTTTATATCCATCTTCTTGTCCACTGTAACCCCTAGGTCCTTTTCTGCAGAGCTGTTGCTTAGCCAATCAGTCCCCAGACTGTAGTGGTATATAGGATTCTTCTGTCCTAAGTGCAGGACTTAGCACTTATCCTTGTTGAACCTCATGGGATTTCTTTTGGCTCAATTCTTCAATTTGTCTAGGTCAGTCTGAATTGTTGCCCTACCTTCCAGTGTATCTACTACACCCTCCCCAGCTTGTTGTCATCCCCAAACATGCTGAGGATGCAATCCATCCCATCTTCCAGATCATTAATGAAGATATTGACCAAAACAGGCCCCAGAAGTGATCCCTGGGGCATGCTACTTGATATCAGCTGCCAGCTAGACATTGAGCCATTGATTACTACCCGTTGAGCTCAACAATCCAGCCAGCTTTTTATCCACCATACAGTCCATTCATCCAACCCATACTCCTTCAGCTTGCTTGCAAGAATGCTGTGAGAGATGGTATCAAAAGCCTTGCTAATATCAAGGTATATTATGTCCATTGCTTTCCTCGCATCCAGAGTCAGGTATCTCATTAAAGGAGGTGATCAGGTTAATCAGCCATGACTTGCCCTTGGTGAATCCATGCTGACTCCTTCTAATCACCTTCTTCTCCTCCAAGTGCTTAGAAATAGATGATTTGAAGATCTGCTCCATGATTTTTCCAGGGACTGAGATGAGACTGAGTGGTCTGTAGTTCCAAGGATCCTCCTACTTCCCCTTCCTAAAGATGGTAACTAGGTTTGCCCTTGTCCAGTCATGTGAGGCCTCCTCTGATCACCACAAGTTTTCCAAGATAATGGCCAGCGGCTATGCAATAATATCAGCCAGCTCAAGAAAATGAATGACTTTGAATTTTCCTTGATCTCTTCATGCTTTCTTTGGCAACACATGAACCTTAATATTAATCATGATAGGGAAGGGAAAGGTTATTGGTACACAAAAGGAGAAGAAGAAAGCTGGTAACTGGAGACCCAGGCCCACTGCATCTCCAGATGGCAAGAAGGAAAGTAGGCAAAGAGATGAAGGGCAAAGAGATGAAGAGGTTGAAGAGATACTAATAAAAATAAAAGCATGGGTAAGATTATATAATTTCAATACTTTTGTCAGCAGATAGAAAGAGATTTGTTTAGTAGTTTTACTGATTCTTATTCCATTTAAGTATTACTTGGGATATTAATATTTTTCTTTCATTTAGCTAAAGTTTTGAAAGCTAAACATGATGGGCTTGGCTTTTACAATTGTTCCCCCATTAGCAGTTTGCCTGCCCTTGGTTTTAAGTAGAATGAAAAATCTTGTTTGCATAATACACGGTATCCTGCAATGGCTGTTTTTTTAAATGGACTAGCTCATTCAACAACAATTCAGCACTGCACAGATGACTGTTTGAAGCATGATGGTCTAGTTAGTTTCAACACTAGTGAGGGTATGAAGAGGTGTCAAAAAGCAGTGGGCTTATCAACAAGGATGTCATTTCTAGGAATCAGGATGGATTCTTTTTTAAAATATATTTACAGCCCCAAGGGAAAAATCACAGCTTCTTAAAGAACTGGTATGTAAAAGTAGCAAGGGCAATGAAAGTCATATTACAACAGATGCACTGATGGTGGGTTATTTAAATTTTGCCTGAAGGGTAATAGCAGCAGGATGGGCATTTGAACTTCGTTTAGCAGTGTCCCCAGCAGGGATAAGGATGTCTTATCACTTTATTAGAACAACAAAGTCATTAAAGGAAGATTTGGGAAGGGGGGAAGAAGTATTTTTAGACAGATTCAGTTGGATAGTTTTGCAATAGCATCAAATCTCAGTGACCAGCTTGAGGTTGCAGCTGTTTATAGCTGCATCAAGAGGCATTCCAGCTGTGTTCCTGGTGGGTAAAAAAGTTGGCCTGCTAAACAGAAGACAAAGGAAATAATAGTGAGGATGAAACAATGACAACACATGCAAGCGTTCTAGCTAAAGATCACATCCTGTTGCACCTAAAAATATAGACATCTGAAAAAATATATTAATACAGCCAGTATCTGTCTCATAAATCTTTGGTTTCTGGAGTAGCAGAGTCTAGTTGACTCGTCTCCTAATTATAAATGCCTTCCATTTAAAATCCTTGCCTTCTGTGTCCCAGTCACGCAATGAGCCCAATGCGGACAGACCTCTGCTAGTACTGAACCCCATTGTTTCCATAACTTATGAGTTTAGGATGTAGGTAACTAAGCTATAGTGTTTTCGCATATGGCTATATCCTCTGACAGAAAATTACAATAAAGTGTTCCAAACAAGCAGAAACATGGTACTAATTAACTCAATGTCAGCTTTTATGTAGCCTTTAGCCTCTCTTCCCACTTAGGCATCTACATTTGTTACTGAACACAATGTCACTTCTCTCATTTTCAACAAGTTGCATCGTACATTATAAGTATACTGTCCAATGCTGAATAGGAGGAGGCAGTACAGCACCATTTTGAAGCACTGCAGTGTTAGCCAGAAGAATTTTCCTCTAATTACTTCTGCTAAGTGATCAGAACATCTTGGGATCAGGAGCCCAAATGTCATGAAATCTGTCCTTATTTTTATTCTGGGCTACATGCCATTTTTTTATATTGTTAGTTCATAACACAGTTTTGGAGAACAAGAAATTATGTAGGAGCTTGGAGACACATTCAGGTGAGAAGCATTGTTCTTAAAGTGTTGGGAGTAATGAACTTTTTTTTTTCCTGGGTTCTAGCTATGTATGAGCATCAATGCAAACAGCTGTTTGGGCAGCTGAACCTTGTTTGTCCCTCTGCCTCTTGCCTATTCCTGGGCAATCTCATAACATGTGTAAATAGCCTGGTCCTTTGTTGCCACATGTCTTGCAGGATCAGGATGTATCAGAATTGTAGTCTAACAACAGATCAGTAGAACAAAATTGTTCCCCTAGTGCCTATGAATAAAGGCTAGTGTTAAAAATCACAGGGGCATGGCAGAGCAGGAAGGAATTGCAGTATGCAGAGCATTTTATCTAAAAACATATAACATTTATGCGGAAAGTGCCTACAGACTTGTCATGAAGTACAAGAAAAGATGATCCAGTGGTTGCAGTAGACTGTGAGCTGGGAAACCTGGGCTCCAGTCCATTCCACATGTTCCCTGCGTGACTTTTGCCAAAGTGCACATAGTCCTCCTGCTCCTTGTGGTGGTGGTGATGCAGAGCAGGCAGCAGGGAAAGCTAGTTGCAGGCATGTGGAGCCATGATCAATATACCTGGATGCTACGTCCGAGTGCAAGAGTACATCTAGATACTGATTGACCAAGAAGCCAAATGGAGCCATTGCTCTTCAGTCTTAGTGGGAATGATCTCTCCGGCCCTTGTGTCGTGTGGCTGCTGTACACAGGGAATTCTCCACCTCGGTTCTGACCGTTTGAACTGCTGCAGGCCCATTTCAATGACAAGCAGTAGCTAATGTTAAAGCTTGTGCTCAAGTGACCCCATTCAGCAGAACAGTGAGGAACTTTAATAAACTGCAGCCGAAGTCAGTTGAATTTTAGCTTGTGCCTCAGGGCTTGGTTGAATGGGAATCTAAATGTACAGTGAAAACAAGCTCTGAATGCAAATATCACAACGTAAAACAATAAATTCAGTTCTTGCCATTAGACCAGATTAGTCTGAACCCGTATGGGGTCAAAGGGCCACATCTGGAGTACCGTGTTCAGTTTTGGGCCCCCACTATGGAAAGGATGTAGACAAATTGGAGAGTCTAGCAGAGAGTGACAAAAATGGTAATCAGGCTGGGGCACATGACTTATGAGGAAAGACTGAGGGAACTGGGCTTATTTAGTCCACATAAAAGAGGACTGAGAGGGAATTTAACAGCAGCCTTCAACTACCTGAAGGAGGACGGAGCTGGACTGTTCTCAGTGGTGGCAGATGACAGAACAAGGAGCAATGGGCTCAAGTTGCAGCAAGGGAAGTTTAGGTTAGCTATTAGGAAGAAGTTTCTTTCTAGGAGGGTAGTAGAAAACTGAAAGAGATTACCCAGAGAGATGGTGGAATCTCTACCCTGTGAGGTTTTTAAGACCTGGCTAGACAAAGCTTTGGGTGGGTTGATCTACTTGGGGATGGTCTTGTTCTGAGCAGGGGGTTGGACTAGATGACCACCTGAGGTCCCTTCCAACCCTAATTTTCTATGATTCTATGAAAAAGGAGTGTACAAATCCTTAGATCATCATATCTTCTAGGACAAATCTTCTATTTGCCCTTGCCAAGCTGCCTCCCCATCTGGTAATCTTATTTTATTCCCAACTATGTATATGTGTGCCTGTACAAAGTGCTACCCCTTTGTCTGGCATGGCGCAGGCCTTGTGCTCCACATACAAAACAGATCTTCCTTTCACTCCCGGTTTCCCTGTTTGAGTCGTGCCATGCCTTGATGTTAAATCAGTGGGTGGGTCCTGGGGGGAGAGGGCCTTGCTGTCAGGGTGTAGGTCCCCTCACAGTCTGATGTGCTACAGATTCTTAGCAGCCAGTCCACCCCTTCCAATGTCATTCACGATTTGCTACCTACCCATCCCTGTACGACTCATTCCTGCATTCCCATAGTCTCTGTCAGGTCTTTCCAAGCATGGGCCTTTTCCTAAGCCTCCCTTTAAATCCTTCAAATAAGCCCTGACTAGTCCTGGCTCTTCTTTGGCCTGCTTGGCCTAGCCAGGTATCTCTTTTTCCCTTGTTTTTCCCCAAAACTATACTCAGTGTCAACTTTTTTCCACTGCCCTTCTCTGGCAGAAGCTCTGATCTTTTCTGCTGGCACACTTTACTGATAACCCTGGAGGACAGGATCTTACAGTCTGTTCTGTCCATCTTAAATGGCTCTTCCCCTTCATCTTTGTAATAGGGACCAGAAGGGGCCCTGTAAAAATATGGAAATATGTTAGTATAAGATAAGTGTTCTAAGTAGCATATCATTTCATATATTACACACATATATATATGGCTTCTCCCCACATATAGCCATATAAAATGTAGCTATAGATGTAACTATAGATGTGGGACCATAAGTTATCTTTGAACATGTAACACACATAAGAGAACCATGTTTTGAAAACCATTTATTTATTTTATATACGCTTGTTCATCAGTGCGACTCTAAGAATAGATTTAGCTACCATTTCTTTTTAACGATGCTAAAATCAGCAATGGTCACTGGAAAAACAAACAAACAGTTATTTCAAATCCAACCTTACTGTAAAATTCTCCAGTACTTGCAAAGCTGTAATTGATGGACTTTTTACTTCCCATCATAATGGGCACTCTTTACACATCTCACAAGTATCAGACCCTTTGAACATTATCCTTCCTATAGCCAATTGCATCATGTCTAAAATGTACAACAAAACTTTTAATTAATCTCATGATGTTTTAGCTGGCTTTGAGCCAATGCCACTCTACAGACTGACTAAATGTACAGGAAATGGTCTGTGGACTTCAGTATTCATTACAGCTCCTCATAGTCTGTCAGTTAAACTTGGATAGCAATTAAAAGATTATGGACAAACTTTTTTGCCGATTCTCCTGTTTCTCTTTTCTCCATTTTCATGGACTTGCTCAGTAACATTTCTTGTTCAAGGTTCCTACTCTAAGAAAGACCTTTTAAAACCCAATTCATTCACACATTAAGATTAACAAAGGCAGCCGGAATAATACTATAGCTACAGATACTAAGATATAGATCTAATAATATTACTAGATATATATATACACTAAGATATAGATCCTCATGTCCCAATATCTCTAAGGTATGGTCTCCCAGAGAAGCTCCTTCCAGCATTCCAACTATTTAAATTTGCATTCCCTGGAAAGGAGGAAAGGAAATGAATCCTGCTTTTGATGTGGGTGCCCCTACAAGTGCACACCTGGTGCAAATTGTGTCTGTGCACCAGTGGAGGTAAATCAGTCCTTGAATCTACTGTCAGCCTATTCATCTGTTCTTACCATAACTAGCTGTGCTAAAAATGAGATCTACTGCCTTCATTTTACAGGCTCTTAAGCACCCCAGTGTTAGTGATGATACTCGCATGTATCTCATAAAAAAAAAAAGAAAGAAAACATTTTACAGTTAAATTCATTTCACATCCCCAGATACCTGCAGCTGGGGACAGCTCAGAAGTAAAGCAGGTCAGGCAATCACAGTTCATCTCATTGTTTCATAAATCCAAGTTTCTTTCATCTAGAGTCTCACATTCCCCACTGCCCCAATCTCATAATGGATTAAAGAGTCTTCCCTGCCTCTCCTTAACAAAGTAATCTACGGTCTTCTTTTTATATTTACAACATGACTCACACACAGTGCATTTGGCATACAATTGATAGCACTCACGGCAGCAATAATAAAAATATATACAGTCATTCACTATACATGGAGTGAGGGAACAACTGTGGAAGCTAGAAATAGGACAAATAAACAGGACTCTATATTATGCTACAAGTATAATGACTGAGAAAGTTTGTTATCTTTCAACAGTCTAATGGGAGGATGAGCTTATGCAGATCTGGGTTCATAGATGTTAAGGTCAGAAGGGACCTCAACAGGTCATTGTGTCTGACCCCCTGCCCTGGGCAAGAAAGAGCACTGGGGTCAGATAACCCTAGCTAGGTACTTGTCCAGTATAAAGTATAATTAACTTCAACTGTGGCTTTGCTAATAATTTTTTTGAGATGGCAGGTAGTGAACTTAGAATTTATCTATGAAGCTCCAAATGTAAATTTAGTATTCTGTTAAAATACCAAGTTTAGTACTTTGCATTTATAGCATCTACCTGTCAGGAAGGTCAAAACAAGCCAGGTCACTCAGGCTTTTATCCTACAACTTTTTGTATACCTGCTAAATTTGAGCTAAAGTTTGAAGCAAAGAAGCCTGAGGTGCTCAGTGAAGCATTTCCAAAAATCAGTTTTGAGTTGCCGATAACTGAAAAATGTCAGGTATTTGAATTTCTTGCAAACTCGCATATTCTTCCAGAAAGCAAACTCTAAACCTAATTTTCCATCACAAAACAGTTCAGATGAAAATATTTTGATCAGCTCTGTGTAGCTCAAAATGCTCAGGCAATGCTGGGACAAGAACCCAAGTTTCCTTGATACCCAACTATAAGTTAGTGACTGAGAATCACAGACATAAAAATCAGTAGTGATGACTCTGGAATCATTTATCCAACACTGGAAAATAATGTATATTCCATAATAAGGAATGGCAAAAAACAAACTGACAAAAGGTCTGATATAGTAGATTCAATCTTGTTTGCTTGTTATATTGCAAACACCTCGTACTAAAAAAACCCTACAATTTGCTGACAGCAATCTGAATGTGTTAAAGAAGGGCACATGTATAGAACATCTTATTTGCTAAATCAGAATTATTTTTAAAAAAAAGCTGAGTACAGAACAAGCTATGTCTTGTTCTAATTAACAGCTGAGCTTCCTGTTTACATATTGTTATTTGTTTTGTGCAACCAAAAGCAGTTCTGAAAGATTTCAATGTGTTTCCCATCATCCTGCATATTGTTTTATTATACTTCCTTCAGAAACAATGGCTTACGGTCAAATTAACTCATGCAGAGACATTTAAGATGTGTCAAGTTAGTGAGTAATAGTGACATCATTAATTTATGTCGCTGCTCTGTATGACAAATGTCATCTAAAAAACCTCACTACAATAGATTTCTTTTCTTTTTTTGGCCAGGCATTTCTGCCCAGTCTGTCTTTATGAAATATGTACAACTTCCTTCTGGCTCTTGAACATCAGAATATTGTCCAAATGAATTTTAACTCTGATGCTTAAATCTTTTTCAGGGTTTGGGCACACTACATGTTTTAGTTGAGGTAACATGTCGTTACATCAGTATAAATGAGCAACGGACATGTGATGTATAGCTTCATATCAGTGTGACTTACTAGAATCCAATTTAGAATTAGCTCAGGAAAAAATCAGGGTAAGCCACACTGGTGTAAGTACTGTATACTGATGCCAATGTCACAAATCTGCTTCTGTGCAGGGGTAGCTATACCCTCAATGCAAACAGGCTCTTACTGGGTTCTCCATCACCTACTGATAAGGTACTTCATTAGTACCTCCCACAACACCAACCCTGAGACAGCTAGTAATCTGCCCATTTTGTTTGCCAATATAACTTGTACATCAGCATGTGTCATATGCCTAGGCCTTCAGTCCCTTATCTTTTATGCATAAAATTGTTAACTCTTACACAATATCTACCCTCTATCTCACAGTTGTAGCACTGATATTCATTTAAGTCTTACTCCTACAAGATAGGTAAATGCATACATAAAAATAAGATCATGCTTGACCCCCACAACAAAAAGATAAAGCAAGGCCAGCCCCATTGATGGACCGGTGCTCTGCTCAGTACAGTGGCGTTAACCCTTGGTTTTCCCTCCAAAATGCTCCAGAAGCAAGTGCAAGTCCCATCTCTTTCAAAAGCTTATTCAACTGTTCCTGCTCACGGCTGACATTACATATCTCACTGCATTAACACACCACGTATGGGGCACATATACACGAGACGTTTACTGTGGAGTTGCCTAATTAGCGCTGCAATAAAATCTCAGTAAGCGTGTCTACACAAGATGCTAAAGACTCAGTAGACTAATTCTACTGTGCATTAGTGCACCAGGCAAAAACCATGCTAATGTGCAAACATACAGCAGAATTAGTCTACTGTGCATTTATAATCAGCTAAAAAACGTGAGCTGGCACAACTGTGCAGCAGCACTGATTACAGCACATTAAGTTAGTACTTGTCATTACAGGCATTAAACTTAATGCACCATAATTACAGAGCATTAATGAACACGTAGATGCGCCCAGTGTCTACACATGTGGACCTATTAGGCCATGGTAAATTAATAAATACCGCTGTAGGTTAGTACTTGTCAGCATAAGTACTATCCTGTGGCAGCGTTATTTAGCACGTCGCTATAGACGTGTAGATACTGATGGGGCTAGCTGGGGCACATGGGTGCTTCAGTATCGGGGCTGCCTGCTGGCTAGCCCCACACTGGAACACCTTCACGTCCCAGCCAGCCCCTCCACAACACATTGATTTGGGTCAGAGCAGCCTGCAGACCCCCCAAACCCTTGTCAGCCAGGGTTTCTCTGACTCGGCTTAATGTGGTGCATTCCCAGGCGCACATGTAAATATGGCTCCCGGGAGCAATAAACTGTTGTGAAGACTGTGCCAGAGTTTATTCAGTCAAATTCATTGCATGTGTAGATGCACCCATGGAGTAGGGAAATAATGCTGCAGCATTTCATAGAGTTCTAAAGTCCTGTGCCTACTGAAGCTCTGCCAGCGTTGATGCAGTGCCTCCTTGTCCTCAAAACAGGTCTGTTCCAGGATTTGGGAAAATATTTATTCAGTATTGACTATAGCACTATACTGTGGGTAAGCAAACAAAATGGTCTTGATCTCTCACTTTTTCAGCTCCTTTCTTCACAAGTAACGTATTTCAAGTAGTAGTTGAAGGGAGGCCTTATGGCAAAAAAAGAAGCATGAAGCAGTTCCAAGCACAGGGAAAACCATGAAGACCAGAAGGAGAGAACAGAAGGACACAAAAAGAGTGAAAATTTCAGGTTGCAACACAGAGGCCTCACAATTACTAAAACTGGGACTGAAGTAGTATATGGGCCTTGTTGTTTTTGTCTCTCTGCAGAAAGCAAATTTCACACAGATGACACTACTATTTCGTAGCTTTACTTATGAGTAATGATAGACGTAGAAAGCATGTCATAGATTTTTCCATCGTAAATAGCAAGTATGTGTACAGGAGCATTGCAATGCCTTATGGCTAGGACTGGGTAAATTTGCTATTCTGTCTGTGTGCGCTAACTCATTCTATCTCCCCATTATCACTCTTCGCCTATCCTGAGTTGTGATTCACATCAGAGGTGCTGTACAGTGGCACAATAGCATTTCATGTGAAAATTCTTTAAAATACAAGGTTATGTTGTGGGGGAGCAACCACTTTCTTCACCTCAGGGGCAAAATTGGAGTTCACATGTGCGATGGACTGAATAACACTTCCTCTCAAGAGCCAATTTTCTTCCAACCCCCTACAGCAATCAAAACATGGATTTTTAGTTTTGTACCTGATTTGCTAAATAGCTTTTTCTCTCTTTTTTCCCTTTTTTCCCTTTCAGAGAGGCAAATTTAGAATTGTGATTTGCTGCACTCATCAGAAACTAGTTATTTTTAGCCAAAACTATTGTTCTCTATGAAGACAGGCAGCTGACTGATTAGTTAATTCCTCTTATGTGTGAAGTAGTATTCTTTCCTTAGTTGAAATAAGAGGCCGAAAGGAAAGAAAACTTTAATTGTTGTGGTTTGTGTTGTAGAAGCATGGAGGAACCCATTGTGGTCGATGCTCAATAAAATACTGGGTGTACGCAAGAAAGAGAGAGTGTGTTGTTGTCTTTAGGAGCTTAATTTGTATAGCAAATGGCAAGCAGAGACATGGAGGAGAAAAAGAAAAAAAAGAAGATGAAGAAATGGAAAGCCCAAATATCTGGAATGTTCTTAATCAGGTGCCTAATCTCATGGACTCCATCACTTGATTGGGGGAGTGCAGCTACATACAAATGTAGGAACTTGAAAACATTTTCCTGTTGTGGACTATTCCTTCAGAAACAGACTCCTATGGCTTCGTAACAGACCTACTCCCCACTCAAGAATGAACCTCCACTTCCACTTGTAGCACCTATACTGCTAATATCAGAAACACGCAGACAAAGTGAACATGAACTTATTTTAATACTAATAGGTGTGGCTGCATTCATGTAGTTGTAGAGTTTTTTTTTTTCTCCTGAGTAATATCAAAGCTACCATGAGCATTTATGACAGAAATCTGAAGTTTCACTCATGTATTAATACCACATAACTTAGACTACCAAACACCGCATTTCTAATTTTAAGTTGTAAGCCATAGGCTAAGTGGGTGTTATAGTCTATAATAATATTTATCATAATAATAGGCTTATTACTTAATATTTATAATAATAATAGGCCAATCACAATGCTTACTGAAATAACCACTCAGAGTGCTCTGGACAGACAGAATAAGCCTATTATTATTATAACAGATATTCCTAAGCCTGTGTTTACACCTGAACAGCTTTATGTAGCCTTTTCAAGGGAGAGAAGTTTAAATGCTGTTAAAGTATTTGATCAAAGGATAACTAAGAATCCTGTATTTAATGAAATACTTTTGCAATAAAAAGTTAATCACAAATGTTTTGTGGGTTTCAGCTAGTCAATTCATAATTTCAAATAGTGAATATGTTCAATAGCATCTTGACTCATTTGTGGGTATATCACGAACAAAAAGAGGCAAAATTAATCATGTTATTTGTGATGAAATATTTGTTATTCATAATATTCATAATTTACGGGCAAAATGGTCAAACTGCAGTGACTAATATTTGGTTCTTAAATTTGTAATGATGCACCCAAACTAAATTGGTTCGATTTTCAGAACTGCTGACAAATGGCCACAGGCTTGCAGAACAGAGGAAGTCATATTCAAGTTCAGCTAGAGTCATGCATGAGATTTTTCAATGAACTGTTTGCAGTCTGGCCCACTGTCCTTTCACGAGCAAAGACAAGCAATATTTGTGTAAGAAGTCCCCGTTCTCAGCCATGCCCTTTCCTGGGAGCTGAGGTTTGAAGGTCTTTTTACCTCCTAGAGCCACTGCTCTTCATTTACAGCATATTTGTCTGTTGCAAGGCAGCACCATGCAGGAGTACCCCCAGATTAGCTCAGGAAGTGCTAGTCTTAGAAGATGAAGCAGTATAGTCATGTTAACATGGGGGAGCATTGAGCTAATTAGCTCTGCAGTTGGGAAGCAGAGTGAATTATCTGAGATTCATTTCTTTGCTAACGCAGTTGCCTTGCATTTATCGGTTTCTTTAGATCCCTCCTCCAAGTTGGACATGCTTTGCATAATGGGGCAGTCATAGGCGGAGGGAGAAAAAAAGTATTTGTGGGGGCTAAATACACACGTGCCCTCCTCCAGTAAGTAAGTCTGTGGGGGAAGGGCCATGGTGGGTGGGCAGATCAAGGCCCCATCAGTGAAGGAGGAAGTGGGGCACAGGCAGGGGCTGGGGTGAGTGGGGTTCCAGCCTGGCCGGGTAGTGGGACAAGTAGCGGCCCGGAGGGGCACATGCCACCCTAATCTGTGTGTGGGGCAGAGTCAGCTGCTGTTGTGCACTGGGCTTTGAGCCCTGCTGCCCCAAGAGCCACACAATGCAATGTGTGTCCCACTGCTGGGCAGCCCAGTGCTCAGTGGCTACCACCTGCATCCTGCACAGAGATGGATGGGGCATGGGCACGTGCCCCCTGGGCCTCTGCTTGCCCCACTACCAGGCTGCCTGGTGCTCCACTCATTCCCAGACCCTGCCCCTGCCCCTGCCCGTGCCTGTACCTGTGCCCCGCTCCCTCCCTCACTGCTGGGGCTTCAATCTGCCGTCCCACCATAATGGTGAGGGAGGGAGTGGGACTGCAACTGGGGCACGCCCTGCACAGCCCAGGTGTGTGGGACTGAGTTGTGAGTGGCTTGTCCAGGGGGCCCCCAGTGTGGAGAGGGGTTGGCGGCTTCCACTGCTGCATGTGCCCTGGCAAGCTCGGGGGCATGTGCCCATGGATCTGAGCAGGCCAAGGGCAGACTGTTGCTGTGGGCTGGGGCTGCTCTGAGCTCTTCCCAGCAGGTGTTGAGTTGGGCTGCACTTGGGGCAGGGCTTTTAGTGGTGCTGGGAGGGAGGTTGAGGGGGCCTACAGCAAATTTTGGGGTGGCTGCAGCTCCTCCCACCCTGTAGCCCTTTTCCCAGCACCACTGCCACCCACCCTGAGCACAGCCCGGCCCACTTCCTCCCCCTCCCTCTCCCTGCCATGCCGGGAAGTGCCCAGTGCTGCCCCAGTCCCAGCCTGCAGTGGCAGCCTGTCCTTGCCCCATGCAGATCCAGGACACATGCTCCCATACTTCCCAGGGTGCACATAGCAGCAGGAGCCACGCTCACTGGATAAGCCACTTGCTGCTCCATCCCTCACCCTGCCCCAGCCGTGCAGCCTCAGTCCCACTCCCTCCTTCACCGCTGTGTGCGCACCCCTCCCCACTCCTGCTGCACCTACCAGAAGCCCTCAGCCAAGCTGCTTTGCAGCCCTACCACTGACCCGTATTTGGAGGTGTAAGCCCCATTAGTCCCACCCTTCCACCACCTATGGCAGAGCTCCTACAGCATAAAACAGTTCATTATAGCATTTCTCTGGATAGTCATTTGGTATTTACATAAGCTTTCTCAAAACAGGAACCAGGTTTCTTGTCAACTGAACTTAACTCCACTCGTGCCCAAAGACACCTTGGTCTGCCTTCCCAGCCAGATGCTTCAGTTGATAGTTGTATGGTTGGAAGGACTAGTGACAGTATAGTACACGGGCCAGAAAGAGCAAGCCAATAACCAGCTAGTGCTGTCTCTCTATATATGTTCGGTGTACAATATGGCATAGGACCTCCCAGTATTGCCAATGAAACTTACAGTTCCATCAGACGCTCCATCATGGAAAAAAATCTACTTATCTTCAGCTTATTTGCTGAATTCTAAGTAAGGATCACTTTTATATTTGCTGCAGCTAAATGATCATATTGCTCAGTGTCTGATCATGTCAATGCTCCTAAAAAAATCAGTGTCTTAGATCAGCACCTCAAGTCCTGGTGATGAAGAAAGCTGCATTCTATTCCATGTTACACTTAACATGTGACTAGCTAATCATGTCTTAAGTAGTAACCCAGCCACGCATTCATGCAATTAATGATGCAATAAAATACGGAATAAGCCACAAATGTATTACACAGAATTAAATTAAATGTGTGGCCAGCACTAATCAGCTGATTTGTGCTCCCAGCCTTGGGATCACACTAGTGAGAAAGGCTGGGTGCTCCCAAGGCTGGGAAAGCAGCTCAGCTGACTGGTGCTCCCAGCACTGGGGACACACTGAAGCTAAGGGCCAATGTGCCCCAAGGCTGGAAGCACCGATCAGCTTGCCAGTGCAGTGGAAGACTGGGATCATGATCCGGGGGTCACCCTGCTGCACCAATAGGGCACTACTGGGAGTGATCATGGCTCAAATCCTGTTTCACCTTTAACTGAGCATCTGCTAGGGGCTCTGGATGCTCCCTTATCGCCACTCAGATGAAGAATGAGTGACAGATCCTTCACCAGAACTTGCAACTGTTCCTTATGCTGAGTTCGCTGTAAAAACCTGTAGCTGAGTCCCAGAAGCCCTTCTGCTCCCACCTTTAATAGAAGCTACCTTTACACAGATCAGAGTGGATCTGGTGGGCTTTGGAAAAGTGTAAAGTGATACCAGTACACTGTGGTCCTTCTTGATTATGCTACTAAGACTCAAAAGGCAATTACACTGAGTTCCATAGGAACCATAACACGGAAGTACTATGGGAAACACTGAGAGGTCAAAGTACCAATTTCACATCCCATGGAATTAAAGAAAGATGTAGTCTGTTGGAGACAGTTAATTCAAAAGTCACTCTACCATCTCCAAATGGGGGGTCTGGTCAAAACAATTTCGTCAGACCATAAAGGTAACACTGAAGTTTGTGGCCTTGGACTCCAGCCACCCAGACTGGTGGCAGTCCTCCCTCATCCCTGACACTGGAAATGGTTGCATGCCTCAATATTTCTGAATGCCATTTGAGAGGTGCCACAAGCTTCTAGTGGCTTTTTACACTGTTGAACTCCTTTATGGGAAATGTCCCAAGGACCTTTATATCTCCCATTAGAGCTCCAAGAGGAACAAGGCTCTCAGGCAGCCAGTGTCAAGATTCCTGAAGGGGCTTAAAAACACTGGACTTGCTTTGCTCAGGAAATTTACCCTAATGAACAATAGGCCCAGGAACAGGTATGTAATCCAACCCTTCTGGTTATTTTAGCCTGAAGATCAGGTACTATTTTTGGTGTCTAGCACAGAGCCCAATTTGTTGGATCTTTTGTCAGGATCCTCTTCTGCTAGGTTCATGGGCTAATTCTATTATAAGGTCTCCAACATGCTTTAATGGTCATCTCTTCTTGTCTCTCTCCATCAAAGTAGATTTTCATATTGTGCCCTGTCTTTAGGGAAGTGGCCTGCTGAAGAGGAAAAGGGGAGGGACTTCCCCGACCTCAAAGTGACCAGCTTTTTTTAGATACTTGTTTGTTCCCTGAGTCTATGAAATGACCCCTTCTTTGTCTTATATATCTGGATGGGGACAGTCAGCTTGGCTGAGCTCTGTTTAAATAACCATGTTCCCTAAAGACTATGCCTGACCCTATCTATACTCCATAAAGGGGAAGTCCTAGCAGAAGTTACCAGGGTGTTCACATAAAAATCAAATTGCTGGAAGGGAGTGTCTCTTATCCACTGAAGAAACCCACATCCTACCAGTCAGGTGGTTCCTTGTGTAGACTGCAGCATGTTTTAAGTTTTTCCGTACTGACTCTACATTGTCCAGGCTTCTTGGTTGAGTCTACCCAAGGAGATTGTGAAATATCCATCCTAAATGTTGCTGCAGGTCCTGGTCCTGGTCTTACTCCTGGATGACCTGTTCCCACATCATCTTTTGCTACCAGTTGCTGTGCTGTTGCTGCATGACCTGCTGTTCTGTCTGTTTTAGAAATGTATATAGAGCCATCAAGAATCAAGACTTTCACCCACCCCCTCCACATAGAAAATGTAGTTTCCACAAAATCTACACTTCCACAGCACTGGGAAACTGGCCCCATGCTTTATCCAATTTATGAGGCTGGTTTCCTTCAGGAGCCTTGTTTTCACTCAGTCTCCAAGGATTTGGTAGCACAGGTGCAGGTAGAATAGACTTAGTTTTCCGAATGGCTATTTAGGGACTACTGAAGGACCCAAAAGAAAAAAGCAAACTTCCAGAAGCTGCCAACAGACTTTCCTTCCTTTCAAGTGTCCTCAGGCAAGTCATTTATGAGAATTCTCTTCTCAGCTATTTAAGGTCTGGCCCTCCTCCCTCTTAGGGCACCCAAACAAGCAGCAGTTGTGTGATCACTCACTGTTCTCCGCCTAACCCTTCTCCAGAAGCTGAAGTTCAGAGATCTGTTCCTTTCTGTCAGCTCCAATGTTAATTGAGCAGTGCTTCTCTCTTTTACGTCCTTTGGCAGTCTAGGCTTAACAAGCCTTTCAGATGTGTCTGGGCAGTGGTACTTGAGCTGTTAGCAGTACTTTAACTCTTACCTGGCCACTGTGACATTTGAATGCTCTATTACCATCTCACTGAAGCCACCACCTTCAAGCATAGACCACTTTTATTTAGGTGCCCAGATACAATTCAAGAGCCTATGTTTGAGTACTCACATTTGAATTATTTGCCCGTTACCATAACTCCACCTTCCAAGGGAGGTGGTGCTTGCCCCATCCTTGGGGGTCTTCAAGAGGAGACTGGACAGGCAACTGGCTGGGATCACATGATCCCAGGTTTGGTGACCCTTTTCTTGCCTGCCAGGGGCAGGGGGGTGGACTAGATAGGCCACTGAGGTCCCTTCCGACCCTAGAATCTATGAATCCATGAATGACTCTATAACCAACTAATATGTTCCTGAGAATCCTTTTATGCTATACTGGGTAAAACTTCTGCAAGAACTTATAAATTTCATAGATTTCATAGACATTAGGGCTGGAAGGGACCTTGCGAGCTCATTGGGTCCTGCCCTCGGCCCAAAGGGCAGGAAAGCCAGCTGGCGGCAGATGACCCCAGCAAAGTGAGCATCCAACTTTACATTCGTCACAGGTCTTCCTGTGCTACCCTGCATGCTGAGGGGTCTTTTCTAGAATCTAAAAAGAGGTCACAATGGAATTCTTTCTTCCTTGTAGTTGAATACAGATTAACTCTGTCTTAACTGTATTGTTCTACTGCGGTCTTCAGCCCAAAGCTCCAGGGCGCTTTTGTCTTTTATTACTACACAGCTGCAAAGGTGATAAAAACCAGGGTTGTTTTGAGTTCCATACACTTTGCTATCTGTGATTTACTGGGTGTGTCTTGAATTCTCTGAGAAGGAAGAAGTACAGGGAATACAGAAAGAAAAAAGGCTACTGAGTCTGTGAGCATACTGCTTGACTCTGGGGATCTACTTTTGAAATAGGATGCTGTTGTTTATTTTGTAGAATCATAGTCATTAAATAAAAAGGACTCAGTGTAACTACCAGTATAATCAGTGAGAATCTTACCATTACAGTCCATTGGATGAATCAGGCTTTTACTGTGGAAAGTTTCAAACAACGTATTTCTTGTAACACGATAGCCATGCACTTTTTTTTGACTAGGGACAGACATTCAAAAAGCCTGAGCCTGAATTGATTAAATCTTTGCACATTAATTTAACCTGGCTCTGCTGAAGTGGTTTGAAACCGGACAGACATTCTCTCTGGACTGAGGAAATTCAGGCACCTGCCTGCAATGACTCAGGCTAGAAGCCAGGGGGCACTAGAGAAGCTCTCCCTCCTCTTCTGCAGGGTGCTGAAATGAGGTGCGTGGCATAGTCAGGCCCGGGCAGGACTATCTCGTTAGGGAGGCCTGCCTGCATGGTCCTAGTCTTTTCCCCACTGGCGGCACAAGGGTCAGGACTGTTGCCAGCTACCAGCCCCAGGGTAGCACTCTGAGGCAAGGGATGGGTGTGCAGTGCAGGCATCTGTTGATGATGCAGAGCTTTTCAATTTCCTTCCCTGCTTTGTCATACTGTCTGCAGCACACTGACCTTCAAGCAAGCTGGGGGCTGATAGTGATAACAGTCTTTATCACCCAATTAGCAAAACAATGGCCTCTCTCCATTACTTCAAATTTCTTACATAGCTTACCAGCTGAACTGTAGATTAGCTCCAAACAGCCCTAAGAAATCACAGTTCTGTATGCGTGTCCCAGTGAAATTGGAGAGATGCACACAGACACCTCTCAGCACTAGCTAGGATATCACATGCCTAGAATCTGTGGGGCTGGGGTCTATGCTGTGGGAGGTGGGAGGGACAGAGGGAGGGAGGGAGTGGAGGGATTTCCTGCTTGATCAGCAAGGGGTAGGGCAGGGGGAAGCCAGGAAGACCCTGCTGCATCTCTGCTGGAACCTTACACAGCATTAGCTAGCATATTGCTTGCTGGCTATGGTCCGTGCTTTGGCAAAGAAGAGGATGGGATGCTTGCCTCAGCAGTGAGTGCTGGGGGGAGTGCAGCACAGGGAATCCAGCAGACTCTGCTGTGCCTGCAAATCTCTGCTGGAGCTCTAGCCAGGGAGCAGAGGGGAGGGGCCAGCTCTGCTGTGGAGCAGAGAGCTCTGCCCAGCCCAGGATGCTGGGGGGCTCTGCTTTAATTTAAACCAGCAAGGGGTCTGGGACAGACATTGCATAAACCCAAATCATAGTTTCATAGTTGGTAGGGTCAGAACAGACCTGAGCAGATCATCAAGTCCAAGCCCCTGCCATGGCAGTAAAGAGTACTGGGGTGAAATGACCCTGGCCAGGTATTCATCCAGCCTTCTTTTAAAGACCCCCAGCGTAGGAGCCAGCACCACTTCTCTTGGAAGTTGGTTCCAGATCCTAGCCACCCTGACATTGAAATAGCACCTCCTGATATCTAGCCTGAATCTACCCTCTGCCAGCTTGTGACCAGTATTGCTAGTCACTCCTGGCAGTGCTTGGGGGAACAGGGACTCCCCCAATGCCTGCTGGTCCCCTCTGACTAGTTTGTAAAAGGCCATTAGATCTCCCCTCAGCCTTCTCTTGTGAGCAGTCCCGTTGCCTCTCCTCATAGGGCCTGCCCTGCTGCCCCCTGACCATGTGAGTGGCCCTCCTCTGGACCCTCTCCATGTTGTCCACATCCCTCCTGAAGTGCAGCACCCAGAACTGGACGCAGTACTCCAGCTGCGGCCTGACCAGTGCCGCATAGAGGGGGAGGATCACCTCCTTGGACTTTCTCGAGATGCATCTGTGGATGCATGACTAGGTGTGGTTGGCCTTCCTGACCACGTCCCACACAGCCAGCCCATGTTCATTTTGGCATCAATAATGACTTCAAGGTCCTTCTCTGCCTCTACACTGATGAGAAGGGAGTTCCCCAGCCCGTAGGTATGGTGCTGGTTCTTCCTCCCCAGGTGCAGCACCTTGCACTTGTCAGTGTTGAAACCCATCCTGTTCTCATCTGCCCACCCCCGTAACCTGTCCAGAACTGATTGCAGCCTATCCCTCCCTTCTAGTGTGCCCACTTCTCCCCACATCTTAGTGTCAGCTGCAAATTTGAACAGGGTGCATTTTACCTCTGTCTGTTAAGTCTGATACTACAGTCAACAAGATTTATTTCAAACTGGTTTCAGCCATTTTCAAATTGTTTTATGTACACTGAACATCTGTTCTGTTACAGGTTTAAACCAGTTTCTGATCACTTAAACCAGTTTGTGTGTAATGTCTGTCCCTAGCCTTTAAGTTTGGTAGCATGTTGTGGGAAAAGCCCATCTGCCACACTCCTTCATAGGTCACAGCAGGCCTTCTTTTACAAATTCAGGAGCACTGCTGACTGTTATGTGGGGTCTGCCTCATTTGGGCCCATAGGCCTGCCTCGTTTGGGCCCACTTTGGGACACCTTTGCCTCCAAAGGTTGAACATGATTAAGGTCTGGAGTTGAACAGAATCAAGGATAGCCCTGTTGATCATTTCTGGATAGTGTCCAGAAAGTCACAGACAACTAAATGGATCCCAAGGATTTTACCAAACTTCTGATAACTTTAATAATTTGTGTAGTAATACCAAAAGGACTAATAGCACCCTATTGTGCAAGAATTTATGTAGTCAAAGATAGTTTCTTCCCATAGATTTCAAAAACTAATTCCAATGGAAACATTTAATAGAGACATTAGTTGCCTGATCTGCAAATCTCAGACATGAAAAAGACATTAACTCAGGCTGCAGAAGTCTCAGACAGGCAACAAACTGAGCATATTGAAATAGCTGTGAGTCCCAGGATGTAATGCAGGCAGAAACAATGGACTTCCCAGCACCTGTCAAGAGACTGATGCCCATGCAGAAACCTCCAAATCAGCATTTCAGTGCAATGCATGGCAGAGATGAATCAAACATCATT
Source organism: Crocodylus porosus (assembly GCF_001723895.1). Classification (NCBI taxonomy): domain Eukaryota; kingdom Metazoa; phylum Chordata; order Crocodylia; family Crocodylidae; genus Crocodylus; species Crocodylus porosus. The sequence goes on along the minus strand of NW_017728910.1, from coordinate 16,244,047 downwards.
AATTAATTATGTATATGTTTTTGAAATGTGGCATTATGTTAATATCTAGTCATATTTTCATCTGCCCTATGTTTTATTGTTTTAATAACACCTCCAAGGTTACAGCTGAAAGATACTAGTAAATAATACCCCCAAAAATTAAGCAACAGAGGAAACATAATATATCTACAGTTCCCACTGGGCAGCATCAGAGATGGTGAAGCCAGGATTTAGTGACTGCTGGATAAGCTGGTTTGAAAAATGATGCTTTATCAAAAAAATAACATAGGTTTGGTACAATGTTTTATACTTATGAATAGAGACAGGGATGTCCTGATTGATGGAAGCTTCAGATCCAACCCATTATCTTCAAAACAGAGAAGTATCTTGTCAGATCAGTATATTTCCCCCGATGGTTGACAGTCGACATTCAGGGATATTTAGGATTCGTCATCTATTCTGAAAGTCACATCAAGGAATCCTGAAAATTCCTACTTGCTCTATTTCTAATGCATCTGTTACTATGGTTACATGGTGTCAACTGGGTCTGGTTATACATTTGCTGTCATTTATTTCTTCCTTTTGTTCCCTTTTTAGAATAGCTTTTTGATATTTTTATATTGGATTACTTCAATGTGCTTTATATGGTGCTACACTTCAAAAGCATTTGGAGGGTACAGGCTATCTGAAAGGCAGCTGCCTGCCTGCGAGGTGGCAGCGGCTACAAGGAATATAGCATAACATATACATTAACTTCCTGTTTATTTCTGGATACAACTTGTGTCTGGATTTTGACTGGTGTGAATTCTGTATTGTAGTTAGATTGCCTTTGTGCCTTAGAGCTGCCATGGCAGCTGTGGCCTTGGCCTAACAGACTACATGTAATAGTCTTGGGGCCCATGTCAAAGTATTCAATTTGGAGTAGGTACTAGAATCCAACTGGAAACTATACTCTCCAGTTAGTTCAGCAATGCTCCTAAGTCAGAGACCCCGCCCCCGCTGCTTGCACTGTAGTCAGCCAATCTGTTGAACTTGTTGAGAAATACTGGCAGGCCACTAGCCACAAGCCCGTTTGTGAACATTATCAGCACAACAACACACTTAGCACTGCTGCTAATTGACATGCACAAAGGTCAGACGATGAAGAGTATCCCTACCAAGTTACTATGGACCTCACGAGAGGTAGGAAAATATTTTCAGGACATCTACAAGACTGTGCTGTTCCGCTTTTCTCTTTCAGGCTCATCATGGAAGGTAGTAGGATCCACAGCTCTTCAGTTAGGTAGGTGTGTGTGTGGTTTCATACTCAGTCTACATAAGTATTTCTGCTATGATTGATATTTAAACAACTGATGGGCCGAATAGAGCCACATCTCCATGCCATAAAGTTACATGGCAGAAAAGCCATTCAAACTTTCTCTGTCCAAGTTGTTGCAAAAGCAGGTGTCTTTGAGCAATGAGCTTCAAAAGCACATTTCAGAGACTCATACCTTTCTTGTCCTAGTACTAATAACTACATCCACTGGAAGAACAGCACTGCATTCAGTATGTTATTTTTGCAAGGCTTAAAACAGAGCTATTCAGACTTTATGCCTTCCTCTACATATATAGTACACAATCATCAAGTCTTTGTTTATCAAGAGACCTCAAAAAAAGACCGCATATATAGTTACGCTATAATGCCCCCCACTGGGAAGCTATGTATTATAAACAACCCTTTTGACATACTTGAGAAACCAAAAATAAATGAGAAACAACCTTCTTATGGATTATATTAAAGTCTATACAATATATTCATCTGTATACATACTTTAACATTAATCCTTTATGATACAGGTACTACAATTTCTATTTGTCAATCATAATTACCACCTGTGAATTGACAACTTCATTAAAGATCTTTGCTACTGGATTTGTAATTGTGTGTGCTAGTTTTTTCAATATTCTGGGATCGAGATTATCTGTACTTATGTTGTCATTGTAAACAACCTAAGCTTTACTTCTGTCTTTAAACTGGCATATAACTAACTGTCTCAGTTCTTGCTTTTTATAATTTTTTTCCTTTTGCTGTCTAGTTTCATCATGTTTATGAGCTCATATGCTTGCTTAGTTGCCATATTCTCATGCTGCAGGGCTCCTCTGGATGAGAAGTCAGGTTAGATACAGCTCAACCTCTTGTAGCATACTCCTGTGTTATATCAGTACATATCGCAGTTCCAGCAATATGTACTGAAGGTGTTTTGAAGCAACTAGCAGCAGCTTTTAAAAAATGCTCTCGATACATTTATGAACAGTTAAAGGGTTTGGCATCCTTGGACACACTGTTTCAAGCAACTGTTTTTCCATATAGGCATATCTTTATTCTTTCCACTATAGTAACTTTAATGAAAGGGACTACCGGCTGCTGTCCTCTCACCCGTTGTGTTTGGTGGTGGTGGCAAGACAACATCCCACCATATAGGAGCATGGGCACTTTGCAGTCATGGTGGCAAGGCAGCCAGATATAGCTGGTTGCCGCCAGCGTAACAAAGGCTTCCACAGAATCCCTTTCATTGTCACCTACAGCTCCCAGCTTGAACACTTGAGACATCATTAATGACCTCCAGTCCCCCCTGGAAAATGAAAACCATCTCAAGGTAGCCATGCAGGACTAAACTGCCTGGGCTTGCAAACAGCTACCTAACCTCAAACAGCATTTCTCTAGCAACAGACTACCTAATTCCTGTTCAGCTCCAGGCCTTGACCTGGACCCAGATGCCAGCTGTGCCCCCTCAGCAGTGCAGACCACATCATCACTGCATTATATAAGTAACCTGGATTATAACACCCGAGGTTCATTTACGCGTATTTCTATCGAAATCATGTATGCTATCACCTGCCTATGGTTCCCCTCTATCTTCATGTGCCCCTGTGGCATCATTGCTTCTGCACTGTTATTTAGTACTTCCTTTTGGAAGTACTAAATGCCAGTGCAGTAACAGCCTGTACTGTGCCATGCCAATGATGCATGATTATTGTTAGCCTCTATGTCGCCATAGTAACATTATAGCAAGGGAGTGCATTGCTACAGTGACGTAGCTGTGGTATCATGGTGCGCATTGGCCATGCGTAGGGGGTACAAATGGATGCACGTGCACTCCCTGAGCATGGTGGTGCATACCCTGTGAAAAGGTGTGCCTGAGGGCGGTCGCCACTCACCACCCCCCTTGCCACCAACACCACCAGCAGCATCTGCAGGTGGTCCGTGATTGTCACTGGCGATCGCTGATGATACCAGCGGTGTCTGCCGGTGGTCACCAACCATTGGCTGGCACTTGCCATCCCCCACCCGGCCACTGACAGTGCTGTGACTGCCTGTGGGAGTTCCCCACTTGCTTCCGCCATGCTCCGACCACCGACAGCACTGCCGCCACTTGTGGGACCTCACTGTGCCCCCTCCAGGGCACACGGCGTTCACGATGGTTTGTGCCCACTGATGTTATGGCGCCATAGTACACTGCTAGTGACGTAGTGTCTTGTGCAGACATAGACATGCCCACAGTGTACAAATGGGTGATCCCTATATGTAAGAGTCAATGAACCCTGTCTGACATCAGTTCTAGAAAGACACACAAGCTTGTGGCAGAACAATTTATCCTCCCTGGACATTTAATTCTGACCTCTGAGTGGCTGTTCTTAAACGTCAAAACTTTAAAAATTAACCTGGAAGGGGAAATTATGGAACAAAAAAACTCATCCACAGACTGGATAATGTTAAGTATTATATTATATTATTAAACTACCAATTCTTATGCCATTACTTGGCTTAGCTTTCATGAGCATGTCCTTCAGTGGGTTAACTGCTTATTTTCTCTCCTATCCACTTTGCCTCTCTCAGGAGTGCCCCCTATTTTTCCCCTTCTCCTTGCCTTGCTCTTTGTAGTCTACTTACTGCTTTCTGTTTAACAGCTTTGTCTCCTATAGTCCTTCCACAGCATCTGATAAATTAAGCCCTTTCCTTACGAAAGCTTATTCTATATGTTGCTGATTTAGAATTCTATAAAGTGGAAATCTACCCTGCCTTCTTCATATAGCCAGTAGGAGGGGAAAGTGGGATAAGTACCCTCTGCTTCCATATCAAGAAGTAGGCCCAAGTGGGCAATATTCCAAGTTGAAGGCAGTCTTCCAATCAGGAGGAATGACAGTTCCTAGGAATCCTAAAGAGCGTTCAGTTTGCACCACGCTGCACAAAGAGCAAGGGAAGAGCCATGCTAAAAGTGATTACAGCACACTGCCTTTCAATGTTTGCTCTATTGCTTACCACTACAAAGACAGCAGAGAGTGAAGGGCCTTGGCTACTCATCCATTACACACACCACACCACACCACACCACACCAAAATGCTTTTGGACAGATTGCTGTTTTCCAAAACCACACATGCAATGGATGACTGTGCTCATGTACACTGCCACTGCTGCTGCTAGTCATTCTGCAGTTGCCCTCACAGACAATAATAAGCATATGCTCAGTTGTCTCTCCACTAGTCCTTGTGTCTGTGATCACGTGCACAATCCAGACCTCACCGTACTGCAATTCTATGACACTACCTTTTGAGCAAAATGGACACAGCCAAGGAGTGGCCTTCTGGGAACAGCTGTAGCCACCAGTTCTCTAAAGCCTTCATTCTCCATCCCCATGGCTGTGACCATAGCCAACATCTTCGCAAGCTACAGAATACCTGGCATCATATTTTTGCCTAGTCTGAAGAAATCCTGCTGAAGTCTGTGGAATGGTACTGCAGAACTTGCTGAAAAAACAGAAAGCATCAATGGTGTCACCGATTCACAGAAGTTTAGGGCTGGAAGGGACCTTGTGAGATCACTGGGGTCAAATAGCCCCAGTAAGGTATGCATCCGGTCTCTTTTTGAAGATCTTCATGGTAGGTGCCTGCAACACTCCCACGGGGAGTCTATTCCTGTTTTCCTTTGTGATAGACCAAATGTCATTTGCTTTCCTCTTGAACTTTTTTCCAGCACATTTGCTCGGTGATTGTGTGCTGTGTACTTTACCATTCCTCATGTACCGGGCTGTTTGAAGTTCTGACACAGACTGAGCCTATGTCTGCCCAGCTGGCAAACAGTCAAGGCAGAGCCCTCAGCATCAAGTTCAAACTGGTTCCAAACCCAGGAACTTACCTGCTTGTCTTTGCCAGGAAAGGATTACTGGGGGGTGGGGGGGAGGGATAGCTGGCAGCATTTTCTTTTTTTTAAATGCAGAGTGGGAACATGGTGTTCTTTCTACCATGTCCAGCAGAGATGAAGGCAATGCCTTTTCCCCTACCTGTGACTAACTACAGGCTTTGTAGAAATGAAAACTAAACCAAGCATAGTGGTGGAGTGAGCTGCCAGATGCCTGCTGTTGTGACATGGTACACCACCGCACGTGGTGCTGGACTAACTAGACACATGCCACAACATTCCTTCTTAGCATCTTCGTGAACATGGCCATCTCACTCCGAGTGGTTAGTTGTTCTCGAGGGTCCTCTTCAGTGAATCCTACTTGATAGTTTCCCACTTTCATTTCCCAAGATCATGCTTCAGAACTTACCCAATCTCCTTTTTCATTGGCAAACTTCTAGGAGGGATCCTCCCTCTTTCCTCTCTCCCCCACCTCCCAACTATAAAGTTTCATTGTTTGTAGGATCAGAAGAGACCTGAGTAAATCATCGAGTCTGACCCCCTGCCATAGCAGGAAAGAGTACTGGGGTCAAACAACCCCAGCAAGGTGTTCATCTCACCTCCTCTTAAAGACCCCCAGGGTAGGAGCCAGCACCACTTTACTCGAGGTTGGTCCCAGACCGTAGCCGCCCTGACTGTGAAGTTGAGCCTCCTGATATCTAGCCTAAATCTACCCTCTGCCAGCTTGTGACGGTTATTCCTGGTCACTCCTGGTAGTGCTCAGGACTAGTTTGTAAGTGCTCTACTGAAGGATAAAGCTTGCAAGTGATTCCATGTTCTGCTCCCCCAGGTCTACCAACATAGCCCTAAGACTGGAGTCTTTGGGCAGTATGCCTACTTGAACTGGCAGTACTGTCAGAAAATAACTTATTTTTCTGTGACTGAGACAATTTCTGCCTGATAGCCCCTTTTTCATCCTAAGTATAGGGCAGAGGACAGAATAACTTCACAGGCATATGGCAACAATGAATATTTTTTGCTTCACTTAGCATGGGTACAGAGGAAGAGGGTGTCTTCAGAACTTACACTTACTGTCCTGCCATGAGTGACTGGTGCCTCCTGAGACTGGGGGGAGGGCACAATTTGTGGGCAGCGTCGTTGGTGGCGTTGGCAACGGTGTGGCGACCACTCACAGAAGCCGGCAGCAGAGCAGTGTGGCAGTGGGGGGGTTGTAAGCAGCAGGTGGCAGTGGGCAGTTGTGCACAGTGATAGGTTGTGAGAAGCTGGTGGTAGCGGGGGGTTGTGAGCAGCAACTGCCCATGGAAGCCAGTGGCAGTGTGGGGGACGGTGGCAAGCAGTGACCACCTGTAGAAGCTGGTGGCAGTGGCAGCCAATCTCATGGGGGGGCATGTGTCCCCCCCCGTCTCCCTTATGAGTCACCTATTTGTCCTATTATGCTGGGAAAATTCTCTCAAAAATTACCATTTCTTATGCGTCTTTCACCAGGGCTGTAGTCACCTCTGCTGTAGGCACATTTTCAGACAAACATACCCTTCAGCACAAAATGAGGGGGAATTCAAGCAGCACTTCAAAGCTAGCTCCCTCCCCAGTCAGAAATAACATACACGCCTCCAACGAAAGCATGCATCTACCAATATGAGACAAGCTATTTTCGGGTGAGACGTGGAAATAGAGACCTGAGACATTCCATGAGACATGGCATTTTTCAGATGGCAAATCTAAACAAAATGGGAACTTAGGGGCAAAAGGGCAGAGCCAAAATAAAAACAAAACAAAACAAAGCAAAAAAAATCAGGACTTGTAGTACAGCTGATAAACTTGAAGCGGTAACGTGAAATGAAGCCGAAATACTTGGAAGAAAAGTAAAGTTCCAAATTAAATGGAGGCTCAATAGGAAATGTGACCAAGCAAAACAAACCCAATCAGTGAAATGGAAAAAAACTGTAAAGCTTGAATGAAACAAAAATGGTAAAGCTGAAGCAAAGTAAAATAGTCAGTTTTTGTTGAACTGCTCCCAACATGTTTAAGTAATATTTTTTTACGATTTGATGAAAATGTTCAATTTTGATGAATTGGTATTTTATAAGTAAAAAAATCCTTGTCAGAAAATTCCTGACAATCTCTAATAATCTCACCTATTGGGAAGTTATTTGTCTTAGAAATTTGAGCTCTGTAACCAGGTATTGTAGTAATGGATGTTGCCTTTCTAATATGAGACTTACTGGTTTCTTCCTTTTTGCCCACGTCCTACCTTTTGCATGGGGCTCATTTTGGAATTGATTAGATTGTGCACCAGTAGGCCTGGCTTTCATGTCACCTCTTATTCTCTTCTTCTACACTAGAGCCTTTTCTCCATCTTCCTGGATCTCGTCATGAACACAGAAGCCCCTTTTTTCTGTTTCATTCTTCGAGTGTGTCACTGTCCCATTCATTATCATGCTGCTTCTCAAGGGAACGCCTGGCCCTCTCTTAGGATGTCACCAAATGGAGACAACTACTATAAAGTTATTTTTTTGTACAAGTCAAACCCTGGAAGGTCTTTTTTTTTTCTGCTGCTGCTGCTGCTGTTCGTTTTATTTCCATTGCAGGTGTAAATGTCCTTGTTGTGTTCCCCACTAGTGGAGGAAGGGCAAATGTCATATTCACAGAAGCCAAGAGCTTGCTTTGAAGAGCTATTGATTTTCCCTTTTCATTCTGAAGCTTTGCCAAACTACACTAAAGCCTGTCTCTTGTTCAGAGGCTCTTTGGATTGAGAGACAACAGTAAAAGCAGTGACAGCAGGGTGCAAAGGACAGCAGCAATTATGGAGCCTAGTTGGGAATGAGGAAAAGAGAGCCTTGATGTTTTTTCTGTAAAAGCTCAGCTACTTTTATTTTGATCCTAATAGGGCTGTTGAGGACTCTCTATGACCAGAACAAAAGAGAGGAAAGACGCACAATTTGTTTCATGATCTTATTTACACCTGTCCATGTTTTCCCTCTTTACTTCTGACTTGGAATGATTTTGGTTTGCTTGATTTATTCTAGGGCAGTAAGTCAACTGGAGTGAGCGGGGGTCATTCTGTGATGATCCTTCTAGAGACACAGCTACCTTTGGTGATAATTGCATGTATTAACTGTGCTAGTTTAGTTATAATACACATCAGTACAAAAGTTCAGAATGCCTTCACCATTCCTCATTGAAATCTAGGTGTTTCTGGCCTCCTGCAAACCCTTACACATCTCTGATATATATGGACTGACAAATATAAAGCCAATAGACTACCTCTTACCTCATATGTACTGTGGCACTATGCTACTTTGAAATTTCAGTTTTAAGGTTGATGGGAAAGATGACCCTGCCAAGGGGGCAGTGTCCCGGCTCGCTGCCATAGAATTCATTCAAAGGGATTGGGGTTCACTGCTCCAAATACCAATGCCGCTTCTTGCAGCACCTGTTTCCTGGAGGAAGTGAACTCCTCCACCCAACCCTATGTAAATGAATTTCTGGTCATCACAATACAAAGTGCCATGCAAGGAGGGCATGTAAGACCACACAGTCTTACGACGAAGTTCAAAAATATCTGAGGTTTGTTACTGGCTTTTGTAAGAATGATCGCCTACAACAGCCTTTCCCAGCTTTTTGGGTTTAAACTCCACCAGAGTAAAGTCAGCTCCTATTCAGCAGCTGATTGCTTCTGATCTCTCCTACTGCTGATCGCTGATCATTCCCTCTGCTGTTGCTGCCGCTGATTTCCTTGCCGCCTTTAGGAACCTGTTGCCCCCTTCTCCCTCCCCCCGGCCCCCCAAGAAAGCACACCCCACAGCTTGGGAACCACTAACATACCATAGTATTCGATGAGCAGGGCAGAGAAAGAAACAGATGCAAAGAAGAAAAGCTCCAAATGCGACTGACTTGGATCTCTAGGCCCCATCTGCCCACACCCGTTACACTTGCAAGAAACAATACCCAAAGCACTCTCCTTTATTCCTTTTCCTACTTTCAGAGATGTTTACAGAAACCTAGAAGTGCACACAATGCCTTTCAACCTTAGCCCTTAAGATTACAACAGGGAAGGGTGAACGGCAGGGGAGAGGCTTCTTTTGCTGTCTTTGAAAAACGGTTTTTATCAAAAATAATAAAAGGGATGAGCTGATTAAAGGCTCTTTGGAACAATTCAGAATGCATAAAAAGAAAACATCTTTGGTCAATAAGGATAAGAGGAGTAGCTTCCCTCTGAGTTTGACATTTTGTCTACTGACCTATATTTTCTTCATCAATACTGCTCCAGCTGGCAATAGCACTTGTCAAAGCACTTCAACATAGCATAGCATAGTCCTATCTTCTTTTTTCCCCCTTCCCACCAGCTGTACCTGTCAGTGCAATTTTACAGTCTCTTTCGCAGAGGGTAGGAGGTAGCTGAAAACCATGACACCCTGCATGAGGGAAGGAAAACATTACTGATCCTGTTGGCCTCATCAGGACCCAAGCACAGCAAGCAGTAAATACATAGTAGCTTTTTCAGTGTCCTGGGTCAGACTTGACTTCACACAGCCTCTTGAGATATAGATGAGGGCATGTCACACTATCCAGCGGTGCTTCCGTGTCACCTGTCCAGTTGTCAAGGTGCATTTGTTTTCATTACCGCTGCCCCCTGCTGTTTTCCTTGACAAGCCTGGGATTTGAAAGCTGCATCGCTACACCTTTAAGTCACAGATGATCACCAGCTACAGTGCATGTGGAGAGCTGCAGCATGGATTTGTTTCCGGAAAAGGCACATAGATGATCTGCCTAATCAGCAGTTACCTAGTTTCCTCATGCCAGATAGAGTCAATGTACGCACCAGACCTGCTGCTCCTTCCTGCATGCTCTGGCTTCTTTCAATCAGTCTCCATTAACTGAAATTAAAAGTTAGTGTCTTTAATGCCTGCTTTATACATGTCCTTGTTGGTTTCACTATTCAATTCCTCATGCACCTATAACCATCTCAAAGGAGAATAGGAGGGATTGGCAATAAAGAGGCAGATCCTGGTACCTAGTAAAGCTGCTCTGTGCCACACTGAAGACATAGGGAGTTTACTGGAACTGGAGTATACTGGAGTACCTGCCTGTGCCATCTCTGCCTCATTCCCAGGAACCCTTGGGTCCAAGAGTCCCCAGCTACTGCAATGATGCCCTGCGAGATTGTTGCAGCCATCACAAATAGGCTGCACTAGATCTCACCTTGGGGCTATAAGAGTTCCCAGAACCCCTAAGGCAGGGGTGTCAAACTCATCTGCCCCGTGTGCTGAATGAGTGGCACAGGGATAGTCTTCCAGCCAGATCAGATGCACAGACCAGCTCTGCATGCCAGATGCAGCATGTGCCCTGCAGTGGGCACCATGCACAGCTGCTCTGGAGTTGTGCTGCATACAGTGGCTGTATGCACCCACTACTCTGGGTCTGTGCTGCACAGTCTCCAAGCAGCCACTGTTGTATTAGTGCAGTAACTATAATTGCTTTGATTGCTTATATTGTTATTTTTCTTTGTATATAATGAAATATTTAACCATTAAGATAAAGTTAATCCTGTTATGATTTTCTTTTTATAATATTTTGATCAGTCACTATTCGGGTTCTGGAATTAACCATCTATTTTAAATTTCCTATTGCTTAGCATGAGTGTATTTGACATATTGGTCTCCTGATTTTAGATTTATTTGACCTATTGGCCTCATTATTTTAGAACTTAAATTTAGTATAAGGAAAATGCTTATGCAAGGTTTGTGGCATGTCTGGTGTATGTGGAAAGAGGTAACGAAAAGGGCAATGATGTATGTATGTGACAAAGTGAAGGAAGACAGTTCCCTTGCAGAAAGTGAAAATAGCCTTCTGTGATTTAATGGTTAAAGGCTGCAGGAACATCAAATCAGCAGTTAAGGATTACCAAATACTAGATTATGCTTCACCCTGATGGCTGAAGACTTCAAGCAACAACCCCCATGAAGACTGCAGACCACAAAGCCAGAAGATCATGTCCTACCAATCCCAGCCTGCCAACAGGACAAGAAGGATGACCTTTGCATCTGACTCAGTGGAATCCATAGGCTTGTATGGACAGCTATCACTATAAAGAATAAACACAAAAGACAAGACAAAGGCTTTGGGTCTTTTCCACCTGCAAGGAGGAGTTTTGGGCACATCCAACAAGGCCTGACTCCCGCCCTTGTGCTCAGTCTGGCCGGCCATCAGACTGACCTGAGCAACTTTAAAACTTGGTAACACCTTAACCTTTGCAGGACTGTCTAACTATCTGTGTGTGTGCTTGACTCTTGTATGAATGAATGAATGAATGAATATGCATGGTACTGAGTGACACAGACAACTTTACTGTTCTTTAATCTTTTCTTGTTGCATGTTTTATGTCTTATGTCCCAATAAATGTGGCATTGTGCCTTATCCCCTGATAAGATTCTTGCTTGTTTTTAATTCACACTGTACACCCTGTGCGCACAACACCGTGTCTAAAGCAGACCCAGAGTGGCGCAGCAACACACGGCTCCTCTGGAGCCATCCTATATGCAACTGCTGCTCTGGAACATGGAGTGGGTACGACACGCGGCGCTGTCTTGGAGCGCCCAAAGCAGGCAGTCTATGCAGTAGGGCTGTGCGAGGCTTCGGACAGAGCTTTGGATCCAGAGAAGCTTTAGACGCTTTGGGGTCCAAAGCAGCACATCTGGGTCGAAGTGCCGGCCTCGTTCGGCTTCCTGAAGCGCTTCGGAGCCACCTCCGAGATCCGGCTATAGGGTATAATGGGGAAACAATAATATACCTATAACTTTGTTGTTTTTTGTCCAATTTGGATGACATTTTCGGGGGTGGTAGACCCTGCAGAGAGGATGAAGCCTGCCAAGTTTCAAGAAGGTCGGTACAGGGGTTTGGGGGGAACTTCCCCTCAAGCTGCAGACAAGCAAAACTGGTGCCATGGGTGCTGTGGGACTGACCGTCTGTCTCGGGGCGGGAGGGGAGACACTGCTGCAGGCCTGGCTGCTGTGTTCCCAGTTACCAATCAATCGTGATTCACTCAGGGTCCAGGGACCAGCTCAATACACAGGACCTAGCTACTACATAAGGACCCAAGGAGCAGCAATTAGCACCCACAAAACCGGGCCAAGGAGAGGAAAGAATACAGACAATCAGCTGCCCCAAGACAGACACCATCCTGGCACCAGTTTTGCCTGTCTGCAGGTAGGGGTGCAGGGCCCCAGACTCTCCCTGCACCGATCTCCTCCACAGCCGGCAGGTGTTGTGGCCTCAGCAGGGGCCACCTCCCCTGCAGCTGTCACCACACTGCGCCTTAGCACACGCAGTGTCACCCATGGCACGAGTTTTGCTTTTCCGCAGCCTGAGGTGCAGTTCCTCCCAAACCCCTGCACCGAGCTCCTTGAAACTTGGCAGGCTTCATGGCCTTAGTAAGAGCTACCAGCCCTGCAGTTTTCACCCCCCTGCGTGGTGTAACACGCAGCCGTGACATGAGTTTGGCTTTCATTTCATAGATTTCATTTCATAGACATTAGGGCTGGAAGGGACCTCGGGAGATCATCGAGTCCAGCCCCCCGCCCAAAGGGCAGGA
>NW_017728910.1:16207131-16230320 GCF_001723895.1 Crocodylus porosus | reverse complement strand
TCAAGGATGGCCTCCTTAATAAACTTTTCTAAGATCTTCCCCAGGATAGTATTTGGGATACAGTTTCCCCCAAACCCCTTTACCAATCTTCTTGAAACTTGGCAGGTTTCATGCTCTCAGCAGAAGCTACCAAGTTTAATCCAAATTGGACAAAAACCAACAAAGTTACAGATATTTCATTGATTACCTCATTATATCCTATGGTCGGATCTCCGAGGCAGCTCTGAAGCTTTGGCCGGATGGAGGTGGAAACCCAGTCAGGAGCTCTGGATCGGATTGTGGCCATCTGAAGCAGCTGGATCCGAAGCCGGATCGGACCACTGCCGACTCGCACAGGCCTAATATGCAGTGCTCAGGGTCATTGAGCGTGCCCCACATGCTGCCTGTGTGTCAACTCCAAGACCCGCAGACAGTACCAGGGGCTGGACAATAAGGCCATGCCTTTGACACCCCTGCCAGAAGGTATCTGCAAAACTGATTTTCAATCTCCCATGTAGCCTCCTGCCATTGCCTGCAGTAGACAAAGCACTAAGACAGTGAGTTGCTTTTCTGTTCAGCCCCTGCAGCAACACTGAACTCTTTCTGAAGTGAGCTTCAACATGTGTCATGAGAAAATTCTCATTGAAAAATATATGGACATTAAAAAAATATTAAAAATGAAACTGTATTTTACTAAACTACTTTTTTGGCAAGCATTTTACAGCATTCTCTTGAGGCTTGAGTCTCAGCTTGGATCTAAATCTATAATGCTGCATTTGCTGCATTTCATATTATAGGATAAAACCTGTCTTTCCTATGTGATTCTGCTCTACATGGCAAGTGGGATTTGTAGCCAAAGTATAGCTCCACAAGAAAAAGCTGTTCCACAGGGTAGAGTAGTAGGGAAAGGGACAGGCTGGCGGGGGGCAGGACAGATAGTTCTGCATCACTGAATCCCCACTAGTCAGCCTGAGAGCAACTGAGAGCATGCTTATCTCAAGTGGCATGGGCAACCTGTGTGTGGCATGTGGCAGACTGGAGAGTGAGCAAGGACCACCGTGACAGATAGGGCAGAAAGCAGAGGCTGGGCAAGAAGACTGGAGTGGCACTTGGGGAAGGTGTGGGGCCGCCTCTGGTTTTGAATTCAATTTTTCTGAGGTTGAAATAATGGCCACTGGGGGGCTCTACTCCCACTCCTCTCCCAGGGTCTTTGGGAATCACATATGTACAAATTATTTCATACAGTGATAGAGATATGACAAAGGTTATGATATTACAAAACTCAGGTACCTGCTAATGTGAGTGGATAATAAAGCGGTGTCCATTATTGGTAGCCTCTTCTTTTAAATAATAGGGCTATACAAATCTACTGACTGATTTGGCCTTTAAAGACTAGATAAGAAGTACATTCAAAATATGCCAATCAGTAACAAGTGCTATTAATCATTTGTACAGTGGTAGCAATAACAAGCCTTAGGGATGGAGCAGGCCCATATTATGGCAGATCCTGTTTGAACATGGTCCTATTCCCAAAGATCTGACAGGACTGCCTCACTTTTCATAGTATGGAAGTACAGAATTATTACATAGTATGTAAGTATGTAATTTTCATAGTATGAAAGTTAATTACATATATTAAAAACTACTAAAAACTCAGACAATGACTCTGACAATGGGCTCCAAATGCTTTCCCAGGATTTCCTGGTATCCCAGGAAGGGCCATCTAAGATTAAGGCAGCAAGTAGTTTGAAGACCCCTTCCAAAAAATCCCTCTGCTGAGGAAATATTATTTTAAGAGCCAGCAGTGAATGGAGCAAGCACTGGAACTGTGAGGAAGGAGGCATTCATTTGAGTAGCACAGTAGGGCTGGAAGGGACTTCATGGGCATGTGCAGATGAGCAGGAATGTGCGGTATGTGGCACTGCATACCTGTCTGCAGTACCACACACCACACATGCCACACATGCAGGGGTTCCCTGCACTGCTAATTTGCAGGAGGAGGTTGACACCGGGAGATCCCTGAAAAAAGCAGGGCAGTGCACATGACGGCAGCAGACACTGCCCAAAACTGGAGTCTGGCTGGCCGGAGCCACACGCCAGCTACTGGCTAGGCTCTCTGCTGCAGGATCACCATGGCTGCAGCCCCCAGAGGCCTCCGGGACTCCAGGTAAGGCTGCTGGAGCCAGCCCAGGTGCTGGCCCCAAGCTCCCCTACCCTACCTGGGGCGATGTGCTGTGTGCCAGCTTCTGTGACATTGTGCTGTTTGTCCCCAGGGAAACGCATGTTCCCACTTGTGGGATGCACCCCATGAGGCCATTTAGTCCCGCTCCCTGCTCAAGGTGGGATCATCCCTGACTAAAGCATCCCACCCAAGTGTCTGTCCAACCTGCTCTTGAAAATATCCAGTGATGGAGGTCCCACAACCTCCCTCTTCTAATGCTTGACCACCCTTCTAGTTAAAAAAAATCCCCCTAATCTCCAAACTAAATTTCCTCTATTACAGTTTGAGGCCATTGCTCCTAGTTCTGTCCCCTACAGGCACACAGATAAGGCTCTTTATAATCACCCTTCAGGAATTTGAAAACTGTTATCAAATCCCTCCTGGTCTTCTCTTTCCCAGACTAAATAACTCTGGTTCTTTCATTAGATATGCTTCCCAAGCCTTTAATTATTTTAGTGGACAGGAATCAAGTATTCAGGTCCTTAGCAATGAAGATGAGCACCTTATACTTCACCTAGAAATCAGCTAGTATCCAGTGCAGATCACACAGCACTGACAAGTAAAGCTTTGTAAGTGGGCAAAAGCATTTTGCCTTTGATACTTTTACTGGATGATCTTAAAAGGTAGTATCACAGAATAAATCAGTCCTGATACAATCTACAGCCAATATAAATGCATTCATGCATACATAAATAAATACATAACTAAATAAAACCAGAATCTTCTGAGGCGCTAATAGAGGAAGCAATCTTTCCAACTGCTGCTGCTCAGGCAATGAGGAATAAACCCTACATTGTGTAAGAGCCTCCATAGCAAAGGGGGCATACTCCCACAGTCTCCCCTATTATTTCCCTGCCCTATGAATGTCATCTCAGTATTACCTGGGGTCAACCTAAAAACATCCAGCCCTCACTGGGTGCATCTACATGTGAAATTAGTATGCCTGAATAAACTCTGGCACTGTTTGAACCAGAGCTCACTGCTCTCAGGTGCAGCATTTACATGTACACCTGGGACCGCAGCATGTTGGGCTGAGTGGCACAGCCCTGACTAGCAGGAGGTGCGAGGGGCTAGTTGCCAGGCTGAAGCTGCTTTGTCCTGGCTCAATGTACTGTAGAGGGACTGGCTGGGGCATGAGGGTGCTATGGTGTGGGGTTAGCTGGCAGGCAACCCCACACTGTAGCACCCTTGTGCCCCAGCCAGCCCCAGTCACCGTCTACGTGTGCATTGCAGGAGAATAAATAACTTTGCCATAGAATAGTACTTGTATTGGGCCATACTATCCTACAGTGGAGTTAATTAGTTTACTCTGGCTTAATAGTTCCACTTGTGTAGACAGTGATGTTTTACCACGGAGCTAGTTGGGGCAAAACCATAGTAAGCATGTCATACAGATGCACCCAGTCTCTATTACATACTCAACTACCTTGTGTAAAACAGCAGAGGGAGTTAGATCCTTATTCTGAAGGCACTGCAGCTCATGCTCCTTCCCTAATGTGCCTGACATGGACCAGACCCTTAGCTCTGCATACATGTATAGTACACCAACTTCAGCTGACGGGATCTTATTGCATACGTTGCACAGCATATACTAAAAGCCCACCTGAAGGCGTCATGGGGCGTATGCAATGGATCTGTCTCGGGATCTCTCAAAAAGGAAGGTAAAGGCTACTTAAAAGACAGCTTGTCTGAGACAAGCCACAGGGTTTTGCAAACACTTTATGGTCAGTACCAACGGCAGAAACTTACCTGTACAAACCAATCACTATGGACAAATCTTTAATCAGCTTCAGGCAGAAACAGTCACCTGACTCAGCCAGTGTACTCTTAGTACTATGCTGAAGCTTAATATCAGACAGAGGCAGAATTTTAAAGCTTGCTCTTAGTAGTAGCTGGAGTACACTTTTTTTTAAATGCTCTTTTGTACGCACACACACACGTACTCACGCACAGACAGACAGACAGACACCCACCCACCCAGAGTACAGATCCTTTGCTGTTTCCTCGAATCCCAACCTGTGCAGTATTAGCACTCCAGTTCCTTTGTCACTAGTACCCCATGGCAACAATAATCCAAACTGAGCTGCAAACCAACAGCTCATATCCAGAAAACAATCCTGTCTGAACTGGACCACACTAAATGTTTGTAAGGCGATGAGGCAAAGGCAATGAAATCCAGATAAGGAACTGACGTGAGCAGCTCACTTTTTCTGAATCCCAGGCGGCTGGCTGGGAGTGTACAGTGTGGAGGGTGACTCAAATAATGCTGGCTTGCTGAGGCACCCCAGGTGCATAGGAGCCTGCAGGTGGGCATCCCTCAATGTCAGTGAATCCTTCAGATAACCTTAACACAGCTTCCTAGTATGACCTCCACAGGGTTTCACAGAGCCAAAAGATATGCAAGCTACAGTGCTTGCATCTTCAGTGATGAATGATTATTGTAGGTGATCATGTTTTCACTCTATTCCTGGGTTCCCGTGTGACTTCCAATGACACACTTCTTTCAGAACATGCATGTAAGTGAGACTAATAACGTCCTGGGAATATGTTGAGGCAGACTTTTTCTATTCAGAGGTAGAACAGGTACATTCAAGATTTCTGGTTTCATTAAAGCATACCTGTAAGAATGGGGAATTAAAGAAGTGATTAACACAAATCTTATTACAGAAGCTAATACCTAGGCGCTAGAAGAGAAGCCTTGTCATTAAGAAGGAAATCAAGTCATCTCCTAGCTCCTAGAAGCACACTTCATTTAATTCCTGGAAGCCAAACAAAGCTATTAACAATTAAGCATGCAGCACCAGCTCTCTACCTCAACAGGAATAAAAGTCACAGTTAAAGCAAGACTGACTCCAGCAATATTTACACAAGAGTCAGTATTTTGTTCAGCCATATTCAGAAAGGGCTGCATGTTGACTGATTGACTAGATACCCCAACCAGACAATGTGAGCGACCGAAGTCATGTCATCATATAATGCCGGGGTAGGCAAAATGCAGCCCAGGGGCCAGATGTGGCCCACCAGGACATTCTATCTGGCTCGCGGGGCCCCTAAAAATTTTAGAAAATTAATATCCATCTGTCCTTGGCCGCCTGTCACGCGGCCCTTGATGGCTTGCCAGAACTCAGTAAGCGGCCCTCCACCTGATATAACTGGAACAATTGCATTGTAAACCAGAGCTAACATCATCTGGTATTTAGCTGGACCTGAAGAGGGAACATCTCAGATCCACAAGTACCTGAAGACGTTGCTAGAATTGAAGATACATCCGAGAAACAAAACTACGATATTTTCTTAAGGCCATCTTTAGGATTGAGAGGATAGTGAGTCTCTAATAAGACCAAATCCCCTTTTGAATAATGAGAAGGATGTAGGAAACCATATAGCTAGAGTAATCCTGAGCTGTTTAGTAATGTGGTGTTTTCTCAGTCATGGTATTGCTTCATACACAGTCTCCATCGTTCTAACACCAAATTATTCCAGGATAGCACCTCACCAAGAATTGAACTGCTTTGTTCTCACAGCAGATTTTTTCCGTCTACGAGAGTTCCTGTAAGTTTACCTGTCAGTGCGTTCTCTGAAACGCTTGTCAGAATGCTCGCATTGTTGTTCCCTGAAATTCAAAGTTTTAGGGCTGCCAATGAGTGCTTTCACCTCTGATCCTTTTAACTGTGAAGCCAATTCGCAGAATTTTCTGAGATTGACAGTAGGGACTCTTCTTGATGTTTGCACCATGTTTAGTCTCCATTAAGCTGATGCTTTTTCGATTGATCTGTTCCCCAGGTGGATCACATTTGCTGTCTTAGTGAGGCAATAAAACTGTAAACATTTGTTGGCTTAGGGCAACTTTGACCTCAGGCTTAGCAAACACTGCTATAAAGTTTCATCAGTTTTGTTTGATTTCCCCCCCCCGCACACACACACTCCAAGTTCATCTGATTCCAAAACTCAGCACTAATTTTAGAGGTTTCAGCAAATGCAGATTTTTTAAACATTCTCCCTACACAGGCATATCATTTATGAAAGCGTTGTTCAGTTATCTGTCAAATTATAGTTTACCATGGTTTAAACTAAGCATGGCTCCAGAGAATCTTTCAGAATTGCTTGTGATCTTAAGTACTTGTCATCTGGATGTCAGGGACCACACAGAAGGCTGAAAACACAATAAGTAAAACCATCTACAGCTTGAGATAGATCCTTCTATTGTACATCTTCGATGCTCAACATAGACGGGTTAAAATAGTGCTCTCTCACAAAGCCAGTTAACTGTGACATTATAACTAGAGGCTGCTAAGCTGACAGAAATACATTTGTTATGCTGCTTAATAATAACAGCCCCCTTCCCTTATGGGCAATTTTGCTAATGTAAATCTTATCCTTTCATGCCCTCTCTCTAATCCTACCTCCCCTAGCATCCTTTAGTCAACAGTCTGTTAAACACAGGCATACTATGAGACAGAAAGGAAGTCATCCACCTGACTACACTACCAAGACTTATTAGTGGTCCTGATTTTACAACAGGTTTTAAATTTGCATCAACTACCACTAGGGTGCATCTACATGTCACTGTATGACAATGTTGCTACAGCACCGTGCTTTAGTGCTTCCTTTTGAAAGTACTAAGGCATGGCGCAGTATGGGCAGTTACTGTGCCATGTATGTGGCACAGGGTTAGATTTTCCTGCTACATCACCATAGCAGCACGCTGTACTGGGGGAGTGCATGACTATGGCGACATAGCTGCCAATCACATGTAGACCCACATGATCGCTGTAGCGTGCCATACGGTGATGTAGCACATTGCTACCAGTCTGACATACAGTGATTCTTTACACTCTGTATAACAAGTGATCATCAGCATTTATATGACTCCATCACAGCCTTCAAAGTATTTATCAGGAGGTATGGAGTGCTATTTAAAGTTGGTAAACTGAGGTACAAAGATCACACAGCTAACAGAGGTCAGAGTGAAGAAGTGAACCCACATGCCTCAAACACCAAATAATCCACCCACTCTGGACAAAATGGCACAAGGTGCAAAGCATTGGAGAAGCAGGTTCACTGTGTCCAGGGTTTTTATAATTAATCAGTTACCTTTAATGATCTGAAAAGAAATCCTGGCTCCATTTAAGTCCATGAGAATTTTGTTATTGACTTCAATCAGAATTTCATTGCAGGAAGCTTTGTCTGTTGGAACTCATCTACTAAGTGGAACTATGTGTAACATAAATCAGAGCCATCTTGACAAAACCCTTTGAAAACCAACATATATCTTCTTTTGAAACAGCACTTCCACAGGGATCAATGTTGACAAGTTCAGGGAAAATGCATTAGTTAATCTGCTTCTCCTGGATGGGATTCAGAGCCAATAGTAGGAATATGTGCATTAAAATGCAGAACTTTGCTCCTTAACTGTAGGTATGAACTACTCTGTATGCCATAGAGGTCCTACATAACAACATCTTGAACCAATTTGGAGGTGGATAGACATTCTCTTTTCATTCCAGAAATGTAGGCACATGCCTGCAGTGGCTCAGGTTAGAAGTCAGAGGGCGCTAGACCAGCTCTCCCTTCACTTCTAAAGCACTGAGCTAAGGCGGGGGGGGAGGGGCCGGGGGCATGGCCAGGCCTGGCAGGATGCACAGATTATTTTCCCATCCCCACCAAGCTGCCCAGCAGGGAATGTTTATCACCCCTAACTCAGTGTTTATCAACCCATTATGAAAACAAAGTCTCTCTCCATTAACTAATGGAGTTCTTCTTCAACAGCTCTTACAAGGAAGGACATTGAGCTACCTGTAAATTAACTCCAAAAGCCTATCTGCCTTTGTCTCCCATAGCACAGACTGTAGCCAGCATGCGGTCTGCTAGCTAAGGTATCTGTGTAAGGCAGAGGACCCCTGCTTAGTGGAGAGAATCTAGGCAGAATCTCTGTGCCTGCAAGTCTCTGCTGAGCTCCAGCCAGGGAGCAAAGGGGAGGGGCTAGCCCTTCTGTAGAGCAGAGAGCCCCATCCAGCCCAGAGAGCATGCTGGGATGGGGGGGAGTCTGGTTTATTTTAAACCAGCAAGGGGTCTGGAACAGGCATTGCATGAACCAGTTTGACCCAAATCAGTTAGGTCTGATACTTTAACCAGGTTAATCTCAAGCCACTTTCAGCCATTTTCAACCTGGTTTATGTGCACTGAACATCTGTTACAGGTTTAAACCCATTTTTGATCACTCAAACCTGTTAATGTGTAATGTGTGTCCCTAGCCATATACTCTAGTCAATTCTAGAGTCAATATTTAAAAAGTAGTAACTCAGTAAAGGTTAAAGCCTTACACTTCAGTGAATAAGTGAAGGCTTTGGACCATAGACTAATAGGGGATAGATAGGCAGAATTTTTTCCCATTGGAGGGTTATTCCGTAATTGTTGACTGAAAATATTTGCACTTTAATTAAAGCAGCTGGCACTGGGCATACATGGAAACAGGACACTGGTCTCATCATTTTCATCCAGTATGACAATCCTGTTCTTGTGGTTTTAGGGGGTAAGAATTTTGTCTCTAAAGCTCTTATGACAAGTATGTACTACCCCACAATAAATTCACAGAAAAGAAAAAAAAAGTTTTGAATATCCTTGGCTACAGAGCTATGAAAACAAATCCAGATAAACCAAAAGTCCAATTAGGAAGAACAAGAAGAATGATAAAGATAAGTGAAATGAACAGAGATAACAAAAACCTTCAGAATAAAAGTGTTTGCAAACCTATGCAAGACAATGGGAACAATGATAAGAGAGATAAGTACGAATAGAAGCTCATTTATCAAGAAAATTGTTTTTGTTTTTGGGTTTTTTTTGAATCAACAACTTGAAAGCAGTAAGGAAGAGAAAAGGAAATAAAACATAACAAAGAGTACTGGAATATTATCATTGTCAAGTGAAGTATGAATCAGAAAATTAAAACATTGTATACCTAGTGGTAGTTCAGATTTATAATCCATGTTGAATAAAAGGATATTTTGTTATAACCTCAGCTCTCCTTTGAAATCACAATTTTGAATGAGCTAGGGATGCTACATAAAAAGGGTAAGAAGGAACTTGTATGCTGCACCAGAATATAACTGCTCAAAATAGGAACAACTTGCTAATTTGCCAACATCATCAAACCAAGTACCTTCAAACAGTAAAGGAGGCTTGGAGAAGACCACGTAATGCCTCTCCCCCTCCCCCCCATGGATTATGGATGAGTAGAAAAGCATTTGAACCATTATGAGATAAAGTAATGGAAATTTGTATAAGCATTATGAGACACTTCACCTGAACAGTAGAGCAAATAAACTTGAGGTTGAGAAGGCAGACAAATCAAGGGGCATAGCTTTAGAGATATGGGGAACATATCCATTTCCTAATTACACCCTGGTAAATTTGGAGCAATTCCACTAACTTAATTGCAGCTATTTGGGCCAGAGCCACTCTCATTGCCATGGTCTGAAGAAATATCAGTTTTTTGTTGAAAAACTGATATTCACAGCTGTAATTAGTAACATCAGTCTGTGCAGCCCAAGTAGGGGAAGAACAGTTCACTGGCTGGGGCACTGGATTTGGACTCTGGAGATGGGTATTTAATTCCACAGTCAGTCACAGGTTTCTGATTTGAGCCTTAATAAGGCTATGTGATTTTAGCCTTAATTCCCCATCTGTAAACAACTGGAATAAGAATAGTATTTTCCTGCCTCACAAAGTGTGGTGGTAATAAATATATTAACAATTATGATAAAAAGTAGGGTGTTTCTGTACGACAGCCTGTACACCGCAGAGTAGCGTAGAGCTACCCAAGTTAATTTTAAGAGTGAGGATAGGTACGGAATAGGGGTGTGCAAAATGGGACGTATTTGATTTGGATTTGGCCCAAATTGGGGGACAGTGATTCAATTAATTGATTCAGATCATTGTCCAGATTCCATTTGGCCGAATCCGAATCTGAATATTCGATGCTAATTTGGAGAATCAGCGATTCAGCCATAGACACAACTTTAAATGTTTTTTCTACATATCTATCTCAAGGTACCAGGTGCGGCTTGTGAATGCTGCAATGGTGGGGCAGATGGAGCGTCCCACAGGAGCGTGGGGGAGCCCCCCGCATGCTCAGCAGTGGACCCGTACTTCCAGTCCATTTCTGGGTCCACTGCTGAGCACGTGGGGGACACCCCCACGCCTCTCTGGCTTGACAATCAGCTGTGGAGGGACCCCAGGTGCACCCCCAGACCCAGGAGGCACCAGTTGCTGAGCTGGGGGTTGGGGAGAGGGTCCCCCATGCACTCTGTGGTGGACCTGGAAGTGGATTGGAAGTGCTTCTGGCCTGCTCCTAAGCCCACCGCCCAGCACGCCTGTAGGATGCTCCACCTGCCCCACCATTTCAGCGTTTACGAGTCACCTGGTACCTCGAGGTACATAGAAAAAATATTTAAATCTGTGTCTATGTCCGAAGCATCAAATCTCTCCTGTTCCGATTCGATTCGGAGAGATTAAAGGTTCTCTTGATTTGATTCAGATTCGGAGATTTGGCTGCCGAATCCGGCTGAATCTCTGCCTGATCAAATCAGCCATTGAAGCTTCACACAGCCATAGCACTGAATGCTGTGGCAACACAAGCTAATTTACCATGTTGAGAGGAAGGTGAATCTGCCTGCAGTTAGCTTTGTGCTGGCAGGACTGCTTCTGGTATTCTAAGTCTGGATATCTCTATGCTACACAGCAAGCAGCAGTGTAGTAGTATCCTTAGATAGTATGATGATGAAGACCAAAGTACCAACATGGGAAGGCACATAATTCCATTTGTGCCTGCGTCAGTCATATGACAGATGGGATGGTGCCTGGCTCCCAATCAAAGATCAAGTATAAACATATGAACGAGGAATTTCCTGCAATGGAAGTTTGGCTAAGAGTCGAGCGCTGGCACTAGCATTCTGCCTTGCTGGGGATAATGCAAGTATAAATGTTTCCTCACTATGGCAAATCCCAGCTCAGATTAGGAGGAAAGAGGACAAATTCATTGCAACCCAAATGAAGCTGATTGTCTTTTTATCTAACGGCATAGAAAGGCTTAGCAAAGTGCCTTTAATCTGGAGCTTCCACTTGCTTAACTTTATTAAAAAATAAATAACAACACCAGGGACATAACTGTATTTACAAGGTACAGTATGACTGTGTCATTGAAAAAAAAAGTTACATTTCAAGAGAAACTGTCATCAGTACAAACCTAAGCATACAAATATTTGCAATATTTGTTTATATGTAAGAACAATTTAAGGCCACTTTTCAAATAAATGTAATGGGGAGGGCAAACAAAAGTACCTGGAATCTTTCCTCAGCAGAGTATTTTGAGGCTGATTCTCTGGAAAAGTCTCTTTTCATGAGTCCAGTCATGCCCTTCTGTCATTCAACCTAACCAGGCACAGAAAGGCACTGCTCATTTAGACGCTCATGGAGGGAGAAAACATGACCATGATTAACAAAGCTCCTGGCTCAGTCATTCTTGGTGGGATCCCTTCCTGGCCTCTTCATGATCCAACAAGTGGTTGCAAGGCCAGCACTTGGCTATGGGTAAAAGCCAAAAGTCATGCCTTGCTGTCTTTCCTTCTTCCTTTTGATATTCTGGGTGGGCACAGTAGTTTTGACCCACAAAGGAGATCAGTGGTCCACATTTTCTTCACTTTCAGTCAGAGGAGGACAGCAATTCCAGCTGCAGTGCAAAGGAAGGCAACAGTTTATTTGGCTACAACTTAAAAAAACGGCAGGAGGCAGGGCAGATTTGCACCTTAGAGACTAGCTAAATCAGAGATTAGTAAATGTTAGCAAAATCAGCACTTTGTTTCATATAGGCTTCCAAACATTGTCAGAGGATAATGACTTTTGGACACTGGCTTACCTTGTCTGGATTTGAGCAAGTGCTCTTAAAAGAAGTCTCCTCATGGCATTTCAACTTATATAAACCATCCAAGTCATGTTAAATGGAAATCCAGATAGACACAGGCATAAATGTGAAGAATATTTGCTTCTCAACTATTTGGTCAGATTCTCAGGGCTACCCATCTACACTTACCATAACACTGAAGCAGCCTTAAGTTGGACAATGCATTAACGAAGAAGAAAAACAAAGGGTTGTATAACCATATTGTAGTTATCAGTCAAACAGAGTAGAAGAATTAGACTAAAAATGAGGTTGAAAATGAAGAAGGCAGAACACTGTTCAGTGTAGGATTTTTCAATTAATTTTGAACTAACATTTTCTGCACTGTTTAGCATATTAACTCAAAACAAATATGCGCCCCACCATATGTTACTTGGTACTAAAAGATGCACATATATCTAAAGACATTATGATCAAATACCCAAGAGTATGCATTTCCGTAGTCACATTTAAAACATGCAAGGACTTAAACACCTGCTCCAGGAAGACCATTAACGATATAATGTATACACATGAAAGAGTTAATACATCATTTAGGGTTACAGCTTCCCTTGATATACTTAAGCACATTGGATAGAGGGCAGAGGAGCTGCGCAGTGGTTATACTGTCCAGGAAGAACCACGATTTGGTAGCGGAAGGTTCCAGGGCTGTGCAAGTTGGCACAACAGTGACACTATCCTTGCGTATAGCCACACCACAAAGCTGGATAACTCTGCCAGCTACCTGATGAAGAACTGAATTACTTCTCTCTTCCCCCTGTCATTCCTGTCCCCTTATTACAGTGATAAACTCTACAGATTGCTGACCCATGGACTGTTCAAACTGTCCCAAAGACTGAAGGACCCAAGGTCATATTTATTTAAGCAACCTGTTTTAGGTTGCATAGAAATATATGCAGACTCCCGGCTCAATCTTTCTTCCAATCAAATAGCAAATTTCCCATTAGCCACAACAGGACCAAAACTATACGCGCTTGCTTTTTATACGCCACAGTGTCAGTGTTATAAGCTAACAGGTGTATTAGGATTCTTATGATCTGTGGTTACGTTCTTGAACATCTGCTTGTATTACTTTCTTACCTTTCCTATCTTATATTACATTTCCTAAAGAAAATGTTCCCAGCCCTTATGGCTGAAGGGAAAACCTTGAAAACCTAATCTCTAAACTCTCTAACCACTCAGGACAAAAATCTGTAGACATTTAAATACTTGGAGTTTCCAATACTGTAGAAATAGCAGATAGGCAGAACTCTGATGTCTGCACCAAATCGGAACTAACATCGCTGAAATTAAGAAACAAGATTTGACTCAACATTTGACTTTCCTTTACCAGTCAAAAACAGGAAGGAGGAGCAGAGGAAAGCTGCACACACAGCAGTAAAATATCCTAGACCAGATCCTCATCTGGTATCTCTCTCTCTGACTACCGGTGAGCTGGTACATTTTAACTCTTGAGGCTCCGGCCCATAGTTGAGTATATGTTATTAAAATATCCTTTAAAAGTAACTCTGATATTGAAAATCTGGTTCTGGAAATATTTTCTCTGTAATAACTTAATCTGTGGAGTTTTTACATGCACCGATATGTCACTAAAGCTAGACAGCATCTGTTAGTTCCAACCTTTGTGTTTTGGACAGCCATACAAATGATTTCAGGCACATTGTAAAGCACAGTCAGCTACCCAACCACATTCATAAATCTAGCAGTTCTATGCACTTCCAAATATTGCAAAAGGGTGCAAGATGTGCAAAAGGGTGAGATGAGCCATGATGAACATTCAAGGCCTGGAGGCAGATCCGCAGCTGGTATAAATTGTCATAGCTCCGCTGACTTCAATGAAGCTATGATAAATAGGACGTCAAATGGAGCTATGAGAAATTTACATCAACGGAGCATCTGGCCCCTGACAATGGGGAAAGACAGGATCAGGTGCCAGATTCTCTTCAGTCCAGAACGCCGACACTTGCCCTTGAGCTGTATCCACAAAAAGTTCACAGAAAATATGCCTTGTTTATGCATCAGTTTTGAAGGCCTGTGGCATGGCATATTCACCAGAACAGAAACAACGGATATAACGTGCCAAAAAATGTTAGTCACAAATAAATTTCTATGTCACTCCCAGAACTTCCATGCTGCTTTGTCTTCACTTGAACTACTTCAAAGTACACAATTTACCTCTACGGTGTGATGTTACTTCCAGTGAAGTCAACAACAATTTTTCCAACAGCCTCAACAGGTGGGAAGATTAGGCTAAGGCCAAGCCTTACTTTGCCATTTCAAATGTTAGTTAATTCTTTAAGAAAACAAAAAAGCGTAAGCAAACTTTCTAAATAAACCACATTGCTTCATATGTGCAGAAGTTTTTCAGGCCTATTTACTGTCTACAGCAAGCAAAGAAGATTGAATTGCCCATGAAAGATTTGGAAATCAGTCATCTGTCAATCCAATGAGATTTTACACAACATTGTTTCACCAGACAAAAAGGGGTAACATGCGATACACTGACTATACACCCTGTTGCTAAATCAAGTTTCCACTGGATCTGCAAATAAGAAATCAGTTACACAATAACATTAACAAAACCCAAGACAAAAGGCGCTTCACACACTGCTTGCGGTAATTCATTGATTCTTCTGTATCGTACTGTTAAACACTTTATTAAATGTAGTTAATTTCTGGCCTGCATACAAATTTAGTAAAGTGCCAAAACTAAATCGAATCAGCATGTTTAAGTGAAAGAATCTACTTCACCAGTGCATGTTTCAAATCAATCACATTTATTTGGAGACCTCAGAAGGACAGCTAAATCATGTAATTGTTACCATTTCAAATGGAAGAGAGGTTGTAATATTTGCTAGGGAAATTCCCTTAGTTTACTGACTCGAAAAAAAAGGCCGAACAACTGCTGCAACAGACACCTTAACAAGAGAGCTGAATGAATGATAACAAAGCCTCGGCAAGGAAGTGCCCACTCATTTAATTTATTTGGGAGCATCTTTTCACAATAATAACCAAATTATCTAATGTTCTTACATTAAAAAGTGATAGCCTATAACAAATCATTACTAGAAAAGGGAAAAAGGTCAATACTTTGAATTAATACCACAGAAGAAAACAATTAGCAAACGTAATAAATGCCATCGTGTTTGACAGCTTCCTATGAATTCAGTTCTGTTTTGATTTGTCAGAATATATCAGTGAAACTCGCAACTGAAATCCCAGTAATTTCTATGCAGTGGCGTCTTTAAAGCTGTAACATATTTGTTTAGGCTTCTTTTCACCTTGGTATTTTCCACAGCAATATTTGTGTTTTAGAAAACCACCATATACGATAATTTTAAAATTACTGTTTATAAGAGCCATTTTTTAATCCATGTAATAGCAACAGTAATCATGTTTTCCTACAAAACATCCTGTTTAGTGAGATTGCTACCCTAGTCTGTAAATTGTTTCTGGACAGAATATAATATGTATCATCATTACTAATATTAAGTAAAATGAGTTATAATATGCTTTCTTTCCCTACAAAGGCCCATGCAGCACAGTGTTTTGTCTTCAGTTTTAATAGAAAAAGGAAAGTGTGATTCCATAGAACTGATTTCTTGAAATGATCAAATTTTCTTTAAAACACCTTGAACATATTCACAAAAACATAAAAGCAGAAAACACAGGCTTTTAATGTTTGCTAAACCTAAACGTTCCAAATCCTAATATCCTGATTTCATTGCAAATCTGCTCCAATGAAAGGATACAACAAACGTCATAAAACTTGGTTTTCCATGGCTTATTTTTATGGGGAAAAATCAGATAAAAATACACAATTAAATTCCATAAGCATAATAAAATATTTCAAAATGTCTCCTCTATTTCTTTTTATGTTTCAGCTTTAAAAACAGTTTCTGACCTTTCTTAAAGTTATATTCACATGTGGGGTGTTGGTTTACTTTCAGAAAGCCAGGGACTCTACTACAACAATAAAGCACCAACTGAAATGTCATTCAGGATATCTGCATCACTTGAATAAACTTTTTTGAACAGGATTTAAAGTTATGAAATTTGCATTGTCGCCTCCTCCTTCTACATTTATACTATTGTTGGCTGACAGAAATAAAAAGTGTAGTGTCATGCTTGGTTTACCTAAATCATTTATTTTAGAACTAATAAAAGTAAACAATTACCAGATACTGTATATATAGAGATATAGATATAGATATATGGCCACCATCAAACTATAGTAGAAAGTTATTTGGTTTTGATAAAGTTAAGAAAAGTACATAAAATCATATTTCATGTATATCTTGTTTATGGCCATCCATATTTTTGTTCTTTTTTGTTTTAGTTTGTTTCATCAACATAGCAAAATACAATCTTCCTATTAAACAATAATTATCAGATGGCAGACAATTCGTTTTATTGGTTTACACTGGCAGGTCACAGTCTAAAAGCACAACCACATCAGGCAGAAATTGTACATAGACCACTCTGGATTTTGAAGACTCTGAAGATTACCCTTAATGCTGCTCTCTGAAATAAACCTTTCCAAGCCAGGGACCATAATTTCTATTGTATTCATTGTTATTTTTAGCTTAATGAAATGCCTGAAGAGGAGGCAGAGAGGAGGCAGCGGGGTTTTAGAGGAGGGAGGTAGGGAGGAGGCTATTTGAATTGTTGGTTTTAAAATCTGTTGTTGGTATTCTTAACAGCACCTTGAAGGATAACTTTCTAGCAATGACTCTACAAAAGTTTAATCACCCATATAGTGTGAACCAGGTGATTTTCATTTCATGGAGTACTGCACATTTATTTCGATTAGGCCTGTTCCATGGCTTTTTCAAACTTTTTTTTTTTTGCCTTTTTTATTTTTTTTTTACTTCTGGCTGAAAAAACTATGGTAAGTTTGGAGTAATTTGAAATCATCTAGCACTAAGACATCATACATTCACAATGTCAAGGTTTTTATAAGGAATTGTTTTAGCTGGGACTGGTTTGTACATATGCAGTTCTATTATATGTAGAAGGCATGTTCATGTCTTCAAAAACCAGACTGGCCTTAAGAAATGACTCTTTATTTGAGACAGTTACCATTACTTCATTAAAAAATGACAAAACAGCAATAAACATTTTAGCTCTTTAATGAGCAAAGATCAGGTCTCTTAGCATTGGAATAATATTTGTTATCCAGATTATCTTTATTTCACTCAATGACCAGTAATATGGCCAAGAAGTACAAAGTAATTTTCCATCAAGTAGTATACAATTTTTTTGTGTGTAATAAGCCTTCATTCTTGAAAAAGAGTAACTGAAAAGAAATGTTACTGCAGTTAGTTTGTCAGAGAAAGTTCTTTGCATTATCTTACAAACTATCAAAATTGCTAGTAATTTGAAAAAATGTAAAAAAAAAAAATCACATAACTTTTGTCTAATAGAAATATAGTACAGGTAAGAGAGAAAGTATTTATCTGGGATGTGCTCTTAAGTCCATCTCAATTTTTTTTTATATAAATGTACATCTGATTACATATACAAACATTTTGAAAGGATTGATTATACCATTACTGGAAAGCAAAAGGGGAATGAAAAGTTTTTTGTGATTTCAGGACATTCATTTAAAAATCGCATAAATATATGTAAGATTCTGGTTTAAAAATTTCCACTTTTTGGAGGTCTCCAACTTTATGTACTCTCTGCATCTACATTTACACCCTATAGAGATCTCGTCCAATTGATTCACTTGAATGGCAAAGATAATGTGTACCAAAAAGGGAAATAACTTCATATTAAAATATTATCAGGACACTTTGTCACATGCAACGTGAGTTAAACCAATGACTGAGAGCTGTAATCAGAGTGGTAGTACTGGGGCTTCTTAATATTGCAAAATAACATTTCAATTAAATCTTTGGACACACTTTACCTTACCAATATGAACTAAATATATTGTAACTTAACCACAGTAAATTATAAAGCCTTCATCAAAGAGGTTCCATTCAAATTACATTTTATAGTATTATTAGGTGGAAATGAACATTAACAACACAGAGATTTTTTTCCTGGGATTCATATCAGCGAGTGTTCACCACTACATACCTACAGGACCATCAAATACCTTTAAGAAGTACCACAATTCCTTCTATTACTGAAGCTACTGTGAAATATTTTACTGTAATTACTTTTGCCCCTTTAAGAAAATCTTCTTTTGGTTTGCCAATTGATGGAGGAAGCTTCTATTAAAAACTCCAATGGGATGAGAAGAATTTTAATTACGGCTTAATCAGCAGCACAGCCACCAAGCATATAAATTATCATGCACATCGTGCTAAAAATATCCAGTTTCCCTTATTCCCACAACTTTTATACTGACAGCACTTATGTGATAATGTTTTACCTGCCAGGCTTTAAAACTTCTTTGTTTGACTGGCAGATTTTAGCATGAGCCCCTTACTAAGGCCTTAACAGCATTGGTGCTTTGTGTACTTATCCAAATATGTAAATATGGTCTACATAATAAAACAGTTCCAAATAAAAATTGGTGAAAATTATCTGACATTCCATTAGTGTGTCCCTTGTGCATATTTATAGATTTTTTTTTTACTTTTCAGTCATAGTTCTTTCGTTTTTGTGTTGCACATGCCTAATTCAATTATGTAACTTAAATCTTCAAAAAATGAATACTTGAATGTAAATGAAAAAGTATCATTCAGGACAACTGCTTCAAGCAATTGCAAACGGTTGGGTTGGTTTAAGTTCATTTGTACATATGTACAATTCATTTTTTTCCAAAACCCCCAAAGTTCTTGATATGTATATTCACATAATATTCCTCCATATTTAAATATTAAGAGTCTTGTAGGTTGAAAGCCAAGTAATCTTCCATAATCTCACCTACTGTAATCCATCAAAAAATAAAGTTTGTTTCATCTTGTCTGGCTATACCCTGGTTGTTGAATGTGAATGAGGATGGGGATGGGGGTGGGGCAGAGTATTGTTCTGTCCTCCAGTAAATGTATTGAATGTGTGTAGGGGCTGAATCCCTGGTATAGTGTTGGGAATCATTGTAATGGTGTTGGGTGTCATTAAGGGAATATCGTCAGGAGACCTTCTCATAGCTAGGGTGTAGTCTGGGGGACAGGCGGTCCTAAGAACCACCTCATGTGGATGGATAGACTCACATTCATGATCCAAGTCAGTGTGCTTCATTTGGAGGGACATTATCTCCTCTTCTTGTGCATGGGTAAGATCATTGGTAGTAGTACGCTGTGGGCTACATCGCCTATGAACATCATGTCTCCTCTTGTCTTTTTTGTAGTACAATGCTGCAAAGGCCAAAATGTTCAGGAACAGCAAAGATGCTCCCACTGCAATCGTAACACTCAGCTCTGTGGAATAGTCCCTTTGATCCACTGAAAACGGACTTGGCTGCTGTTTCGAATCATCTTGTTTGGCTGTGGGAAAGGCTGAAGTAACAGAAACAGAATTTTTCCTTGTTGGTCTGAAAGTAATATCAGTTGATGGCACTTTAGTTGTGGTAGAGGTATACTGTGAAATGTCATTAAGATTGTGCAGATGAGGTACCAATTCTAACCACAGGTTCACTTTATTGGCCCTGTAATGTTCTTTCACGCGTGGTTTTAATCCAATGTGAAGATACAATTGGTCCTTTTGAGAATATCGGGTCCATGCTACTTCCTCAAAACGATTGGGCTTTGTATGGATAAATTTTGTGTCTTGTGGGACTGGCTGATTGGGGTCACTAAACAAAAGGAAAAGAAAAAAAAAGATTAGATGTTTGCATGTCAGAGGTTTTGTACCGTAATTGTAAACCAGGCATGTAAGAAAATAGCATATGAGGAACTGAAGACAATTCTAACAGCGGTCTTTAAAATCAACCATCACTGGGCAAGATTCCCTTGCTTAGGTTTGTCAATGAGCTTCGTGTGCCTCAATCAGCAGCAACACTAACTTTCTATCTCTTCTCTCTTCAGAAAACATTGACAACAGTCCGTGCTATTGATTTGGATTACCCTCTACTAGAAACTAGGGTGAGAGGAGATTAAGCTTGTTTTATACGTAACTTAAATTCATGTCTTTTGAAGTAAGAGGCCAGCAAGGTAATTTGGCATAGTATATAACAGTTTACAGACTGATCCAATGAGTACCTGAGTGCTGAAAAGAGTCGTCAACTCCCAGTGAGGTCTGCAGGAGCTGATAGTGCTCAGCATCTCTCTAGTTCTGGACCTCAATAGTTTAAATTCCTAACTGCCTGTTATTTTCATAAGAGCACGCTATTAAAAGGCTTGATGTTTCATTTCTGGCATCTATTTCATGCAATCCAAATGCCACCAATACTTCAGTATGATCAAATATGTTAAATTGTTTTTTTATGTTCTGCAGTTCATAATTTCTATGTACCACCTTAGCATGTTCCTTAGTCAGTATGATACGTGTTGCAATTTCTTATACAATGGTCACACTTAAATACTAGACATATTAGTCATTGCAGCAGAGTTCCCCAATTTAAATGTAGAGAATCTCTCTCAAAGCATCAATATCTTTCAAGGCCCAAAAATATTTTTAAGGGCAGTCATTACACTATGAGAAAGAGAAACATCAGGTTATAATTGAAAAAAATGTCAGGGAAGCTGTTAGGTATAGACTGGTCACCTAGAGCACTTAATACCAAGAACAGGGACATTAGAAAAAATATAACTCCCAGCCCACTACTGCAACCCTTACTCATGTCTGTTCCCGTTAACCCATGCAGTCCCCAGTGAACACAACAAAAAAGGTCTGTGGTATCAGCTCAACTTTTATAGAAAGTTACTTTTCCTCACTAATACTTACCCAGTTTTTGCAAAGTTTGTCCAGTATGTCATCACTACTGCACTTAGCATAACATCGTTTTTGGAGAAATTACAAGGAAACAATTCAGTAGGACCAATCATAGGGATTCCTAATACATAAGGGACCTCATCCCCATGGGCTGCATCTGCCCAGGCAGGTACCTGATCTGTTTGGCAATGATGGTAAAAGGCATAAAAGTATGTAGGGGATCCAAAATTGGAGTGAAGGTCTGCTGTTGCCACTGCTGGTGCAACCCACTGGTGATCAGTGAACAAAGCAAGCAATGTTTTCCTTCTTGTCTCAGGATTGTGTCGATCTGCCCAGTCAGTGTACATAAATTTGATAGTTTCTCTCAATATATCTTTGCCTTCAGGGTATCCATATAAATTGTCAACAAAATTAGAAACAGCAAAGTCAAAATCACTAGCTGATATGCCATCTTCACTATCAACTATATTTTCAACAAATTTTAACCCTTCCCCTTGGTTTACTCCCAACATTATATCATAGTTGAGGAATTCTCCTTGCTCCATTAGTATCTGAGGGTCATCTGGTATCACATCACCATCAATTACTGGTCCAAAGGCTATATGGTATCGCGCTGGTTGAATGTCCTGGTCAACAAGTTCTCTATAAGGCTTCTTCTGTAGACATTCCACCAATTCTACAGTGTCTGACATGTTGCAACCAACTTTAGTAGCCAACATCCTGGCATATTTTGCAGGTTGAAAACTCACTGCCCAGCTGGAGAGAGCTGTCCCGCTTTGAGCGATTGCTCTTTGAAAAAGTCCTGTGGGAAAACATGTATGAAAAAGTACTGAGGTAATGTTTAAACAGTTACATGTTCATAAATATCAGGGGAAGTCTGTGAGATAATAGGAAACTTCATTTTTACAATACAGAAATCGGGGGGGGGGGAAGGGAGTGTCTTCCTAATATATAAATGCAGCGCGATGGTTAGACCATATAATGTGCACCAAAATTAAATGCACCAATGTGCATAAACCATGGACCAACAGAGAGGCAAAACTGAAGCATAATGGAGCTGCAATGATTTACTCCAGCTGAAGATTTGTCCTGCAGGTAATAACTGAGGAACACAAAAGAGTGGCAGGAATTGCTTGATGTTGCATCTCATGTATGATAATTTCATTTACTTTGAAAAGTATCATAACAATAAAAGTAATTCATTGGGTTAAAGGAAAAGCTCTGAACTTGATTAATTTCTTGGCCAATGCTCAAGCGAGTAATGGCTTGCAGGTGTGTGACCATGTTTTAAATTAAATACTGGATAGCACCTAATATATGGCTTTTTTTACATTCTGTTTAGGATTGAACTTGGCTTGAGATGTACAGTGCTTCTGAATAATATACATAATAAAGCTTATATTCTGAAGCCACATGTGACAAGGTACTGGACAGCTTTTACATTCCTAACTGATTTATCTAAAAGTCAAGATCATTTCTTATTTAAAAAAGTCTCATATTTTTAATCAAGGTTTATGGTGATCACATTAAATAAAAGAGGGAAATGATGTTTTACACTGAATATCTCAAAATGCTGTTTTGTGCCTTAGTGTTTTAAATATATGCTGAAGCATTCAGTTGTGAGAGGTACAGGGACCACATCTGCATCCCACTAATGCTTGTGAAAACCCTGAGGTAAACTCCAACAACTCTGGTGCAATTAATTTGGATGTAAGAGAAGAACCTGGACCCAAACAGCTGTTCACAGATATAACCAGCCTCACTTGAAGTGGCAATCTCCAACCCTCTTTCAGTATTTTTATCCACATTGTGGGAGGAATCCCGACTCCCTCAAGGACTATTACTGGCTTTAGTAGCACTAGGACTTCACTAAGTGTCTCTAAGCCATGACTCATACAGCAAGCGTGTGCAGAAAATCCTTTGGGTGATTTCTAGCTGGCTCATTGAGAAACCTTGCAGGTTTGACACTGGAATGACTGTTTTTATATGTCTTTTTCTCCTTTCTAGCTTGGGCCACAACATCTCTTCACTCCTTCCTAACCCCTGTGGAGAAGTTAACTTTGCTTTCAACAGGGATTTTGCGTCTGACTCTTGTGCAAGAAGGTCATGAAGGACCTTCTCAGTTGGGCTTCTGCCTTTCAACCAAGACTAATAACAAAAATAGAAGGTATCTATGTGTTATATTTTCTCCATCTTGTTAATAAA
>NW_017728910.1:16188595-16207031 GCF_001723895.1 Crocodylus porosus | reverse complement strand
ATTTTAAAACTCTTTCTGCATCCTCACAAAATTGTTACAGCTGAAGGACAAAGAGCTGCTTGCAATTCCACAGTCTCTTTGTGCACTCTACCAGAAAAATATTTTTTTAATTTGACCTATGTGTCACAGAGAACTATAGCTAATGAAAAATTCCAGGTAGCACATATAATTTGTGGTAACAAAGTATATGGGCCTAAAATTTGCTTTTATTTACACTGCTTCAAACCAGAGATAATTCTGTCAACTTCAATCCAATACTCTAGTTTTGCAACAGAGTAACTGGAGGCAACATCTGGCTCCCTGCTACTGAATTATGCAAACCCTGGATCCTTGTACTGAACCCTGGTGAGCACCTGGAAACTCCCATTCAAGTGAACGAGAATGGCAGGTGCTCAACCTTTGTTCTTTAACAATGAAAGTTATGATCCTGATCCTACAATGTGATTTTCCTAGATGGATCCAAAACCGCGAAGACAGTCCCAATGAAACCAGGAACCTGCCCACATGTAAGATCAGAAATGTCTGCATTCATTGCAGACATTTTGTAAATTAGGCTCTTTGGGGAGTTTCAAAATCCTTACAGAAGCTAACCGAGCCAAATGCTAACCCTTTATCTGTATTCGATACCTTTCTGCAGGCAAAACTGAAATCAGGCAGCGATGAGACCTTGAAAATGGGACTCGTGTCTATTTTTGGACAGACGAGTAACCACAATATTCTTACCCTAAAAGCGTTGCCTTATAAAGCGTTAAGTAAAAGTTAAGAAAGAACCTTTGAAACAGAGCAATTGAAAATTATTTTTCTTTTTAATCTGTAGGACCAGTTTTCCAGTGAATGTGAATCATCTGGAAGGCAATGGAACAGCAGTGATTGGTACCAGCTGAGGATCTGGCCTTTGGAGTATGTATAGCAAGATAATACATGCAGAAATGTTCACAACAATGTATCTGATAATGCTGCACATTTTTTTCTTTCTGCATTTTCTGTAAATATCTTACGCTTTTATTGTTTAGAAATATTGTATAAACCCACAAGGGAACAAAAAAGAGTAAGTTACATGTCAAAAAAGTGCTGAGATAAACACTATGGCTTGTTAAATACTACATGAAAGGCTAG
This sequence comes from Crocodylus porosus, assembly GCF_001723895.1. Taxonomy (NCBI): domain Eukaryota; kingdom Metazoa; phylum Chordata; order Crocodylia; family Crocodylidae; genus Crocodylus; species Crocodylus porosus. Next base: position 16,205,915 of record NW_017728910.1, on the reverse strand, counting down.
ATTAAGTTAAAAGTCCAGTCCTCTGGCTGTAAAGCTTAATTCAGTTACTCAAAAACAATACTTCTGTTGAACCTTTCAGTGAAAAATGGATGACACTGTGAAAAGTAATTCTCATACTGTAACTGATTTCCACCAGCAACCATGTATATGATACAAGAGATATAATATAATACAATACCTATACCCTCACTGTGGCACAGGGGAGCTGGCTGACGTACAAGGGATTTTATCATGTAATATGCCATATACTACAATTTCTTGTATTGAAAGTCTCATGAAGGGAATAACTTATATTTATTCACCCTCAGATTTTAAAGTACTTTACATTGAGTAGGAAGTACTGCTTCTGTTTTGCAGACAAATGAAGTAGATTATTTAACAGCATCATCTTGGAAGGGGCCAAGTGCCTCCTGGCAACTGCCTAATGCACCGTTCAGTGGGAGCAGAGGGTAACCAGAGAAGCACTCAGAACAAGACTTAGGTGAAATTTTTTTGGTAAATAATTCCACTTGAGAGTCCCCAATTTGGAGAATGCTACAACCTTTCAAGGTATCTTAAATGACACATTTTGACTTTTCATTCTTAAAAGAGGATTTTTCTTCTTTTAAAATTGACTTGCATTTATATTAAAAAAAATAAAGTATTTAGAGTCAACCCCAAGACAAATTTTTCCCGTTTTACCAAACCCCCCAAATATACTCTTTTTAGTTTGATCCACTTATTGATTTTTTGGTACAGTCACCAACCCAAAAGATCCCTTATTTGCATGGTACTCAGCACCTAGTTAGATCAGTTCCTCCACAGACTTCTGCTCTTGACAATTTTCTTTTTGTGTTAGAACATGACAGAGAAGAGTTTGCTCACAGAGTGCAGCTCTCAGCGGTCCAGTTATTGCAGATGAAGGCATAGGGTATTCAGCATTAAATGAGCTGCTTTGTATTAAATTTAAGACCAGAGAAACAAGTGATGGAGGATGGAAACTAGGTTGCCTGACTCTCAGCTCCATGCTTAATACATTATGCCACAAAGAACCTTCATTGTGAGTTCTGCTGAAAAACTGACTGCATAATATAACCCATTGTCTCAGACTCAAAAGCTACGTAAGTCAGCTCCTGGCTCAAAAGGCCATTTCCCCAAAATGTTGTATTTGCTCAGCGAGTTGAAATAGAAAAATATCTAAATTATTGTACAAGTCAAATGTATACCCGAGTTCTACACTTAGACGCTAGCCAGACATTGAAGTAAAGGCACGATAGGGTCTGATGCACAATCCCCACAATTGCGCCTCCGGACATGCCACATGTGCGTGGCAAGAGGTGTAATTATGGGATCCAGCATCAGGTCCAATCATGCCTTATTGCCGATGCAGAGGGAGCCCAGGATCACAATTCCAGGCTCCCCCTGCCCCAGCAGCTCTCATGCCTGGAGGTCTGTAGCTGACAGGGCCGGGGAGCACCTGGCTACATGTTCATTTACTGATATCATAGGAGAAAGCTACAGTTATTACACATTTTTGCCGAATGAGTTTGTGTCTTATTCCTCTTTTATCATGCCATTAATTGATGGAATATGTGTCTGGGTCACAATTTAAGATGTGATTAACTGGTTAATCACATCTTAAGCATAATGTGTAGATGGGGCCTAATTACACTTCAAGATCTTCCAGACGTTAAGGTAATCTTTGTCTGAATATTGGTAAAAGTGTCATTTTTAAAAATTAAATTCTGGAAAAATATGAAAAAAATTAAACCTGCAGTTCTGCTAATATTTCCCCAGTAGTACTGTTCACATAAAAGAGGCTCAGCCTGATTCTTCTCTCAGCTGTACCAGTACAGGGTCTGAGCCAAAGCCTAGGGATCTTTTTGTTCCTCTCAGCAGGCTGTGGATCAGGCCTAGATTAGAAGTCACTCCGCTGACATCACTAGAGTTAGATTTGTCGGCCTGTACGCTCAGAGCCCAACAAGACTATCACAGGGTAAATCAGAGAAGCTTATATAGCATTCTGAGACCTGCCAAATATTTCTAAAATAATGCAGCATAAATCTGTGAAAGCAATGAGAAAACGGGGTAAAAAATAATTATGTGATCAATAATCAGTGGCCATGCAAATGAGAAAAAGTGTGTGGAACTCTGGTGCCAAAATTGTAGGACAAGGAAAATAGGTTTTTTGGCCTCAAACAGCATGTATTTTATTTCCTGCTGTCTGCCTTAACTAGGGAGAAACAGTGTTAGTTATGGAATAGGAAAAACATATATATATAGATATATATAAAATCCTTTGCAACCTGGATGCTTTGACAATTTTGGATCATGCATGCAAAACATTCAAAACATTCTTTTCTCAGATGACAGCAAGTGAAATTCATGCAGTTTCAGACAAAAGATTTCTGAACTAGGCACTTGTTTCCGTCACACAAGATAATAGTTTTAAGCATTTCAGCCATTATCCCTGAAAAGAGAAACTGTGTCATTTTATTTTTCTTTAAATCCTGTTCCTCATGAGAAACTAAACATTTCTTTGATGACTGATTGAATATAGGGGGCCTCATCTACTGTGACCATCACTGACTGGCTTTCCAAAGAGTACACCCTTAGGGAGGAAAGAAAAGAGACAAAAATGATGCACTTAGTGTGTGCTGTTCAGAAGTCTACTGTAAAAGTGTTTCTAACAAAGGTCCATAAGAAAAAGAAGAAAGTGACCCAAAATTTAAACATGCACGGAAGAGCCAAGGGAGAAGGCAGCTAGTACAGCCTTTCAAAAGCCTGCTTATTATTGAACTCAACGGTCCATAGGAACAGAGAGAGATATACAGAGCATCACATACTACTAATGGTGGTGGCATGCAGACACCAAAATTGTCAAAATTTGCAACCGGCATAATACCTTTGGTTGAATTGCTCCAACGGTTACCTTCAGAATAATGGGATAAAGTCAACAGATTGACACATGAACCGCCTGCACCTGATCCAAAAACTGTTATTCTTAGTGGGTCACCACCAAAGAACCCAATATTTTCACTAGTCCACCGCAAAGCTTGAATAAGATCGAGGAGGCCATAGTTTCCTTTTGCTGCTTGATCCCCAGTGCTCAAGAAACCTGACAATGTAAATGAGAAATAGAAAAGGTTTAGCAGGTGTTCTTCAAACCATGTTTACTACACTGCAATAAATAACTTTTCAGCAATGTTTCTAATGTAAATGGTGCTAAGTACTACATATCTGCATTGTGAAATGTTGCCAGGTGGATACAGGAAACAAATGACTCAGCCCTCCCACAATATATCCTTTGGTATTCGTTGTCCTATTAGCAAAGATAAATTAATGTGGGTAACGTACAATGTATAATGCATCATAGACATTCATTTCAGTGTCTAACAGGTCACAACTGAGCAGGCACCAATGGTTTTCAATTGTAATAAATTGGGTAACAGAGTGCTTGGGGACAGGAGCCATATTTTGGGTGTAAACAGAGACTTCCATGTTGTGGGCACCCCTAAAATATAAAGATAAAAATAAAGAACAGAAAAATAATAATGTAGAATATGGATGCAGACTACAAGAAATACAGGGGCATGTTCAGCGCACGCTTGCTTGACAGCACCTTTTGTCAACATAGCGTTCGCCAGAGCATCCAACTGCTATAGGCATGTATGGACATGGGTTCTGTGTATGCTGGATGGGTTAGTGCTGTATTTAATTCATTGCTTGGGGCACAGGTACCCCGTACCACACCATAGGGCCTCTTCTCCTGTTTCTTTTTTTGTCCCTCTGTCCTTACTCCTACCAAACTTATGTTGGGGGATAGACAGGATTGAACAGCTTGACTGGCTCCCCTCACCCCCCGAGCTCCAAACTATTTCCCTTCAATTGGGTTAACTGAATCTGCATTTAAGGACACACAACAAGCAAGAGCTCAGATGTAAACCAGAGAGTGCAAGGATTGTTTCCTTGTAGTTAGGTGTGGAGAGGAACGGAGGTGTGTACTAGGTGCAGAGATGTCGGTGTTTCCCCAGTCACAGCAGGCCCATAGCTGTGTGTGTACTGCAGTTCTTTTCATCCTTAGAGCCAGCTGACTTGAAAAGATGAGCAATCAACACAGAGAAAAGCCTGAGCTGGTAAAAGATATCATTTTGTTTTTGATCCTATTGGATACTGCTTCCAACTTGCAAAGCCTTATGAGCAAATGTTTAAATAATACCAGCATTTTTCAAGAAACTGAAAGCCTCTACTTGCATATGGAACTGATTTAACACCCACATAATGGACAATATAACAGCCTTTCAATGCATGCCCTGGAGAGAAGTACAACCATTAAAACAATTAACTCCCCATGAACTAAATGTTAGTGGGTCCTCTGTTCTAGTTAAAATTGCACTGATTTAACTCTCCTCTGGCACCAAGATTGAGACTCAAAACAAAAGTTTACAGTACTTTCCCAGAAGAAACAGACAATAATTCTCTCACAAAACTCCTACCATTTCAACAACAGTGATAACAGCAGCTTTTAGGGTTTAAATTCAGAAGAACAACTACCTATGTAATGTTGACAGAACTGAAAGAACACCTCCAAAAAATCTTCATTTGCAGCTGCTGGTTACTACAGCCAAAGGTATTTAGGAACCTAGCTCTGTTGATTTTAATGGCTCAAACACTTTAAGTTCCTGAACCTGGAAGATGTTAGACCACTATCTGACAGGTATAACCTCATGGGCTGCATCCAGATGAGCGTGGCCATGCGGTATGTGGTGCCACAGACACGTCCGTGGTGCCACATACCGCACATTCAGTTGTTCTTTGTTCTGCAAGGTAGTGGCAAGAGTGGGGGTCCCAGGGTCAAAAAAAAGCTGTGCAAAAAAAAAAAAGCAGATCGGCACACGTGGTGCTAGTGCACGCTGCCCAAAACTGGTGCACACTGGTGCCGCCAGTGCACACTGTCCAAAACTGCTCCAGCTGCCAGCGAGACTCTGAGTGGCAAGATCACCACTGCTGCAGCCCTAGGAGACCCCCAGCACCCTAGGTAAGGATGCTGGGGCCAGCCCAGTGCTGGCCCCAGCCTCCCCTACTCCACCTGGGATAACCTACCGCATGCCAGAGGGTGCATGGCACAGGCACTTCTGCAGGGACAAGTATCAATGGCACAAGATGTCCCACTGCTCCCTTCTTGTTCTGCGGGAAACAAGTGCCCATGCTTGTGTGGATGCGGCCATGAAGTGCATAACTACTGGCCTTTTCCTATATCACTAAAATCCTATCACAATAAACAATAGTCTATATACTCCACGTGCCATTTATTACTTTATTCTGCTAATACTACTCTCAATGAATATAATTTATTCAGTATCCAGTCAAATGATTAGACATTCATTCTAGGAGGCCTTTCTAAGTGTACTAAAAACTAGCTCAACTTACTGCATATATAATATGAGCTATGCTACATTTAGTGCAAGTGGTTTTGTTGGTATAGCTGCATCTTGATCTTCATTACCATGAAGAGAGAACAGGCAGGTGCCATGTGGAGCTTGGCCAGACATTCTCCAACTTTATGACTTAAAACACTTCATCTAACTGGCACACATTGTTTGGTATCGTTATAGCAGGTACTTAGTCCTATTCTATACTTCAAGCCATTCCAGATTCTGCAATTTGAAAACAAACATTTAGACTGTTAAGCTGCAAAACTGAACAGAGCATCAAAAGGCATCAAACGGGGATACCACAAAGCCCATGGGGAGGCTTTGGGAGGGAATAATCAAAATTATTTATTCATTATTATTTTGCTAATTGCAACTTATTAAAATTCAGTATTCCTGAACTGAGCTAGGAGGAATACGAGGCTCTCTTACCCTCTGTCAATGTTCTTTTCTTCCTTGTATTTGGGCACAAGTCTTGTTCTTTCCTGCACACAGAGAAGTACTAGTGCTAAGTCCTACCTCTACAGCAAGCAGGTTATTAAGACTGGGTGAAAGGCAGACATATTTGGCCCCTGAAAATAATTTTCTTTAGGAATACTGAATCAGGAGGTGAATAAAAGGAGTAGAAAGGGCCAGAGAATGAAAGTTTGCTACCTTGTTTTACTTTTTAATCTGCTTGGAGCTTAAAAATTGGAAGTTCTTTGAGCACCTGTGAATTTAAGGAAATGTTACCACTATATTTAAGGGAGCTGTAGAGTTTTGTGGCTATAAATCCAAGGAAGTCATTCCTATCCTTTATTCTGATTAGATTACAGCCAGTTAGTAAGCTGTCAGTTCAGCACAGCAGGCATGAAGAGCATGAGAGTGATTGGCACAGGTTTAGAATAGCAGGCTCAAGTTGAAACCCAGAAGCCCTTGGGACAAAAAGAACAGTAATGATCGTTGTCTTCACAGTGCCTAATTAATGAGCTTTTCCCTTTCTTTGTCTGAACATGCTTAAAGGCTTTGTGGCCTCATGCAGATTCTCATAATGAACAGACTTGCAGCACTAGTTCAGAAGTGTCCTGCAGCTGTGCTGCAGTGACCCTGGGCCATTAGTTGGGAAAATGGAGGCTTATCTTGCATTGGGGGTTGGGGTGCGGGCTGGATCCTGAAGGCCCAAAACACAAGATTGCTTCTTCCAATGTGATTGCTACATCCAACACGCTGCAGAATGAAAAGCAGTCATGTTTTCTCGCAAGACCAGTCAATGATCTACCAACAACCACGGTGATGGCCATTATGAAAGAAAGCTGATGCTAAGGGAGTTCATGCCAAGACCATTCCAAAAAATAGAAAAATCCCTGGAAAAAATAACGCAAACTGGATAACCCGATGTTAAGAAATCCCTTTTAAAAAGGTTCTCACGGAAAACAGAAAACTACTTTTGTTGTTAAAGACAGATGCTGAGGAAGGTATGCTCAGTTCATCAAAACTGACAGCAGGGGTAGCTTTCAGTTTAAAAGGAAAGAAAGAATATATACTAATGATAATGATATTTGCTTCCATTTATCTAGATTGAACAAATTATGACTTGGGTCCAGACTAGTGGATCCAATGCAGAAGAAATGTCTTACACCTCTTCAGCAAGAACCACATTGGCTGACTTTCATACATACACAAGATGGGTGGATATTGATCTAGACTTCCAAGACATGAAACATTTCTGTCCCATTTTTCAGAAACATAAGAAGCCTGCTAATATCACCACCTGTTCATGCATTTTCGCTTGTATGCACTATTAGCAGCATGGCTCAGAAGCATGCAAACTGTGAGGAAGTGGGTGAAGTGACTGATAAGACTGATGAGATGTTCTTTATTTTTTAGTGAAGAGCTGTTCAAGGTAGTTAAGCCCATCTCTTTCTAAGGCACTCTGCACAAATCTGCTCTTTAGAGATCCAAGATAAAAACAGACCAAACTGAGATCTGTGAGTGGGAAAAAACTTTGCTTCTTGTTAACGTTTGTGCCAAATCAGAGCTTGTTTCAATATGTTTTTATTTGCTTGTATTGCACAAAACAAGAAGGGAGATTTATTAAGTATAGTGTCTTACCTGATTACAGCACATACCTGATTACTCTCTTCCCAATATCTGTAGGGAGCTAGGAGTGATCAGGTGACATGTTTCAACTTTGCTGTGGTGGGTTCTGGATGGAGAGGGTATATTTAAACATGGAGTTATGCCAGCGATGACTGTGGCTTGCTTTGCTTAAGATGAGGGTTGATTAAACACACTAGTCCTCTTTATGTTACAAGCACCTCGGTAAATGCATACAACCAGCCACCAGCAGATCCATCATATTCAAGCCCTAGGTAGTTTTGTAATATGTTAATTCATACAGGCTTATACTTTAAAAAATGTGCTTTTTTGGAAGGATATTAATTCTATGAAGAGGGGTGTGAAGGAAGAAGAGAAAGGGAATGGGAAAGGTTGCAAGGAAGTCTACCACGGTCCCCCCTGTTGCTTACCTTAGGGCAGTTGGTGAATGCAGATGGAGAGCTGGCTGTGGCACATCAGGCTCTGGTGTGCCATTTCTGGAGTGGCATGGCCCTGCGGATTGGTGCAGAGAAGGGGTGGAGCCCAGTGGCAGAGATGCACAGTGGAGGACTCCATTAGAGGGGTGGAGTCTGCCACCAGAGAAGCGCCAAGAGAAATGTGCCACAGGGAGGCATGTGGAGAGGAGACTCCAGAGGTGGGGTGGAGTCCTGTGGCAGAGACGCGCTACAGAGAGGCACACGGCGAGACCTGCGGCAGAGAGACCCCGGAAGACAGACCAGCAGGGAGCTGGGACGTGGCTGCTGATGCACAGTGGAAGTGGTGGAAGGGCCACACTCAAAGAGAAGCGAGTGAAAGACGCCAGGATGAGCAGCTGGAGTTCTGGCAAGAGCTGCCTGGAAGACCCTGGACCCAGGTCAGATGAGGCTGACATGGGGAGGAGCAGTGGCTTGCTTGGGAGCGCCCCGATAATGCCATGGGGAAGCAGCAAAGAGCCAGAAGGCCAACTGACCCTCAAGTAACTGGAAAAGGGAAAAACTTGCAAAGGTAGAAGAGGCTTCAACTAGAATCAAGTAGGTCCAGGGAAGCACCTTGGAGTATCAGCAGATGCTGATACTTTTGTTATAGTTCATATTTTAAGTATTACTTTTAGAGTTATTATGTCAAGAAAGAGACAGTTATGTTTACTGATTCCGACTCAAATCGACTAGAGATGGCCTGTGCAGAATTGGGATCTGGTACTGGGTCATATGAAAGACTGACAACTGACAGACGAGAAGGTTATCATTTGTAGCCTTAGACATCAAGATGCTTACACCAGTTCAGGCCCTGGATGTGGTAAGGATGGAGTATAAGGGAGGTTAGAGCTCCACAAAGAAGCCAGGATGTGGTACCCAGAGAGTCACCTGTGGGGGAACTCTCTCTCAAGAAGATAAGACCAAGTCGTGGCGGGTGAGAAGGAACAGCTACCAGAATAGGTGGGTGATGCACACAAAGACCACCCTGTCATCGCCAGCGAGTAGGGCGTCAGCCAAGAGGGGGCCCAAGCCCTACAACTCATACCAGTAGCAAGGTGGTAAAATGCCAAGAAACAGAGGGAAATTGAAAGTCACCATATAAATTCAAAGAATTATTAGAATGCGTTATTCTAAGCTTTTACTTCCTATGAACATTCACCTTAAAAGGGTGGGGCAGGGGCTGAGAAACCTTTCCAAGGAAGGACCGCAGGTCTTAAAATCTCAGCTTTAAAACAGGATGATCCATTGACATATTGCGATCTAGGCTAATGGATTTATATATGCCATCCCACTTTGCCTCCCTTCTCAGTGGGGAACTGACAAAACCCTTTCCCTCTCCAGAGTTCTGTGATTAGGTTGTAAGTTCATGCATAAGACAATTCCCTGTATACAAACAGAATGAAAATAAATTATAACAACTTTTCATTGAGCATGATAGGAACTCTACCAGTTTCTAGCTGATAGAGCTGAACAGGATAGCCAGGACTGCTATAAAAATAGAAACAACAGTCATTGTATAAAAACACTAAGGGCCTTGCTACATGTTCAAATTAAAGCTGGATACAAACTAGCTATAGAGCTGTTACACACTTTTAGGCACTAACTTTATAGCTGGTTGGCTCTTTTTATACCCGGATAGTCATTTTTATGGTGTAATACCTTAGATCAGCACCTGTGGCCAGTCTACATTTATTACGTGATTAACCAGTTAATTGTGTGATAATTACTTTGCACTTGTGGCCAGACTTACTTTGCACATGTGGCCAGTCTAAATGCATTGCATGATTAACCAGCTAATTAGAAAATATATGTAATGTGTAGCAGGGGCCTAAGATGCACTAATAAATGAATTTCTAGTATTTGGGTTACTTAAAGGAGATGCACTTCAGGCTTGTAACTCACATTTCATTCAAGCCATCTAGGTATGTGCCATAATCACATGTTCATGGTCCAAGTTATTGTTTGCAAATCTCCATTCTATTTAGTGTTACGGTTTTATACAACTGAAAGCAAATATTAATTTCCAAATGCGCAGAAACATCAACATTTAGCAGCAGAAATATAGTTCTTCGCCTGCCTACCTTGGGCATTGCAAATTACTCAGTGAGAAATATTTTGTTTTCATACCTTTTAGTAGAACTAATTACAGCTAAATACCATGCAAGTTGCCTTTTAAACTGTATGCATCAAGTTAGAAATGTGTGCGACATAAGCACACTGTAAGCAAGGTGATTAAGAGTGCAACTTTCCATTGTGAACATTTCTTTTGAATCCGCATCAGCTAACCTATTCGCGTTTATCAGGTGTGCAACAGTGCTGTGAACATTAAAGTACATGTGATATTCATGAAGTAGAAGATATGGCACTTCACTCTGCTGATGACACTGCTTATTTCAGAATACTCAGCACATCCTTTGTATTAACAGCATAGTTTTACTAATGCGTACAGGATCAAGTCATCTTATAACAAAATGACTAGGAATCACAATCAAGAAACTGGAAAAGGGGGACATAAAACATACAATGCCTAACAAATACACCTTCACAGGCAGCAGTCTGCAGTCCATCAGCTCCAAAAACATATACGCAAGGCTTCTGAAAATACTATGCCAACTTGCATACACTTTTAAAGTATATTTTAGGAACAGAGGAAACAGAAATTTCTCCCTCCTTGTTTCTGTGCCAAATACATAAAGGTTACAAGAAGATAAATGACTTGAGAACAGTTGGATTTAATTTTAATTCTATGAGACATGCAAATTATCAAACTGGATCATTATATCGTGTTTTATTTATTCATAAGCAAATACATTCTTTATAGGCTGACAAAGGTGGAATGGACTGTAAAGGCAATGACATTGCCAGTGCATAGTAAGTACCCTCAGTTACACAGTATTGCTTGAATCCAAGAGGAGTCTCTGCCCTGCTGATTTAACATAGGGGAAAAAAAGTCTCATCTTGAGTCTTACATATCATTTGAGTATCAGGGCTGCTGCTATTGCCCTTGCGTGGCTGGGGTCCAGGGTGAGTCGAGGTGGCTCATGTAGCAGAGGAGTGTAGGGGACAGACTGCATGATACAGTGGGGGAAGCACAGGGGAGACCACATGGTACAGGGATGGGGAGAGTGAGGGGTACACTGCATGATGTGCGGGGAGGGAGTGGGTGAGCACAGTGGGGACCCCACAGCAGTCCGGGAGCTGCTGCAGCTTTGACTCCCAACTGGACTGGGGGGAGGGGGGACAGGCTGAAGGAGGCAGGCACCAAGGGGGGGCGGGGGGCGGTACATACTGTTAAGATGACCCTCCAATTCTATACAAGAAAAATTATAATAAATTTATATTTTTCGGTATGTAGAATCTAATCATTAGGGGGTCATCTTAAACTTCAGGTCATTTTGGATTCAGGTAAATATGGTACCTTTCATCTTGAATGATTAGTTAAGGAGCTCTAGCTATCCCAACTTTATCCTGGATTTATAGACAGAAAATTAAGTCAGCATATAGGCCTTAGATACATTTGCATTAGGGCCAACTATAGGATTCATAACACTTCTGAGACAAATTATTTCTGTTGCAAAATAGATACAGTTTTTTATCTTGGTGCTCAGCAAACAGTTTCTATGAACATATTTCAATCAGAATTGTTTGCAAGCTCTTTACTTTTCATCTCTCTCCAGCTTATTGTTTGTTGTGTATAATTGGTCACTTAGGTCCGTTAAGGGAGCAAAATCCCATTCCCACTCAGAAAAAAGGGAACGCAAAGGAGTATGAATGTGGCTGACTTGAAAAATGACTCGGAAACCAGAAGACATTTGTGCGTTATTGTTCCCACTACTCACACAGCCCACAACATCTGTGAAAACTAGAAAACTGCTCAGTTATTTTTGTCTACAGCAGTTCAGTTTTATTCTCATCAGAACAGTACCTCAAGGTAAAGCTTATGAACAACACGCGACGCTGTGAGCAATACAAAACGACAGCACTAACTCATTAAGTTTTTAAGCTCTGACTGCGAAGCAGAAACTCTTAAGAATACCAGCAGTTCTGACTCCAACGTCCAGTGCTGCTATACAGTAATTTGCTTAAGGAAATCCCCGTTCCTGGTGTCAAAGATACAGGATTTAATCAGCTAATTGAGAAAGGCCCATGCTCTAGATATAAGAGGTTAAAAATTGCATCTTTTTGCCCAGACTTGGCATTCTGAAAACACATGATGCTGCATAAATTCAGGACCATTGTTTTACTCATTATAATTACCATTGTTAAGGTGCTTTCTGAAGTACCAGTTCTTTTTTTTTTTTTTTTTTTTAGCAGCGCTGGTGGGTTGTGCCAGGGCCAAGGGATTCTTGCAATAACAAAGAAAAAATTTGCCTCCTTGGCTTTTACTCTTCTTGGGAATTTCTTATAAGAGGCTACAGAAACAGGAGGCTATAGAGTACTTTACTATATGGAAACAAGCTTCTCCTCCTTTGGCTCTTACACGGGGTTTTCTCCGATGTAGATGCTTCAGCGTGAAACCTTCATGCAGACAGGGGTTGCAGCAAAGTAAAATGTCTTGCGTCACCATGTCTCACTATTCACAAAAGCGCATTGGTGTAGCTCAGGGGTGGGCAATTATTTTGGCTGGAGGGCCACGTAGGGAGTTTTAGTGAGCTGTCATGGGCTGGGTCAGCACTTCCCCCACCCCAAAGGGCTAACCAGAATTCCTTAAGTGGCTCCCTCGGATGGGGCCACAGGTGGGCTGGGAGCAGCATTTGAGAGTGGGACAGGCAGGCAAGGCTCCAGCCAGGGCTGGGATTGGGACTGGAGTGCAGGGGGCTGGAGCTGAGCCGTGATCCTCTCCCTGCACATCCCTGTGAAAGGCAGGCATGCCCATCCGTGCACATCTCTGTGAAAGCCAGTTCCTCGGGCAGGGACATGCACAGAACGGATCGCAACTCTGCGCTGGGCCTGGGCCCTGCACTGTCACTATCCAGAAATCCTGGGATCTCCATGAAGATGGAGGGCACACAGCCAGGTGGATTGGATGGGGCTGTGTGTGGGTGAGGAGCTGCATCCAGGAGCGGGACAAGTGGGCAAGGAATCAGGGTCTTGGGGTGGCAACAGCATGGAGCCATGACCCGTTCCCCTCATGCACCTGCCCATGGAATCAGCACCCGGGGGGAGGCCGAACCAGCTGCATGAACCCTGCACCTGGGCCAGGTGGGGCCAAGGGACCTCCTGTGGGCTGATTAAAATGCATGTGGGCTGTATTTTGCCCACCCCTGGTTTAGCTACACTGATGCAAAATGACCATGCACAAACAAGCCTTCAGTCTTTCAGGACAGCACAGACTCTCCCCGAGACAGCCTGTGGCAGGGTTCTTTGACCAAAGGGCTCCCATGTGCAGGATGTTTTCCCCAGCCCTTCTGCAGTCACAGATCCTTTTTAGTTTCCCTTTGAACTGAGGTTCCAGCTTGTAGCAACCAGACATCAAACACAGGGTTGTGTCTACACCAGTGGTTTTCAACCTGTGGTCCATGGGGGTCCATGGTCTGTGTCTAAGGGGCCCATGAAAGATGGCTATGCTCAGCCAAAAGTATTTGAACACCCACACTTACAATTCAAAGAGGTGTGAACCTCCATTCAAAATTGTTTAGGGGTCTGCAAACAAAAAAAAGGTTGAAAACCACTGGTCTACACAGTTCTCTCCCAAAAACAAAAGTGAAAAATAAAGGCCATTCTGTAGGTGAGGCATTACCCAGAAAGTTCTGCTCAAAAGTCTTTATGGGGTCAGGTCTTCCCATGGTGCTGAAGAGGTGTCACCTCTCATAATCCCGGAGCACTCTTCTTTCTGAGATCAGAAAGCTGCTGAAACACAAAGCACTCTTCCCAGCATGCTTTGCTTAACTGACGAATGTTTTAGCAGCCTGACACTATGGTTTCCAGTGCGCTTTGTCATTTGCCTACCACTTAGTTCCAGTTCTGGTCTCTGAATAGATGCAACAGTCTGTGTGTTTTTCCAGTAGCTTTCACTATGTCCCTGAGATCATTTCTGTAACCTCAGGGGCTATCTCCATTTTCCTACAGGTTTGTCCATGAGGCTTAATTCCTGGAACAAGCACAACTACTCCAGCCTCACAAGAACAGACTGATCTCTTACATCCTCTTACCATAGGTTGGCATCTAATTAAAGTTAGCAACTAATTAAAGTCTGTTTTCTCTCACAGGACGATGCATAGGGGGTGCACATGCACCCCCTGAGCATGGCGGTGCACCCTCTACAAAAAGGCAAGCTTTTTCATTTGTAGATCCCCGGTCGGCGCTCGCCATTCCCCAACCCCCTTCTGCCGAGAGTGCTGGTGGCATCTGTGGGACCTACCCTACTTACCGCCACCGCGCTCCTGCCGCCGCCATGCCTCCCTAGGCACCACGGGCATGCATCGTTCATGCCATCTCATATCGCTCCTCCTGATCTTCAGTGTAAACAGGCTACTTTAAGAGTACCCAAAAAACTGCTTCCATTCAATTCACTACCAATTTTGGGGAAATTTAATGACCTGCCCCCTCCACCAAGGCTTACGTTGAGAAGGCTGTTTTGGAGTGTGGGAAAAGAACTGGATGATGAAAGTTTGGCCGTTAAGGAAAAATGAAACCAGCCATGGAACACAATTGACATTGATATATTTCTTATCATGGACCCCACATTTACCCTGCTGGCTTTGCTTTACCAAGGCAGAGCTGGACAATGCTGAACAGGGTTTGTATGGACAAGGTACATGTTACTACCTACCACACAGATGAAATGTTATTGAAGGCCCCAAGTGTGAGTATGGTGAAATCCAAACTATAGCGCAGATCAGGGAGGAATGTCCCATTTATCATTTTAATGACTGCATTGAAGACCTGCACCAGGTAACTGCCTTGAAATGGATATCAAATCTAAAACTGTCACTCTAACCTTCTCCTTCAGTGCCATTGTTTATAGGTTGTTTTGTCATTTGGTTGCTGTATTCCATACAAGTAAATGAAATTAAAGAATTCCTGTATTTTCTCACATACAACATGTATATTTTGTCCAAAAAACAGCTGCTAGAAATTGGGGTGTGCACTATAAGCAAAGAAATATGGTAACAGTTTCTGCTACTTAAGCTTCTGCTGGGCAAAAGTAAAAGTAACAGCACGCAACCCACAGGGAGCAGAACAATGAGCAGTCTTGGTTCCCTTGCTGCTGCAAATCAGTCACTTACTACAAGGAAAGCTCTTTTAAAATGTATTTTGGCTTTCAAAACAATCTTATTCTGGAGAGTGCTATATGTAGGAAAATACGATATTAAGGGGGGGGATAAATATGAGCCTGAGAACGTGCCCAGTTATTACGTGTAGCTAAGGAAATACCCTTCAAACAGTTAAATACATATATGTGACAGAGAGGAAAAGTGTGAAGATGTAAAAATATCAAAACCAATCAGATGCACAAAAAACAGAAGATTTTAACAGCGACTCGGGATAGTGAAAAGTAAAAACTACTAAAAACTCCACCTCTAACTATGACACTCTTTGGGAAAACTAAGTTGGTTTGGAATGAGAAGGAGTTTCATGGAAACCATGTTTCGGCCTGAAGTGCAACTGCAAGTAAGGTGCAGCCAGCTTGCCAGATGCAAAGGCCAGACGGGAACTGAAGGAAGGCAGGTGGTAGCTGCAGCACTGTTATCCAAGGTGATAAATCTCAAGGTGATGGCTTTTATAAGTGTCTGGTATAAGTTTGGTGTCATAGAAGGAAGCGTAAGGCCTGAGCCTGTAATGTTTACTCATGTAAGTGGTTCTAATGGGAGTAGTTCCTTTGATTTTAGTGAAGCAAGCGTGGGAAGTCTGGGTCTCAGCTGTCCTCTCCCTGTCAAACATCTACTCCTTATAAGTACAGCACATCCTATCTTAAATGACCACCCAAGAGACTAGCTCTGCAGTAGCCTACTGCAGCTGGTCTTTACTGAAGAATCAAACAAAACTGTACGTGAAACCCAAGGATACTTCAAGGGGTCCTCAAGGGGTCCTTAAGACATGGGCTAGTCACTAGAAATGATCATTAATACATGATTTCAGAGTTCAGCATACTAAAGAAAGACGAAGAAAGGAGGCAAGTCTAACCTCAGACATACAGGTAGAGGAATTGATTTTACAAGATGGGAGGTTAAGCATGGTGACATATCAGAGCAGATCCAAATCCTAAGAACTGACAGATGATGGTTGGCAGAGGTGGACGCAAAAGACAGCTGTCAGTGTTTGTTGCGATTATTTCCCTTTCCTTCTGAAAAAGGAGAACTTTGTGCATCTTTTCACTCGTAAAAGAATAAACAAGTGTATTGTTGGCATGAGGATATTTGTTTTAATGCCTTTCAGAATGTAAAAAAAATGTTCTCATCAGGATAGTGCTAAACATATGCTCTGCAGAGATGCACCTTTTTGGTTTTTAGTATTTGTAAGTTACATATAAAAAATTCACAGGATAATCAACAACACTGTAGTACTAAATCAAATAACAATACTCTCACCCGCCCAGTGCTCCAAGAACCTTAACAAAAATAAAAATAAAATCAATAGTTCCGGAGAGACAACATGGGCAAAAGAAAGTCTTTGTAGCAGAATAAGAAATGTCTGATATTTAAAAAAAATTCAAGTATGGACCGATTCTTTGGAACATAGGCTACACTTAAAAGTACCATATTTACTTGTTTCAAAGACAAGGTTTATTTCCCTGTGTAACATGGGGCTAGCCCCTTGTCCTGGAATTGAGTACAAGGGAACAGGGGGGTGGGCAGGGCCGATGGCAAGTGGCTTGCTTCAGAGGCTCTGCCCCAGAGCTGCAGCTGCTGTGCCCCTCCCCACCCCACACTGTCCTTGCCACTGCCTATCCCCTCTGCAGCCTCTGCCCCACCCCCTGCCCCCACAGTTTTGGGCCCCTGCCCCTCAGATGCCTCTTTCCCCCATCTCACTCCACCCTGCAGTCTCTGCCCTCCCTACCCCTTTGCCACTAACTCTGGCTCTGGCCCTCCTCCAGCTTGCAGCACACAGCAAGCATGTTCCTGACCTAGCCCAACCTGGTAGCAGTTGGCAGCAAGGGCATGGCAACTCCTGTCCAGGCTCTGGGGCCCAGCCAGAGCTGCTGCCACAGCTGCTGGACCAAACTGGAGCCAGAGCAAACACATGCTCCATGTCCCAGCTGGAAGCAGAACCAGAGCCTGCTGGAGTCGAGCAAAGGTAAGCTGGGGGTATAGAGGGGAGAGCAGAGGCTGTGGAGGGCCAGGCAAGTGGTGGGGGAGTAGGTGGCAGAAAGCAAGGTTTGGAGGAGACAAGGGGCAGGGATCAAGCTACTTGAAC
>NW_017728910.1:16172921-16188495 GCF_001723895.1 Crocodylus porosus | reverse complement strand
GTCACCATCTGCCTCCCACCCCCACTGCCTCTTCTATTGCCTGCCCCTTGCCATTGCTTTCCCTGCTGCAGTGGTAGGAGATGAATTTAAGATGACCCTCCAATGATAAGATTCTAGAAATGGAAAAATAAAACAAATTTATAAATTTTACATGTCCAGATTCTAATTACTGGGGGGTCATCTTAAATTCAGGGCTGTCTTGGATTTGGGTAAATACAGGCAAAACAAAATATCTACATCAAATAAATCATCAACCCTTAAATATACACTAAGGTTAGGGACAGAAGTTACATATACACCAATATAAGTGACCAGAAACTGGTTCAAATTTGTAACACAACAGAAGTTTAGTGCGTATAAATCACTTTAAAATGAGTGAAACCAGTTTAAGATTAACCTGGATAGATATAGTATCAGACTTAACTGATTTAGGTTAAATCAGTTTCTTGAACTTCTGTCTCAGATCCCTTCCAGACTCAAGTTAACTCACAGTCCCCCAGCATCCCAGGAAGCTTTGCACCTCCCCCACAAACCCCTCCTCACAGGGTGGGTGGGCCAGCTTTGGCCCAACCTGTCTGCTCCATCTGCTCAGGAAGGTGTGCTCTAGCACCCCCCAGTTTCTGGCCTGGGCCACCAGAGGCATGTGGCTGCATTTCTTGAATCAAAAGTGAATGTCTGTTCACTTGCTTATCAGTTTGATCTATGCAGCTTAGACAAACCTGCAAAGATTGATCTGATTTAGCCCCAGGCTTTTTGACTGTCTGTACTTGGCCTGTTGCTTTGAGCCTTGGGACCAACTGAGGTCTTGATTCTGTAATCTGATCCATATGAACAGAAATATTACAATACTGGAATATTAAGTACATTTTGGGGGGGGGGGGGAGGCAGAAAGAGTGCCATAATTGCTTTTGCCAAGAACTTTAAGGAAATGTCAAATTTTTCAGAGAAAAGTTTATGAAATGAAAATTGGTAGTTTGACAAAGCTGTAACTATGAGATGGTGATATGGATAATGAGAACGCTATCAGATGAACTTTTTTTTTTGACAGTTAGGTACCCCCAGGGAGACATTTATATTCATATTTAGGCACTTAATAAATCAACCTAAACATGTTTTGTTGTGTAAGAGAGGCCTGGATTTTTTTGCATAGCTGGGAGAGTGGTTGGACAAGTTTTCCGACATCACATGCCCTTCCTCAGATCTTAAGGTTGTTGTGTAATGGAATATTTACCTATACGATTTTTTAGAATGTGCATGTATTTAGCTCCAACGTCAATATGTTTAACAAAGCCTTTAAATTAAAAACTTCTTCTGGTCTTTACAGGACAACAGAAATCCTGTTGCCCCTGGCCTTCCTAAATTAGACCTGGAAATCATCTTGGATTTGTAGTGACTGATCTGGTGATGTGCTAAATTAATTTTGCTTAACAGCACCCACTTCTACAGAATTTTGAGAACACATATGGATGAGATGAAGCAGGCAATCTTTAGGTCTGGACTGAATGTATATTTTGTACAAGAATTGATTCAAATTGAATTCAGGCAAATGCTGTGGCCTGTGTTAAACAGGGGAGGATCACATTGGTATAGTGGATCGGACGATTGCAAGGGGACCTTCTGTTTTTATAATATATGAATCCATGAGTATGGTGACATGCATACAGTATTACCCTGAAAGTACTAAATAATACTTTTCAAGAATCCAGACTTAAGCACCTCTATTCCAAAACTATATCCAGTTTCATGATCCCATACTATATTTGCTGAGATGTCTCTCTCAATTACACTTGTTGAAAGACATCTAGGCAGACACAATCATTTCCTTTGCTTAAAAATCCCTACAGAATATATAGTGGTACTTTTACCTCCAAGATGGCAGTTCATCACATCTCGTAAAGGGACTGCATGTTTGACTAGCCGATGACCTTGTGGCAGTCCACCACATGGCTAACTTGCAGTGATATGGAGGCAAAACATAGGGGAAAAGAAAGGGGCAGAGAGTGTCCTCTTGTCACTTTAAAGTGATTTGCCAGCAAAATCTGCCTTATCAAAAAAACAAGTGGGCAACCACTCTGTTTATGGCCATTTTAGTTTCCTTTAAGGAAAACATGCATCACTTCTGTTAAAGTAGGCAAGTAGATAAAGCATGTATTCAATTTTAGCCCTGAATTTTAAATGGAAACTGAGCCACGTGGAAGCAGATATCAGACTCCATCACACAGAAGGCAGGTTAGCTATGGGGTTATTTTATTCATGAGCTACTATATTCTTACAGAAAAAGGAATATGCCCATTAGGTCAGGGAGTTATTTAATATATAGGCCTACCTATCTAGCTAGATTCTTATACTGCGTTCATCAATGTAATAAGTCAGCCTCAGGATGCTCACAAAGATAATTGCGAGTTACCAGTACTTGAGACATCACATTCAACTATCTATCTACTAGCTGTGATCACTGATAGTCAATGATACCAAGAAATTAAGAATTCAATGTGCTACTTCATACACCTGCTTATTTTTGCCCATCATAGCCGATGGGTTGCTTGCCAGCTTCCAAATTTCCTGCTGCACGATGTAAAATGGGTTATCCAGTTCAAATGATCTTTCCTGACTGTAACATGCCTCTCATTCAGAGCTTGTGCATTGAATGCTGAGCGCTGCCTAGTGAAGTAACAAAGTAAAATAACTGACACTAAATGTCATGTTAAGAAAAAAATGGCTGCTCTGAAAATTATTCTCCCCAATTGTAATTTTCAGAGATTAAGCTAACAGTGTCTACACATCTGTTAAGCAAAATAGTAGCATGCAAAGCATCTACATTAAACTATAAGCAAGTACAAACCCTGCCTTTTGCTTAGGAATATAGTTAGAAAACACCCAGTCACACATGGATCCTTTCTCTAATTTTGCAGCGACAATTTAAATAAATACAAGATGTCAAACAACAGTCCACAGCTCAAGTCCCCCAGCTGCGGGAGAAAACAAAGCTTCAATTCCACCCAAGTTAATTGAGGCTAGAATCATTGCAGCTATGGCAATTTCACATTGGTGCACTTCAATTAAGGAATAATAAGAGTGCAAAGTAATTTATACTCATAGATTACATGTCGTCAGTGAAAAATTGCCGATTAACTCAAAGTGGGCCTCTGGAGTACCAGCAGAACAAATGTAGTGGGACTCTCAATTTTGGGTTTCCCTCTTGTACTGAACCCAACACCCTGATCCTATTAAAAAGCATGGCCATAATATCCACATTCACATTTTAAAATCAGAAGAAATGTACTGCATGTCGATTTTCAGACTTTATTCAAATAGCACCAGTAAAGCTTCATTAACCAGCTGAATTATACCAATGATGGCAAAGAATTTTGCAGTCTTTTATTCTGTTTCCATTACAGATTTAAAATGTTTACCAATTTTTTTTCCAGGTGCTGACAGAGGCAAATTTTTTTTTACCTTTTTTTGCAGTTACAGAATTGTTTAATAGGCAGGCAAGGTTCTTTGGGTGAATCTGGTATCTTTTATTAGACCAAAAGAGATCAGAGTCACCCAGAGAACCTTGTCTGCCCATGTCCTTAGACCAACACGACTACAACCTACACCCCAGAATTGTTTAAAGCATTGCTGCAGATGAACTCCAGTTGCAAGTAAGGGCAAGTGGATAACTATGTGAATGGATAAAATAGGCACCTAATTATGCTTTCTAAAATGGTGAGGTGACCTCCTTTGAGCCAGCTACAAAAACAGAAGAATCTTCTTTTTTATATATATACCATTTCTAATGCTCCTAATGTCAAGGTGGGTCCACAAGAAGAATTATTTCACTACCAATTTACATTTGTACATAATATTCTCCTGCAAGTCTTATATACATTGCTAATACATCATGTTTAAATATACACATGCAGAATTCCAGTACCATCCCATGCTGATCTCTGGGTGGATGAACTCCTCAGCTGGTGTAGAAGAGCCCAGTCCTACTAGAGTCAGCAAAGGTATGCCAGTTTATACCTGCTGAGAAACTAACCCTGTTTTTGATCTCTACAAACTGATATGCATTACATGTGCCAGAGACATTCATAAACATCACAGGAAAAATATACTTCCAATAACAGTTCCTAAAATGGATTACATTTCATGAGCAGCAGAGCATAACTGATTTGTATGGCAACTGTCAGTCCATGAGATGACCAGAGGCTGCAACACCATATTGGACACACACTTTGGAGGAAAATGCATACAAATATTTTCCTAATACATAAGTGTTGAGATAGCTCTTTCTGGATAGGCAAGTCCTCATAAAAGTTTCATGCTCCAGAAATACATAGAATTATAAGAAAGAAGCAGTTTTCCCCCCTGAGGAAAGTATCCAATAAAGTACTGTAAAACTGGGAGATGTAATTTTGCATTGAATGCCAGCACGTTGGATCAGAGGCTGGGAGACAGCTATGTTGTTGTGTTAGCTCAGTTCGCTCAGCACCAACTGTCAGACAGGTTAGGAAAGCCTCAGATAACATATGCCTGACTGACTTTCCTTCCACCTGAAGGCTAGGGGACACCGACAGGAGGAGCACACCAACGGGACAAAATACAAAAGTAATTTTAAGAAAGACAGAGCTGTTCTTTTGTATTTCAATTTTTCATGATTTCTTGGGGTGTTTTCAGACCTGACCCTATGCAAAGAAACCCTACCCTGCAATTGTATTTGAAATAACACTTGTGATAAAAAACAATTACAGGCAGTCCTCAAACTTACGACACAATTGGTTCCTGAAAACCACTTCTTAAGTCAAAACATTGTAACTCATAACCGATTTTCCCATAGGAAACATGTGGGAACCAACGGGGGATTGGTTCCTGAAGCAAGGTCCGATATCCTATGGGAGCTGCGTGGGCAGCGGGCTGGGGCCGTAGGGAGCTGCAGGTCGGTAGTGAGGGGCACCGGCAGGGCTGTGGGGGGACTGTGACTTGGAAGTGAGGGGCACCAGGGAGGTGGGGGACTGTGGGTTAGGAGTGAGGGGTATCAACAGGGATGGTGGGGCTGCAGGTTGGGAGCGAGAAGCACCAGCATGGTCTGGGGGATGGGGTACTCTGGGTTGGGAATGAGGGATAGCACCAGGGCTGGGGGAGGGGGGGCGGTTGGCTTGGGAGTGAGGGGCAGGGGCATCTCACTGACTCCCTCACAATCATATTACCTCCCCCACCCCGACAGGTGTCCTCTTTTTTAAAACTGGAAATATGGTAGCCCTACACAATCACCTGGTCTTTGGCCAGGAAAATTCATATTTTTAAAATAGTTTTCAGTTGTGCACATTGAGGCACAAGAACATAAGAACTGCCCTTTCCTGGGTCAGACCCTAGGTCCGTCTTGCCCACTATCCTGCATCACAGGCAGACTCAATGAGGTATCTTAAAATCCTAAGAAACGTTTACCTTCAGTGGAAGCTGCATTGCGACCATTTTCCTGGCACCAGAAAGAACGAGGAAAGGTCGCCAGGAGCAAACTCCTCAGCACAGAGTAAACAGCGAATGTGCATACAATTGCCAAACACAACAGAATATAGGTCAGGAGAGGACAGACGTCAGCCTGTTTATCAAGTGAGGGAAAATCTTAGCACAAAAAGTAGGTTGCCAGAGACATGAACTTTTTATTTCTGAACTATATGTATTCCAGTGAAACTCCAATACCCTGCTGTAAAATGGATAACTATTTGCAATACTTGTGCATTACATAAAAAAGAGTGACAATGTATTTTTAACATAGTTAACCAAGCACCACAGAATCTAGCAGCACTTTCACGGGCTCAGATGAATTAGTGAAAAATTTAATCTGTGCTAATTTGCTCTAAACAGATGGTGCGTGAATTAAGCTGTACAGACTCATTTTAACTTTCACTGTATTTGGTCCCTTCAGAGAGTACTTATACTAATTATTTAGGACCCAGTTCTACTCCACTTACTTATGATAAAAGCCTAACAAGTGACATTCCCTGTGTAGGAAAAAAAAGTTTCACGTGACAAAAGTGGCAGTGCTGGACCATTTAGAAGTTAACTTATTCCCAGTGGATTGCTATTAAAAAGCGTAAATCATACATAGAGACAACACAATGGTATCTGTGTTATTTGTGGTTTTAAATTTTACGTATATAACCATTACAAAACCCCAATAAATAGTTACCATAAGGTGGAAAGCTAAGGCCAGTACTTTACCTGGATGGCCCTCATTTGTGCATATTGTTCAGCTGAAATCTGTATCGCAGGTATGAGTAAGGACTGTTCCAGTTCTGAATACAAGCTGCATGGTATAGGTACTGATAGCACTATCATTACAGAAGTGCCGGGCAATCCATCACAGAGTAAATTCTTGTGGCATTAGATCATTAACAAAGCCTCCGCCCCACCAACCTCAAAATCTGCAAGATCTAACTGGCAGACCAAAAAAAGTATAGGAAAAAGGTATAGGAAAACCTTACGCCTCTCCTGA
This sequence comes from Crocodylus porosus, assembly GCF_001723895.1. Classification (NCBI taxonomy): domain Eukaryota; kingdom Metazoa; phylum Chordata; order Crocodylia; family Crocodylidae; genus Crocodylus; species Crocodylus porosus. The sequence goes on along the minus strand of NW_017728910.1, from coordinate 16,182,011 downwards.
GGCAGTTTCCCATCTTGCCCTTTTCCAGCAGATAGTCCAACATCTTCCCTTGGTAGATGAGAAATTTGGAGTTTGAGCAATTAGCCTGATGTCTAATTGTTAGTTTAAGGGCATGGGTATATAGAAAAGTTGCTGTGAGATAAAGGAAGACAGGGCTTTATAGTATCTCATCTGCTTCACAGGGGGTGTGTCTACATGAGACGCTAAATATGCAGTAGACTAATCCTACTACGTATTGGCCCATCATGGCAAAAGCCGTGCTAATGCCCTAAAGCACAGTAAAGTGAGTCACAGGGGGTGCTGCCAGATGTGCAAATCCCCGCTGTAACTCATGGTGCTTCACAGAAGGCACCATGAGTTACAGCAACCTCCCCCTCCCCCTTCCCCACCCCAACAGATATTTGATGTTGGTATGTGGTGGGTGGGGAACTGAGCTCCGCATTGGAGCCAATCCAGGATGAGTTACGTGTCTGCAGCTTCCCCCCATCCCAGCTCCTGTACTGTCTGCAGGATGGGAGTGGGGAGAAACGGGGGAGAGAGCTGCAGGCCCAGCCCACAGTTCCCTCCCCTCCTTCTCCGCCTTTCCATCCTGCAGACAGCACCAGGATGAGGCTGGGCTGGATCAGCCCAGCCCTGGTAAGACAGAAGTTAATGGGAGCATTAAATGAGGGTTCATTTGTCATGTGATGGGTCACTTTTAAAGCGCTCTGCAGCCATGTACTACTGTCAGGGCCTGGCTGTAGAGAGCTTTCAATGGTCAGTCGTGTGACAAACGTCACTTCTGTCGGTGTCCATTTTCTTCAGCAGTCAAGCAGCCAGAGAAATGCTGTTCTATCTTATTCCTGTGATTCTCAATAACCACTGTTCCGGTTTAAAGTTATGTTTTGAACACTTTTTCAACATGCTGGACAAAGTAAATTATGTGTCAACATCACTCAAGATTATTCCCGAAAAAACTTTTTTTTCCTCCTTGTGAGGCTTCATGAAGCTTTCTGAAAAAAAATACCAATTTTAAAGCATATCTGCCAGACTGCAGTTGTATTCAGTGAGGAAAGGTTCCAAAGAAATGCCCACAAATTCACAGAAAATGTATTAATACTCCAGAGAAATTCTGCTGACTTCATGGATCTCTTCTGTTTATGAAGGCATCTCCGAGAGTGTAGAATCGTGTCCTATTTCTGGCAATACAGTAAAATGAAAATACTAGCTCTTTTCTAATCAGTTAAATGTGATACAGAGACTTGATTAATCTTTTCATTAAAACCTTATCCTCTAATGAATGGAAGACAGTCCATGACTTGTACTTGACAGCACAGAACATATGACACTTAAAAGTTTCTTATTTTGACTCATGAGGGAACTACTGAACAAAGAGAAAGGCACATTTCATCTCTCAGATTTGTGAGCCTCTGAAATCAGGAGTGAAGAGGCAGCGACACAGACAATAAAAAGGTGGAACATAGTGAACAGATTGACTTTCTTGAGTTACACATTGTAGCAGATTTCATCTGAAAGAGAAGGAAGTGGAATGGTTCAAAGGGCAGAGCTACAGTTAGTGGAAACGTAATTCTGACTTTCAAATATGTCTTTTAAATACTGACATCAAATTTATTCTTTTTCTTGTTTGATGAATGGACCATATTTCTGCTTTTGAGTGTAGCATGCATAGAATATATTTGTCTGACCCGTATATAGACATTTCTAAAGTATGCACTTAGCTTTTTTTATCCACCTTGTACATTTTTTTACCGTTTGTATATAAGGTTTGTTTGTTTGTTTTTTACACTTCATATACAAATGGTATATTTGATCTGCACAAATGGTTGGCAACATTCAAACATTCAGTTTCATAAGAATAAATAACTCCACAAGATGCATGGTGATGGAGAATTGGCTATTTATATTTTCTTTTGTAGGGTCTTTTGTGCTTAGTGAGAACTCAGTGGTTTTAATTCTGCCATTGAGCGGATCAATAATTCTGGATTTCTGTCTGCTCTAAAGTGCATGGTAGTCATAGCTAAAGTGATGTCACCAGTCTATTTTCCTAGGAAAATATTTACTCCCTAGCACTATGAAACCTACAGAAAGTTGTTTCTTATATGTGATATTCTTGACTGGCTTTTGCCTTGGTCTCTATAGAGCATATGACAGTACCCTTATCTGAAGATGTATATTCACTGAGGACTACCCCACGTAATTCAATTTTTGCATTTTTGTTTTAGCTTTAATTTAATGGATGGTAAAATAGTCCTTTTAATTAAACAACTGGCACACAACACCTGGCTCTTATGTTGTCTGCTGTTTAAAACAGAGTAAGCTACAGTAAAAGATGGTGTACCACAAGTGTTCTTGTCGCTGAACTCAGCAAAGGCTACTCATAATGCTTGTTACATGACCCCCAAAACAAAACCCCCACAGCCCAATATTATGACAAGAGTTATACATGATCTCAACATTACCCTCACCACATGTATTTCTGTGATGTAGTAAAGGCACTGCTAGGCACTGCTTGCAGTCCTACAACCCTGTGACTTTATGAGCTCTCACAAACCAAACACCCTCAATCACTACTTGAATTGTCCTGCAGAAATAAAGGTATTAATCAACATTAAATATAGTTAGAATATGTGACTAGAAATATGGCTAGAAACTATGTGCAAGTATATTCTCTTTGACTAAATTTCCCCTGTAACCTCAGTTCATGCTCTATACCTATATGTATTCTCTATTTCTTTTCCTAACTAGTTGTTTAATGTTGCTGTGCTCTGCTAAACAGTTGCTGTATCCCACCCCAAACCTGGCTGCATGCTAGTAATACAATACAATAATGAAAGACATTGTATTTGATACTGTCAGCAAAGATATCTTATTGATACCTTGTTGATATCTTTGCTGACATTATTGAATAAAATGTCTTTCAAAAGTTACTTATTGACGTCTTTGCTGACATTATCTTTTCTTCCGTTGCCTTTCTTTCCCAGCCTATGTCAAAAGTAGGGATAAGAGTGAACACTCAGAAAAGGCCAATACTATAAGTATTATATATCAAAAAAGACTCCAATAAAAGAACGTTAAGATTACACAAACACTTAGAAGTTGGGAAAGGCTGAAATTAAGATTCTGGCAACCTTAATTTCGAATCCTTGTACACCATGGTTCTTTGTGCTTATGCATAATGACAGCCTTAAGTACATGATCATCTGTTATTTTTTCATCACACCCTTCTATTTATAGTGGTCTTGGTGACTTCAAGGCTGATTATAAGAAATGGCTTCATAAAGCATAACACAGATATACCTTTTGCATACAGCAAAGGATCTTGGGTAATTTGCTGAAATCTCTCCATGTATTAATCACCTGCTTCTCATTATCTGCAGTGCCACGTTAAGCTCTGTATTACTTGCCAGTTTCAGACTCTGAGGCTCTGATCCTTACATTTTGAAATCAATCCGTGGAATTTTAGCCATATAGTTCCTATTGACATCAACAATAGTTGTGGAACTAAAATCCAGGTTGTTGCTTTGAAAGTACAGGGTCTGGTTTAATTAGCTTTACATTTAAATGAATAAATGAAGCTTCAATGCCGACAGTCAAAGACTGGGTAGATTTTCTGTGTGCCAGGATCTTGATATGCAGGACTGCTTCCTGCTGTCTAAAGGAATTTTAAGGAAGGCACACCAGTCTAATAACCAGGGGAACACAATAGGGAATCAGGTTCCACAGTTATTGTTATACCAAGTGCAAAGTATGTATAACATGCATTGGAACGGACAGATAAAGAAGGAATATATGGTACTTTGGATGGACAATAAACAAACTAGCTACATAGTAGGTATATCTACACGTGTGTTTGATATGGGTTCAGTTTACTGGGTGTCAACTACACTGGAGTAACCAGTCCTGGGCAGGTATCTACAGATTCAGTGACAAGGGAGCCAATTTGCTGCTCTCAGCAGCAAACTTCCTGTAGCCCTGCAATGAACCCTTACTGCCACTGGGGGGAGCTCCAGGATCCAGCTGCCAGCAGCTGGCAGCCCTCTTCAAAAGGCAGTCCCATTTGTTACTCTCTGGTCACCCAGAAGCAGTGTGCCCAGCCCAGGGATAGCACATGGTAGCTCTCTCCTTGGCTACTCTGCCTACTTGCTGCTCCAGCCTTTGCCCCTGGCAGCAACAACCAGTGCCCCAAGATCCTTCTGGCTGCTGTGCTGGCCCACTGCATCGACTGCCACCTGGCCCACAGCTGTCTTGCCCCACCCTGCTCTCCTCCACACAGTGACCGTCTGCCTGCCTGCAGCATGCCATCCCAGGGTCACCACCGCCACACAACTGCCACCAGCAGAGATGCCAATGAGGGGCTTCTGAACACCACCACTGATGCTCTCCTGGGCTCCAGCCCTACTGCCTCTGGGCCCGCCAGGTCAGTCAGGACTGATCGTGGCATGTCATTCAGCAAACCTGGGACAACGACCAGTGGTTGGAGGCTTCCACATGACCTGGGACATCTTCCAGGACCTCCTGGAGCAGTCCCGGCCCTGCCCGGAGTGGCAGGACACTGGCACACAGCTGCCCCTCCCCACATACACCCACCTGACCCTTGCCCTGATGAAGCTGGTCATACCCACTAGCCTGCAGTACATCAGCCAGCTGTTTGGCATGGGCAAGGCCAAAACCAGGGAGGCTATCCTGGACGTGTGTGGCATCTTCTAGGACATGCATTTCACATGCATGACCCCCTGGCAGTAGTAACAGGATTCTGTGCCCTGGGATGCCCCCAGTGCATCGGGGCCATGGATGGGACCCACATCCCATCACCTGCTCACCCCCCCGCCCCAAGACAGCCCCTATTACAGCCAGATGGTCTTTCACTCTGTGGTGCTCCAGGCCATTGTGGACCACCACAGGACCTTCACACATGTGAATGCCAGCTGGATGGGCAGTGCCTGCATCTTCCAGAATTCCAGCTTGCTGGGCCTGGTGGAGAGCAGCCACTTTGCTAGACCTGCAGCTGGGTGCCATTGCCACCCCTCCTCATCAGGGACACCACCTATCTGCTCCTGTCCTGGCTCATGCTGAACTACACTGGCCACCTGGACCCCTGCCAGGCTAACTTCAACCATTGCTTGTGCTGATCCACACCATGGTGGAGTGTGCCTTCAGGTGTCTCAAGGGCTGCTGGCACTCCATCACTGCCCACCTCAAAGTCTCCAAGGACAACGTCCCCCAGGTCATCATCGCAGCCTGTGTGCTGCATAACATCTGTGAGGCCTGGGGGGAACTTTTCCATGAGGCCTGGGTGGAGGAGGCACAGTGTGTGGAGAATGCCTGGTAGTGAGAGCACCACCTGTGGAGGTAGCAACAGCAGCAGCCCTCTCCCCACACTGAGGCTCCAGGAGAGCTGTTTACCCACCAGTGCAGGCCAGGGCACTGGCTGTGGGAGGCCCTGGCTGATCACCTCCTCCAGCACTCTCTGCTCTAGCTCACCTGCACCACTGCCCACAGGCACCCTACCCTCCCTGTTCACCCCCAGCACCACACTCACTGCACACACATCTCACAAGAACAAGTTTTTATTTCTCTCACATCAACCACAGCACCCCTTCCTCCCCCAAAAAGAGCGCCCCCTCTGTAAACAGAATCACCTGCCCCTCCCTCCTCAACAAACTGAGCCCCTCCACCACCCACCCCACCCACCAACTATAGAAAATCTTCTCTGTGAAAACAATTTGCAATGGCCTTTGTGGGCTGTCCCAGGATGTGGGTGCCTAGGGGGTAGAGCCTGGGGGTAGGTAGGCAGCACCTGTGGCCTCTGGCTGTTCTCCTGCAAGTGTGGACACCACAGTGAGTGCAGCTGGTGGGGGGCTCTCTTAGGGGTGACAGTGGCCACTGGTCCCCCAGTGTGGGCAGCTCCCTCTCCAGCAGTCAGTGGCAGGGCCTTCTGAAGGTGGGACAGGCCAGGCTCCTGGCAACACCTGTTGCTGTAACTCCAGACCCCACTCCGCCACTCTCCTCCTGCAGGCCAGCCACTCTCCTGTGCTGCTGCCCAGCCCACAGTGCCCAATCTCAGGGGGACAGGGCTCCTGGTTGACTGGGGAGAGGAGCTGCCTGCAGCCCCACCCTCCCTGCAAGGTGCCTCTCTGGTGCCTCTCCTAAGTGCAGGCCTTATCATGTGGCTGGGATTGGCAAGGAGTTGGTGCGGCCAGGGCTCTGCTGGGGTTGGCATAGCCAGTGGCTCTGCTCGGCCCCTGCTGGCAGTGACAGTGTGCAGTTTTGGGTGGTGTCCTCTGATGGTAGGGCGCAGAATGCAGGTGTTTGGCTGGGGGCCCCCTTGGGGGAGGAGCTGGCCCTCCTGGCAGACAGTGGTGTCATGGCTGGCTGTGCCTTACGGTTGGTCCTGGGGCTATGGAGCTGGCAAGGCAGGCACTGGCCAGAGCTCCCCAAACAACTGGTGGAGACTGAAGCTGGAGAGCTCAGTAGTACAGAGCACTGGCCATCCAATGGGCCCTCTTCTGGTCACGTCACTGGAGGTGCCAGGCTGGGGTGGAGGCTCAGGCAAGCCACCTGTGCTGCTGTAGACAGCATAGCTGTGGCCTGGGTCCCAGGGCACAAGAATGGCTGTCAGTTGCCGCATAAAGGGAATGGAGTTACGCACACTGCCAGAACAATGATTATAGTCAGTCACAGCAACCCACTGTGCCCACAAGGCCTTCACCTTTATGTGGCACTGCTGCACTGACTGGTCACATCCATGCACTGGCATCTGGCCTGACAGCACCTCACAAATGTGAGCACTGGAGTGCCCCCCTCCTTCAAACTGGCACCTCTGCCTTGTCCATAGCTCCACAAGGTCACCAGCCTCCTCCTGGGTCTGTTTGGGGCCCCGGGTGGAAGGCACAGGCCTGGACAAGGAGAACAAGGCCATTGTGGGTCCCACATCATCTCTCTGATCTCCCACATGGCTGTCCCAGTCCTGCTGGGTCTGGAAAGCTGCCTTCAGCACCTAGTGCAGGGACACGGCATGGGACTGGCAGCCATGGGACAGAGGCAATGTGCGGCAGCACCTGCAGGCACAGAGCAGGGTCCTGTGGGTGGGCTGCAGGCAGGTGGAGCTGGCCCTGCTGGCCAGAAGCTGCCTGCTGCTTGGCCTGAGGGCTTACAGGCATGGCCAGGGGCTGCAGTAGCCTGCAGCACCCTGCTGGGCTGTACATGGCGATGCCAGGCAGCAGCGCTGAGGTGCCAGTAGGCTGGTGGTGTGGCTAACCTGAGGCTGGCCCCCTAGTGACAGGGCAGAATCAGGAGCAAACTTGCTCCTGGGTTGTGTCTACATGTTCATTACTGTGCAGGAACTAATCCCATGTAAATTGGCAGATAGCACATTTATGCAAGATTAAGGGTTTTTACTGTGCAGTAAGTGGGCACACATGTAGACGTGTGTGCTTCCTGCACAGTCAACTAGGCTACTGTGCATTTAGGTGTCTCATGTAGATACACCCAGTGTTTTCGAGCTGAAGATCGCTGTCCTGAAGAAGCCTAATCTACTGAGTTTAGTTAAGAAAACTTTAGCAGTTCTAGCAATTCTGACTTCAGCAGGCCTTTGATCATAATTGTTATGCAGTATCTGCGCATATGCTATTTGTTATACTAATACACGACTTTGAGATCCAAATGTGCACTAAACACTGATTTGGAAAGGAAACTGGTGGGACATTTTATAAGTGGTCAGCATAGGAACAGTCAATCCAAGGGCCCTAATCATATTTAAGGAGGAGGACCAGGGTAGGAAAGTTAGGAAAGTGTTTGGGGTCCTTGTTTTGAATACCTAAAAACAAAGCAGAAGGGATTAAAACTGGTGGGAGTCAAGAGACTCATCCCTGAAGCCAGCATACTAGCTGAAAAAGAACATTATAGTGCAATTTCTCACTTAAGTCAGCAGGGCTCTACTACCATCTATGAAGCCAAGATGTTTTATGCTGGCTGAGGATCTGGCCCATTGTAGACACGTGGTATTGTTATATGGCTCAACTGTTAGAAAAGGCAAATTCATGACTGAGCTGAGAGTCTGGAGACTATCTTGTACTTCCTGGCTGCCATTTAGCTAGCACTGAAGAATCAATCTGTCCTGGGTCTGATACTGTTCAACATCTTCGTTAATAATTTGTATGATGGGACTGACTTCATGCTTAGCAAATCTGTGAATGACATGAAGTTGGATAGAGTTGCAGACACTCTGGAGGGAATGGCTAGGAGCTAGACTGACCTGGATTGACTGAGAAATGTTCCACAATCAAATCAGGTGAGATCTAACAAGGACAAGTACTGTACTTGGGACATAATAATTGCATGCACAAATGCAGACTGGAGAATGACTGGCTAGGATGCCATACTGTAGAGAACAACCTGGGAGTTGCAGTAGACCATAAGCTGAATATGAGTCAAAAGTGTTCTCATGCTGCAAAACAAGCCAACAGCATACTAGGCTTTATCAACAGGAGTGCCATAAATCAAAGAGAGCCATTCTTCTGCTCTATTCTGCATTGGTGAGCCCTCACGTGGAGTACTGTATGTACCTTTGGACACCACCACGTAGGAGGTGGACAGGTTGGAGAAAGTCCAATGCAGAATGACAAAAATGATTAGAAGCCTAGGAAGCAAGACTTATGAGGAAATTCTGAAAGAATTAGGGTTATTTTGTCTCAAGAGGAGAAGACTGAGGAGAGATTAGATAACAGTCTTCAAATACCAGGGCTGTGTGAAGCTTTGGTCCCCAATTTGATTCGGCGAAGATTGAGCCCGATTCGGTGGCTGAATCTCCAAATTCAAACTGAATCAGAGAACCCTTCAATCTCTCTGAATTGAATCAGAACCTGCTGTATTGATTTGGAGAGATTCGGAAAGATTTGGTGATTTGGACATAGACACAGCTTTAAATATTTTTTCTACATACCTCGAGGTAGCAGGTGGCTCGTGAATGCTGAGATGCTGGGGCACGTGGAGTGTCCCACAAGAGCATGGGGGCTCCCCAGCACGCTTGTCAGCATACCCAGAAGTGGACCAGAAGCACTTCCGGGTCTGCTGGAGAACATGCTGGCCCCC
>NW_017728910.1:16147311-16172821 GCF_001723895.1 Crocodylus porosus | reverse complement strand
CCCGCATCTCTCTGGCTCGGCGCCTAGTGTCTCCTGGGTCTGGGGGTGGAACCCAGTGAACCCAGATGTGGACTGAAAGTACTTCTGGTCCACTTCCAGGTTTGCCACCATGCACATGGGTGGGCCCCCCCCCAGACTCCTGTGGGACACTCCATCTGCCCCAGTAATGCAGTGTTCATGAGCTACACTGGTATGTCACGTTATGTAGAAAAAACATTTAAAGCTGTGTCTATGGCTGAAGTGCTGATTCTCTGAATCAGCATCGAATCTTCAGATTTGGATTTGGCCAAATCAAACTGGGGACAGTGATCCAAATCAACAAATCGAATCACTGTCCTCGATTCGGGCCAAATCTGAATGGAATAGAGCCCATTTCACACACCCCTATCAAATACCTGAAGGATGATTATAGAAATGATAGAGATAGTCTTACCTGTGTGGCTGCAGGGGACAAGACTAAGAACAATTACCTTAAGTTGCAGTAAAAGAAATGTAGGCTGGAGAGGAGGAGCAACTTTCTTACTGGGCGGGTGGACAAGCATTGGAACAGGCTACCTGGGAAAATGGTGGCATCTCCATCCTTGGAAGTTTTCAAGAGCAGGTTGGACAAATACTAGGCTGGGATGGTTTAGTCAGGGATGATCCTACCACCCTCCCTGCTTGGCTTGGTGCCTCAGATTGCTCAGATCTACCTACAGTTGAGGTAAACAGCCATTATAGGGCATACAGGCAGATACAGGAGTCGCACCACCACCCACTGCTGTGACCTCGTGAGCAACCTCTCACTTTACCCTGCTGCTGCTGACATGTAGGCAAGACCCCTCCATCCTTCTGCTTGTGCCACATGAACAGTGTGAGCCTTGCCCAGCCATGCAGGCAGTGAGCTTACTGGACCCATCCTACCACAATGCCCTCCTCAGAGCCTCCAGCCGGCATGCCAACAGCAGGAGCAATGGGGGGGAAGTGGCACCCGGGCTGGAGCCTGCAGTTGGGCAGCCCTGGTATAACTGAAGACTCTCATCAGGCACACACAAATTAGGACTGGAGAGCCAAATTTAATGCTGACATGTTCTCCCTTTGAAAGCTTAATGTTGAAACATTATTATTTTTGTATCACAGGTTTTGTAAAAATATGCACATGCCTGGTGTGTACAGGATATTTCTATATAATGCATGTAGTAATAAACCTCCAGCTCATATACACAAATGGGAGGCTGTCTCAGTCCTGCTGGAATGGCCCCAGGTGTCCCACCCAGGTGAGATTTTAATTTGTATTTATTGCCTGAAACTGAAAAAGCAGCCTGTTCCCAGTTTACCCTAAACAGGAGCGTCTCACTCTCTATTTACAGCTGCCACAGCAGCAAAACCTTTCATATACGTCTTAAAACCCTGAAGCTGTTTATTCCAAAGTGATTGATTGGGAAAACTGCTCATTATAAAATAATGAACCATTTACTTCATAGCCCATCTACTGCATCTGTTTACTGTACCAAATAACACAAAGTGGGGAAAGAGGTCAATTTATCAATGTGGTGGGGTCTATTTCATCCACTTTCTAATTACTAATCCATTACCTTTTGCCTAGTATCACACTATGGAGGGGAGAGGGAAGAGTGAGCTTTTCACTCCTGAGTCCTTGTATGCAAAGTTTTTTTATTTCCCATCATGCTACAGAAAAAAATAATTATACAATCTTTGTTCCCACTGCAGGTACCTAACAGGTTTTAAATATAATAAATGCATTTTGGCAAAGTTAATGTACTGTAGAAGCAAGCAGACTGTATCACTCTTAGATACACGTACCTAGTAAACCATCATTGGAAATAACAGTAAGTTATGATAACGGATTAATCATCTGCATCAAAACCACCCTCTCTTGTCATGAAAAGTATTTTAAGATACAAAAACATACCCCCTCCTATTTGTTTTCACTGCATGCATTATGCAACCAGGATACAGTGTGTGATTTCAGGTCCTGCTCTTAGCCAGTTTTATAGCTTGACTGAAATACAAGCAAGTCAAGTGACTCCATGCAAGTTCACACACAGGGAATCTGCATCCCCATCCACGCCAGAGCCCAGAAGGATCTTGGCAGGTTGTGCTTCCTCTAGACACTAGATCCTCCTGCCTCCCATTTAAGAAAGCATTAACCCTGAGAGAGAAAAAATAGTTCTGTAAATTTTGTTTTCAGTCACTAAGAATTGGTGAAGAGCTGTCAAGAAGGCTCTCATACTTGGAATATGGGGCAAACAGCACTTTATTCTGGCTTGTAAAGTTAAAGGCTTGCCTGCTTCCTCATCATTTTCACAATAGTACTTATTTTTCAAGCAACAAAACAGTGCAGATGCCAAGGTCATAAAAAGTGTTATATACTTCTGCCTGCCATCCCTTCAAGGTGGGTTGGCAAGGCAAAGGGCTACAGATAGAGAAATGGAGTAATAAAGTTTAAGTAGTGGGCAATAATATTCATCTGCAGTGCTGCAATGCCGATTAAGAGATTGAACAAACTCCCTGCAGTTCTAATTGGATTTTCTTGTGTTGTGTACAACCCTTAGGGAACCTAGATTGATAAATCCTACTTTTGCTTCCAATTTATTCAACACGAGTGACTCTATATAATGGACTTATCTGTAAAAACATACAAATGCTTATTCTGCTGTGGAGCTGTTGCAGTATTCTTTACAGGCCACTGGGTATTACTTAAAATAATTCTAATCAATTCATATACCACACAATTCATAGCACTAATTGCTGTCTAAATATTTCATTTGTATAATAAGATACACAGTTAAAACAGTAGAAATAAAGAAGTCTAATTGTGGCCTTAAACCTACTTTACAGGATATATTTCAGCCCTCGCACAGATCGGACATATGCAAAGAGAAGATGTCTATTTTAAATCAGGGTTTGAAAAAACTGATTTGTCTGGGTGAGAGAAAGGATCAGAACATGAATGCCATCACTTTCTGCAGAACTGAGTTTACGTTTTTGATCATCTATTCCTTCCATTTGTGAAGGCCAGCTGGCTCACTTAATTTCTAAGGGGCCATCCTGCCCTAACTTCTTCCTGGTTTCAGACTAACTTGGCTAAACTACCTCTTATGCTTGTGAAGGAAGCCTTTCCAAAGCCAAAGCCTGAATTTGCACGGAAGAGTGTAGAAATCACTTACAGTTATGCAGGACTTAGAAGGCTCTTGCTATCACAGAGGCTGTGGAACAGACAAGAGGAAGTGGAGACGGTATGCTCTGTCTCCATTCCAACAGCCAGAGCCAGCCTTAGGGGTGGGTGACATGGGTGATTGCCCAGGGTAGCGGCACCAGCCTGTACCTACCAGCAGGTAGTGGTGCCAGCTTGGGGCATCACTTAGAGCTCCACACAACACTGGGGCAGGCAGACTGTATCCTGGGGGGCAGCAATCAGGCCTTTTATGGCTAAGTACAGACAGTCAAAAAGCCTGAGGCTGAATCAATTCAGTCTTTGCAGGTTAGTCTAAGATGCACAGATTAAATTGAAACACAAGTGAACAGACATTTACCTTTGATTCAGGGCATGCAGCCACATGTCTGCAGTGGCTCAGGCCAGATGCCAGGGGGTGCTAGAGCACAGCTCTCTGGCTGCGTGTTCACTTCCTCTTCCTGCTGCCCCCAATGCCTCCCCAATTTGTAGTCCAAAATCACAACAGGAGGACTCTGACAGGGTTGCTCATCACTTCGTTCTTCTGCTTCCAGGTGCCTCTGGGATTTGTAGTCCACAGTTGCAGCCAGGAGTAAGCTTGATTGGGGACAGGGGTATTTCACCTGCTCACCATCCAAGACCCCAGCCAGGGTTTGCATGGTGGGGGGCAGTTCCCCCCCTCCCCAAATGGACTGGGCTGCATCCCCAGATGGGCTTGTCCCCCCTCCCCTATCAGCCAGCCTTCGCTGCTCCAGCTAGGTAGTAAAGAAGCAGACAGCACAGCCCAGTCCAGAGCAGCAAAGCATGGTGGGGGACTGTGATTTAACTTGAACCAGGAAGAGGTCTGGCACAGCAGTTTCAAAAACTGGTTTGACCCAAATCAGTTAAGCCTGATACTATATTCAATCAGGTTTATCTTAAACCAGTTTCAGCCATGCTGAAACTGGCTTATATGCACTAAGCTTCTGTTCTGTTACAGGTTTAAACCAGTTTCTGATCACTTAAACCAGTTTACGCGGAACTTCTGTCCCTAGCCTTTAAGTCCCCAAAGCAGGTAAGATTTCCCACCACGCTGCCTTCTTCTTGCTTATAGACACACTCCCTCCATTCCCCCTCCCCCACCTCCACAGCCGCTGTCGCTGTCCCAGAGGCAAAAGAAGCTTCAGAGCCATACCAGCCAGACTGTGCAGGGACCAGGCTCAGCCTGGAGCAGTGTCACCTGGTGGGTGGGTTCCTCCTCCCTGTGCCTGCTCCCAGGCTAGAAATTTTCAGAAGTACTCAGTAGTGGTCTAACTTTGATCTCACTGGAGCAAATGATAAAGCTGTCATTGACTTCAATAACAGCAGAGTTAGACTAACACTGGGTGCTTCTGAAAATCCCTCCCTCCATACACATTAAAAGCAGTTTTTCAATATTTCAGATCATTTGCAGATAAGCTTTTCCAGCTGGGAGAATGGTATGAATTTAAAGTTACAGTAATTTAGCTCTACTTAAACCATTTTAGGATGGATAGATACAGCAGCCATCACAGTTCAGTGTGACCTGAAGCAATGTTTTAAAATATGGATAATTATTTTGCCTATGCCCTGGGACAAATAATAGTATTTGAAAAATTGAATGGGAAGGGGAGGAACCTAGGAAAGAAAGTACTATTTCTATCTGTTTCCGTCCGTCTACTATTTCTATAAGTACAGGCAAACAAGAGACAGAGACCAGAGTCTTGTAGAACCCCTGTAGAAAGCTAGAGAGAAGATGAAGACAATCTTCTAAAGACACAATGAACGTAAGATTAGGAGGAGAATCTGAAGAGCACAGTCCTGGAAGCCATGATATAATGAATACACCTAATAATTATATGGCACCTCATAACACAGGATTTCTAAGTTCTTCATATCATTTCAGTGAAATGTGGTATTCTTATTCCCATTTTGCAGAGGAATACAGTGAGGCCCAGAGCAGTGAAGAGAGATTTGTTCAAGGTCACATTCATTGTGAATGATGCCAGGAATAAAACCTAGTCCCCTATTTCAGCTGCTAAGCCTTTTGCAGTTAGAGTGAAACATGTTTTGTTTCTAGAGGTGGTATTTCTTAAATTAACTACTTTATTTCTTAAATTATTACTGGATTTTCTAAGGCCTTCTATTAACTTGCTGCTAGGTCTCCGTTTATAACTGCAGCTTCTGTGTTAGTGATCCTACTAAGTGCAATGTCTTGTCAACCAGGAGAAATAATGGGTAGGCTGATGGAGAGGACTAGCAGAGTGTCTGTGGATAAATTTCAAATCGATAATAGCGCTTTGCTCGTCCTTCTCAGCATTCTACTGAAGTTTCTTCTATTCAGATTCTAACTCTGTTTTAAGATTCAGATTGCCATTTGCAGGTTTCCGGAGCATGATCTGAGGGCTCCACAATATCACGCAGAATAAACTGTTCAAATAAAAGTTTTAAAAAATTGCAAACAGCAGTACAGGCAGTCCTCAGACTTAAGACACAATTGGTTCCTGAAAACCACATCTTAAGTCGAAACGTTGTAACTCGGGACCGATTTTCCCATAGGAAACAATGTTATAAATGGGGGTTTGATTCCTGAACCAAGGCCTGATACCCTATTTTCACCAAAAATAACCCAGAATATTTTACTCGATCAATTACAGATGAGTAATATAGCTGCATTAATATATTTATATTGTAAATAGCTATCATATTGATTTGGAAAGACTTCTTTGAGGAGACTTTGCTGGACTTTTTGAAGGGTTCTTGGCTGGAGTTTTCTCAGGAGTCTTGGCTGCAGGTTTTTCTCGAGTCTTGCCCGCTTTCTTAAAGAAAGCGTCCGATGAAGTTTCGACAAATGTTCTTAAGGGACATGGGTGACGCAGCGAACTTGCTCGCTGGCTTGGCTTGGCGTCAGATCAAGCATTGTAAAGTTGAAACTGGCATCATGAAGTTGAAACAGGGTGTCAATTTATAAATGTTGTAAGTGTGAAATGTTGTAACGCAAAACATTGTAAGTCAAGGACTGCCTGTATACCAAACAGAGTAGAACGTGTCTAATGGGACAGCACATGCATCAGGCCTAGCTCTTGTCTTATTTAACATCTTCATGGATGATTAGGAAGATTGGGTAAACAGCAGGTCAATGAACCAACAGAATTACACAGGGAGGTGCTGTGAAAATCAGCAAGGTTATAGAAACAATAAAGAATGGAGGCAGAAGGATCAGAAGCCCATTTAGAAAAAGATATTGAAGAAAACCCATAAAGTGTCAAATCTGGCCATGGGAAGGGGGAGCAGAGAATTCAACTGAGATCAGTGGTCACCAACCAGTGGATCTCAATCCACAGGTAGATCTCAGAGCCTCTTGGAGTTGATCCAAGGCTGGGGTCGGGGGCTGACCCATGCACTTGCACATGCACGTGCCCCAGCCCAGCAGGTCAGTCTGTGGGGGAGGGAAGGGGCGGGGGCTAGATCGAGGCCCCCACAGGGAAGGACAGTGCCACAGAGGCAGGAGCAGGGGTAAGTTGAGTGGGGCCTTGGCCGGGTGGGACTTACGTGCTGGGGAGAAACCCCCAATTAATATTTTCTCCCTCTGCCTCGATCTGCCCCCCACCTTCCATCCCCACAGACTTACCTGCTGGGGTTGGGGGGAGGTGGTGGTGACGCACGGTAGATCTTGGGTTGCTTTTAAATGCCAAAGGTTATCTCCTACTTAAAAAGGTTGGAGACCACTGACTTAGAGCTATTCAGTGTAGAGGAGGAGCTAGAAGAGTCGTAAAAAAAACCTGAGACACCTTGAGGTAAGAGTGAGCAGAAAATTCATTACGAGTTGGCCCTGGGACTCAAAAACACATTGAACTGCCTTTACACAAGTAGCCGATTCTAAATCAGGATCATAACAGCCCTTCACTATACAACTCTTGTGTGACCAGGTATCCTGTTACCAGAATAAGGAACAGAGTGAAAAAAAAGTTCATAACAGAGAAATGAAAAGTGGGGCTAGAAGGAGACTTTGGAAAAAAAGGTTTAAAAAAGTAAGTATATAAAGTAAGAAGGTAAATTTCGATTGGCCAAAAAATATCTTAGGCATGAAAGTCACATTATCTATGAATTATTTACGCAAGGTTATCAGTAGGAGCAATAGCACCAACGTAAGAAAGGAAAGCAAACATGCTTCTTGGCCATGTGAATTGTTGGGAATGAGAAAAAGTCTCCCAAGAGAAGTAGGGGAAGCCCTTTTGCTTGGCACTTTTGAAACTAGAGTGGTAAAGCACTAGAAAATCCTGTATTAGCAAAGGGACAGGCAGATGAACAGACTCTCATTTCCACAGTTCTGTGGTGCTACAGCGATGGTGACAGAGTGATTGATAAATTATCCTTACAGTATTTTACCATCAGTGTGTTCTTGCTTTCCAGTAATGAGAAGACTTTCTTTAAAGGGCAGCATATGGGAGACATTGTGTGCTTTATAAATTTTATCCTTGAAGCAGGCTGACTGCCAATTATTACAGAAGGTGAGAGATCCTGAATGTGAATGCGTGGTATGCTTCAGACCTTGTACACAGTTCTGTAGAAAGAGGCATTTCTTTAAGGAACATTGCTATGATTTAAATAAGGCTTTGGAAGTGAGGGTTAGATTTTGTGGGAAAACTCTGCATTTTGTATCGCAGCCTGCCATCTAGAAAACCACCCACTCTGGCTTCCCTTTATGTGCAGAAGTAGCAAAATAGATTTAACCGATTGCATGAAAGGACCAAGTTGCCATTTTATTCTAATTACCAACTCCCGTCCTTCCCTTTAGACATTTACATTCACTAGTCCCCATTCGCTGAGAGGAGCACAAAAGAGAACACCTAACGCTTTCCTGTGGTTACACAATCATTAGAGAAAGGTCTAGTCATGCAAGTCCTTGCAAACAATGGGCTAAGATGGCCCCTGCCCTCTCTAGAAAGCAAACAAGCATCCATGCATGACAAAGCATTAGTATTTAAATTGATTGATCTCCCTTTTCTGTAGGTTTTGAAGCATTATGTATTATGGCAGCATCTTTCAAAAACAGCTAAAGAAATGCAAGCAGCATCTGTGCTGTTTACAGACTAGATGTTGGTACACAGATCCCGTGTGCAGGCATTTGGTGTTAAAAAGCAGTCCTGAAAGAACCCTTTTTCTGAACATTTTACCAGTGACATCTAATCCCTCCAAAGGTGGCCAGTCATCCTGACCTGTTTTAGGAAAACATGTGTATCTTGCTAATACAATGAAACAGCTCAGATGCCAATTAAAATGTTTTTAAAATAAATTGGTTTCCAGCCCCTGGCTTTCAACCCCCATTATTCACATTCATCATCAATCCTTTGCAACCACAAGTGCCTATAACTGCACTTCTGACACTCGCAAACCTGCAGGTATTTGTATTTGGGACTGCAAAGACCATCGATGAAGGATAACAGATGTAAATTTTAGCTTTTACATGCCCAGTGGTTTCCACTGATTTTTTTTTTAAAAACTGAAGGAATACAGGTGACTATGTCCACTTGTAATTCTGCACCAGCACAGGTGGAGCACTGGAAAGAAACATGGCTGAAAACAGTCCCTGAAAGCTGAATGTGGCATAATCATAGCAAACGCCAGGCAAGTGAGCTCAGCGGTTTAATCCGCTAACTTTTAAGGGCTGAATTCAAGTCTGAGATGGATCTGGATACCTCACTCCAAGCAATGAACTCGAAGCGCTCTACCCAGCCTGCTGCACATTCTACCGGTCATGGCGGCTTTTCTCCAGAACTACCAGGCCAGGGTGAACAAAACACTGTGAACCAGGATTTGGGAGGCCTTGTCGATTGGAAGGCAGCATGAATTGGATTGGGCTCCTGCAAAGTGGTATTCAGAACGCAACGCCAGGTTTGAACCTGATGAGATATTCGCCATCTCTCGTTTCCATACGAGTAAGACATTGACTGATTTGAAAGCATTTACAAAGCATTTAATTTAAAGACCACACTTTTAGGGCTTTTACTTCAAGTCAATGGAAATTTAGCCTGGGTGAAGACAGTAAAATCTGAAGGGGAAGTCCTGCTATTTAGTGACATTAGAGCTGCATGAGCCCAGGGGAAGCGTGGCCTTTTTAGTGCTTCCAGATGTACAGAAGCAACCTGTCTACTAATACAATTTGGTCCCAGCTTCATCAACTGATGCATGGATGGTGGCCATGCACAAGTGGTTGTATGTGATCTGCAAACTTGGCCTTTGACCTTGATTCCCTGATTAAACAAGGTATTCAAAAACTGAAATCAGTGGGGCTTCACACCTACATACAAGTACATGGCTGTATCAGGACCCTCCTGTTAAAAGTGATTAAAAAAACCCCTTCAGTCTGAAAGAGAACTCTTTTTTGTTTCTTGCTGAAATACATCTCCATTTTTTAAAAAAAGCTTCACAGCCAATTTATGAATCAAATGGCAGCACAATTAGTGGATCATGTAATTCTAAACATCTCTATTTTCATTTTTAGAGTCATAATGCAATAATCCTTGCATTCAACCTCAGGCTAATTGTATTTTGAAAAGGGTTAGACAGAAACAAAGCCAAATGCTCAAGTGCTATGTTTTGAATCTGAAGGCTGTCCTCAAAGGAAAATGCAGAGAGCTTTTACAGCTGAGGATTTTAAGTGTGTGCATTGGGGGCTGTAGTATTGTATTTGCACTCAGAACACAGGCCACTTTCTGACCCAAAGTAATTCAAAGGGATCCAAAAGTGCTCCTGCACTTAAGCAAAACTCTGATATGTAAAGCACACTGGAGTACAGTTCCTGAAAGGTAAGACTTTATCTCAGGATCAAATATAACATGAATAATTTTCAAAAATAGTATTCCTGCTGGCCATCTAGCCAGCACTTTTAAATCCTTCCTTAATGAACTCCTGCAGACTAGGAAATGATGTCCAGAGGCAGGTAATCCAAATGGATTTGCAGAAACCATCTGAAATAAATCTGTTTGAAGTTTAGTTCATCTGCATATTAATAGTTTACCAGCCTAGAAATCCGAGACTTGGAAAAGTTAGTGGCTGGTGATACACTGAGCTCTACTGCAGATGAAAGGCTGCAAATGTTTAAAACCAAGGTCTTTTACTACGACTAGAGTTTCTGTGGGTCTCAGCGGTGGCTCAGCATCCACAGATTAGAGACATTAAATTGTTCCTCTGCCGGAGGTACAGGGCCCCATTTTGAGTCTTCATTTGAGTGACAGTCAGCCCCCACTTCACTAGGCGTATATATATTAATCAAGAGAAACAATCAGCTGAACGTCACTGAATACATGAAGGAGGCAGCTGATGTCAAGGCTGGAGGAGAGTGCTCAGTGGCTGGTTGGCCGCCAGCCAGCTGCCAGTCAGCCAGATAGCTCCATAAAGGTGCCTCCCAGTGGGGTTAGAGACAATTAATCCTGTCTCTGGATAGATGAATCCTACCCCGTAAAACCTGGTTTGTGCCTGCACTCAATTGGGATTGTCACTTTCTTTTGCCTCTGAAGCATCTTCAGAGACAAAAGTTTATCCAGTCTTTCTCACAAAACGGCACTGTGCATCTGTGCAGCTCCAGGTACATCTGTCACGCCAGGCAAACGAGTAATAAGAGAATCAGGACAAACAAAGGACCCAGATTGATCAAAGTGAACTATTATGCAGGATGCTCTAAAATCTGTGCTCTCCAAGCGCCCAGTTGGGAAGGTCAGAGATGGCACGTGCGGCAATTCTAGGCTGTGTCATAGTTGTGTTTTAATGAGCGATTCCCCTCTATATGACAGCCCAATAGATCCTGCTCAGGCTTTGGTCCTCCATGAGCTCGCAGCTGCTACAAGGGAACAGCGCCTTGGATTCAGTCCCAGCGTGAGCGCACACCATTCCCAATGACAGGGCACGTGTGAGTTGTGGCCACTTCTGTCAGCTCTGAGTCTGCCCCTATAATGCACAGGCAAGCCAGAAAAGACAATGGATAGAAAGAACCAAGGTTCGCTTTAGCACAAAATAATTCACTGAATTGAAAATGTAGAAAGGAAAGGCCAGAAACAAAGATTTCATAGCTTTCATACTTTTTAGGGTTGGAAGAGACCTATTAGGTCATCGAGTCTGACCCCCTGCCCTGGGCAGAAAAGAGTGCTGGGGTCCAATCTCCTCTTAAATACCTCCAAGGTAGGGGAGAGCACCACCTCCCTTGAAAGCCCGTTCCGTATTTTGGCAACCCCCACTGTAAAGAATTTCTTCCTGATGTCCAATCGAAATTTGCTCTCCCTCAGTTTGTGGCCATCGTTTCTAGTTACCTCAATGGATGACCTGGTAAACACTGTATCCCCTATTTCCTGCTTTCTCCCCGCTGATGAGTTTGTAGACAGCCACCAGATCACCCCTCAACCTTCTCTTGTGGAGGCTGAAGAGATTCATTTCCCTCAATTGATCCTCATAGGGTTTTTTTCTGTAGGCATTTAACCAGATGGGTGGCCCTCTTCTGAACCCTTTCCAGGTTATCTACATCCCTCTTGAAGTGCGGCGCCCAGAACTGGACGCAGCACTCCAGCTGTGGCCTGACCAGCACCGCATAGACGGGAAGGATCACCTCCCTGGACCTGTTTGTGATGCGCCCACTTATGCAAGAAACAGTGTGGTTAGCTTTACTTAGGTTCATTCTGGAGTCGACTACGACTCCGAGATCCCTTTCCGCGGTTGTGCTAGCCCTAATGATGTGCTACTTAGAGCGGTGCCTCCCAGGTTATAGGAGTGTTGATGATTCTTCCTCCGTAGGTGCGGCACATGACACTTCTCTTTGTTAACTGCATCCTATTCTGTCTGCCCACTTTCCCAGCTTGTCCAAATGTGCCTGGATTCACTCCCTGCCCTCTAGTTTGTTCACCTCTCCCCATAGGTGGCCAGTGAAGCATTTTTGAGTCTGAAATCTTTATTTTCCTCAGCATGACCACTGTGACAAAACTCAGATCTCATCTCAGTAGGTGCAAGTCCGCCTGCTTACACATGGATTGACTTTGGGCCTTGCTTCTTGCAGGTTATTCAAGAGAGCGGCGCCACGCATTTGGATATTTCACCGATCAAAAGCCTCAGTCATCTGTATCAGCAACTGTTGCTGCCAGAGATTTCTAAGCGATCAAGAAAACTGCTTAAGCATGTTAGGACACACAGCCAGTTGAGAGTCATAAGTTGCCAGCAGTGACTTCTACTCCCAGCTATATTCAGGAAATCAGAGCAAATTAGAAAATCATGCAGCAAATCAGAACAAAAAAGGCCCTTAACCTCAGTCTTCCCACCTGCAATATGCAAATGTACGATAAGTGGCAAGCAGAAAGAGGAAGAAGCTGAATTGGCTTCTAAGGTTAAGACAGCTGTTAGGATGGAGCACCTCATTATTGCTGGAACCAGGCATTCTAGGCAATGAGGTAGAGTAGATATGGCAACTGGTGAACAGTTAGGGAAAAAGTTCGTAAAAAAACCTTTTTTACTGGGAATTATTTTCAGTCAATTGTTATTTCAAAGATTTCTTCCCCAGAAAAATGCCCTTTAACAACAAGATGTGGTAGGAGACACATGGCTGATGTAAGGAGGAATGCCAGGAAGAAAACAAGCAGTGCTGGAAGAGATGCATCTAAGGACAAGAGAGATGGTTAGCATGAGTTTCTATGTTGTTCTGACCCATTAATTAGACAGCGTTGTCCAGCAAAAATGGACTGGAAACCCAGAAGTTTTGATAATATTCCTGACTGCTACTGTCCTGTTGTTTCCGTCTTGGGTGAGTCATTTCATGGCCCTGCACCTCAGTTTCCTTATCTGTAAAATTAAGATCATGACAGCTGGTAAATCCTAATTATTATTAGGGCTGTCGAACAAGTAAAAAAATTAATTGTAATTAATTGCAAGATTAGAAAAATAGCTGCAATTAATCACAATTTTAATCACGCAGTTAAATAAGAATAGAATCCCAATGTATTGTATTTTTGGATGTACACACACGTACACAAACACTAGACCTGTCCCTCCAACTCCTGTCCCCCACATACACTTACCTGCATCCAGCTGCTGAGTTTGCTCCCAGGATCCTGCCTGGGTGTGTGCGTGCATGCGCATGCATGGAAGCACGCACGCGCGTGTGCGTTTGCGTGTGTGGCCGGGCAGCAGTGAGGGGGGAGGGGCTGCTTTTCCCCCAGCACATGGGCAAGCTTGCAGCATTGCGGGGAAAGGGGCTGCTTTCCCCCCATAACCAGCAGCAATTAACGCACGTTAAAAAAATTAATGCAAAATCAAATTAACACAATAACTGCAGGCATTAATTGCAATTAACTGACAGCCCTAATGATAAGTTATTAATGCCTGCTTGCAAAGCACTCTGAGCTGCTTGTATGAAAGGTTCTGCATTAGACCCATGTTTTAGACTGGATCTCAGAGAGGAAAGAAGATGGTTCTGGAAATGAAGTAGCTAGTGACTTTATGAACAAGTAAGCCAACCATACTTATCAGCTGACATGTTACTTCATTACATATAAAACCACTGGTTATTACTACAGCTGCACCCTGAGGCCTGCAGTAATGCATACCTGGTAGCTGTGCAATCAATCACTAATGCCGTTCTTATGAGTGACTCATTACCTTTCACACACTTATTTATGAGATCTGAATTTTCATTTTTCACTGTTGCTTTAACTGAAAAATAAATACTGCTTCAGTCTCATTGTTGCATGAGCTCAGTCTGTACATCCGTGGCACCGAGACACTTAAAACATTCCTGCCTCACTCCCCAAAGCAGCACAGCCAGGTCTGACGGCACTAGAATCACATTTTACACTGCTCTAGAGTAACATAGTTCAGCGTAGTTGGTGGTCTGGCTGCCTTGTCACTGACAGATTTTTTAGCATGTGCTCAATATTAAATATATCCTAATCTGCCAGTTATTACTTTTTATAAAATGAATTGAATAAATTCAATTGGAACAGCAGCACTTTTAATGCTTCTGAAGTTTGTTAGGAAAGACACATACACCTTTTTCTTCTTGACAGTTGAGGTCACAGAGAAAAAGACTAAAAACCTGAGCAGCAGAGTTGGATTTTCAGACATATAGTTGATAGCTGTCATTTCGTATTAAGAAGAATGCAACCTCTTTTAAAACAACACTTTCAGTGTCTACCATGTTTCCACGCGTTGGGTTTGTTTCAAAATCAACTGTGGTTGAGATGCACATGTCATTTTCACTATATTGATTGTGAGATGGGAGAGTGAAATAAAGGATCATATCTTGGCCCATGCTGAGGTCCTATTTGTGGTGAGAACAGAATAAAAAGACCCGAAGGTTGCCAAATGTGGAGGGTTGAAGAGGGCTGTATGGTGGGTGCAATGCCAGTGTAGACAGCTGAATGCTAGTCGTATCAATTTCCTTCAATCCTGCATTTAGAGGAGGCCTTCTGGGGCAGGGCTAGGACACCCTTGCAATCCCTAACTTCAGAATGTTACCTGGGAAAGAGATCATCTTAGTCCTCAGGTTTCAGATGGTAGTTCATACAAAATATTCATCCCAAAAAATTAGGGATTGCCAATAACTATTAACAGCATTGGAATGTGATACCCAATGGTTAGAACATGTATAGCTACTGAAAACACCAGTTCGTGTTAAATTCCTGACTTCACAGGCTAGGGACGGACATTACACATAAACCAGTTTAAGTGATCAGAAACTGGTTTAAACCTATAACAGAACAGATGTTCAGTGCACATAAATCAGTTTGAAAATGTCTGAAACTGGTTTGAGATAAACCTGGTTGAATGCAGTATCAGACTTAACTGATTTGGGTTTATGCAATGTCTGTCCCAGACTCCTTCCTGGTTTAAGTTAAAACACAGACCTCCAGCATCCCAGATGCTTTGCAGCCCTGGGCAGGGCTCTCTGCTCCCCAGTAGGGCTGGCTCCTCCCCACTGCTCCCTGGCTGCAGCTCCAGCACAGACTGCGGGCTGCTCCTCCCACCCCCTCACCACTCCCTGCCAAGCAGGGATCCCCCCCTCCCCCCTGCCTTGCAGAGAGGCATCTGTGTATTAGCTAGCAGATCACATGCTGGCTACCCTCCATGCTGAATGAACAGGTAGAATCAACAGGTAGCTGGTAATGTCCCTGTGTTGTTTTCTTAATGGGGTGATAAACACTGAGTTAGGGGGTGTTATCATTTCCCTGCTGGGCTAACCAAAGCATCCTGCCAGGGCCTGACCTGGCCACACTCTCCTCAGCTCAGCACCGTACAAGGGAAGGGAAGGGCTGCTCTAGCATCCCCCAGCTTCTAGCCTGAGCCACTGCAGGCATGTGCCTGCATGTTTGGGATGTCTCTGCAGTTACAAACCAGTTCAGCCTAGCCAGGTTAGACTAACCTGCAAAGATTGAATCAATTCAGGCTCAGGCTTTTTGCATGTCTGTCCTTAGCCATAAAGGTAAGTATTGCAAAGTGTCATTTAATGAATTCCCATCTATGTTATGTCCTGAAAGGACTATCTTTTTTTTTTTTTTTTTTAAACACAACTGACTCCCGTTTTAGGCTTATCTTTATTTCATAAAGCTTCTATGCTTATCACAATTAGTTTTCTTTAAAAATAACTTTTTCAATACAAAGCCAGTGTAGTGTTTCATTAAAAAAATGTAAATAGGCTGCATGGATAATTTTGTTCATCTGAGTTGGTTCAGACCTTGCTGTAATCTAAATAACCCGATTTAGCTGTGAAAGATGGAAATGAGGGAGCTGAATATAAAAGAGAAAGCATTATAAGAAGGTTTTATACTAATTCTGATTCAACAATAACTGTGTAGCTCTTGGTATTTTTGGAAAAGCTGTAGATGGCTAATCTTAGAATTGATGAATGGAGGTTACAGTTCTTTTACAAAGAAAATAACAGGAGACTGGAATATTGAATCAAGCAAACAGGGACAGCCTCATGAATAAGACTGACAGCAAAGGCATCTGGATCAAATCCTGAGAAAAACTTTAACGTCTGACCAATACTGGTTCTGGTTGATCTGCTGTATATTCAAAAAGTCAATGAAAAAGAAAACGTAAATTGCTTGTTTAAGGTGGTGGCTTGTTGGCACTGGAGAATGAAACTTTTTTCCCTTCTCCCTAGAACGATGAGAGAATGGGCAGTGGAAATATCAGATACACCATCAGTTTTCTGCTTTGACCTAAGAGTAACATAACTCGGAACAATTCAGCTTGACAAAATCTGCAGGTGACATTTTCCAGCTAACATACGAGTCAGGGAAGAAAGTGCATCTTTGCTTAGTAGGATACTAAAAGGCCATGCACATTGTCCTTTAAACTCTTCACACAAAAGAAATCCATGCACAAACAACTTGTACAGCTGTGTGGGGAGGGGAGGGACTTGCAGACATTTTGACGAGTTTCATGTCCAAGCTTTTCTAGACTAAGTCATAAAAAATTAATATTGCTGTGACATGGATGATGTGGACTGGTGTATGGCAAAGCTATGCGCTTGTGAAATGGAGAATGCTCAGATACTTGGGGAATTGGTTTGGCAGAAGGACAGCAACAAAACAGAGGAGAATGCAAGCAGTCACTAGTTAGTTCCTTTTAAAGTCAGACCACTTTGGTAACCTATAAAGAGACTTTGGTCTCTATGTTTTGAAATTTTCATATGCCTACTTTCATTATTATTAAATTTGGCCTCAAATGGAAATAAAACACAAACAATAATGAGGACAATCTATGCAATGCTTACTTCGCTTTTATCAGTAATTAACACTCAACCTGTGAGACAACAGTTTAAGTCATAAGGCCACGTATCTGTTTTTCTCCCTTTTGAAAACTAAGGTCTTGTTGGGTTCTTTTTGTTTTTTAAGAACAAATTTCTTGGTTTTTAAAAATGTAAAAGTGAGAAGTTTACACCATTCAGCAATTTAATTGTAAAATTGAGTTACGTTCCCACAATCGGCTATATTATACCTTTTTCACTCTGTCTCTGTCCCAAGTGTTGTTACGCACGAAACCCCTAGACATCAGAGTCACCTACTTGCAAATTGGCTTCCCTCCCAATCTAATAAGTTTTAGACTCTCTCTAAAATAAATGTAATATTAAAATGCAGACAAGTGACCTAAAAATGGCCCTTGAGGGCAGGCCTGCAATTTCCTGAATCACACTTTCCTTATTCCCTCATTTGTTAAGTTTCGCAACATCAATTTTTATACTGTTGCTGTTTTATTCTGTCCAAATGGTTGCTGAATACTAATGAACTGTCCCTCCTTGACAAATGAGTTATTGTTTGATATACTACATTAGGGATGTAGAGAATAAACTACTTGCAGATACTAGATATTTGTATAAAATGAATTTGCATAATAGTATACTATTAGGGTAATGAGCTCCCTTATCTGTAAACAAATAGGGGTTGCAATAAACATAGATTTTAGCACTTATACTATTACGATGTAAACCTTACAAAATACGGAGGTTAAATTAAAAATGGCTAGCTTGCTTTCCACACACTTATTAATTTTGATGTTTTTTCCCAACACTAGTTATTTCAGAGAACGCTACCTACAATCCAAGTCGATTACAACACTGAGACGCATCAAGGAAGTCTTCAAGCAGCGTGGTTACTATATGCTCTTGCTTTGTAAAGCTGAGCAATGTTAGTCACAGAGTGAATTTGCTGTGCTCTCACTCATAGGACAACCTCTATGAGCCTGCACAAGCAAGCACTGTACAGGAGTGCTCCCCCATGCCCCTTAACCAGTGGTGGCCAGCCTTTCCATCTGGCACATCACAAGTTAAGCACTGACCCTTCAAATGCTACTCTGATCACTCCTGCCCCCAAGGCGTACCTAACAGAGTTCGCACTCCGAGGTGCAAGGATGAAGGCAGTGCATCTCAACTTTCTGGCCACACAGAAAAGAGCGGAAGCAGGACACAGCTGCAAGAGAGGTATTGCAGCCCTGATTTTGGCAGAAGTTGCAGGGCCAGGGAAGGGTTAACTTGGTTCTTGGCAGCGACACCTGATAGTTCTTCTTGCAGCAAAGGCCTGCCTTGCTCCACTCCTGTATGCTGGAGTCTCCTGCTCCCATTGTGATGTCTTGTTTTACAGCGCACCCGTGGCTCATATGCCACACACCTGCTGCCTGTGCCACTTGTGGCATGCATGCTATGGGCTACCCACCCCTGTTCTAAGCCATGCACAGTCTTAACTGAAGAGGGACTTCTTCACTTTTGCAATCAATGTCTACTGTTTTTCCAGGAAAAAACACAATTTGGTAAAAGAAGAAACAAGAATAAACCACTCTAACGTATTCCAAACCTTACTCCAACATACTTAAACTGAACGGCAGATGAACAGCATGTAATACATGATAAAAGGCATGCGGGGGTTAATGTGATGATGCTTTACTAGAATCGTTAGACAAGAATCCTACAATTTATTCCAATTAGGTTTCAATGGCATTTTTTTCACTTGCACATAATTAAACTTCTCCTATGATAAAATATAAGAATTCCTTATTCAGTTGGAGCCGAGACAAGCTCCTTGCATGAAAATCTAGGTCGGTTAATACGGCTCAGAATAGTAGTGTGTGCTTAGTGGTTAAAATTCTGTTATGAGAACTCGATCTTAGTGCTCTTGCCATTGCAACTATTGATAGTAGCAACTTTAGGAAATTTTAAAGGAAAGAATCCAGGACAAATATCCTATTACCTGAGCATCTACTTAGTTCCAAGGCTAAGTAAAAGTACATAAAGTGCTTCATGACTGGGCACCATTTTCAGACAAATACTTCTACACACTTTAATCACAATGGACTTGTTAAACTTTGACTATGCGATGGAGTATAGTATTTGCTCTTTTTCCATTTTTTAAAGTTTTTCATTGGAACCCCAATAACGTTTTATATTTCCACTGATTAAAGACGCTTCATTTGCACAAATATCTGATTCATTATTTCTTTTTCCTAGATATGTTCTGACCACGTATGTTCTTCTCATTTAAGAAATCACCACGGTAAAATATTGCAATCTGTATTGGTTTCACTTCCTAACTTGTACTTTTTCCCATCTTTCCTTCCTGTACGTAAGTTCCTGATTGTTATGGAAGTTGATTATAGGCAAGATCATGTAAAAGCTAGTTTTCAGGACCCATTAATAAGAACTTCCCCCTCAAACCAAGTAGAAGATTAATTTTTGTGGCTCACTTTTCCAAATATACACCTGGCTTGTCTGATCTCTCTAGATTTTTACGTTTTGTTATATTGAGCAGCTGCGTCCAAGGCATTGATATTCTCCTCTTGCTCAATACTGCATTCTGTGGATAGTTTATTTTTCCCTTGTAAGTTACTTCCGGGCTTGATTTATCTTTGTTCAGATGCACTTTAGTGCCATTTTCTGGCTTCTGTGGTTGAACCTCTTTTCTCAGCTCAAGGATAGTATTTCATGTTCAGCCTTTACAAATGAATGGACACAGAAACGGGGACCTTCCATAAATATGGAGCGAAGCCTCCAACTTCAGTGGAAAGATTTTTTTTTTTCCAATCAGGATTATCAAATCACTGTAAAACAGGGTTGGAATAGACTTCAAGTGGTCATCCAGTCAAAACCTTGCTGAAGGCAGAAGCTTCTCTGTCTAAATTATCCCGGACAAATGTTTGTCTGCCCTGCACATTCTCTAGGTAATCTGTTCCAGTGCTTGGCCACCCTCAGAGTCAGAAAGTTCTCCCTAATATCTCACCTAAATCATGTTTGTTGCAATTTAAACCCATTACTTTATTTCTGTCCCCTGTGGACACAGAGAACAATCGATTGCCATCATCTTTATAACATTCCTTTTTATATTTGAAGACTCTTATAAAATCCCTGTCTTCTCTTCTCTAGACTAAATAAGCTCAATTCTTCCAGACTTTCCTTACATGTTATATTATCTAGACCTCTAATATGTTTTGCTGCTCTCCTCTGGCCAGTCTTCAATGTGTATTTTTTGTTGATTTCCTCCGGCCACAGTCTTCATTTTTCCTCATCTTTCTTAAAGCGTGGTACCCAAAACTGGACACTCTAGACCTAGGTAAGATTTCATGAATGCTGGTATTCCTATTAATATATTTCAGTGTGCAATTAGCCTTTATTTTGCAACAATATTATACTACTGACTCATATATACAGCTGGTGGTCCATTATAACTTCCAGGTCCTTTCCCAAAGTCCTGCAATGCGGTCAGTCATTACCTATTTTGTATTTGTACATTTTATTGTCTGTAAGTGCAGTATTTTGTGCTTGCCCTACTGAATTTCATCTTTTAAAATTAGCACTGTTTTCCAATTTCTCCTCTAATGTTCCAATTTTTGGAGGGCCAATTAATGTGATACATCATAGGGTAATTCAGGTTTCAAATCAAACCTTTCTCAGACAATGACCAGGCATTATACAGTGAAAGACACCTCTATAGAAATTTTATTTATAGGAAGGTGAATTTTGAATAAAATTTTCTTGTTCTCCTAGTATTTTCAACAATCGTTAAATTGGGATATAAGTTCAATGTAACTGACTAATATTTTATAACCTTCATTTTCTTCTTCCCCTTTTCTTTTGTAGAAAGATAAGAATATTATTGCAGCTCAGGGCATTCTCTTTCCTCTAAAGTATGTATTTGTTTAACCATTTCATTTCCTCTATGCTTTACCTTGATCATATTTACTGCTTACCATCACTCTGTTCTATATAAAATGTGTTGTTTTATTTCTTCTAAAGACTGGTGTCAAACAGCATAATGGAAGTTGAATTATCTAAAGAGCAGTTATGAAACTTCAAAAGGATAAAAGTTCCCTTTGGTACTACACATAGAATAACAAGAATGGTGTACCTTATGAAATTTCCTATATTTTCAGCTCATTATATGTTTCTGATTAGAACACACTACCGAGCATTACAACATTCATGGCATTGTTATACCTTCAAGTCCAGTTCTAGACCAGAAAGATAAATAAAAATACAAATTAATACACTTATCTGAAGCAGCCACTGGAGAACCAATGAAAGCTAATCACTTATTATAGATGACCTATAGCAAAAAAGTAAACAAACTTGTTTTGAATACTGCATAGGCTCCTTTAAGTCGGGAGTTGTCTTTCATGCCAGTGTGAATTGTTTTTATGGTGATTAGTTCCTTATCTTAATCCTAATCCTAATTTTAAAACCCATACATTAAGCAGATTCACAAATGACTAACTCTATACCATGCTCAGTACATTAAAACATTGAATGGGTGATTCATTAGAAATAATGAGAAAAATATAGCTTCTTGGACTATGTATTTCATGCACCTCAGCTCCTGATACAAAATGTCATTTCCTTCTGGTTCTTCTCATGGATTCTATGGCACTCCCAAATGGCTTTTTTTTTTTAAATTTCCATCTCCAGAGTGTGTGTTTTTCCATGTCATAGTTTATCCTTGGTTGGGTTGGGGTGAGGATGTAGCTTTGAGAGTCTAGTAAATATGAAAGAGGCAAGGATTTGTGTGGATGATGTGTTTTATTGGACCAACTGTATGGTTAGGATAGACTTAGATTAGACATTCAAAAGCTTGTCTTAGTCTGCCCCAAACATACCATTTGTCCAATAAAAGATACCACCCACAAAAATCCTTGCTTCTTGCATACTTTACCCTTGGTACTCTTCTCCTTCCCAACACTTGTGCTTCAGACAATATCCTCTTTCTCATTCAGTTCCTTCACTAAATCTATCAAAAGTTCCTCTAGTAAGAAGTATGTAGCCCAGAAAGGATGGCACCTATGTCTCTATCAAACATGAACATCTCCTGGCCAGCCAACCATGAAAAAGGAACATTTCTCAAAAAAGACTTTGATCTTCCAGAGAGAACCTTCTATTCCTGCAGAATCCCCAGAATACCAGCAGTGCACAATAAAATTCATAAGTGAGATTAAATCTACATTTGTAATTCTTACAGTGCAAAGCATGTTAAAAGAACTCAATAAACACAATCATATCTATAGCACTTTAAAACACATTCATCTATCTTTATACATTGGATGAAGCATTTCCAGGTAGATTTACAAGCACTGCTACAACACATGCACATCACTTACACCAGCAGTGATTAAAATTATCTTGCACATCAAGAATTTCGATATTAGTGAGGAGAATTTGTCTTGTTCATTTCCATTCTTATACTGACTGCATAATGTTTCTAATTAAGTATCCCACAACATCATAGTTTATGAAGAATTTTTATTAAATGTATTACTGCATTACCATTCATTCTGGAAAGGTTATTAAATTAGTGTAGCTGTCATTTAAAAATAACTAGGTGACAAGCTGAAAGGTATCATAACTAAAGTTAAATACAGTAATTAGATGACTTAATATGCACTGGTACAGTATGCATGCCTAATTTCTTGATAGCAACATTTTTCTGTTTTTTTCAAAGTTCTCACTAAAATAACACAAGCAATCTGATTTTAGTTCTCTTTGGATCAAAAGCATACTTTTTAAAAATGTTTACACTTGTACAGAGTCATATTCATAGAGAAATAACGCTGGAAGGGACCGCCAACCTTTTGCAACCTTGTGCCTGAAGCAGGATCATCCCTATCTCTACTATGCCATATAACCATACAATCATAAGCTAAACTGTATGCAAGAGTGCCCTCAATCTTGCCACACAGCATAGCCTTAACACCCTAATCTGCCACAGGTAAAGCAGGAGAACCATAGCCGCCACTGTTGTGCTTCCATAAATTGTTGTCAATATATTCCCAAGAGGTCCTGGGTAGAGGGTCACACCCATGGCTACAGAGGATGGCAAAACCCCCCACACAGTCCATCCCAATATGACCATGGCGTTAAAGTTCCTTCCTGATGCCAAATATGGCAATGGGTCTGACCCTGAGAGGAGAAGCAAGACCCTCTAGACAGGAACCTGCGGCTTTCCTTCTAGCAGGAGAATTCGCACACAGTTGAAGCCCCCAGCCTTCAAAACCCCCAGACATATAGCAGGAAAAAAAAGGGGGGCAAGGGCAGGTCAAGGCACAGAAACAACCCGCAAAACCCAGAAGCATGGAAAATACCCATAGCAGAAAATAAGCATAGCTACACCAAGATCATTCCCTATGAGTTGCTACAATTTACAAACTCTATTTGAAACAATTAACTAGAATAAACCTCTTAATCCCTCCTCTTAATCCCAAATAGAGTGGTCCCACCAGGTCACTGGCAGCTCTATACAGAGAAGGTAAGTTAATATCTAACCACATTTTGTTTGGTTTAGAAACAGGGGTGGCACCAGCGTCTTCCTGGTGGGGGGCCTGAGGTGGGCTAAATAGAAAACTGGGGGGTTGCGCAGACAAAGGTGGGACATAGGCTGGGCCAGGCTGGGAGCGCCATGCCTCTGAGGGCTGCAGATGGGAGCAAGGCAGGCTCAGCTGTGCGGGCCAGGCAGTGGAGGCCCAGGGGGAAGGTAGGAGGTTTGGACAGGGGTGGCACTGGGAGAGGTGGCTATGGAGGGTGGGATGGCTATGGAGGGTGGGCTATGTAAGGTGAATTTTGGCATGGCTATAGTCCCCCCAACCCTCACCAGGGCCACCCCTGTTTAGGAATAATGTTTTTACACCCCCATTTGAACTACTAACATTTCTAGCATTTATTAGAACTAGAAGAAGAAATATATGCCTCTTGAGGTTTGCTCAGTTTTTATTTTTAAGTAGATATCTTAAAACATATTTCCTATATCTCTCCAATGGTTATCTACCAGGTGAATGGCTATTTCCTAACTCAGTAAAAAATAGAGATCAAATGCAAGATGTGTGGGGAAAAGGCACGCTAGAAGGGAGGAATAGGCTGCAATAGGACCTAGAGAGGTTACGGGATGGGCGGATGAGAATAGAATGCATTTCAGTACTGACAAGTGCAGGGTACTGCACCTGGGGAGGAAGACCAGCAACATACCTACAGGCTGGGGAACTCCCCTCTTGTCAATGCAGAGGCAGAAAAGGAACTTGGAGTCATCACTGATGCCACAATGAACATGAGCTGACAGTGCAGGGACGCGGTCAGGAAGGCCAACCGCACCTTGCTCCCCCGAGCACTACCAGGAGTGACTAGAAATAACAGTCACAAGCTGGCAGAGGGTAAATTCAGATTAGACATCAGGATGCACTACTTCACTGTCAGGGCGGCTATGATCTGGAACCAACTTCCAAGAGAAGTGGTGCTGGCTCCTACCATGGAGGTCTTTAAGAGGAGGCTGGATGAACACCTTGCTGGGGTTGTTTGACCCCAGTATTCTTTCCTGTCATGGCAGGGGCTTGGACTTGATGATCTGCTCAGGTCCTTTCTGACCCTACCAACTATGAAAGTAAGTTCTTGTTTTACAGATTGCTGGCAGTACAAAAAAAATCATTAGTCCATCGAAAATGTCAGTACTACAACTCGGAATCAGTCCAAAGTGAGTGTGTAATTAATGAAAGACCTCATCAATTTTTAGAGACTGCTCTGAGCCAAAATTTCAGAGGGGAGAGGGCACTTTCAATGACTTTAGCTATATGGTAAAACAGCCATTAGGGCATTACTTGTCTTTTATGCTCTACTGTGACCATCAGGCCATTCCACAAAGACAGCCTGTTGCCGCTTTGGAAACTCCTGATGGACTCCAGGAGGCACCGGAAAAATCTGCCCTGTACAG
Organism: Crocodylus porosus; assembly: GCF_001723895.1. Classification (NCBI taxonomy): domain Eukaryota; kingdom Metazoa; phylum Chordata; order Crocodylia; family Crocodylidae; genus Crocodylus; species Crocodylus porosus. The sequence continues at coordinate 16,147,939 of NW_017728910.1, read as the reverse complement.
ATTTCTGAACCTTTGTTATGAAGATGAAAGACTTTTGCAGCGAAACTAACAGCATTTGTACGCTCCAGCACCGCTGAGTGTCTGTTATCTTATTTTTACCTTCTAAAAAACTAACCTCCATATCTTTTGAATTTCCCAATTTGTTAGTCCAAAAGATAATTGTATGTATTCATTACTAGACAAAAATGATTACTCTTCAACAGTAGGCTGTGTTAGACTCAAAACTTTACATGAAAAGTAGTCATGGCCCTTCATTATGAAGTTAATGTTCTACTATATTCTGAAAGTTTGGGTTGTCTGATTTGGATTGCAATGAATGAAAAAGAGGGAAAGAGAAAATATGACTATTTTGAAAAAAGCAACTTCCTAATACTACACTTTTCTACACTGACTTCCCTAAAAGCTATGGATAAAGTATTACAATATTTTGGCTCATTTTTTTGTTATGTTTATATAATTATAATGAGTTCTTCGCCTCAGTGTTCCTAAGCGAGAGGCATGACAAGTCTCTCACTGGGAGCGTAGGGAGGCAGCAGCAAGGCACCAGACTTCCATGCGTGGACCCTGAGGTGGTGCAGGGTCACTTGGAAGAACTGGATGCCTTTAAGTCGGCAGGCCCGGATGAGCT